>NC_070581.1:8890731-9510731 GCF_027409825.1 Scomber japonicus | reverse complement strand
GAACTGCATGTATATGTATGTACAGAAAACATGTAGAGACATTTTAAAGACACTAAATCATGCCTGTCATCATGCTTTGGTTGAAACATCTTCATAAATGAAGCCCAAATAGAGTTGAGTTGAATTTTGAGTCTAGTGAGCTGTGAGTATATGGAATAGTGATTGTAAAGGGGCATTCAAATTAAAATAAAATGTATTATTTGCAGAAGTTAGCTGTAACTAGCTAGCGTGTGCGTGTGTGTGTGTGTGTGTGTGTGTGTGTGTGGAGTGTGTCTGTCCTGTCCTGAGCTGCATAACAGCTCAGCCTTTGAGTCTCCTCTAATTTTCTTTCTTGTCTCTTTACTTTGGAATAAGCAAACATTTTTCTCTCAAGGTTCAACATATTCAGCTCAGGCAAACAGGTCAAACAGTTTGCGTTACACAGCGTGAATTGATCCGTTGGTGTCCACAGCCGTCCTCTCATTGACTTTATGTGCTATCACACTGCCCGGTTTTACCTTGAGTCTGCTAATCAATGATTTGCTAGTAGCGATCTAACCTCTAAAGCTACAGTTCTGTCAAAAATGAATCCTGATTTACCAGAAATCAAAGCCCAACTTGTAGAGTTGTTCATGTGGATTGTGGAGGTGTGTATTCAGGAATCACCACTGCACATGAATTCACAATTAGGCACACAGGTAGTCCATTCACTGCTTGTCCCTGACTGGCAGACAATTTAGGCACTCTGATTCGAATGAATCAAACCCGCTGAGTGTAGATATTACAGGAGGTGTGTCCATTCAATTGCTGCAAGCTTGTGATTAAGAATTGGAGCAATTCTTGCCAATCAAATCCAGGTCCAGCTGTGATGGACTAAAAGGAGTTTAAAAATAGTTGGATTTTAGAAACTGCATGTAACTCTCATATAAATGTAAGTCTAATTGATCATAATTTTAAAATATATGAAAGAAAAAGTATTTTAATTGGGCCCTACTGATGCTGGCTGTTCTCCTTCCTTCATCATGAAGTAGAGATGCCATCTCTCTCTGTTTGCTCTGGGACACTGTTGCATCAGTGTCACTTTGTGTCTTCATCTCTCTGTCTATCTGTATCCTTATCTGTCTTCTTCTTTTCTTTTTTTTCTCTCATTATCTTTGCAGTCCAAACCTTGCTGAGCTTTACTCCCGTGAGGCAGACTGATCTAATTGGCAGCGAATATCATTCTAATTTAGTGAAGCCAGCTCTACTCGACTTTTTCAGCTCCCCACTTTTTTTTACCACCTTTCACATGATGATAATGAGAAAATATAAGCGAGAACTCCCTGAAGTTTGCTGTGGTGAGCGCTTTCTTTCTTGTGTTTCTTTTTTTTTTTTCCACGTGCGCTTGTTACACCGATCACATTCACCCAGGCAATTTGCCTGCTTGTCTGAGTCTGAGAAGGGAGGCTTATCTGCACTAACGCCCCATCGAGGCTTCGCTTCCTATCCAAATCGGCCTCTGTTAGCATTTAAATCAAGAGCCCCCACCTCCCTTTTCCTATTTCTACCTAGCTCTTGCGCCCCTCACCATAGACCCCCGCCTGTCTTTGCCTGTCAACGCTCCAGCTTCTCTCGGAGGAGAGGAAGAAGGCCTGGGGTAGAAAGAGAGAGAGAGAGAGAGAGAAAGCCCGGGCTATTTTTTAATGAGATCAAGAAGTGCGAGGAGGATGCTGTTTACTGTCACAAAGCAAACACGGGGCTCCTTCTCTGCAGAGGAGGAGGATCACTAAGATTCTCCCTCATCTTCCTCCTCTTCCTCAGTAGCTGTGACTACCACCTCCACCTTTTAACAACCACCATTTCGCCGAAACCATAAGCGCTCTGACAGGGGTGCTTCTTCTTGTCCTGACACATACCTCCTCCTCTCATTCCCTACAGCAGGGCCCGTCAAAATAGCTGGGCTTTGAAGGTTGTTTCTACTAGTATATGTGACATAACAAGAGCTCAAACTATTTTATGAGTTCAAAATTGTGCAGAGATTGTAGCATGAAACAGTATCACTGCTTGCTGCTGTGATTTAATGTGACCTTTTTACCTGCTCCGGCAGATGCAACCAGGTCGTTACCGCAGCGCTTTCCCACAGGTCATCAGTATCTCATTGTTCATGTGATTAGACGCAAATTAGAGGCCGAGGCACAACTGCTGTCTGGTCCGCACCGGCTACCATTGATAGCTCACAATGACTTGATGATTTCCAGTAATGGCTCACGACTGCAAAAAGTCATTTTCCATCCATCTCCTTTCCTTTAGTTGGAGCTGTAATTTAGTACTGCGTTTTGAGTTACTTTTGTGTTATCATAAATTAGATCTGGAGTAGATTTTCAAAGTTCCATTTTGCTATACAGCGCAAATATAAAATGAAAAAAAAAAGTGTTCGTTAACGAGTCTAACGCACCAAACCTCAAAAGGACTTGACAGGAGAGAGCGGAAAAAGAAAGAGGGGGGGGGTGTCACGAAGATGCAGAAAGCGAAGTGAGGGGATATCCTTTGATCAAGAGCTCTCCTTGTAGCACTCCTGTCTCCTTACACATCCATAATATATCTCTGCACACATTCCCGATCTTTTATTAACAAGGCAGCGATGCCATCCCATCCTGAAGCAGAGTATCATATTACAGAAGAAAGAAAAAAAAGGAAAAAGACAAACCTAAAACAAGCTTCTCTTTAAAAAAGGTGGGGATTGGGAGGGGGGATGCCTGTGAAAGAAAAGAATAAACAAAAGGCAAAGAACTAGAGATTCAATATATGCAACCTTCTCCACTCCCTCCTCCTCCTCCCTTTAAATAAAACTTTATTGATGTTGGTTGTAACAAAAGAGGGGGATAAAATCAGACATGGGTAAATATTTATCCCGAATCTGGCGAGCTTAGGAAATGAGAGGGGCTGCCAGCGCTCGGCTCCTCTCTCACGGGAGAGCGTGTTTGTCCACGACAGTCATAAATATGTATCGTTGCACGAGATGACGGTGATTGTAATCTGTTGGCCGCCTTTTGTCGAGCATATGAAACCCTGAGAAAAGCCCACCCCCCCACCCCTCCCCCATCAGTGGTGAAATTAAAAGTTGCACCCTCATTGTATTGTTGGAATGAGTCACTCAGAGACAAGTGGCACAGTGTTTAATTAGGGTGGAAACAAAGTCCTCAGGAGGGGAGTAGGGGGAGGGCGTGTGGGGGATACCTCTTCCCATTTTTTATTTATTTTTTTCTCCTCCTCGTCTCTCTCGGTCTCATTTGCAGGAAGGTAAATATTCAGAGGGTCTGCTTTTCAGCCGTGGCGACTAAAGCATGCTCGAGCATAGCATTAGAACGTGCGTTGTGAATGCAAAGCTCCTAATTCAATTCACACGGCGCCACGAAATGAAACGCAACTTGTTTGTATGAGTAGACAGCTGTGACAGTGCATCCTTACCCGGGAGTTTGGAAGGGGGATGTCAAGTAGTTCTTCAAACCCAGAATATCTGCGCCAGGCTTCCAAAAAAAGCGCACCAGCAGCCACTTAAACAAGGTGGCCTGTCAGCTGTTGATGCACTTCATTGTACAGTAGCAGTGAGTGTCCTCGAGCACAGCTGGTTGACATGTGGACTCATTGTAACAACCCACCTGCTTTTTCACTAAACCATGTTTTCATGTCTTTCCCTTCTCCCCCTCCTCCTCCTCCTCCTCCTCCTCCCTGCAGCTCTGAAGGACCCCTGCACCGAGGTGACCTGCAGCTACGGCAGCACCTGCGTCCAGTCGTCAGATGGCTTGTCGGCCAAATGCATGTGCCCCCTGGGCTGCGAGGGCAAAGCAGAGAAGACGGTGTGCGGCAGCGACGGGAGGGACTACCGCAACGAGTGCGAGCTTCATCAGCACGCCTGCAAGAACCAGAAGAACATACGCGTGCAATACCAAGGACACTGCGGTGAGCTCTCTTCACTTGTTTCCTTCAGGATCACTTTTATCATTCATCAAATGAGTGTTAGGTGTGTGCTGCGTAACAACATTGGGGGTAAAGTGCCTATCACAAGCCCAATCCAAAATTTATAGATTAGTTTAATGAGCCCATGCTGGAACTAGAAAACATTTGGCATCTTTGGCTTGATAAATGACTTCAAATTGATAGAAAAAAGGTGCTCCTCTCCTTTTCCCTGTCTGTTTTTTTCTTTCTTTCTCCTCGCTCTATTTACTACCGCCGGCTTTTGTTGTTTCTCCCTCACGTGCTCAATTTACTTACGGCACACCGCTGCTAATTCTCATTTTTCATTCACGTTGCTTTGCTTCACACAGGTACTCCCGCGGTGCCAATTGTTGTTCTCTCTAAGTAGGTTTTCAGAGCTGTCTTTCTTTTTTCTCTTCTTCTTTTTTGTCAGGCCCCACTTTTTTGCTTATCCTTGTTATCATCCGGCGACGGTTGTTTACTCCCAAGGCATTCGACTTTGAGGGTTTTTTTCTGTTGTTGTTGTTGTTGTTGTTTTGTGACAAGCCAGATGGAGGAAAAGAAACAGCAGACACAAACTTTGTCTCCTAGCAGCGGGAGCCTCCGGGAGACAGAGTTGGGTGGTGGGCAACGGGAGATGGATGTGCAGGTCTGCCAGCGGAAGGTTGGGCGCATAAATCCAGCCTGAGTCGGCCCAGGGGATCTGAGTCGCCTCGTCCTCTCCCCCACCCCAGAGAGGGCCGAGGCTCTGGGGAGCAGTCGGCCTTGATGGTCCTCTAAATCTTCCTTCAGCCATTTCATCTAAAGCCTTGGCTATTTCAACTTGCTAGCACTAGCCACAGAAATGCAGCTGATTTATTTACCTTGCTAGCTTTCCCAGCCAACAGGCCCATTCTTTTTGAAATTACCCTCCTTGCTCAGATAGAGGAAAGGCATGGATCTTGGAAGCTGTTCTTCTCCGTTAATGGGAGGTAATGGTTTTTTTCCCCTCAGATAACAGTCTGGCTGGCAGATGAGACACTGTGTTATGCAGACACACTGCATGCATTACGATAAAACCCCTGTTTGCTTGGTTGCTACTCCCTGCAAGCCATCGCATTGTGCTGAACAATTTGAGACCTGGCCACGGTCACTCCGCCTCCCCAACCTTCCACAGCCAAACTGCTCTGTCCCTTTTTATGTCCCTGCATTGTCGTTCTTTGTATCTCTGCCAGAGGTCTTTGGAAACCATTTCCCCTTATTCTCGCCTTTGTCATTCTCTTCCTCTTCCTTTCTATTCCTTTCCTTGATGATAGGGTGTTTCATCCTTGGTATGTTTTGAATGACTCGCCGGCAGCTTGGCAGTGATTTAATATGTCACGGTGCTACATAAATCCTTTGTCTTCCCGCATGCTGAAAGCGTGGCGAGCAGGATAAAGCTCGGGCTCCTGTTTCAAGGAGTAACACCCCCGTCCCGCACATCCACAAGCCAATTCCATTATGATCACGGACTGATATGGCCGAGCGTGCCAGACCGACGCTCCCCTGGAAGGAGGGAGGTGCCAGGGAACGAATCAAACCCACCGTCTCTTCATCCATTTCCTTGTCTCCCCTTCACATCCAAGGTCCCACTCTGAGCTGCTCTCAGCTGCTGGGCTGCTGATAATATCTGTGGAGCAGCAGTGATGGAGGATCGTGTCTCCTCATTTCCTCTGCCCTTCCTTAGTCTCCTCTTCTCTTTGAATTCACTAAACTAACACTTTATGCATTCTGGCTATACTGAAAGACAGGTGTACTGTTGTAGACTACAAATTAAAAACTGGCTTACTAAACAGGACATAAAGAACCTTAGAATTGTTGATGAGCACAGATCATATCATATCCTGTTTTCTTGTGCTTTTCTTTCTTTTCCTTTGCCAAGCTATTGTTCAGTCCACAGAGGACCAAATGATGGACAGCAGAGATGATTTTAAATAAAGCTTTTATGTTCAATCGCCCAGGATCCAATTAACATAAACAGATTTTTAATGTTACGTCCCTAATTAAATTCTACATTCTACATTCTGTACAGTTCATATTCATATCCGTTGTCTCCACAGACCCGTGTAAAGACAGCGATAACAGCCTGAACACCATGTGTCGGGTCGAGGCCCTCACCCGCCAGCCCCTCGTCTTCGGCCCGCCAGAGTCTTGCCCCCCAGGTAACGAGCCACTGTGTGCCAGCGACGGTATAACCTACCCCAGCGAGTGCGCCATGACATCTACAGGCATCCGCAAAGGCATCAAACTCAGGAAGATCCACGCAGGACCATGCAGAAGGCTGGGTAAGGTCACACTATAATTACTCTGGCACCTTGCTTTCCTCCTCTTCTTATCTTATCCAATGTTTGCAGAAACCAGGGAATTTAAGATTATGTCCAAGTGTGGCATCATGCCCTCTACCAACCCTCCACCCCTCCTCCTCATTTAGTTAACTTGGTGATTTCTTCCTGTTCTTTTTTGTTTTTCATGACTTGCTTCAATTGCTGTGGCTGTGGCCAAAAGTTTCACCTTGATAGCCATTTGACCTTGTGGCTATGGATATTTTTGAGGTGCATATGCCACAGCAACATTAATTCAGCAATCTGCGTCAATGCACAGCAACAAAGAGTAAATGGAGTACCCTCTGAATCTGTAAACACAATATGAAACATTCCAAAATAAGACAATACGTCAACAATAAGCTAAGACGAACCTAATTTATCAGCCACAGGCAACATAAGATCTTCTTTTCAATTAAAAAGCTGCAAACATCACAAGCAAAGAACTGGCATAAAAAGAGCATATTGTCTTACCTTCAGAAGTGCTCTCCTCTGGTCTGCTTCGCCCCCAAACTCCTTGATTATATCTATAAAGTCTACAGCCATAAGAATGTCACATAGTCTACTCTTGACAAAGGAAAGCTTAGAGAAAGATGCTCTCTGCTTGTGTTGGGAAGGAAATGGTAAGGAACAGTTGTTTAGCCATGCAGTTTTCTGCTCCTCAACAGCTTGAGCAGTTTAGCTGCCAATTTGTTGACCTCATTGTGCACAAGCTCCAAAAATGGAATCACACACAAAGTTTACTTTATCAAAATCATTTTTGATGCTGCTTAGTACCACTTTTTTCAAACCAACCTAATGACGCAAACCTTTTTTTCTTTTTAAACAAAGACTGTTTAAACACATCGACATGATTCACCATTCATCACATCCGCTGCTGCATCCCAAGTAGCTTACTGGTACTCTCCTGCATCGTGTTTACTGTGGGGTCTTTTTTTGTTTGTTTGTTGTTGTTTTTTTGTTTAAGCTCATGTCTCATGAGGCCCCTGAGGCCCTGGGCCCGGGGCTTAAGCCCCAGTAAGCCTGTGCATTAAGGCAACATTGTAAAGAGGTGCACACCCCAATAGTGTCCCAGATTTTAGGGCTTTTAGCTTTTAATATCCAGAGATTTGCCCACAGGACACGATCACACTGTGTCACTTTCACAACAGACTGCAGGCTATTGAAAGTTACATAAATATGAAAGTGTGAAAAATGAAAATATACAGCTCTGTATATATGGATAGATTCTTTTTGGTCACTGTGTCATTTGGTCATTTTCATGAAGATGTCAAAATAATGCTGACACAGTGCATAAATCATGAAACATCTACATCACATAGTCATATATACAAGCATTCACATTGTCACATAATTCTTGTCTAAGATTTGAACAGGTGCAGGTGAACTAGCATTAAAATCTATATTCCGCTCCATAGCACAGATTAATGACTCAGGGGTCTTGGGTCTGTACTGTATCCATGCTAGCAGTAGCCTTCTCCAGACTGATAAGAGCCTCCAGTGCTGTTATCTGTGCTATTAGAACAGGGGGTTTAAGCCTTAGTCAACAAAGAGCTGTCAGCTTTTACTGTACGTCTGATAGCCATCAGAGGAAATCCAATTTTCCCACCGTGTCGTCGGCAGGGCCTAGCGAAGCCAATGCTGTGTAGGTTTACAGCAGTAATATGGGAGACCCCCGCCCATGTACTGAGAACCCCAACAACACCAAAGATAAGAATAGATCTCTGCTGGACGTCCTTTTTGTACTGTCAACAATAGAGGCTGATACACACATTTGTTTTCACACAGCTTGGTGATCCTGTCTGCTCTGCTTGACAGGCTGATGGAGTAGTGTGAGGGCTTAAAGTTGCACAAATCCCCATCTAAGTAGCACTATGGAGTTTGTGTTTTCTCTGTGTGGACATGAGCGTGTGCGAAAAGGAAGGAACGGGACCCCCCATCCCCCCAACACACACACACACACACACACACACACACTTTTTCTGCTGTGCCTTTTCTTTTCAAATGAAAGAATAATTCAATTTGAAACAGAGATCCATGAAATCGTATCCCTAAGCAAATTACAAATTGGTAACTAATGAAAATGGCCATTTCGACTTGTAACCATGACATTGCACATCCTTGTAGCCCTCTCACTCAGATACAGCAGCAATGTAATTAAGTGTGGCATGACAGGCTTTTAAAGAAAGGAGAAGAAGGAATTGAATTGCTGTACAAATTTGATCCACTGATCAGGAATGAAATAAATTCGAAGCCTAGTGAGCGCCTCCAGAACAGAAGCCTGCTTCAAATTGGATTTTCTCACTTCAATGGCAAATTTGCCATTTCACATTACCAGTATTTCTTTCTTTTTTCTTAATTTCCGCAGTAGATTTCTGCTTAGTGAGTCAAAATGTAATGAATGTAATAGTTTAGACTTTAATTTGACCCTAAAATGAAATTCTCCACTTAGAGCCTACCCAATTTTATTAAAGTTATTCAGAAACTTTATTATTAAATTTAAGTGGAGGCACATCTGTCCTGATCCCCACTCAATTGTTGTGGGTTATAACACCAAAGAACACGCATTAACAAAGCAATAAAAGCGAGGAGAAGTTTTGGGGAAAAAAGCCTTTTCTTAACTGACATGGAAATACAGTAATAGTCACTTTAATCAAAACTTAAAACTACTGTATTTTTGACACAGTCTAGCTTCTCGTGGGGTGTTCTCACTCATTTACAATCCAATCTCTAGTGTGGTTAGAGCAATCAGCTTTGTCATTGATGGTAATGTGCTCTCTCAGCTTCCGGAAATTCACTTGAAGTTCAGCAGAAAAACATTTGTCTCCTCAAAATATTGCTTTTTGTGCTTTGAACTAAAGGAACAAAAGTAATGAACACTTAAAATAAACTGAAACTAACTGACTGGACACCCTCTAAAAAGTTTTGTATCTGCTGGCTGACTTGTTCCATTTTCTTTGACTTTACATTTGTTATTTATACCATTTGAATGAAATTATATTCCTTTGTGATTTTATTGTCGATAAACAGGCCAATCCATTCAGTCTTGAAATTACTGATTATTGTATTAACACTGAATTAACTGACATATCGAAAGTGTGGTTAAAACAGTGTCTATGTGTCTCTGCAGAAGGCTAAACCTCTGCTGCTGAAAGATAAGCTTTTACACGCGCTACCAGTGACATCAATTCACCTTAACATGTAATTACTGTTTGGACGGAAACTGATTTATTTCCCTGCGGTTGGAGCAGCAGTGTCACACAGCAGGAAGAACAATCAGTTCAACACTTTTCTAGCTTGAAATGCTGTTTTCTTTTACGCTCGCTGAGTACTTCTGTTGTCCTCTCGTCCGTGGCGATCAGTCTCACCCGCTGTCACGAAATTGGCAGTAGGACTCAGTCTTAAAAAGCCTTATCAGTATATATACAGACGGGAGAAGAATTAAAGGAGAAATCTGAATAAATGAGTGGAGAAGCATAACAAATGCAGATGTTTCCATACAGGGGAACAAGGGATCACTTAACTGTATAAAGTTTTATTCATTTGAGTTTTATTCATGAGTCCAACTTGAGATGCTAAAGATCCACATTTGGCTGTTCGTAACACTCCCTAGTCTGATTGGATTAAGGCAGTACAGGCTCCACCCCTCATCCTTCTACTCAGCCTGTTTACCGATTAGATTTTCTTATAAATAATCACTAACATCTGTCCAGTGTGTCTCACTATCTTTTACATGACCCTGACTAGAAATACACAGGTATAGACTATATATAGATGCTGGATTCATTTATTTTCTACCTGTCTCCTTCTTCCAGAGGAGTGCAAGGAGGACTGCCTATTCAATGCGGTGTGTCTGGTGGAGCCGCTGACCACCCGCTGCTCCTGCGACCCCATCGAGTGCGACGGCACGTACAAGCCCGTGTGCGGCAAGGACGGCAAAACACACACCAACGACTGTATGCGACGCAAGGCAGAGTGTGTGAGCAGGACCCTCATCCCCATCAAGCACCAAGGGCCTTGTGGTGAGTGGAGCTAGAGGATGTGAAAGAGGGGGGGAGACAGCTCTAACAGGGGCCTGATAAGAACTAATGCTGTTCACTCTCATTCTTCTGTTGTCTATCTCTGCTTATATTCAATGTGTTGTCCCCTTCTTTGTCTTCCAGGCTCGCTGTGTGTATGTCTGTACTTTTTAGAGTTTACTGAAAAGTGTCTGAAATGGTTCAGTGATGCTCTCTGAAGGGGGGTGGTGGGGAACTCCAAAGAGCAGGACGTGTGTGCCTTCCTTTATAAAAAAAGAACCCGTGCCTTCACTTCTCCACCCGTTCACCTCCCATCCATCTCCTCATCCCTGTCACGCTTCATCCCTCCATCTCAAACACAAACCCAAAATAAAACGCCACCTTCATGTTTCATTCATCCTCTCTCTGTCTTCTACTCCTTCACTAGTGCCAGTCTTCCACTTCGGTGGCTTCTTGTCTGTTTATTCTTCCTCTCTGTCTTTGTCTCTTTGTCTTTGTATGTTGCTTTTCTTGTATAAAAAAAGCTATTCTTTCTTGTTTCAGTGAGTCAGTCATCCTGTCTGTCTGTCTTTGTCCGTGTGGCCGTCTTCCTGGCTGTCTGGCTGCAGGTGGAAAGTGGGGTCACCCAGTGGGCGACCTCATCAGGCGGACTCTGAGGGGTGACGCCCTCGCCCTTATTCCGAGCGGACCTAACAGGAGGGGTCTTGTACTGCTGTCTTTTTCCTCTCACTCCTTCTGTCTTTGTGTGTCTCTCTGTGTCATTATTGTCCCTTCTGTTTATCCTCCTGCAAAGATGTGATGTGTGAGGTTGGAGAAGTTTTCCTCTCTCTCTGTCTCTCTCTCTTTTATGCCTGGTCTAACTGAAAAAAGAAAACTCCTCCTGTTCCTACCTGTCTAACTACTCTTCACCTCTGAATCCTTTCTTTCTGCATGCTGTAGTGCACGCCAGCTCCTAACCTCATGGCCTCCTGAACAATCCCTCTCCCCATCATCGGAGCTACATCATAAAAGCTTGCGACTGCCCAATGAATGAAAAAACCTCCTTTACCTACCATTTGTGAGCATAAAAGCTGCACCAGGGTTGGAGTTCGACTGCATTTCGTCAGAACCTTTTAAATCCCTTATATTAAATCCATTTAGGCCTACCTTTCAACAACTTAACGTAACCTAAGTGAAACAACCACCATTTTTGAGGTTGAGATGGTTCAGTTTTGGGGGTCAAATTAGTGCTTACAACGCACCTCTCTCCAACTTCTGTAAGTTTTTATTCATAAGCAGTAAGTTGCTCAAATCATTGGTATCAAGTATCAGTGGAAAATTCCAATTCTCTATCCTGACCTGATCAACGAGATCTTCTCAGCCAAACTTTGGCATCGTATAAACATAAGCTAGCAGAGAGCATAGACAACAGCCAAGAATTGTTTTCATTGTTTGGCCAAGTTTCCTATACCTTTTGATATAAATTAATTAAAAAATACAAAACCGTGTACATCATGTGATTTATATCTAACACCAACATCCAGTGCTGTTGGAAGGAGTAAGGCATCTGATATGTATTAAGGGTGAAAGTAAAGGGTAGAGCTGAGGTCATTCAATATATCATATTCAATAAAAGACTTGTTTTCCTCTGAGCTTAGAGAATCTGTGTGTTATCAACCTGGAGCCAAATACCAAACCAGAAGCATCTATTAGAAACAAGATTTTTCAGGAGTTCCTTTTTTCGCGCATCTCCTTCAATTACACATTGAAATAAGTTATTTTCCTTTTCCTTTTTATTCATGCCTCTTTAATCTCACATATTTTTTAAAAAGTGATATCCTCACATCTTTGACTTATTTGTGCTTCCTTTTTTGGATCCTGTGTGTTTTCAGGCGTAACAGTTACAGTTTATTGAGCCAAATGCTTCTCTGATTATATCTTATGAGATACCTGCTCTTATGTGAATTGGAAGTATTCATTGGAAGTCATTCCCATCTTACCCTGATTAGCATTTTAAAAAAGCCCCTGCAAACTGCTCATGCTGCTCTGTGTCACTTTACCTCAATCGGGGGAAATCTACACAGCAGATACATTGAGAAATGTCGTCCAGAGTTGCTCTCCACATTATAATAGTTGGTGTGACAGAGACCATTTAAAACAAGCTAGATCTTCCCGTCCTCTGCGCGACTGGGTGGGGCTGAATCCCAAAGTTATCTCCAGTTGTCAGCGTCGGGAGACACAGGCTCTCATTATTCAGCCTTCTGAGCCGTGCATAAATTAAGTCGTGCAAACGGCAGGGCGAACGCTTATGTGTTTTGCTATGTTTCATTATTTCTGGCGAACGGTGTCTCAGTCCTGCCCCCGCCCCTGTTTGTTTAGTTATTTTACTTTCTGCTTCATCCTTCCTCCCTTCCCCTACGCATCGAAGCCGTCAGCGACTGCTAGTATGTTTCTTTAATGCATTTTTATTGACATTTGCATATTTTTCAAAACAGAGCAGCACAAATGCCAACCCCCTGATTCGGTTTTAATTAAACATCAAAAGAGGGAAGCGTAGGTGCCCACTGAGACTGTTGGTTTAGTCAGACAGATGATACAGTATGCATACAAGGGGAGTGTGTGTGTGTGTGTGTGTGTATGTGTTCTTTCTTTCTTTCTTTCTTTTTTCTTTCTTTCTTTCCTTTCTTTATCCCTGTCCTTTCAGTGGGTTTTTTTTACCGCCAGTGTGTTTGTAGAGCTGAGTCCAGATTAGATTTTGGTCCCTCTCTGTGATATCGCTGCCTAAAAGACTGTAGAGATCCGCAACTCTGACAAACACCAAGGGGGACGCACAGTGAGTCTGCGCATGTGTGTGTTTCCATCTTCTGAATAGACTGACTTGTCGATCAATGGCGCTCGCTGGTCACGCTGCAGGCACACAAACTGTATACAGTGCAAGGCGCGCACACACATCCATTGTGCTCTATTGTGCCTGTGCTATGACAGCGACTGGTAGTGTCAAAAGATGCTTGCACAATGACCGCTGTGTCCTCCTGGCACACTAACACACACACACACACACCACCTTGAGGCTTCATACAAAGTTTGATACGTCTGAAAAGGTGGAGTTTGTTATATAAAATTATCGTTATTTGATAAATAATGATCTCGTTTCTCGTTTCATTGGCTGAGTGGTGCATGAGGCAAGGTGATCGATCGCCCTGCCAGCTGTCAAACGGATGAAATTCTCCAGATCTGACAACGTCATAAATCTCCTTTCATGCCGGCGACAGCGCCTAATGTCGCCCCCCTCACCCCCTCCCCTGTCGCTTCTCGGGCCCCCACGAAGAATCATCATGCGAAGGACCCACATGTCCGTAATGTCCCAACCGCCGTCCTCTCCGGGAAACAATATGATTGATATCTAAAGCTCTTCATTTTCGAGAAGCGGATCCCATTTAGCTGATTAACTTACATCCAGCCAGGAGTTACAAATCTTGAAGACTCCAGAGAACACATAAGAACACGTTAGGCTGTGAATTGGTGGAAGTGAATCAGATCCGTCTGCTGGGAAAGATGGTGACGAGGTCTGCAGCCTTGGGTTTGAGATAGAATATAACAATTAACACTGGAAGAAGAAAAGATGTTTGTCATCACCAGGAAAGCAGATGGGATGACAAAGCAGCTTACGCATCCACAGCTGAAAAAGATCACAGTTTTACTGTGGACATTCGTCATGTTTGACATCATAATGATCGATCACACTAGAATTTTCATCAGCTTTTACCAATACACAAACTCACAACAAAAATGATTAAAAGCATTTCAACCTCACACTACAATAGAAGCTGCCGTTATCCGCTGTCTGATTAAAAAGCGAGGAATATCTGCTGCAGTTAATTTATAATTGATTGTAAATCCATACAGATGGTTTCGGGTTAGTTTTTTCACAGTGGGAACATGTGGAGAATATTTTCCGGCTGAAGCAATGAAATTCTGTTTTTTCTCTTTCCCGTGTGATGACAGCACAGCAGGGTGCCAACACAAAGTAAATAAGAAAGTGTCTGTGTGTAGTGCATGCTATTGTAGCGGAAATATTGCGATAATTGTTTAGCTATATTTAGATGGTCGAACACACAGGCTCAGTAATGTTTTAAGACTTTTAAGACCCAGGGCAACCATGAGTTCAAAGCTCAACTCATGTTTTAAGCTATGAAACATTTTGCATTTTTTTTGGATTTATAGATGATCATTTTTAAAACATTTTCTTGCACTGATGAAGTCTTCACCTCATGCAAAACGAAGTCAATTTGACTCGGCTTAATAGGAGCTTATCACAGAATTCTGATACTTCAAACTGTTAAGCTGCGACACGCTGAATGCATGAATCTGGCAGGAAAGGCACAGAAAGTGGGCCACATCTCTGCAGAGCTTTCACCAGTAACGATCAGAATTGCTTAGTGGGTCCTCAGCCCCTCATTGTACCTGTGTGTAATGTACTCTGCTTAATGTGCTTTTGCTTGGCCCCTGGATTTACCGCCCGCAGCTTTATGAAAAGATGTTTGGAGCTGCGGTGTGAGTGTTGCCGCGTTCAAAAGACATGTGTTGGTCCTGCTGTGCCTGCGTGTGTGTGTATGTGTGTGTGTATGTGTGTGTGTGTAATGGACAGCAGCATTCCCAGTAAGCCGAAGTAACAGAAAGCACTGAAGTGAAGTAAAAGACAAAACGTTAACCTGATAAAAATAACTGTAGAATAAGGAAATGTAACTGTAAGCTGTAAAATAAGACTTCTCATTACAGATGAATTAGTTTATTATTCTGAAGGTTTCATGTGGACTTCCACTGAGGGGAAAACAAGCTTCCAGAATCATTTGAAGTTCAATAATATTTTATAAAAAGAAAGAAAATCAATTAATTCAATTTCAGAGAGACACACAGTGTGTAAAAATGAATTACCTCTACAATTACACATTTTTCTTTCTCTCCTCAATCTTCCAACTATCACAGCTTACTTACCCAGTGGGTTTTTCCTGCAGTTGCTGCTATTTTAGTGCACAGGCAGTACTTTGAATCAATGGAAGAGACTACAGGAGTGTGAAGTGGCTCACCACAATTCCCTGAAGCCTGTTGACGTACCGGCCTCACATCTGGTATTAGTAGAATAGGAAGTGGAGAGGAGTTTTAAATTGGTAGTTAGGCTATTCATAAAATAGAAATGCAAGCAGCAGCGTGGCTTTGGAGACTGTAGAGGAAGATAATTCTGTAAAATCTCTAAAACAGACAGTCTGAGAGGAACACACTGGCTGACAAACTAGAAGTGAATAAATGAAAGAGCTAGTTTTGCGGACAGGAATTCTTTATTCACGGCTCTTTTGTCATTCTTTGTGTGCACAGCTGAGTGTGTGCCTGTGTGTGTGTGTGTGTGTGTGTGTGTGTGTGTGTGTGTGTGTTAGAGAGAGAGTGCATGATTGCAAGTGCGGAAAAACTCAAACGAGTTGCTTGAAATGTGTTGCCCGTCGCCTCCGGAGGTTAACACAAAATCACTCAGCGGTAGACGCATTGTCATTGACAAAGAGCTCCGCAAAGCAGGAAAGGAAAATCAGTCACCTTAGGTGTCAAGAGACTCTGTGCCGAATATTTTATCATTTGCATGTTTATTTGATGAGCATCTCCGCCTGCGCGCCAACACACGGCTGCGGTGATTGGACTCACAAACAGTTGTGGAGCTCGAGTATGTAAGTCAGCCTGAGATCACCAGTGCTGTTTTTTTCCTAATCAAGTTAATTAGAGGAAGTGCTGTGGGAGCTAGATTGACAGCAGCCAGGGACCTCCAGTCCACTTACAGCGGCCCACAGGCTGTCATCATGCAGAAATTGCCAAGAAATGTGGGTCAACAAGGTGTCAGAAGTGACTAGAGGCATCGTAGGTGTTGTACACAGTAGGGCTCTAATCAACCACGCACTTCTTCCAATTTCTACATTTTTCATTTGATGTGTTTCTCCTGAGCCTTTCCTGACGCTTTAGCTCCTTACATGATTAGAGATGCAATAAATGTCGAGCTCGTCGTTCCATGTTTTTCCTTTCTTTTTTTTTTTCTTTTGCATACATCACTCTATGATAAATCTTCAAAATCACGTTGGAACTTGTAGTTGACACCCACGCATCCCGATGATCAAATGGCTTGTTTGGAACAGTGTTTAGACATCAGCTCACCTCTGATCGACACGTGTCACAAGATCAGAGATCCCAGCTTGTCTCTGTTGTTTCCCTCCGCTGTGTTTGCTTGTCTCCATTTTGAAGAGCAGCACGTTCTTAGTTGTAAATGCACAAAGAGGCTTCGACTTACCTCCTGCCTGTGATAAGTATTCAGTGGTAGACAGACACAGCCTGCGGGTATGCCTTTTGCTGTATGCTAATATAGCCTTTTCTCTCCTCCTCCCTTTCCCTCGACTAATATGATACATAAATGTTTTTAATGTGAGGGGGGCAGAGGGAGTCAGATCAAAGCCCCGCAGGTGAAGAAACTCGGAGGGCGGGGCTTGCCGCACATTGGCTGCGCCCCATTGGAGTCCCGTGTTGTAACAAGGTGCAGTTATAGGTAATTCTCCCTGCCAGTTGGCTACTGCGAGCTTCACCTGGATTACACTGATTCACTGCCCTGCATAATACAGGGAAGTGTTCGGGAATTGCACACGGACACGAGGGGGGAAAAAAAGTCCAATTAACATATGTATGAGCTGAGTGGAGACGGGAGGAAGCTTTCGCCAAAATAATCTCCCAGCATTTTAGAGACATGTTACGGTGGGGGTTAACAGTGTACGACTGCTCACTGCAACAACCACACAATCACAGCAAGAGAGCTGCCAGGGCTCGCTGTGCCATCACGCCGATCTAACGAGGGGTTGTTAAGCTTTAGAACTTACACTGCGGCGTCCTCGCCACTTTACCCGTCACATAACACAGCTAAGTGGGCAGTAATGATACTTGAGGCGGACAGGTAAGCAGACATTAGGACATCGAGAGAACATGTGCTCTAAATATTGGATGTGGACGGCCACAGTTGACACAGCACACACACACACACGCAATCCCCACCTCCCAAGTCCTGCAGCAGGGCTGTACCTTTAAAATGCCACACTAATTAAAATAGAGCAGTTACACGGCGGCTGGCAGGAGAGGATACAGACTGAGGTGACACCCGGAATGTAAAGTCGTGTCAAGCGGCGTGGCGCTACAGAAACAGAGCTGAGTGCACGCTAGCAGGGCAGAATCCTTGATTAGAAAGAATTATTCATGATTTTTTGGGGTTTTTTTTTTAAACACACAGTTTCTCTTGACTTTTTCCGCACCGTCACAGCAGACCAGTCACCGCACCTGCTCAGATACTAAAACAATGATTTGGCTTCTGAGCTTATGTTTTTTGGCGCTACAGATGTTCCCATTCAACTGTCAAGCTCATTTTCACATATAAATAGCTTGGTTTAAACCCAGCAACTTTGGTTTATTCTGGACCTGCCCGACAGAAACACTGATACATGCATGAAGAGATGGATTTGAGAGTTTGGGAGAAAACCAGAGAGAGACAGAGGGAGAGAGAGAGAGCTGGAACTTGTGAACACCATCCCCACAAGCCTGAGTTGTGACCGGCTGCCATTTCAAAGCTTCTGCCTGCATCCAAGAGGGAGAGGGAGAGAGAGAGGAAAAAAAGAAAAAAAGCTTCAGTTTTTAACTGTGTCATAAGATTTTTACACTTGGGGAGTTTTGTCTTCCTTTTTTCTTTTACACCCTCTCCAGTTAATAAATCAGGCGGAAATTTTGCCCCCCAGAGGTAGAGGATGATAAAAAATTAGTTTTGGAGGGGAGTTCTTTCATCTTTTTTTATGTGTGTGAAACAAAGAGAATGGGAGACAAAGGCGTTATCGGAGGCTGCAGTTGGGCTTTAGGAGCCCGTCCTTGGGAAGTGGGCTGGTGAACTTTTATGGAGGCCAAGGTTGTACAGTTAAGCTCGGATCACAAGCTTACCACTGTAACACACACTGGCACACACAGACGAGGTGTTGAAAAGAGATCACGGGGAAACAATTGTTTTTGAAGCCGTACCAAATGCAGCATGGGTTGAACAGCTTACACATTTGTGGGGTACCTTCCAGCTCTTTGAAACAGCGTTATGGCATTAAAACAGAAAAAATAAGTAGCTATATTCCACCTTCTCCAGGAAGATTTCTTTAATCACCGCCACAACTTAGTTGGAAAAGACAGTAGTAGGTAGCGGACACCCTATTCAACCCCTCTCTGCTATTTTTGCTGCTTTAATTCCCAGTTTCTATCCTAAATTGCAAAGATGGTACACAGGATTGGTGTGATGATGCTGAGGTGACATTGATCTCGCAGACCCCTCCCATCACCGTAATCAGAGCGAAACAAGCTCATTTCCTCTGCCTGTGCTATCAGCTGATAATTTACCCCGGCATTATAGCGTCACTAGTAGAGGCAGCGCTAAATGCTTCTGAGATGATAAATGAATCTTGCATCTCCAGCACACGCTAAGTCGCCCCCCTGTGATGCCATCTAATCCCATAATGGTCACGATAATGACAGAGCCATGGGTGGCGTCATTACAAGGGGCGGTTTCCATGACAGCGGCACCCACCCACCCACTCACCCACACCCTCAACCCCTTTACAAAAGCTGTGCAAGAGGAGGAAGAAGTTTGGTTTAACTCGCACCTCTTTTCATTTTTCAACAGCGCCTCTCATCAAAAATCATTTGATGTCTCCGTCCGCGTTTCTCCCTGTAATCTGCAGACACACCACATTTAGCCGAGTGATCCATCCCTCATGCGTGAAGCTTTCCAAATTAAAATCACTGAGGAGCTGGGCTATCGTCTCCTGCTTACTCTCGATACAGGAGTGAACACCCTCCTAGTTCAAGCCCTCTGCTTTTAACCATCATACACACACACACACACACACACACAGTGACACCCTGCCATGTAATATTTTCACTGACACATGAAGCTATAAAGAATTGGTTGAATCAGGATGGCAGGCTATGATCAAAGGATTGTTCATACTGTTTTTCAGGTTTTCCTCTCTCTCTCTCTCTCTCTCTCTCTCTCTCTCTCTCTCTCCCTCTCTCTCTCTCTCTCCCCCATCAAGTCAGACTATATCAGCCCAGCCTACACCCATCTGCCACTACCGAGAATCACAGGTGCAAAAAAAAAGAAAAACCAGCCCACATTTTAATGAAGTCATGCTGGAGCTTGTGCGTGAGAGGGAGAGACTGAAGCAGACACCTCTCTGTGATGTTCACATTTCATATCTGCTTCTGCCCAGGAGCTTGGCTTTTTTGAATTATTAAGAAGAGGGCTCTTTCTTCTCTTTGCCTGCGTCTTTTTTTTTTCTTCTATCTCTTTCTCCGTTCTCTGCATTTTCTCTCTCTTTCTCATTCTCTCTCATTCTCCTCCTTGTGCTTGTTCCTTTTCTCCCTCTCTTCGAACATGTCAGTTCAACCAGCTTTGGCTGAATCGGTAGCTCTCACTAAGATGCAAAAGGGAGTCTTTGAAGGTGCACGTTGGGAAGGTCAATTAATCCACGCGTTTACTTGCCTGACAAAAAGAGGAAAAAAAAGTCTGTGCAACCATTGTGCAGGCTTTTTCATCTCTATTGTGCCACAGGGTCGTGGTTTTATCCATTGTCCTTATGCCCCCCGGATTCAGCAGACTCTTCAAAGATTCAGGAGACATCAGGATAGGTACAAAGGCAAGGAAATGACATAAGAAGCTGAGGAAACAGAGTTGTCACAGGAATAGGGTTGTATTGCATATTCCTTCATATCTCTTCTGCTCCCATAACCCTTTCTAACACGTAACCTGCAGTTCTCTGTGTAGCTTTACTCTAACTTACCTCCATGTCACCTACGCCCTCTCCAGCCCCAGACCTTTCTCCAACCTCTTCTGTATATTCTTCCCACCACCTTCTCATCTACTGTGTTCAGCGCCCCTTTACCCTCCTCTAACTCTGCTCTCTGTCTCTTGGGTGGTCGGCCTTCAGATCTCGACACACCGAGCCCCTGCTTGGATAAGAGGTGCGATCACGGGGCGGTGTGCGTGGTGAAGAACGACGAGCCGGTGTGCGAGTGCCCCGAGGCGTGCCCGCAGACGTCCGACCCGGTGTGCGGATCCGACGGCCACAGTTATGGCAGCCCCTGCGAGATGAGAGCGATGGGTTGCGCCCTGCAGAAAGCCATTCACATTCAACACAAGGGACCCTGCGGTGAGTAAATGCACTAGCAAAAAACACCTCAGAGCTACAAAGGTAAAGCACCCACCACCTGATTCATGTGTCACCGGTGAGATTCGTGTTCATACATTATGCAATCGCATTACATCACACAGTCATTTACTGCAGTCAATCACTGAAATCACTATAAAATGGTTTGAATCATAGCTCACAGGTGAGAGAAAGTCTCCCTGTGTGGAATATAATTAAGCTCAAGTAAATTAATAGCTCTAATGTGTGTTACCCACAGGGAAAAATATCATCCTCATATCTTAACAATTACTACATATGGAGTTGTATTCATGTGTGACCCCTCCTCATTATAAATCAAAGAAAATCAAACATTCCTCTAATTACTTAAGAAATTTCCTGATCCCTGTCCATTACTCATCATCTCTCCCTCCTCGCCACCACCCTTTCAGCCATTCCATACCAACACAGAGAGTCCAATTTGCCTGTTTTGAGCTTTAACTGAAGATACCACTTTACATGTGATGAAAGAGAGCACCGAGCATACTTGTCTGTAATTGGCTACATGAGTCCACTGGCTTTGTCTTGCAGTGCCGGAGTATCAGCTAGTCATTAGTACAGCAGCAACAGCAGAGCTTCAAGTGGAAAAAATATCTTTAGATCCAGTATGCAGGCACACAGCCATAAGAACACATTTTTACAGCATGGTAAACCCACTTAGTGAATACTCTAAATGGCTTAACGCCATCTTGGAAGCCCAATTTTCCCATGGACTCTAATTGGTGATTGAGTATTTTTTCCTTGTCTACCATCAAGCCATTTGCTTTTCACACACACTGGGCAGAAGCACAGCAGTTATTACCCCCTTGGCCCGACTCTCTCACCACCTCATTCACTCAGTTTTACTACAATCTTTTTTTTGTGTGCATATTCTGAAAAAAACATAACAATTAAAATGAGTTGGTCTATGCACTGCTGTATTTGCGGATGAGCCGAGCAGTTAGAATAATCAATATAACTGAATTAGTCTCACTTTGCTGCTATGAAACTGTACTCCATTCTTTTTTCCTAAAATGTGCAAACAGTTTATGGTTTGTTTATATGAGCTAATCTGATTGCTTTGTAAAAAGGAGCAGGGCCTTGAGTTTTCTTTCTGTGCAGAGTAGATGACAGGGGTTAGTTGTTAGCAGAGGTTCTTCTATGGACTCTGTTCTCTCTCTGCCTGCACGTTTATTGCATCTGTCATCTTCCCCTCCCAGCCCTCTCTAAATTGAAATCTAGTGTGTAAGGATGTATGCCAACAGGAAATGGAGCAAGAGCAGTCGGTTGGAAGGCGGGCTCACTCAATTTGGTGAGCCATGCAGCAGGTAGATGGCAGGTCTGTCGGCCCGGGGTCCCCCGGCGGTAACGAATAGTCTTTATTTTAAAAAGCGAGAGGCAGAGCGAGCTGGCGGAGCACAGGGCCCTGTCTGTAATCCAGCACTATGGATGGTTCTTGGCTCCCAGTGGAACAGGCCTGCGTCAGCGCAATGGTGCCATAAAAATGCTGAGGCATTGGCTTGCCAGGCGCGAGCCAGCCAAGGAATGATGACGATGATAATGTGGGTTATTTCTGGGCTGTTTGCACAGCTTTACTGGGCTTTATTCAGCACCATAACAACTGACTGACTTAAGCTATTATCTCACCTAATTATCACAGGCTATTCCCCCCTCTAATATACTATACATGTTTATGGAGCAGAAAAGGAGAGAGAGAGAAAGGAGGAGGAGAACATATGCTGCCTTCAGGTGCTGTTAGAAGTGTCTGAATTAAAAGTTGGCATGAGCAAGAAAGGGGGGAATTAAGTGAGAAATTCCGGTGGCACTCAGAATAAGTGATAATTAGCATTATCGCATGCTATATCCGTTACAAATTGTCAGTTTGCTAATTTAGTTTTCACTTGTCTTTTAAAGGCATACTATGCAGGATTTGTGAGCTGCTGTTTGTAAACATTCAAATTTGGCTCCTCCCCCCCGACTCAGTGACCCTGTTTACACCGGGACAGCACTCAATACAAGTGTAAATTACCTCCAAGATGCATCGTAACCACATCACTCAAACCATTTGCTGAAGTTGTCTGGAGCGCATTTGACCATCTATCGATTGTAGTGTAAACGCTAATGATGCATCTCCAGCAAGGATGTAACAGGAAATACATCATCAGTGCAGAACATGGTTTTGGTAAAAGCATGCCAGTGTTTAAACAAAGAAGCACAGATAGACGTGGTTGGAGTAATCTGAACAGTTAGAATAGCTCGTACTGTACATGTATTAGTTATTACTTATTGAAACATTTTTATTAGCTCTTTAGCCTGCACCAACACTGAAGCAAATAAAACAACACAGCGATGTAACCTGGTCACTATTTTTATAGAGAGCGGACCTCACACCCTTCACGCCTGTCATTGGCTAAAGGCTATATACACACTGCCTAAAGGTTGACACCCAGAAACGTCTTGAATGCATCAAAATAATAGGCAAAGAGGACGATAACACACCTCCACACACTTCTAATGGGTCAAAAGTGATGATTGAGAGAAACATATTTTGTATAAGTCAATATATTGTTGTTTTAAGGAAAATCCTGCATAGTGTACCTTTAAAAACATTTTCAGCTTCTCATTCTGCAAAGTCGAGTAGCTCTTTATTCATATGTGTGAGTTCCAAAATAGCCACCCAAAAGTTATTTTTGTTGACTGACTTTGTTTTGTTATTTCCATCCAAATGCATTACAATGTGATGTCAGATTTATTGCTTCTACAATCAGGAGAGGCAACAGAGTTCAGCAATAGTTGAAGAGGTGAGAGAGGTGCCACAGTAGGGAAATAACTCTGCGTGTGTGTGTGTGTGTGTGTGTGTGTGTGTGTGTGTGTGTGTGTGTGTGTGTGTGTGTGTGTGTGTGTGGCTTACTACAGGCTCTCATGAGTCCAGCCATAATTTCATTTCCTTCCCTAGGGGCTGGAAAATAGTGGTTATCTACAGTATATGGCTCAGGTGCCACCTGATAGCGATAGAAGTGACATTTGTTATTATTCAGAGAATTTTCCTCCTCTCGAGTTTGAGTGGCGGGCAACCTTGTCAGGTGGGCTGGGAGAGGGTGCGCTCAGTTAATAGACCCCCCAGCTGGATATCAGTCGCCTCAGAAAAAGGGTCATTCATACAGCTTTACCCAAACAGATGAGAGCAGAGGCGCCGCAATCATTTGAGAAAAGGAAATAACAAATTCCCCTTTCTTCTCCCACAGGTGTTGGAAATGATATACACCGTTGAGTAAAAAATATAGGTCACACCAGCAGCATGAGACAGGTTGGGCAAAGGGAAAGAAAAGAGGGCAGAGGAAAGAGGGGAGGGGGAAGTAATAAATGCAGGGAAGGAAGTAGATGGAGGTAAATAAGATGAGGAGGAGCAGAGAAAATGGGGGGCAGAGTTAATAGTGTATCGGCCAGGCAGGCATCAACAGGGGAGTTGTTATCGCCCAGGCATGTTCACAAGCCTTCAAAACACAAACCAACCTACTTCTTTCTGCTTAATCCTGAGGTAATACTCCGCCCAAACCCCCGCAGCCGCAATTCAGTTTTTTTCCCCCGGTGAGGATATCAACAAAAAGCCGTAAAGCTGGAGGGTCTTTGCCTTTTTTTCTCTTCAATGGCTCAATCCTTCACGCTTTCAAGGCCACTTTTTTATACCAACCTGCCCCTATTCCTCATTCTCACCTCCAAAACCACAAACACTGCTACCACACAACATAAGAGAGACTGTCACAGTGTAAGCAACATCACAGGATCCCACATTTGGGACCAGGAGACTTCAAGGAGACCTTGATAAAATTCTAGTAGGTCCTCAGCAAAAAAAAGCAGTTTGGGATATACCTTTTTCTTCATGTCCACCCTCAATATGACATTGTTGTGTTATCTTGTCATAAATACAATCATATGTTTTTTCACTCAATACTTACTTTTTTAAACATTTTGAAATTAGATATGTAGATATGTAGAGACAAATCCCCAGTATGTCTTAAATAAAGTTAACCATTGTATTTGACATCACAGCTTCGGCCAATTTAGAAGTTTATATTTCATAAGTACCAAAATGACTTTACCCAACAGTGGTCTAAATAAAGCACACCACGTTTTCAAGGCTCATGCCAGTTTTCTAATGAATGCTGTGCAATTATCGTCCCAACTACACCGGTCTGGGTGCCAGAGCTGGCTCAAAGCTTGTCTGAGTATTGTTGTGTACGAAACCCTAAAACATATCCAAATCTGGCAGCCATTAATAGGCCAGAAGTGGGTCATATTTGATGCTGACAGGTGGGGTACCTGGTTTGTCTTGCGGTAAAGTTTTTACAGTTTTTACTTTACTCTTCAAGCAACTTTTTGGATGCAGTTTGTATTAGACTTTCTTTCAACCGGTATGACAAGGTCTTAAAATATCTTACTTTGATCTTCAACACACTGTGTTACACACTGTGTTACACTCTATGTTTTCCTAGTCCAGAGACTTCCTTGCATTCATGGACATGAAAGGTATTTGAAAGAGATGAAAGATACCACGATCTAATGTTAGCACACTAGCACCCACTGTTATCATCATAATGCCTCGCCTGCTACACTTTCTCACCTTAAAGTCCAAACTTTTTTTTGGTTGTGAAGTTGTCCGCCTACAGAAAGATAAATACACAATTTTTCCACAGAAATTCAAAATTAGTGATGACAGAAAATGGATATCTTACATGACAGTTCTCCCTCTTTGCCTGGCTTTAAGCCAAAGGTGCCCTCCTTTTCCTGTTGTGTCTGTTTGCGACACATGTTGTCTGGAGGATCAGGCACTGTGGAGAGCCAGGTGCGAGGGGCAGGAGCTGATAAAGAAGCGAGGCTGCTATCAGGACACAGGGCCTGATAAAGGACAACACTCACCACCGCCACTTCCTGATTTATAGCTGCTGCAACCAGAGAGGAGCCACAACTACAGCAACCCCCCATTTTACTGACACTTATATTTTAAGTTGATTTACTCATTTTTGTTGCACAAAACCCCGGCTATTGTAAAACTTCTTCATCCAATACAATTTTTCTTACAGAACTTCCTAACAATTTAGTCAGGGTGATAAATTATTAGACCAAAACTACTATTTGTCTTCACCAAAGTCTGAAAGCCATTTCTCCATAGAGCTCGCTTTGTGCACAAGAGCACTGTCATGTTTAAAGAGGAAAAGGCCTCCAGAAACTGATGCTACAAAATTGAAAGCACTCTTTCGTTTGAAAAAGCCTTGATTCCCACACCAACAGAAAAGATGTCCACATGTTTTGGACCACACAACCATATATTTGGTCCCGCATGCTCAGCTATTTTTCTTTTAATTTCAATTTGTCATCCTAAATATCAAATGCTGTTCATTACAGATGATACATTGCATAATAAATGCCATACCCCACCACATACAGCTCATAGTAAGGGCTGTTAATCCAAGAACTAGATGAAGAGATGAAGGGAATGAAAGCCTCTAAAAGAGTAATAAACAGATTAATAATGTGGAAGGTTCCAGCGGCTAACCTCGCCTCTCTCAATTAGTGCTAAATCAGTGGCGGTTATTAGCCTGCCCCTAATTGAATGTGATAGCGAGCTGTGCTAATGCAATCCTCCAGGTGTAATTGGTGTCAGAGGGAGAGATGCTGCTAGCCCTATCTTTCTATGAGCCCTCACATTGGCTGGCTGGTACATTCTTGCCCCCATGTGACATCAGTCAGTACCCTGAACATGTCTGATCCTGCCTTGATGTTTCTTCGGGGGGAAAACTTTGCCTCCAGAAGCAGGCAATTCCTCATATGATGATCCAAGTGAATCCTCCAGGTGATAAAGAAGGTCTCAATGGCTCTCTAAGCCTTGTGGGTATCTCAACACTGTCTTTTGGAGAGAAATACAGATGTCATCTGCCATATTCAGTCTTGAAGTCATAGTATATTAGTGGAAAATAGCATGTTTGTAAGCAGATACGACCAACCTTCCAGAGTGATAAATACAATCAGAAAAGGGCGATTTTTCTCCCTCAATTTTAATCAGTCTCCTGGTACCTGCTGCTCAGAAGCATCCCCAAAAGATAGTGCTGGCGCCATGCTTCCCCATAGAGATGTTAAGAGTCAAGTGATGAGCAGTACCTGGCTTTCACTTGATACAGAAATTGGCATTCAGCCCAAACAGTTCAATTCTTGTCTCATCAGAGCAGAGAATCTTTTCCTTCATGCTTTCACTGTCCTTTAAGCGTTGTTTGGCAAACTCCGGCCAGGCTATCACGTGGCTTTTTTTTCACAGGAGCAGCTTCATTTCTGATCAATTTCCCATGAAGTTCTGATTGATGGAGTGCTGCAGAGACACATTTTGGCAGCTACTCCTGTTGTTGCCGAGGAATTCTGAAACTGAGGTTCACTTCTAGAAAAGACTCTGGGGTGTTGCAAATGTCTTCAGTGATGGAGCCCGCTGTGCTCCTGGAAATTTTAAATTCTTTGGCACCTTCTTTTCTGCTATTCATCAGATATGAGCCCCAGTAGAATTCTATCTGTGGGAAGTTTTTAAAAATTTCATGGTTTGGTTTTTAGCTCTCAGATGCATACATCATGAACCGTGACATCTTTTAGTAGACAGGTGTGCGCCTTTCTCAAGTATTTCAAATCAATTGAATGTTTCTCAGCTGCACTCTAATAATGTTTTACACTCATTCTACACCCAATATGGAAAGTTTGCATCTCTGCACTTCTTCTGCCTGTGCTGCCTCTATTTTTTTACATCTGCATCTATTTAATTATTTTATGGCTGTTGTTTATATGGTGAATGTTAAATAGCACTTTGGAACTTTATTTATTGCACAATAACATTATGATGATAAAAGTTGCATAAGTATTGACCACAAAGGTACATTAAGATTATTGTCATGACTGTAGAGAGGTTGGTTTATGTGCATGCATACATTAAAAAGATTAACAATACAGAGCTATGGATGTGTAGTCAGGCCAAATTTGATTTCTTTGCAATTTTATATCCACTTGAGATATTTCAAGGATCATCAAAACAACTGCACACTATAATAAAAGGAATTTGAAATGCACTGAAATACTTATACAGATTAATGATATAAAATAACCGTTATCCAATTTAAGCCCTATCACACAGCAACATACGAAAAGTGAAAAGGATATTTTCCAAAATTAATTGTATTTATTGGAGCCCACTTGCCACCAAAGTCATGTGGAAATAGCTGACACACACACACACACACACACACACACATACAAACAAACTAAGCCCTTCCCTTCTTTATCTCCATCTAGATGAGACTTGTGCCAATTGCTCCTTTGGTGCAATCTGCGATGCCCAGAGCGGGCAGTGTGTGTGTGCATCGGAGTGTGTGGAGTCCCACCAGCCCGTGTGTGGCAGCGATGGCTCTACCTACAACAGCGAGTGTGAGCTGCACGTACGGGCCTGCAAAGAACAGATGGAACTCCGAGTGGTCAGCCAGGGAGAGTGCAGTAAGTATCGCATACATTTTCATGTCCAACACTCAGTTATTCTTTTTGAATCCCAATGTACAGCCCCTCAGGAACTTCACCGAGCTGGAGGCAGGCAGTTCATATTCTAACAAACTAGTCGAAATGGAATTGCAGGGTACTGAGATGTGCAATTACTAAGGGAACGTGTTTATGTCCGTTTTAAGAGGGGGTTATATTACCAGAGGAAGTGGAATGCATCACAATTAGAAAGAAAAAAGGGAAATATCATTTAAATATGTATCCCAGAGACGTGTTTTAATGTGTGGATTGAATGAAATCGATCAAAATGCCTCCATGTATATTTCCTTTTATTCATTGACCCATCATGCACTGACACATCGCTCTGCTGTGTGTGTAATTCAGAAACATGCGGCAGCACTGTGTGTGCCTGGGGCGCCCGGTGTGTCCAGAATAAGTGCGAGTGCCCACAGTGCTCCGGTGAGGCGTTCTCTCCGGTGTGTGGAAGTGACGGCACCACCTACGACAACGAGTGTGAGCTCCACGTGTCCTCCTGCATGCAGAAGAGGGGAATTGATGTGGCGAAGCGCGGCAGCTGTGATGAAGGTAGGAAATGGACTTTGAAATGGTGTAATTATGTTAACCAATCGGCCATTGAAATGGTGTAATTATCTTTATCAACTGACCTGTGCCACAGTATTCAGTCATCTGGATTTTCATAATGGTTGCATATGCCACCAGCAGCATGCCAACAGGCTATGAAAGATGAACTGAAAGTCATACTGCATGTCCATAAACACAACCTGTTACAGGGAACACAAATGACTTCTGGGTGATTAAGTACAGGTCAGCCGTACATTTAGAAACAATATCTTCATGCTTTGGCTGTCTTGTTTGTTTATCAGAGCATCTTCTATACTCCATTTCCTCTCAAACAGTGGCACAGTCTTTATTTACTTCACGTGCTGATGGAGCTACATCTTTATTTAAAAACAGTCATATATTAGGGTCTTTAACTCCATTTCTCCTTGTTTAATATTTTAGTAAGACGCCTCTCTGGTTTCTGATCTGTTCCTTTTCTTACTTTCTGTGGCTGCTGTTTGTTGTTATTGTCTCAACACTTGCCACATATTTACCTATTGCTTTAATGAGTGTTATCAGGCAAGGCAAGTTTATTATTGTTATTGAATATTTCAACAAGGCAATTCAGAGTACTTTACATGAAATATTAAAAGCATTAAGACAAAGTGCAAAAGAAACACATTTTAAAAGGACTTCATTTAATTAGAATCAAAAATAGCTATTAATAAGTTAAGAGAGTAGAAAATAAATAAATAAGCTAAAAGTGAAGGTGCGTTTATGTCAAAAGCCTCACATTTGATTAAATTAAATGCTTCAGCCTTGATTTAAAAGAAGTGACAGTTGTAGCAGTTTTCTGGGAGTTTACATAAAAACTGAATGTTGCTTCTCTGTGTTTAGTTTTGACTGTGGGGACTTAAAGCAGACCTGTCCCACATGATCTGAGAAGATGGTAGCAGAGGATCAGAAATATAATTTTTGCTATAAACAATTCAGTGCTTTATAAACCAACAGTATTATTTTGAAATCAATTCTTTGACAGACAGGAAGCCAGTTTAAAGATCTGAGAACGAGAGTGATTTGACCCACTTTTTTGTGAGGATTGGAGCACTGTGAATGAGCTGCTGCTGTCTGATTGATTTTTTTAGGGAGACTTGTAAAGACACTGTTACAATAGTTGAGTCTGCTGAAGATAAATGCATCAAGTTTTTTCCAAATACTGCTGAGACATAAGTTCTCCTTGATATCCTTCATCATTGATATATTCTTCAGGTAGTGGTAGGCTGACTTAATGAGTGGCTGTTGAAATTCAGGTCTGAGTCCCTGGCTGCACCAAGATTTCTGGCTTGGTTTTTGGTTTTTAACATTACCAATTGAAGCTGAGCCCTGACTTATACATTTAAGGTTTTGTTGCTTTCCATAATCTGAACTGTATGGAGAATGTAGGTGTTGAACAGAAGAGACCCCAGAATGGATCCTCGGGGAACTCTGCATGTCATTTTTATAGTCACTGTCCTTTAAGTAGGATTCAAACCCACTCAATTTTCCAGTAAGTTGTGATTGACCATGATTTGAATGCAGCACTGAGATATAGTAGTAACAAGACAGAAATTCTGCCACTGTCTGTTGGCTGCTTTCCGTTTCACCATTCTTTTTCTATTACCTATCAAGACAGGAATTGACTTTGCCGGCCTTTTGTTCACTGTTAATGTACTGTCTGTTAACTCAGCCCTTCCTGCAGATGTTTCACATTAATAGTCTGCCAGGAAATCAAGATGGTTTGTGCTCTATAAGCTGCTGGAAGGCTGACAAGTTGACAGTGAATGAAAGAACAGCAGAGTGATTGGATTCAATTAATGAATGAGAACTGTATTTATGTTAAAGTGGCGCTAACTGGACTCAACTATTTGCCATATGAGGCATGATAGCACAATGTATTAGGGAAGGGCATTTATTTTGGAGAATTTACAGTGTACATTTTATCAAGCCCTTCCATCCAATTATGCTTTTAAGAGTGTGACCGATGGCACTTAATTTGAGTATCTGTGATTTTTAAGCCTGTAGCTCTGTCGTTCCTCCACAGTCTGAATAAATGAGATTTAATTCACCGCGCAATTCGTATCTTGATCAACGCTGACAGACCGAGGCAGGATATCACAGTCCCTCGCTAGTCTGTCTCGGGAGCAACATGCCTACCTCTGGTTGTCATGCAGACGGTGGCATACCATTCCCCTGTGGCTGGTGTGCCTTCACAGTGAACATAAGGTTTTCTCTACCTTTATAAGACTCTGCACCTAAGCTGAACAAACGGGAGAAAAACTAAGCTGAGTGTTTTCTACCAGGTTTTGCTGTCACTTACGGTCACACTGCTGTTTTCCTCCCTTCTGCTCACCGTTCTTTGACTGTTTTTGAAAGAGTGGAAAGTAGAGAGGTCACAGTGTTGAATACAACTCAGCACTAGTAACTTAACTGCAATAAAAGCGTCACAAGCAAAAAGCCAATAAGTACTTTATAAAAACCACCTGTTCAACAAGCATAAACATGTAGAAAAGTGATATTTTTGACAGCTTTGTCCACAGTCTCCCATCCACCGCTGGTATGTTTTAAACAACCACAGTTCATTGGTCAGGCTAGCAGCAAATTGTTGTGACTAAGTTAAAACCAAAGCTGTATGTAGCTAAACTGCTCAGTTTTTAGCGTATATTAAAACAAAGCAGCCCCTCCTCTCTCTACTAGTGTTACCTGCAGGCAGTGAATCAAAGCAGCAGCAGCAGAGGGAGGAGGACAGCAAACAGGAGGAATGACTGATACTGACTGATGTCTGTCTCCTTCATTCTCTATAAACATCACTCAGTATTTTTATATCAGGAACATTATTTATTAGATTTCCTTCCAGGGAGATATTGAGTTTAGTATATAATAGTAATGGCAAAGGAAAAGGAAAAGGAACCGGTAAGAGTCTTAATAAAGAACCAGACTGATAAGACTATTGATACGATAGAGATACCCGCCCTTACAGCTGGTTAGTACCTACATCCTGTCTATGGTTGGATCAGCCAATCACAGTTCAGATCTCTTCACTATAAGGATTACCTCAGTCTGGGTGTACTGTGAACAACTACAACCTGTGTTTTTTATAAATATTGTTATGATACTTGTCCAAAATTTTGTGACAATATATAGGTTTTTGTCCAATAACATCAACATTGTTCCCTCCCCCCCAACCACACACATCCAAACCCTCGAAAAACCTATGGAAAACCCTGTCACTCTCTGACAAGGTGTGAAGGGGAGCAGATTACACCTGCCAGCAGGGGGGGACGGCTGGAGAGAAGAAAAGAGCGGGGTAGATAGAGATGGAGGACAGAGCAAATAGAGATGAGAGGAATCCACTTCCATTTTGATTGCTAGCCTGCGGTGTTTCTTTCTTTTCTTTTTTCTTTTTTTCTTTTCTCTCTATCTACTATTGTCTACCATATTGACCCTCTGTCTTTCACGTGGTCCATTTAACATCATTTCATTGACTGAGACGAGTGACCCCCTTTGTATGTGGAGCATGAAGAAATGTAAAACTGTATGCCCTCGACGCATAGTCACTGTCACCACACATACACACACACACACTCTGTACTTGTTTTCTGGTATCAGGCAAAAATGGTCTGTTCTACCTCCCCAAGGGCATTGCTTTGCTTGTGGTGCCCGATGGCTTAGTTTACTATTTTATTCTCTCTCTCATACTGTCCTTGAACATCCTGATATTTTTCCATCACATGCTCATTTTGATTCAGAGAAAACCATCAGGCTTACACAATAGAATCTTTTTTTTTTTTTTTTTTTTTTGTGCTCCCCGTCGCTTCGTGCCTTCCCAGCCACCCATGTCTCTCTCCATTTTGTACTCTTCTCTGTCAAAATTGTGCCTCGGGACAAAAGGGGCACCGATGCTTTCACAGATAGGGGTGGAGATGGGATCGTCTGCGATCGATACATTTCACCGTAGAAGCAACCACTAGTCTTTTTCTACAGGCTCTGACAGCACTCCTTTTAGCCCCCCCTAAATCTGACCCAGACCCCTCCAAAGGAAGTCCAGTGTGATTGTAAAACGATCAAAACCAGCTTGCTGTTTTTCCCCTTCTCTGGGATTCTTCTTTATGGCTACAACCCCTAAGAGGTATCTCTTGTTGATAGATTCACCCCTGCCTGGATGTATGGATGGTAGGTTATGGCAAAATTAAAGAGTATATAGGAGTATATATTGTGTAATGCAACATCCTGTCACAAAATATAAGGCCAAAGACTGTATTTTCTGGCTGCGTTGTATACAGCAGCAAAGCTCTACATCAACAATATGCACAACCCCCTATTCCATAGTTCATATGGAGGATAAGCCTGGAGAGGAAGTGAACATTTGATTTATTTTCTTATGTAGACCTGACTTAAAAACCATCCTCATTAGTCTTGTTGGGTGGGGGGAGGGGGGCACTGAGCATAAAAATGGAAGTTGTTTTCCTTTTATTTAACAGTAATGAAAAATGACAGTGTTCCCACTGTTGGCCATACAGGGAAATTTATCACCTGTTTAATTTCACACTCTGGTAGGCCTGGCCTCAGCTCCTTTTCTCGACACTGACAAAGTGGCAACTGAGAGCAGTGCATCACCTACGGGGGTCCCAGGCCCTTTTTAATTGAATAGACATTTAATAAACAAGATTATGAGTGCAGGATCACACAGTGATGCACAGTCCACACTCTGTTGTTCACGTCGTACAGATCAGGTTGAGAAAGTTTCAAAAGAGGTGAAAGCGCATGAAAAAAAAGAAGGTGTGTAGCAGAATGGGAAGTGAGATCAGCGGATTTTTGCTTCATTGTCCATCCATCACAGGGCTCGTAACCTTCTGTTGAGGCAACAAAACTTCTTTTCTCCCTTTGCCATTTCCAAACACACCATCCCATCCCTTCTTCCCGCTGGGCGTGACGCTCCATCCCTCTCTATCTCGCGGGAACTTTATTCAGACTAACGCGCTGTCACATCCATCAAGAGCCGGCCGTACGAGGGTGTAATAGATGGAGAGAAAACAATGGCGAATCCAGCCAATTCACATCCTTCCGCAAAGGCCGTTGTCATTTTCCATCTTTGCAGTGACACATGCCACAATGGGGGAGGATTTGTTTTGAATGATAGATGTCCAAGTGTACATTCACACAGGTCATGATATCTGAGGTATCATAATATCGTCTCTTCAGGAGAGACTGATGCTGACACGACTAATCTGGTTGACCAAACATCTTCAGACTGCATCTCAGTCCATCACACTCATTTTCTCCTCTCTGTCCTCTATTATTTACTCTTTCCCTCTTCTTCTGTGCTGCCTCTCTGTTTTCTTAAACTCCTTCAGACAGCTTTGACAATAGCCTATATTTCGTCACTTCTATTATTCCCTCTGTCAAATCCTTGTAACATTTTTTTTTTTGGCTACTCTGTCTTTCTTGGACATTATTCTTATGCTATTCATTTCCTTTCTTCTCTCCACTGCTGAATTCTGTCTTCTTAATGGAGCTCCCTTGGCTAAATAGACTCAGGCTTCTGACATGATTGAGTAAAAAGGAACGGATGGGCAGTGCAGAGAGAATAGCTGATGCAGCCATCTTAGCTGGGGATGTATTAATTGAAAGGTTCATAGGCAGCGCGGGTGGCGGCCACATCAAAGAGCAACAGCTAATTAGGACCCCCCTTCGCCTTTCACTTTTCTTTATTCCATTCTAATGTCTTACTTTTATTTATTTATCTCGTCTCTGTTAGAGGGCCTGAGCAGAATATGAATTGGTTACTACTGTATTTCCCTTTATATTCTATCTTGCTGAGCTGGTGTGCAGTACAACTGCCAGTGCCTTGGTAGTCATTATTTCTCTCTTTGCTCTGTTCTACAATCAGCTGACTTCTCGCTTTCAGTTGATATCTGAAGGCAGATACCTGCAATTATTTCACTGGTAGTTGAAGGCCGTCGTCCAGCGCATTTAGCCCTGTCACTAAATGTTATGTCTACCTCGGATTGTGGTTCACAATCGATATGTAGCTACAACAGCAAATTCAAGCAAAACAATTAGGGTCGGAGGTTCTGCTGGTTTAAAATGGAGATGGAGCGAGTCCTTAACAAGTCCTGATGTTTGTTGGGGTCGTGGCTTCTTGTGCTCCACACAATGCTCCAGCTACACTGTTGTACTCAATGCTAATGAAGTGAAGGCCCCTCCACAGTATCGACCGCTCAAAGCTGTCACAGTCCATTGCTGATGACCCATATCAGAGAACAGCCAAGGCTTCATCTCCCTCTTCCCCTCCCCTGCACTGTGACCTACTCCATAATCTACTTTAGAAGATGGGTTATGCTAAGTGGCACTTCCATCAGTACAACATTGATTTCACCATTACAAGTGGTGCATCAATACAGATGAGCTGAATGATCCCTAAAAGTAGACCGGAACAAGAAGAAATACCTTGATTACTTGATGTTTTTTTAGTCTTTCAGCTGCACTGAGAGCTTTTAGTTGGACTGCAGTCCTTTTTTGAATAACAAATTTGTTTCAAATGAACTTTCTGCCAGCCCCCAGGGTGCCTTTCTCTCTGTCTGATATTCTCTCCATCTTTCATGCTGACTGCTTTCATTCCCAGCCTTCACACACATTCACCTAATCTCCCTCCAGAGTTCTACTGTAGGTGAAATTTGCGACTTCAAAAGCAGGATCCTCCCCCTTTCTTTGCCTGCACTCTGCAACAGCCCCCAATTTGTTTTTCATAAATGAAACTCCAAGTGGTCTTGCTGAATAAGTCATTTTCTTTGCCTTCCTGTATTCCTTTTAAACCTTGGATTCCTAACCTTTTCCTAGGGTTTGTTGAACAGTTCCACAATGACAACAATTTTGTGAATGTACAAATCCTGAACAGTGAGTGAGGGGCCTTGCTAACTCTTACCAGGAACATATGGTCAGTCCGAGCAGCTCCCTTACTTTGATCCCAAGAAGTGCACTTTTAAAACAAGTTAAAGGCCTTCCAGGGTCACAGTTAAGGACTTTCTGGGACAACTTTATTTAAAGTCTCAGGAGATAATTAGATTTCACAGAACACGTTGCAATTAGTTGCATTCTCATATCAGGAAGCAGGCACCCATAAAGCAGGCCTTGCCACCAATTCTCTTTGCACACTTGGAGGCCCGAGTTAATAATTCACTCCACTTTTTGTCCCTGATTTAATTGAAATGAAAAGGATGCCTCGCTTGTGGTGCAGAGATGTTGTGTCTAATTTATTTAGTCAATCTCTTGCCCTTGCTACAGTTGGTCATTATCTTGTGCTACCAGCAGTGCCTTTGGTTCCCGATCCACCCTCGCCACGGGCATGAGGGAAATGTAAATTTCTCCAGTATTATGATGCTCCTAATGTATACATTTAAAGACTTGATTTAAAGAGAAATGAAACCAGGACACAGTTTCCACTTTTTTGTACTGACAAAAGGACATCTCTCATGTGTATTTATATGTTGTATTAATGATATTGTGTGTTTATAATGCAGATTGTGGCTCCGGAGGGTCTGGTTCAGGCGCGGAGAGCTGCGAACAGGACCGCTGTCGCCTGTTTGGAGGCTCGTGGGACGAGGACGCAGAAGATGACCGCTGTGTGTGTGAATTCAGTTGTCAAAGTGTGCCTCACAACCCGGTATGTATGCACGCAAAAAACTGCAGCTTGCATCAAAGATTCATTATTTACTATTAATAAGTAGACATTAATATAGACATTTTCTTCACTATGAAAAGTAATTCAGTTCCAGTGATTAACACAGCATGACTTTCTGTTGTGCTAGTTACATAATCGTAGTGACAGTAGTAATAGCACCATAAAAAAACATAAAACCTATTACTTCATCAAGACTGTACTAAATGTATATTGTACTACTGACATTCCAACCCATTCTGAGTAATGTAATGTATTCTGAAATAACAATTTATGGCATTGCCCCCCCCCCCCCCCCCCAAAAAAAAATGACTTACTATTTTTCCCAACGCTTTAGTTGACTCATACCTTCATCAGTAGTAGTTTATTCATGGAGGTCCATCAGTTATTATTACATGACCTAAGTATGCTCTTAACAGGTAGTTGTAGTGATATCACCAAAGTCCCATACTAGGGTCAAGTGATGACAACAGAACTAACTGTTAAAGGGGAGTTTTTCCTTGCTACTGTCGCTACGTGGTTGCTCACAGGAGAATGTTGGGTCTCTATAAATTGAATTCCTGAGTACGGTCTGGACCTACTCTATGTGAAAAGTGCCTTGAGAATACTTTTGTTGTGACTTGGTGCTACATAAATAAAATGAAATTGAATTGAACTGTTGGAAAAGTTAATAGTCAACTTATAGCAACATACTCCTCCAGGCACGCCTCCAGATATGTAGTAACTGTTTTATAAAGTATGCTGTTGATAAAGGGAGTGAAAACTATAGAAAACTAGTGAAGCTGACATTGTGCAGGATTCTTTCATCAATATTTTCTGCGGCTCTTTTGCAGGTTTGTGGCTCAGATGAAAAAACCTACAGCAACGAGTGTGAGCTGAAGAAGGCCAGATGTGAGAAACAAGAGCACTTGTTGATTCGGAGTCAGGGACCCTGTGCAGGTCGGTACATTAGACCACTCAGAGTTAATGTCATCACTACGTGCAGAAGCACCCTCACCAAGACTCACTGTCATTGACATCTCATTTCTCCACTCATTTCATCCATTGATGGGGTAGTAATAGCCTGGAGTTGAAATCTAGTTCTGACCGCACTGCAGTTGCCTCTCTGCAGCGTGATCACGGTAGCCGTAAACAAATGAAGTGAAGAAGGTCGAGGTTAAATACAGTGTGCGTGTATGTTTACATAACTTGCTTAGGGAAGGTTGACTCAATGTACTTGCGGCTTTTTCAACAAATGCTTATGTTCATATCTGGACACTGACCGGTCCTCTGGGGCCGGCTGGTGCGGAGAGTAAAGAATCTTTCTTGCAGGCACAATTGTGGACAAGGCTCATAGCAATAATGATTCACTTTTCTTGCCCAGACATTCGGACAATTTACACCAACTAGCCTGCTCCTTAACCCTCAGGATACCACTTTTCCTCGCTTACTTTAGAATAAAGACCTTCTTTTTGCATGTAAATGAATGTCGTATATCAGCCAGAATAGGTGTCAGATCAGGCGCTAAGCAGCAAAGGTTAGCCATCTTCCTCTCCACGGCCACGTTACGTAAATTAGGAGCTTTTGCTCCCATGCTAGCACAGGCCGGGGAGCAGAGCGAAAGGCACTTAAGGGATTTCGTGTGATCATTCCAGCCTGTTTGATTCCCCCGTGGGTCTAAAAGAGAGGAGGATGGAGAGAGCTGAAGATAGAGTAAGAAAAAAGAGAAAGAGGGGAGCTGCCAGTGTTTTCACACACATCCCTTTAGATTCTTCTCCTTCTTAAGCTAGCCTCCTTGGGCGCTGACTGTCACGCTTCTCTACCATCCATGGATAATCAATCCCTTTTTTGAGGAGCCCTCTATTGGTACGAGAGCTCTGGGGTCTCCTCTCCTATTGGCTAATGGGAAAAAAACTCAGATCTTGGGGAATTTCACTGCCCTCCACATTAGCTATGTGAGGAGAAACTTCATTTGACCTCAACTCTGGAAACTTATCAAAACACGCCAGCTCTCACATACACAGCATGAAAACAACCTCTTTTTGTTTTTTGGAGGTTCTGATTTTTAAAAAGTTACCTATTTTGCATACAGTATCAACAGCGTCATCTGCTGCATGCACATTTATAAAATTTGCATCTCATAGCATTTCAAACCATCCTTTACAACTGCCTGCAAATTCAAATCTGGGTCAGGGGCTCTCAGTAAAATCCAAAGAAATACTTATTGGTTTACAAGACAAGCAAACACGTGCAGATCTGCTCTTGCAGGCATATGAAAGACTGGCTACAGTCAGCGCAGCGGAGAAAGCACAGCAGCAGACCTTGAAAATGTGAGGGTAATATTGCACGTCACAGTGAGCTGCATTGTGCCTGACAATGGCCACTGAAGAGGAAAAACCCTTGAAGGGTGGAAGAACATATGAAATTAAAAGTTCTCCTTGTCCTAATAGGCTCAGTACAGATAGCTGAATGGAGCGCTGGAAAGTGGCAAGTTAAATGAACTGTGTCCAAAGCCCATCTCTGGAGTGGGAAAGCACTGGAAAAAGAGCGAGCCGAGTCATCACCATTAGGCCGAGGCTCATATCCACACCAGTAACAGTGTGATTTATGGCCCCTGTATCTCTAGCCTCCAAACTCCAAATGAGCAACACAAGAAAAAGAGATCGGGAGGGGAGGGAGGAGGCGAGGGTTTGACAAAGAGAGAGACCGAGGAAAAAGAAAAAGAAAGATTTCTGCTCTCTATCTACACAACTTTACTTTTCACTCCATAGCCTGGCAAGAATTTGAACAATGATATTTTTTGCGTCGGCCATTAAACAAACCCCCTTTTTTCCCTCCCCTGCTGTATGTTTTGCTGTTCTTTTCCGATTTCTGGAGAAGTGCCAGGTTTGGGGAACACATTTGTTTTTATTTTGTTGAATGTAGTTCTGTATTGTGAGCTGTCACGCTAGTTTGAAGGCTGGCGCATCCTTAGACAAAGGAGCTCTACGCACGGCGCACAGGCAGAAACTGCTTGGCACATTCCTTCACATTATGCAGTATGCCTCTCTTTTTCTTTCTTTCTTTTCCTTTTTTTTTGTAAGGTTGTAGGGCGGCAGCACAATTCGGTAATATTAGACAAGAACAAATGAAGAGAACATGCCTCCTAGTAGGTGGTAAATGTCAGCTGCTGCACATTCACCAACAACGTCATTGTTTGTTTTCACTGGAGGTAATAGCATCATTTTCCCCCTGATTTTGAGCCATTGTGGAGAAAGTAGCAAATAGAATTGTTATCTTGAAGCCGGCTGCCAGCCTCTCCACCTCTGCCCCTCAAGCCAATCTCATTGTTGGCAAAAAGTTACATGTTGCTCGGAGATTGTGTTGTCTAATTTCCCACCGCTAGACCCCCCCTCCCCCCGTCCCTCTCTATACCCCCCTCGCCAACTGTAATCACTCAAATGTTGCTGTTCTTCTTTCTCCCCTTGTGCCATCTCCCATTCTCCCTCCTCCTTTTTGTTCCTACCTCATCAGTGATTGCAGCCACATCTCTGCCTGAGCTGAGAGCGCAACAGCACTGCAGCCTGTCTGTGTACGGCTGCTGCTCCGACAACATGACGGCAGCCTTGGGAGTGGGACTGGCTGGATGTCCCAGTAAGTTTTCTCCTGTCCCGCTTTTGACCCCTCACCTCCGACGTATCCTGAGTTTGTTGTGTGCACTCAAAGAGAAGTTGTAGATACTATCAGGCTGTTTCAGCATATGGAGCTTATTGTCCTTGACTGCAATTACAGTAGCAAAGTTGCAGAGCCGAAAACGTTTCATCTTACTCCAAGGAATAATTATGATAATGTTGTACCGTATCTACAGAAAAAATCTCTTCATCTGACGATCTTGACGAATGATAGCACGCAGATGGAGGAGAAAATGCTGCATCAAGCTCTTAGCTAGCGGATACAGTATAGATGGAGAAAATGTAGACTTAGAAATAAGGATATACTGAGATTTAGTGAAGGGGAAACTCACCCAAGCACATTTTATCCATGTTTTTTTATTTGTGGAATAGGGCTTACCCAACATTTGAGCTTAGCATAAATCTTTAATACAGTTTCCATCACAGTTGGCAGTATTGAACTGTTGTAAGTGACAAGATTTCTTTCATAGTTTAAAAAAGCATAAAGCATTGATGTATTTTAGAGGAATACGCTGCCATCTCAAGCAGATGAAGTGAAAAGTGACATCCATATTGCTCTGCTCTCCTCAGGTACCTGTCAGTGTAATGTCTACGGCTCCTACAAGGGGACATGCGACCCAGCCACCGGTCAGTGCTCTTGTAAGCCGGGCGTTGGGGGACAGAAGTGCGACCGCTGCGAACCAGGCTTCTGGAACTTCCGTGGCATTGTGACAGAGAACATCAGCGGGTGCACACGTAAGGAATCTTTTTTCTGTATCTGTGCTGAAACTGATAAGGGAGCAAATATAGTTTTGAGCCGTTACACTTGACTTCACTGGAAGCTGTTTTTGCTCTTTCCTGTAAAGTTACAGATTGTATTCCCACTTACCTTAAAGTGTCAATTCACACAAATTGGTATACACTATATATACCCTATATATATTTACCCTGCCTTACAATTAGTGGTATCTAGCTATGCAGATAGCTTGGATTAAAAGGCTTTACAATCCACACTAAAAAAAAAAAACCTTAAAGGAGAGGGTGGGGGGAAGGAGGAGGGATCTGTCTTCCAAGATGCACACATAACAGATGGCATGTGCAGAAGTAAAAAATGACAATATAGAGAAAACAGAAGGACAAATGTACAGTATTCATTAAATAAATGCAGTAAATTCTTGCAAGTGTAAAGGTGTTAAAAGCAACCTGACAGAAGAATGTAAATATCAGAAAACCTGAGCAAATGAAAAAGAGAATATGCATGGATAGATTCCTCTGGGGGCAAGCGACTCACTGAATTCATCATCAACAATCAATATCTCTGAAGCAAACCTGCTAGTTAAAGTAGCTACATTTGTTTGACAGAAGTTTTTGTAGAAAGAAGTCCTACTGCGTCCTTTAGTCCTGTCAGAACTCTATTGAATGAACTGTATCCATTTGTATTCCAGAGAAGAACAGGGTCAGGGCCCCTTATTTGTCTTGGTGTAATGCAATATGGTGACCAACTCGTATCCTGCCGCTGAGGTAACATAGGACATACGCTCCCAAAGCCACAAAGCATTTTCAGTCAACAGCAGGAAGCCTGCAGGTGCCTCACCCGTGGCCTGACCTTAACAAGGTTTACCCACAGCAAGCAGACAGCACGCTGTACGCCAATACACGATTCAGCAGGAGAGCAGGGAGGAGAAAAAAAACACACATCATTGATTCCAGGAACATGATGGGGTTGATGTCCTTCCCTAGGGTTGTTTTCTTGAGTTTCTGTTACGTACTCATCCTCCTCCTCTATCTCCTCCTCCTCCCTCCTCTGCGGCCCCTCAGGCTGGGTAAACTATTCCCAACCCTTGACTCTGACACAAGGATGAATCAGAAGCAAAGCTCAGTGGCTAAGGTTGCCTTCAACTCACTTTATACACTAAATGAACCAAGCTAATTTTATCCCTCCTGCCGTCATTGCCCCTAATTGATACGTTTTCTCCATAATTGTCACGTTGGGGTTTTTTTTATCTCATCAATCTTTCTCTTCCTCTCTTTCTTTTTTTCCTCTACCTGTCTGTGGCAGCTTGTAACTGCGATGCCACAGGCTCCGTCCGGGACGACTGTGAACAGATGTCGGGCCTGTGCTCCTGCAAGATGGGAGTGAAGGGCATGAAGTGCAACGTGTGTCCAGATGGAAGCAAGATGGGCATGAATGGCTGCGACAAAGGTAATAAGAGAGAGTACCAAGGCAACCAGTGGAGTGTTAATAACCAACACGAACACACACACACACACACACACACACACACACACACCAACATTTTTTCCCTTTTGCCCTTGCTATTCTCCATCATTCTGAAGTGTTTTTTATCACTTGTCATATCCTTGGATCAGCCTTGTAGCAGCCAGTTCTTCCTCCATCTGCTTCTCACATCCATCTAGTTTATCGGCATATAGGGAAACGACTGCAGGCCAGTAAATCGATAGTGATTAGGGAAATTCTGGATTGTAGAAATGACATGTGCATTACACATCACCCATTGATATTTTATTTTCTCTACATCATACTCCATTTTGGATGATTCACTATACGCTTGTGTGTTTATACTTCTGCATAAAGGACTATTGATTATTTGGATTAATACTGAAAACCGCCTCAGTAATTGCACAAGCTAAAAAGCCAGTTGAAGGAAAGGTTAGTTCCTGCTGTGGGGGCCCGCTGCTCCTTGATTAAGATGCACCATCAGATATCGACTGGAAGTCAAACACTTAATGAAGCAAGCAGTCCCAGCACAGTGGTGGGGCAGTCTGCCACACACCCTACCAGATGAAAAGGCAAGGTATTGAGAGGTGGGAGCACATGAAAGCAGGCGCCCAATGGGTGGGGGGGGATACTCTAAGCCTCTGTGATGTTGCAACAATGCAAAGACCCCACACTCACATCCTGTCTGGTGGATGGTGGGCTCTCCGGCTGTAGCTCCTGCTGCGGCAACTTCAAGGCTTCAAACGCTCCTCTGGAGAGCTTCAGGAAAGATCTGTGGAGAAAAAAAGGCACATCGAAAATATCCTGAGTGCACCTTACACAACTCAAAGATACTCGCTTTTACAGTAGTAAGGCAGTGTAAGGAAAATGCTGTGGACTGTGAAACTATGAATAATTCACACTGTGTGATGAACAGGAAACTAGACAATTTGATGATTACATTACCAGTGCGCTACTCTGGTTGTAAGGAGACTAGTAGCAGGTCATTCAGTTCCAGCAGAAAAAGGTACACTGTCTGTCAGCCTGTCCTAAAGTATTACACACAATTACGAAGTGGCATGGGAGGAGTCAGCAGCAACGACAACTATGAATTTATTATTGCACACGAATGTATTCATTTTTTAATTACTTTTTAAATGGAATCATGCTTTATGCATTTTGAGAAACAAAGAAAAGTGGCTGTTTAACAGGCAGGACTTTTGCTTACAGAATGCATATTAACTTTCTTCCACAGGTCCAAAGGCTGTGACCTCATGTGAAGAGGTAGAGTGCAGTTTTGGAGCTTCTTGCATTGAGGAGAATGGCCAAGCCCACTGTGAGTGTCCTTCACCTGACTGTGATGAGAAAAACAAAACCAAGGTGGGTCTTTCAAATGATGTGTGCTTTGGTAATAAATAGTTTGATCCACAAGTTTGCAACCTGAACTGGAAGACGTTGCTTCAGTGGCCTACAGGGAGTTAACATGTGTCCCCATCTCTGCTCTCTCCATCTCTGTCACCATGGAGCAGGTGTGTGGCTCAGATGGGGTGACCTATGCCGACCAGTGCCAGCTGAGGACCATAGCCTGCAGGCAGGACAAGGACATCACAGTGCAACACTTTGGACAATGCACAGGTGAGCCCAGTCAAAGCCTCCATGCATCACACATCGCACGGATGGCCGACTGTTGTCAGGTCCCCAATCAGAAGATAATGAGCTGTGCCAAGGGCCACAAATTACCCCCACCCCCTGCTGTTTCCCCTCCTATCCATCTATCTGTCTCGGAAAAGTAAAGTCACAGCAGTGTGAATGCAAATTTAGCTTGAATTTTGTGTCTACATGAAAGCAGCGGGAGCATTGATGCTTATTTGTGATTAGGCAAATCCCAGTTTTTATTTCAAAAGACACATGTCTGATTCACAGATAAGATCAAAGTGTAAGGAGTCATCAGTATTCCAGCTCTCTTGCGAGAATTTTGCCTTTCATTGTTTGTAATAGTGCACTTTCACAAGCTCTGTGATTATGATTGTCTGGTAGCAAATATTTAGTTCATTTCACTGAGTACATAGAGTACAGTAAAGTAAGCCCTGCTCTCTCCCCTCTTTGCATGATGACTGCCAGGTGAGAGCAAACTCATGTGTGAAGAAGGAGCTACTGTGACATTTCAAAAAACCAAAGAGCAAGGGTTTTGTTGTCTGAGATAGTAATGAGACTTCCTCTTTGCTTTCTCGCCCCTCTTTTGGGATTTGGCCTCATTTCCAAACCCTGTTGGGAAACACATCAATCCCTTCACACTGCCAGGAACACAATGCTGTTTCAGTGTGATGGGCGACTGTAGAGTACATGTGTACAGAGTAAAAGGTACAGCTCCGGCCCCCTCAGTCCAGATGCTGATGGACGCTGTTTGCATCGATGTAATAGGTGCTGGGACGAGCGCCAAGGCCACGGCTTTCATGTACAGTGAAGTTGTCACGCCGACCGCCAGCTTGCATCACAACGGGGTTCTAGAAATGCCTTCGGCGAGTGCAGTGGGGAAGAAGTGCCAGCTGCGCGCTTCTGGCCGTGAGCCACTGCCAGGTGTCGAGGATTTTTTGGGTGGAAAAATGTTCGTTCACCTCGTCGCTCAATTGGGATCAGGTGACCAAAGACAAGTGTCGCCAGAAAAGCACAGTCCTCTCCTCCTCCACCAACTGGGTCATATCCGCAGGAAACATAGCTGATGACATAGTCTGTGAGGAATTGCAGTTGCAGGTACACTGATAAAAAATACAAATATGCACAGCAAGAGATCGACAAGGCTTTGATAAGTCCCCGAACATCTGGTAATTACAGATTCAGTGCCGTGGGTTAGCAGCAAAAGGAGCCAAAATCCAGTCTGGTTTCACATTCCTCTGTTGCCTGGCAATAGAGATGTGGGTTGTGTGTAATCCCTCACCTAGCATTGCTGCACACAGACAAGGCAAGAAGATGCCTCACAGCGGACTCTTTTCTCTATCGAACCCTCGGGGGAGGAACAGGCAGGCGAGCGCTCGGGCCCTCCGACAGCCACGGAGGATCTTTTAATTTCTTCTCCCGGATGCGGTCGCACCGCGGGTAGCTGCTCCGCCGCCACTGTCGGCTTCGGGGGTTAGATCTCGAGCTCATTTCACGTGTGGCTGGGTGCGAATTAGCATTTGCTCTGCCTCCACCCCTCACCACGCCGCACCAGCCCTGCCTGCCCTCCCACCACCTACACCCCCCGCTGTTTACATGCAGCAATTCCAGACACCCGACTTTGACTCTGTGGCATCCTAATGCTCACCAAGCTGCTATGTGGTTTGACAAGAGCGCAATGCCAAGGGCCTATATAAATGAGCGAATATTGATCTTTTTTAACATCATTGATCTGCTGGAACTTTTTATTATACCACTGAGTAAGACTACTGCAGCACATTCTGTCACTAATGGGCAGGCCAATATAAATTCACTCTAATCCGGCTGAAGGAGCGCCTTCAAATCTTTTTGCTTGCGACTGAGAATTTGCAGCTAACTGCGACGTTACCCGGCTCCCTCAGAAGTCCCGAGCTAAAAGACAGCCCAGCCACAGGGTGCAGGGAGGAGTTTTTCTGCCTTCTTTTCATATGGCCTAGCAAAAGATTAAACGATATGTGAGAAAACCAGCGAAAAAAAAGGCAAGAGCTACTGTACTAAGTACCAGAGGGAGGGCATTTGGACCGATTGAGCAAACTATGGCGCCGAGGGAAAATGGCCACCGTGTTGGCAATGACCTGCCTCTCCCATATGGTGTTATCACCTGTAGGTTTGCAGCAAATTGGCAACGAATGCCAGCATATGGCATTGGCAGCCCTCCGCCTGCGTGTTAGTCAGGGTTCTGTTGACTTCACCATCTCCTGCGATTTTCTCTCATTATTCAATCCCTCATTCTGTTCCCACTATTTGCTTTTGCCATCTTCTCCCACTGCTAGCTTTGTTAACCTGTTTTTCTTTTTCTTTCAGATTGAAACCTGTTTTGTTTAAGCATTTTGTCCCTATCATTTTCTTCTTCTGGAGCTCTGTGGTTCTCTTGTCTTTCCTTTTCGGTTGCCTATATCCAGATTACTCCTCCTCCTCCTCCTCACTGAGTGCGGCTGACACCACAAACAGTCTTAATAACCACCTTTCAATAATAACTACACGGCTGAGACAAGCCAAGATGACTATGATTTTTTTCTCCCTCTCCACATGGTGACATTACTGTCCCTTGCAGTGCTGAGAGGAAAAAAAGCAAAAAGAAAAAAAGGCAAATGGAGTGTTAAACCTGATTAAGAGAAGCATTAGCTAAACAGACTGTTCTGCCAGTCCTTCTTCCTTATTTCAGACATGCTTTTTTTCCCCCTCCCTTATCCCATGTCACAGAGCTCGCTGCTCATGATTTGCACACACGCCCAAGCACACATTAGGCACTTCCCAGGGTGCAAGCCGCCTGACGCTAAGCTTGGCACCTGACAGACAGGTGTAGCCAAGAGGAAAGGCAATGCAAGCCACCATTCTTGGTGATAGCATCGCTGCTCTTTGCACTCCACTCCAAATCTCTTTTTATACAAATATCTGTCGAGCTTGAAGCTGACATCCGGTGTGTCTCCCAGGCTTTCCGCCGTCTCAGTAGGTATCACATTTCACACATCGGTGAATAATTGCCGATCAAATAGGCGATTATAGCAGTATAATTAAGTCACACACATAATGTTAGGTGAATCCTAATGAGGCGCAAATCTATGGTATAGGTTTTTTTTATCTTCTGTTCATTTCACCCACACACATTTACACTCATGGGACATAAAGAAATAAAGGAAGAATGACAGTATTGTCACGCCTGCTTGCCTCAGCTAAATCTAAAGTGCTCACTTACGTAGCATCTCCCTGCCAACTCACTTCTCCCCCTCAGGAGTTTTTGTCCTATTTATCGTTCTTTTATCACAGACTGTTTGTCCTTTTGCACCAGAGCTTTTTGCATCGGTAATGATGGTCTCTCTACAGAGAGCCTCTTCTCTCTCTCTACTTCATTTGGAGTGTTTTTTTTGCTGTGTGTGTACGTGTTTGTGTGCATGTGTTGACAGCAGTATGTTTGTGGTGGCGTTGACGGATGCTCACGCTCTCTGCAAGCAGCAGCGTGCCGTCTTTGAAGCCGGAGTTAAAGCCGGCTTTTTTTGCCCCATTTCTATCAATCATTCATCACCGGAGGCACTGGCTGTTGGTGATTAAAGCTTTGCTACTGGCGGGCAGCATTTGAATATGGATATATAATTCATAGGCATTGGCACACCATGCATGCACTGCACAAACATGCATATTGTGCACACAAATGTTTGCCATATGTACACACACACACACAAGCACAAACACATACTACACACCATGCATCGATATCAACTGGAGTGGTTTAACCCTGTGTGGGCAACATAACTCATCTGCAGGCAAAACACACTGCAGTGAATGCATCTGTTGGCATATTCCATATCCACTTTGCATATGGATGCACTTTCATTACTTAAGGTTTGTCAAATAAGGATTCCTGACATCTCATCCATTGCAGGGTTTTTAATTAAAGATTTCTTTTACAAATGGGAGCCTGCATATTTGTGTGTTCATTTTAATGCAATATAATGACATTGTCGGGCACTAGGGAGAAGGGTTTGAAGATTAAAAAAAGCCATAATCATTCAATATCATGCAGAAGTAAAAAGGTTACTGTCAGCAGTAGGTTAGGATAATCATTAAGTGACTTTGTTATGCATAATGGGCTAATGATGTTTCTGTCTCCTTTGGTGTTACGTTTTTGAGCTTGTAATGGAGTTAGGTGAAGCCAAATCAAACATTTCCATCTTTGCTCAGTCATTCATCCATTCCTTGCTTCCTCCCCTTCCCTCCACCAGAAACCATCTCCGAGCCGGCAGTACGACCCACTCCCAACCCCTCCGCCTCTTACCCCAGCTCTGCCGCCACCATCACCACCACTGCCATCCACCCCAACATGGTGTGGGCCATCCCGTCTCCGGAGACAGTGGCGCCAGGGGCCACCACCCCCTCTCCCACCATCACCCACAACCACCGCCACCCCATCCACACCCAGCCTCAGCCGCGGTCCACCGTCGCCGCCGCCCACACCACCTCCTCCTCTCGCAGCAGCCCCACGCCCTCCGCCGCCTCCTCCTTCGAGGGCTCGGGCAGCGGAGAGCCAAGCGGAGACGAGCCGACCGAGGAGGAGGAGGAGGAGGATCTGGACGAGGACAATGGTAGCGGTGTCACAGAGTCCAGTGGGACACCGGAGCCTGTCGGTAAATCCCCGCTCTTTCACTTCATTATCCATAATGCTTTGAGAGGTGTGTGGGAGGGGCTTATTTTTCAAGAAGGGTTGGACAAACTCATAGTCTCTTCTTAGCTGACGTCATAACACATTCATGCTATCATCTTTTAATTGACAGCTACATTTAGATCAAGCACAGGCTCTTGTATTTATATGCAGATTGTTTTGGGGAGTTTCAATATCAGTCATGCAGCGAAGAGAAATCTTTGTAAACACATGATGTCAGTATCATCTCCACTTGCATTTGATGTATATCTCAATTTCAGACAGAAAGGAATCTGTTTGCACGGTTCACTGTTACTACATCACCCATGCTGTTTTCTCCCATTCCACCGGCGTGCTCGCTCTCAACAGCTCGCAAAAACAAACCCGGGCTCTGTAAAATACACTCTCGACAGGCCAGATGAAACTGCTGGCCCGCATCTGGGGATCCTCTGGAGCCTGACTTGACAGGCTGATGTGACTGGGAGGTTGAGGTGCGAGCGTGTGTGTGTGTGCAGAGGCCGCGTACCTCGTCACATGACTAGTCTCAAATCTTTCTCGACATGCCCTGCTGACTGTAACAGCCGATCGTAGTTTCTGGGCCTCCGCTCGGACAACAAGGGATGACTGAGACTTTTCAATCAGACCTTTTTTGTTGTTGTTGTTTTCCTCCCATCCATCCGCCCCTCGTCTGACAGCTTGCAGTAACAGGACAGGATTGATGGAACAGCGTGGCCCCAGTGTGCTCTTCCTCTGCTCTTCCTCCTCCTCCTCCTCCTCCTCCTCCTCCTCCCTCGCTCTTTCTCCCCGAGTCTTAGATTTATTCTCTTGTCAGAGGCTGACCAGAGTGCTCGGTGACGCGAGGAGCATGTAGCCTGTCTGCCAAGGAGACCCGCTGTCTAGTGGCTGTGTGTGTGTATATGTGTGTGAAATTAATGTGTACCCAATGTGTACATTGTGCTTGCGTGCTGAGGTACCAGCACTCACATCAATCTGTGGGCGTGAAAATGTGGGCAGATTAGAATATTGTACAGTGCAGATTTCAACGTGGACATTAAAAGACTGTAATAATTAGTTTTTCCATGATTTTGTGTGTGTGTGTGTGTGTGTGTGTTTGTGTAGTGTACCTGTGTGCTTATGTTTTGTGTGTTGAAGTCTTATCGCCCTCTCCTCGTGTCACTGAGTTTGTCCAATTCTAAGAGCACATGTCACTGTCTGAGTATATAAATGTGAGCAGGTCAAAGGTGTGTGTGTGTGTGTGTGTGTATGTTTTTATATGCTTGCTCTGTTGAAATCTGCACTTTTCTGTGTTGGCGTGTGTGTGTGTGTGTGTGTGTGTGTGTGTGTGTGTGTGTGTGTGTGTGTGTGTGTGTGTGTGTGTTTATTTGACAGTTTTCATGGCCCCCACTGGAGCCATGCAGAGTCCCCTTGCTGTACCGTACTGCCCTCTTTCCCTCCACCATCGCTCTCCTCTTCAGCCCAGCATCTGTAAATCTGCAGACCACACGCCAACAGATGCCCTATAAACCCCAGCCTCCCCCCTACCCCCGTCTCCCCCTCCTCTTCCCTCCTCACGCTTCCTTTGACCGCGAGTCCTTGAGCAGGAACGTCCCTCGCCTCTGACGTCTTTACGACTTTGTTTAGCCGCTAGCTGTTTGCCTCTGCGATTATTTCTAATCTCTGTGCACCCATAAACTGAGCCGCTTCAACCAAGACACCCCCTCCACCAAAACCATCATTAGAGAGGACCAAGGGTCCGCTGCTGTTACACACTCTCATCCTTCAGAGACAGAAAGACCAGCCGCTTTTATGTCTTTTATGTCCCGAGACAGCCAGATATACAGTGAGCGTAATGCAAACAAGATTGTATGTTTTTTTTTCCCCCTCCTGGGAAGCCTTAAAGGCAAATGTCAGCCAATGAGCAGTGAGCTGTTATCACATCCTCTCATCATTGAAAGTGCTTTGTGTGTGATATAACTAGTAACAGTTCTCTGCCTGACAAAATTAGTTCCAGGTGTAGAATGAATTCCCATGAAAATGCCATATAATCGCTCCTGACAGATGCCTCTATTAGCGTCCAATCACCGGTCAGCCGGCTGAAAACACACAAGCATCTGCAGAAGTTGTAGGTTTTGACCTTAGACAGTTACTCGTCCACAGAGCCTAAGAAGACTTTAAAAATAGCCTCCTCTGGGTCTCTGAGATAAGCCGCCTTGAATTAATACATTTTCTGAGGCTTCATGAATTATTATGAGCCCCTGTGTATCACCCGCAGGTCCCACAGTTGCAAGCACCACCGTACCCACAGCTGAGGATAGGTCTTCCTGTGACAACATGCCATTCGGCTGCTGCCCCGACGGCAAGACACCGGCCAGCACTCCAGAGGGCGCCAACTGTCCCTGTAAGTCAAATGTCTCTTCAAATAACACCTTGTCTACCTTCTAATTACCTAAATATTAACCTGTTCATGCACTTCGGTTTTATTCATGTCTGCTGGTACTGCATGATAACATTTGATAAGAGAACTGAAATCCTGAGATCACTTCAGTGCTAACTTTAGCTTCTGTAAAGTCACAGAAGTTCTCTATTGAGGGTTTCTATAATTGGTCTTTCTGAAGAAAAAAAACATTCAGATACAGTAAATGAGTTTCTACAATAGCACTAGCAATTAGTTGGTGTGATTTTTTACAAATTTAAACAACAAATTACTTTGTTAGCATTCAAACAAACATTAAAGAAATAATGCAACATTATGGAAATAAGATTACTGCTTGCAGTGCTGGGAGGTGATTAGCATTGCATAAAGGCAAAGCAAAGAGCTAGCCTGGTTTGAAGCAATGTTCAAAAATATTCATACCAACCCCTCTAAAGCTCGCTAATTAACACACTGTATCTTGTTTGTTTAGCCAGTATACAAATATATGTAAATATGATTCATTATAGTTTTCAAGTGAGTTATGTACTGTTTCATAGCTGGCTTTTCACATGCTTCCAGTCTTTATGCTAAGCTAAGCTAATCACCTCTTGACTCTGGTTTCGCACCAAACACGCCGACATGACGTTAACAATGAATACACATATTTCCTAAAATGTTAAGCAATCCTTCTTCAGTTTTTCTTCAGTTTCTGTTTTTTTTTCTACAGTTTTTTCTCTTAATGCTTTCTTCAATATTCTATTAGCATACAGGTGCAGTGTCATTTTAAGGGCTTGGTGGAAAGTGTTAGTTTAAGGGCACTAAAACCAAAAAAACCTTCAAAATTACAATATCAAGTCATTTTAAAACCTCACCTAGAAAAGTGGAGTAGACCCAGCAACATGTTGTTAAGAGGGGTTATTTTGTAGCTCTCAATCTTTAGTCATTTCTATCATTACTGTGAATGTCAATGTGACTTTGAACTACTTTTTCTGATTTATGGAGCCGACCCTACATCACTGCCCTGAATGACACTGCAGAGAATACTACTTCTTTCTCCCTTCTCCTACTTTTTATAATTCTAATTTGTTGATACACTGAGAATCACATCACAATATTATTTCATATTTAATGTTTACTTCAGGAATAGTAATATTGTGCCATCTGCCTTAAAAAAACAGATGAACAGGTGGTATTTTTATCTGCAGCAGTATTTTCATGAAATCCCTCATTCATATGTAAATGATCATAATGGCAGGTGGCAGGAAATTTAAAAAAACAAACAGAAAGTGACCCCTTAAATCTGACCTCAGTAATCCATGTTTGTCAATTTGACAACGCCTGACATTCCAACTGTGATATTTGCTGTACCCTGCCAATTTTATTTTGACAAGTTTTTCTCAAGATTTTTGAAAGAAGTTTGGTTAGGGCCTCTCTGTCTTCATTCACCTTCTTTCCTTTTTCCTTTAATCTCCCACCTTCTTTTATCCCCTCCCCATGCGCACACACACACATTCTTTTTTATCAGTCCGTGCCACTGTTGAGTATCTCCCTCTTGAGCTATATCTCACTCTTTTTCTCTCCCTCGCCCCAGTCAATCTCAATCCAGTCTTGCATCAGTTCATTTCTCTGAGGAGTTGAGCAGGGAGAGAGTTGAGAGACTACCAGAGGCCGCTGTTGTACCAATCAGTGCCTTCTGCCAGACTGGGTTCATAAAGATAAAGGGCTCCTTTCTCCCCTTTGCCTCTCTATCTCTCTCTCTCCCTCCATTCCTCAGTCGAATTCTGCTCTCTATTTGTCCCAGTGGGGTTAGTCTGACTGATTGCGAACAGAAGTACAGTACGCACATCTATTTCATAAGTCAGGTGTGTAAGAGAGGGACAAATGGATCAAAAATTCCAAACAAACTCTTGCACACTGTCTAACTTGCAATGATAAACTTTTATGCAACATTTAGCCAAAATGTTGCGAATTATGAAGGTCTGGCACTGAAATGTCGCAAATAAATATGTCATTTCATGTGAGACAGTGTTCGAGTTAGCCTGACTGAATGTGAAACAAGGGATTCTCTCTGGCTCCCCCGGGAGCTCCAGGTTATGACTCAAGGTCACAAATTAGCAAGTAGGGTTACATTTCTGACGTGTTGAAGGTCCTAAAGCCTTCCAATAACCCAGCAGAGTTCACTGCCACACAATCCACAACGTGCTCTGAAGATATGAGGCCACCTTTGGCTTTCTGCAGCCCCCTCCGTGCCATTTATCTCTTTCACAGAATTTAGAGCCACTCAGAGCTGAACAGCGCATCTGTCGAGGTTGGATTTGATAACATTGTGCCCCAAATCCTGAAAAACGGCAGAAGCATGTGTCATATAAGCGACTGTAACAGGTTTTTTGCTGTAAGACAACAGTTGTAACAAATCTGCTAAAGCCTGTAAATATTTATCTCAGCCAACAATGACGGCACAGCGGCGATCAATACTTCATTCAGCTCAAGTGTTACCAATAAAAGCAGGCAGCGCGATAGGGGGATCAATAAGTCTGGATCTATTTTCTCCTGAGGAGGGATTAGCCGATCCTCCACTCATTAGAAGTGAAATGACGTCCCTCTTGCTAGAATATCCATCTCTGCTACCTCTTTGCACTGTCCGCTTTATTGACGTGCACCCAGACTGTCTCAAAACTGAAAGGACTAATTGTTGGCTGTTCGAGCTGCACATTTTTATTGAGACCTCAAACAGTGAAGTGGATCAAGGTTGAGTCTATACTTATGATACGCTCAAGGAGATCTATGTCTAAGTCTTTTTTTGTACTCTTTTGTAAAGATTCACAAGACCTTGGTGACAAATGTATTAAAGAGTTACAAAAAAAGTATTTGTCATTCATCTGTAATAGTGTTCAGATAGATAGTTCTGGCCTGTTTTTGTCAGACATCTTCCTCTGATGACTCGAAATCAAAAGAAAGACCTCAGTGTAATGTCGGCGTGTCAGCTTAATGTGTTATTTAAAAAATCACTGCAGGCCCTCCATATGTTACATCTAAACGAGGTAATACCATTCCTATGACATCAACGATAATGGGCAGCAAATGCTCATGTGAAATCTAATGGCACACTAAGCTCCAGCTACTGTAAACTCTTCCATATGCCAGCGGAGGCCTGACACATCCATTACATTTTTACAGTTCAATCGAATCCGATAGTCAAATGGCTCTGTCCTTTCTTTTATCACTCTCTTTTCTTCCTTTTTTTTATACGTCCGTCACGGCAGTGAGCTGGAAAATCACCCTCTCTGATGTTTGTCTTCTTCGCAGATTAAAAGTCAGATCTCCCTCGCCGTCCCTTCTCTTTTCTTTCTTCCTCGCTTGCCTTATCGGCCAAACCTCGCCCATTTGCCTCTATTTTATGGCCCCCGTCACATCTGAATCGATGTGTGCTGCCCGTGAAAGTACTGTAAAGACGTGGGGGAGACACAGGGAATATGTGTGTGTGTGTGTGTGTGTGTGCGCGTTGGCAGTGTCTGCTGTCCTTTTCATGCGATTTTAACCAGGCTGTGTCAGTCACCAGTCTGGCTGCATTAAGGAGACAATTACGGCTATCTTTCACGATAATCATACAAGTGCTCTCCCCAATCTCTCTGCCGTTGCTCAGGCAGGGGCAGCCGTGATTGATTTGGACAATTTGTTCTGTTGATTACGAGTGGCGTTGAAGCCCAGCATCAGCGCCTCGCATGCTCCTCCGCTTTCACCTCGCGCAAACGCACACACATACAAAGAACTCCCTCACTTTCAGCTTTATTACAAGCCCTCTTCTCTGATAGATGCTGGACAACATAACCCCAAGGTTACACTGTGAGAATCTCTCTTTGCTGAGGAAGGCACTTTTAAAGTGCCTGTGGGCTGTTTGATCTGTAGCGTGTGTGTTTTTTCCCCCTCGTGTATTTGTGTGTGTCTGTCTAACTTGTTGTCTTTTTACCCAGCCCTCCATGCCTCGGCCAGCTTTTGGGACGAATCTCAGTCTGGTAAAACTGGCCCATTTCTCGCCTTCCCCTTCCCCTTCCCTCCTTCTCATATCTCACAATCCACCTCTTCCACCAACCACGACCTCCACCACCTTCCTTTGTAACGGCCAAACTCCAGCCCTTTCTCAAAACCTCACGCAATCAACAACAACCTCACTAACCTCCTCTTGTCAAACACACACAAACACAAAATCCATCACTAACCCAAAACTGGCACGACCCCAAAAGCGAGCACTGTGTGAAGGCAACGGGAAGTGAGTTGTAGAGAAAGGTTTCGAGCTGTGGTGTTTCAATATCACATCATCTGTCCTCATCCGCCCCTTTTTACCTTCCAGCCACCATGAGATTCAGCGGTTTCCTGCACTTGGACCAGGTGGAGGGACAGGAAATGTTCTACACACCTGAGATGGAGGATCCCAAGTCGGAGCTTTTTGGAGAGACGGCCCGCAGCATAGAGAGCGCTGTAAGTGCTACACAAGCAAATAGGGCTTGGAATACAGTTTAAAAAGAAATACTAACGAAGTAAGAAAATATTCAAAGCTGAATCTGCTGTGGGACAGTATTCTGCTCATATTAATTAGAGACTATGTAACTTTCTAAAGAAGAAAAAATACAATTTTCTTCTTTCAAATGAAAAGTTGAATATTGTATTTGCACTTTTAGAGCTTTTTGCTCTTACAGACTTACTGGGCTTGTATAACCAGTAGCTCATGGTGGATCATATATGCTACTGTAAGGTCCTCAAATTTAAGATTATTTAAGCAATTCATGTGTATCTGTGACATGCTAAAGCATGTCACAGATACACATTTCATTGGTTTTATTGTAACTGTTTAATGTCAAATGTGTAACCCACAGAGTCATCACAATCATCACCTCTGCAGTTCTCAGCTCTTAGAAGCCTTTTAGCCTGTTTTAACCCGTTTTGGTTTACACAGCAGGCAGCTCTCAGATCTCAGAGCTAAAAGGAAAGTGATCACTGTCAGTAGTTTTACCAACACAAAACATACTTTGAAATAATTTCTTAAATGTTTCTGCTTGTTCTACTGCTCGCAAAAATCAATGCAGCTTTAAAGTAACTGATGTTAACAAGAAATGTTCCAGTGTGACTTTATCCTGTCATAGCCACTGGTGGATACAGTGTCTGTTGTTCAGCCACAGTTACATAGCCCCACTTTAAATTTTGTGTTTTCCCAAGAATCTTCTTGTCAAGAGTGGAAAAGCTTCAGAAACATCATTGCAAGCATCGTGAGACACTAAAACTCTTCACCGAATGCCAGACAAATCAAATTCTTTCAGCTCCTTCAGGCAGGCTCAGGCAGGTTTCATTGCAGGTTTTACAGAGATGACACCCCTCACACCCACACCCCGAAGCTGCTGAGTAATATTCTGCCACACTGGGCAGGAGTGATTTCTCTGGTCAGAAATCTGATAGAAAAATAACAATGATAAAGAACATATTCACTGGCTGCGGTCACAGAGGAACATACATCATATCAGAGGGAGACAGCATTGCCTGGATGATATTTGATTTTTAATAAAAAGGGGAGTATTGGCAAACTGTTACATCAGGTGATCCCCGGGAATGAATGTCAAGCTTCATGTCATGATCACAACTGAATATGTATCTGACCAGCTGCTGTTGGTACAAAAATTACTTTCACAAACATTAAGAAAGAACTCTGATTATGTCAAGACTATAATTTTCATCAAGTATACTATTAGGATAATTATTACAGAATTTTCATAGAATTTCACTGGTGCATATCTTTTGATTTCAAGCATTGCATTCAGGCTTTAGAGTTGAGCTAGTTTCTAAATGAATTCAAGTTCAGTATAAGAGAAGAGAAGAGTATAAAAGATCTAACAGCTCTCTGCAGAATGGTGCAAATACTAATTTGTTAGTTGCTTGCCAAGCACTCATCAAAAAGGAGCATCTCATGTGAGATTAATTAACATGTTTGAGATATCTGAAAAATCAATGCCATGTTCAGAATTTGAGTCACATAAGTTTGAATGGTCTCGATGCCAGATGCTGTTAGGCAGCCGAAGCCTAGACCAGCTCACATCCTGTACAGTAATCACAGTTTGGCCTGGCCAGTTCACCCTGGTTGGATTTCTCCACTGATTTCTATGTTGAGCTCAGACCTTTGAACAAATGTCTCTGTTGTCAAACCAGGGCCCTGCTCCTCTGATGAAATAAGGATGTGTATGTGTGTGTGTGGGTGTGTGTTTGTTCGTATACAGATCTACCAGCTGTTGAATTGGTGTCACTGGCCCCCACTGGGACCTCATCTACTACCTCACAGCGATTTGTGCGTGTGTGTGTGTGTGTGTGTGTCCGTACTTGCGCTTGTTAATGCACTGTCTCTTTCAAGTCTGGTGCACTCCTTGACAGCAACCACCCCCTCTTCATCTTCCAACACACACATACATACATATAGGGACAAACATGCACAAAGGACGTACACAGATGCACTGCACAGAAGCAACCTGCAGCCATTTCTGTCACATTAGTAAATATATTAGAAGGTGAGAGAGAAAAAAAGAGTAGGGAAAGCAAAGAAAGGACAGGAAATTCTAGGTCACCGTGTCCACTTGAAAGCTTGTCCACCAACATTTCCATCCCTAAGCCAGCTTTAGAGGATTTTATATTTGACCTGTCTACTTTGCTGTCACACCTCAGCCCACAAATTAGAGGCGCTCAGTATGTGAAGAAAATAATCTTAAACACAGAATCCTCCAGCTGAACTGAGTGGTACTGAATAATCAGTGGCACTCACCGAATCAGCAACTTTTTGCACTGCGGCTCACCTTGCTAGTGTGACTTTTTGTTTAAAAGCTTACTGCAAGACTGTGAAAGCCACGAGAAACAAAGTTGACACGATTACTTTGCTGCAGGTAGGTGATTTTCTGAGCTTTTAACTTGAAACCCAACTAAACTATTTGGAACAACTGCAAGCATTCCAGCTGAATATATCTCCTAAATAAAAATATCACACAACGATGGGGATTTTGTCTGAAAAACAGCATTTTATATAGAATGTGATTAGCTTCAGTAAAATCAGTGAGATGCAGATGGGGAGTTTGGGCGAGCGCTCAGTAGAAACAAATGAAAAACAGCCACTTAGAGGATGCTACACTGTAGTGGGTTAGCGGGCCCTGTGGCTCCTGTGGTTTTAACCAGCAGCTGAAATGAGGACAAGTAGGAGGATTTTCCACTTGTTTCGTGTTGCTTTCAAAGACTGAGCTCATGTTTTGAGAAGAGTGTGTGAATGTGATTAATCCACCACCGCACTGACAAGAACAGAATTATGGGTAAACACTGAGTATATGTAACTTTTTTTTTTTTCTTTAAGTTCTAGCGTGAAAATGTTCCAATTTGCAGATTAAATATTGGCCCAGATTGTTTAGCTAAAGGCTAGTGTAATATCCCTGCTGGCTTTAGAAAAAAACCCAACATTTTAGTAAAACCTCCTTATGAAACTCCTCTGGCTGGTATAACATGCACACAGCGGGGGCATCAGAGGCAAAACCAATCAGGAGCACATGTCAGGATAGCACGACATTTATCTTTGCTCCTCCCGAAAACTTGTTACTATAATTAATGCCACGGCTGCAGCTAAATGTCAATTTGTGCACCCACACCCAATAGGTTTCTTCTCCGCACCCCAATTTGAGAGGCAGTCTTTCTTCCTCCGAGATAGAGTACAGTCTCGTGGAATTGGACTGGTTGCTATGATAGCGTGGAGCTCATTACCAGCCTCATTTATCATCTCTTCTCTCTCACCCTCTTTCTCTCTCTGTCTATCTCTCCCTCTCTTTTGCAGCTCAATGAGTTGTTCAGAAAGTCGGAGGTTCACAAAGACTTTATGAGCGTTCGTGTCCGTAACCTGGCGCCCAGCAACTCCATCCTGGCCTTTGTGGAGGCTCACTTCAAACCAGGTGAGAGCAGAAAATTTGAAAACTCAAAAATAATGATGAGTTACTGTACAGTAGCCATTAGAGAGAAATATGTGCTTGGAATCAGACTGCTAAATCTTTTTGTGCTTCTGCTCAGTGTTATTACCTCTGTCATGCAAGCTTTGTTCCCCCTTTTCTTTCACCTAGCAGGATATCTCAAAACTGCTTAAATGAAATTGGCATAAAAGTTAGGCCGAGGAAGACCTAACTGAAGCAGAATAAATCACCATGTCAGCATTTTCACTCATAAGTCTTGCACTGTATGACAGCGAGACATTAGTTTTCTCCAGGATCCTTGTTTCAGTAGCGTCAACATCATCTGTTACTGCTCCCCGTACAAATTTCACCCATTCTTCCCCTAATTTAGTACATAACGTTCTGTTTTGTTCTGTTTTTTTTATATATTTCATACAATTCTCTGAAGACTTCTTCTTGGAAAGCATTTGAGCAACAGCAACCAAATTTTACTTGGCATTTTCACCAACAGTAGGTGGCACAACAGTAAGGAAAGTAAATGCCCATTTCTCAGTAGTCATACCTCACCTGTATACTTGTATCAAACATTATCACATCATGATTATTCTGATGCAGATTCTTAAGATGAAAATACTCCAAACAGCTCTTTTTATTTGAATAACAAACTGAGAGGATTGTTCATCCTTGGCAGAGGCATGCACTCTCCTTCTAGTAATTGTTTATTCAGCTCATAATGCTGTGAGGCACTGAATGTTTTTCCTAGTGTTTTTATCATTTTTAATTTTCTGTTCAATGCCAACTTTTATCTCTTGCTCGCACCAATTTGCCTCGGTGTTAAAAAACAATATCATGGAGTGAGTTTTTACCTCCGCTCAGATATTCAGAGTGGTGTTTGTTACTCCTCAGAGCCGGGACAAGTTCCCTAAAAGATTGTTGACTTGTGCTTTACTCCAGTGCCTCTTAATATGTTTGAAACACCGGAATGGAACCTTGTGTTGCTCTCAAATTGACTGCTCGTACAAAGAGCATTCATTATTAAGACTTATAACTACTATGGATGTGAATTCAGCTCAGAATGATATGTTTGAATCCGGGGCTAGGCTTTCAAGCTCCCTGCCCCCTCCTCTCTTCTCCTCTCCTTTTTTTTTTATTTTTATGAGCATCGTTTAGCATCCTTCATACCCTTCATACAGGGTGACGGGTGCCGTTAAGCGGCTCTCCTCCATGGCCAGTAAAGTGAACATCTGCGACAAACGTTATGAGAGCGATTCATCTGGAAAAAAAAGCTGGACAAGCGGCGAGTGGAGGACAAGTGGTCCCTGGAGACCCTCCACTGTCACACACAGGGTTTTCTGATATATCCACTGTCGTACTAAAAAAAACACAAGTCCTGTGTTTGCTTTGGAGTGCTCCTCGGAGGCCTTGTCTTGAGTGGCTGTTCCTCTTGTTTATTGTAGATACAAGATACACGGTGGAGGACATTGAAGAAGCCCTGCTGAAACAGCTGAAGGCCTCCAAAGAGACCAGCATTGCTGTGAAGAAGCCGGAGGAGAAGAATATTCGCTTCACCAATTATGGTAATACAGTGTGGACTTAGCAGGAGTGTGTGGGGATTAATAAAATGAAAAGGGGTTTTAAGTTATTCATAAGGTGATTTATCAAAGGTTTTACAGGTTTTGAATAGAAAATCTATTCCAAGGCTCAACATACAATGTCTCTCTTTCTTTTTCTTTTTCTAATGCCAGGCCTCTCCTCCATCCCCTTCTTCACCACCACCACCACCACCACAGCATCAATAACCACAGCTGCTCCCACCACTACTACCACCACCAGGCCTCCGCCAACCACCCCTTACATCACCCGTCGCCCGCCGGGCACTACCCGCAGGCCCTATAGGCGCACCACCACCACCTCGGCACCAGTCACCACACCGCTACCCGTCACCACGACCACACTGCCTCCCGTCGCCACCACCGTCTTCCACACCAGGGGAAAACTTCACCACAAGACCCAGAAGCCCTGTGACTCCCACCCCTGCCTCCACGGGGGGACGTGCGAGGAGGATGGCAACGATTTCAGCTGCAAGTGCCCCGCCGGACGAGGAGGCTCCGTGTGTGAGAAGGGTGAGCTGGGCTGGGCTGGGAAGTTTTTTTTTCCTTCTTCTCTATACATCATGTGCTATTTCCTTTCTCATATTTGCCATTACTCTTAATTCAAAAGTTTCAAAGTCTGAGCTTATTTCAAACTCATCTAAGAAAATGAGCCAGAACAGACTTTCTGTATAATTTGGCGCTATTGCAATTAGCAGTTTCAAAGAAAGCACCAAAGGCTGACGTTTACAGTGATTTTGCAGCAACTAAGAGAGTTTTAGGCACTCTACTTTCCATTGTGCCAATCATGCCTTTTAGCAGTTCTTTAATCACTGTTAACCACATCCTCAAGTGCTGTAATATATTTATAAAGTAGTAGAAACACACCATTAAAATTAAAAAAAAATCTAATATTAAAGGAATGTTTTAGTAAATGAATCTTTTACTTTAAAGAAAAAAATAATGAAACATATTCCTTCTGTTAGTTTTGTCTAATTGTAGCTTCATAAAGTGGCTGCAAAGTGCCATCTTAAGTAGGGCTGTGAGTAATGACTCACTTCATGCTGGAATATGTAAATTAGGTGTTTTGTGGTCACAGATGTGGATTGGGTCATTTAAAGCAGCTCACAACATGGCAACAGCAATCAGGGCTCAGGACAGACTGTCAGTTTTCGACTAAATTTTCCAAAAAATACTGAGAACAAAGAGTTGAGTTTGATTGAGTCAGACACAACATCTCTCCTCAGCGGCTGCGTTTCAAACTCATCTCAAGTGATTCAGACAGGTTCAACACCTCAGAAGTGAGCAACCACTGAGCCGTTCAGTAAAGGCAACACAGAATCCAATCAGCACCACTGAGAAAAAAATCATAAATCACAGAGAACTTCTTGAGAGGCACAACTCTTTTGTTTCTTCCCTCTTACCCTACTTTGGGATTTTTTTGGAGGGGTGAGAAGTAACCTAACGCAGCTGCATAACACAGATAATTGACACTAATTGCTTTGATGGGGATTAGCTGGTGAGAATCACTGTGTCTTTGAGTTAGAGTGGCTAAATGCAGTCACACACGCACGCGCGCACACACACACACACACACACACACACAGAGACTGCACGCCAGCCCTGCTCAGATCAATCAAGCCATTAGAAAAGAGGGAGCTCATCAGCTGCCATTTTCCTCAGAGAGACGGACAGAAAGACAGATGGATGGAGAGAAAAGGAGCCTGGGGGAGAAAATGGATGATAATAATCATAATTGTCGAGTGGCAGAAAAACAAAAGGTTTCCCATGTGCGCCAGTGTGTGAATGTGTGTGTCTTGAGAGTGGGTGAAAAGCTCAGCTCCTCCTCTTTCTCAAGCTTCTCCTTTTCATAAATCCGTCAAGCATTTTGGAAAAAAACATCACAAAAATAAACTGCTAGAAAGGCATATTTTTCTGACATCAAGTAACACCACCGCTCACACTTAATTATGGACATTAAACACCTATTATTCCACAATATAGCTTAACACATGATAATGACAGGATTGGCTTGTTGTTTTCATTCCTCCACAGTGATCAAGTACTTCATCCCATCGTTCGGTGGCCAGTCCTACTTGGCCTTCCAAACCATGAGCGCCTACCACACGGTCCGCATCGCCATGGAGTTCAGAGCGTCCGAGACGACGGGCATTCTGCTCTACAACGGCCAGGACGGCAAGAAGGACTTCATCTCTCTGGCTCTGGTCAACAGCAGGGTGGAGCTCAGGTGAGCATCGGCTGAGCGAAGAGGAGCGGCGACCCCGTCAGCTGTCGAGTCTGCCGCTGTTGTTTGATTAAATTAAATTAAATGTTAATGATCCCCGTGAGGAAATAGGGTCATTGCTTCAGCAGCTGACAGAGGATGTAGATAAGACTAAAACAAATAGAGAGCGTGGAAGATAATGAGGCAAATAATTACAGCTAGTAAACATGTTGAAAACACCACTGCCGAAAAAATAAATAAAGAGACAGAAGCTCCTTGACAGATTTGCAGGTTGAGGCTATGAACACGTGCGTTCAGAAATGTGTTCAAATTTGCAAAGCTGTGTATATGATCCTGTTTGATCGGAAAATATGCATAAAAATATGTGTGGGTGGTCCAACCTGGGCACTTCAGTTTGGACCTTGGTCAAAGTTTAATTAATTCATTAGAAGTAAAGATTGGGTATTTGCAGACATTTTAATACATTCAAGTATTCATTCAAGTATTTAATACCTATCTGATTATTTGTCTATGTACAGTCTCTCAATGACATTTCCAGAAAGGTTACTGTATTGTAGTATTTGTGATTTCAAATTGTGGGTTATGAATATATAACCCACACTTGATTCATGTGGTTGAGAGACTTTATGAGTATTAGACTGATATTCTTCTCCATTGTATGTGCTGTTTATGGTTGGTTAAGAAAAGATTTAAAACTACACTTTTAAATTCAGTATTGTGCTTTCATAATGATTGGGGACTTGCAAGAGACACAATTGTGGGGGTGGGGAAGAAAGATCAAAATCAATACAGCATAGGCAGAGGCCTCCTGACCTTTAGTTTCTAGTATAGGTCTAACTCAAAAATCATTGGACCCTGCACTTCCTGTAATGCATCTCTATAGTGTCTTTTGTTATACCCTCCCTTCCAGTATCCACGCCTGTGTTAGTAACACAGGCTCTCTGTTTAAAGATTTGTAGACTCAAAGCCGGGCTGAGTATCATTTCTTATGACTATAAAATTGACTATGACATGTAAAATTGGTGTAGTGCCCTTTAAAGATCTATAATAGAATCTCAACAATGGACCAGTGTCACTTTTGGATTAAAGCTGACAGTAAGCAAAAGTTTGTATTCAATCCGTCCTCCAATTAGACTATTTTCCTGTCAGAAAACCTGCAGAAACACTCAGTTATTATTGTTTCCCCCACAGTGGAATTGAATGCATAAAAAATCATTCGGGGTAAAGCAGCCTCTTCTGAAGAGAAATGAATGGTCTAATTAGAGATTCTGCACTGTGTCTGTTTTGGACCTATTATTTCAAACACCACTCGCTTTCCTTATCTTTTGGGTCTTTTGTGTTACACCCTGATCCCTCGAAGCCCTTGCAGTTCCTCCCAACCTGGCCAGGTTAGATTTTTCCATTCAGAATGAAATCAATAGCGAACTCAAGGAGATCATTAGTCACTTGTGCTTTCATATGGAGCGCTGCCTCAATTCCAGAAATACAGCTGTGAGATTACCACCCACAGCTCTGCAAATCCAAGACGTGGGGAGAAGAACTAATTATTTGTGGCAGATAATTGCTCTCAGGTTGCGCTAATACTACCATATGTGTGGGTGCAGATACACGACAGCTCTTTTCTGTGAGGATGTGGCCCTTTTCTCAACAGAACCTCATTGGATAAAAGGTTGAATTAAAAAGAGGGTTCATTCCAGCAGCATAGTTTAGAATTCCAAATTGTACCTTATTTATTTTGTCTGTACAGTCTTATGGAGCAAAATAAACAGATTTGTTTACATTGGGCACTGGCCAATAAAGAATAAACATGACGAAAGATCATCTAATGCTTTGTATCTCTCCTGTTCAGGTTCAACACAGGCTCGGGAACCGGCACATTGGTCAGCAAAGTCCAAATCAGCCAGGGTCGCTGGCATCAGCTGGTGGTCACTCGCAACAGACGCAACGCCATGCTCAGTGTGGACAACGAGCCGCACATTGAGGGCGAGAGTCCACGTGGTACAGATGGCCTCAACCTCGACACCCACCTGTTCATTGGAGGAGTAACCGAGGAAATGAAGCAGGAGTAAGACTTTATATCTCTTCTGTCACACAGTTAGAACAATGGGAACATTCAGGGCACAAAGGAAATGTGCCAAAAATCCCATCAACTGCAGATTCTATTCTTTCACTATGGAGTGAACTGCATGTCTTTGGCAGCATTCAGACTGACATTTATTTGAATGGAGACAGCCTTGATGCTATGTCAAATTTTGACAATACATTTTAACCCCTCCCTTTCTTCTTCTTCTACTTCTTCTTCTTGTTCAGTGTAAGGGAAAGGACAGGGGTGGCCACAGGACTGGTCGGCTGTATCCGCTTGCTTGATGTCAACAACCGGGTACTCAACCTGCAGGAAAGCGGGGGCGACAGTCTTTACGGCAGCAGTGTCGGTGAATGCGGCAACAACCCCTGCCAGCCAAATCCATGCAAGAACGGCGCAGCATGCCAGGTCAAGGAGGCAGAGATGTTCCACTGCAAGTGCAGCAAAGGATTCTGGGGTAAGATGTCAACAGAATGAAAGCTTTAACACTGCAGCAATGCAGTTCAGTTGTGTTCTGTTTATACTGAGATTTCTGAACGCTGATGGATTTTTAAGAGGCTTATTTCAATGTGTGTGCAGAGAAATATGTAGAAAAATGCGTCTTATTCATACGTTGTCATTTCAGACTTTTCTAACACCTTGTGGTTAAAATTATGTTTGTATTTCTATGCCTTCTTTTCAGAGTTTCACTGTAGTCACGACTTGCCCACAAATCCTAAGAAAGCTTGACAGCCTAATTTGACAGTGCAACTCATGCCCCCAGCAGAGCACTTGAGGTCATTCTGTAAACACCAAAACTGTCAAATATGTGTGTGTCTGACACAGAAACCAGGGATAAAATGTTGACGCGGTAAAGAAAACATGAAAACTTACACCAAATGCTCAGTGATTGGCCTTTGCCCTATTTCTACTTTTACATCCATTCCTCCTCTTTTTTCTCCCTCCAGCAGATGCCAACTAACAAGCAACTCAGAGAAAATATAGTCAAGAGCAGACACCATCAGGGCCTAGCCAAGCGTGCCCCTCACGGTTTGCTCCAAAGCCTTCTGCACAAAGTTCCACACCAAAACCAAATTAATTGTCAGAGTTAACTTTTATACTTTAATGGTAAAAGATTTTACTCCCACATGAGGCTTCTCGGTGGTTAGAGAAACCACCTTTCAGACAAGCCATTCTCTTTGAATTGGAGATGTGGATCAATAAAATAACACATTACATTATTATTGCCTTTCATATAAGAGGTGCTTTTATGTTTTGTTGGTATTGAGAAGCCTGAGAAGAAGCAAAGATAACCCTCCACTCTGAAGAAGCATTGCTGTGATCAAAGTTGTGCTGGCAACATGGTGTAAAATGAATGGTGATAATGAGAATTGGACTGTCGCCTGGAGACTCGTATTCAAGTTCATTTTGTCATTGCGTCAGTTTAGTGGCCAAGATGGCCAGTCTGGAAGAGAGGGACAGATCATAGAAATAAGAGAGAGTAAATGGTTAGAGATAGTTGTAGTTAGATGGAGGGCAAAAAAGATGGGAAGGAAGGAAAGGGGCTGAAGAAAGAGCTGTTATAGAGAAGAAGTGAAAGCAGAGGATAAAAGACAGCTTCCAAAAGCACAAGTGAGGAAAAATGGGAGAGTCCTGTGAGCTCAGCGGGGATGGGGTTCATTAAAGCGCTCTCCCCACCACAGGCTCTGACTGCTAAAGTAATGATGGGTGAATTCAGATGGGCTGTGGCAGAGGGCAAAACCATCATCCACCAGACGCTCCCGAGTCATTCCCACAGTCGGCGTTGGCCCAGAAACATGGCCGCATGGCGGGGAGGCCCTCCACTGTTTAATCTGGACGTGTAATATTTCCAAATCCTATTAGAAAATGACCTCTATTACAGAGGAAATCCTCCATCCCGCTTCTCTCCCCCCTTTTTTGTGTGTCTCAGATGGAATAAAAAAGAAAGTGGTTGAAAACCTTGCGGGTTGTTTAAAGTTTCATTGATGGTTTTTTCATGGTGGATTTGTGTGTGTGTGTGTCTCTAGGTCCAACTTGTGCTGACGTCCACGATCCATGCGACCCCAACAGGTGCCATCCATCCTCCCAGTGCCAGGCGCTGCCCGAGGGAGGCTACAAATGCGAGTGTCCAATGGGACGTGAAGGAAGGCACTGCGAGAAAGGTAATCTGAACTAAACTGAATATTCTGCTATAAATCCGTCACTTCACACCACAATTATTCTCTACATTGCTCACCGAGGAGTAGAAGTGTTGGAGTCAACTGAATACCATCCTCCTCAATTTCTGCCTTTTTTCCTCTACTTTTAATTCCGCTCCATGACATTTCCATCCATCCTGAATCAAAAAGGGAGATCAAACGTGAGAAGGGTGAAGAAGGGGGGATTGCTTGAGCCTTCAGGGTGGGTGGGGATAGGAGGGTTGCTGGGTTGCGGAACTGAGGCAGGTGATTGGCCCCGTCGGGCGGTTCACTGCGTCGACTCGGCCGTGCTCGTTAGCGAGTGAGCGGCATCTTCTCCCTCCCTGCCTATCCGCCCACAGGTGTTGTGTTCAAACATGTTTGTTGCTACTTAGCTCCACCTGACAGAGCCGGGCACGGCTGGGGAAAACACCAAACACGTCTCAGCTGCTTTTGAAGTTCATCGTTAGCACTTTTTGGCATTGTCGTATTTTTGAAGTCTTCCTGTCTTTTTTTTTCTCCCCTCCCTTGCCTTTGTAGATATTGTCATGACTGTTTGCAGAAGTTGACTTCAGCAACTGTGAATAAAAGAGAATATACAATCATGTACATTCTTAACAAAAGAGAAACATGCACCCCTTGTACCCCAAACACACTGGAATCCTAAAAAAAAAAATGTGATGGGAATAACCTCCTTCCAAGCCCCGAGTCCCAGTTAGCAGGTGATTAAAATAAATTGAGGTGAACTAAAATCAATGCTGTGCGAGCAGGAGCGTCTCCCGTTCCAAAAGGCTATTTTTTTCACAGGAATCAATGAGATGACTAATTGCATCAGTCCTCCCTGCCCATGGTGATTAATGGGAGCGTCAGTCAGCCACAGTGTCAGTCCCAGACAGGAGCTCACAGATAAGGTGGCAGCCAGGTGGATGTACCCTTGAGGGCCGCTCTGAGAACAGTTAAAAAAGACAGGTAGCTTAGAGCCCACTCATCAGGAAGCCCGAAGGCGAATTAGAAGTAATATGAAGCATGTTTGCCAGAGAGCATCAGAGTGTGTTCAAGCTGAGCCACCGTTTCCATTTCAATTCCGCCGAGGTTCGTCAGTGCAGCTCTCTGATATAATATTCACCATCAAGGACTTTTCTCAAGGGTGTTCCAATAGTATTGAACGGCTTACTTTCCTCAGTGCTTTTACCCCGCGATAGTGTAAATCATTACAATTTAGTGATGAAAGCAGGATCACTCGGACTCAGCCGGTCCTTGAAAAACTAACTGCAGGGGGGAGTTTAAATTTCAACAATGTTTTACATTCAGCACATTAAGCTAAATTAAGCTGGGGACAAGTTAATCTGTGTGTGTATGTATGTGTGTGTGTGTGTGTGTGTGTGTGAGTGAGTGTGTGTGTGTGTGTGTGTGTGTGTGTGTGTGTGTGTGAGAGAGATAGAGAGAGAGTCTGTGTTAAAGATCCCTTGATTCCTAATGCGAATTTATTGAAGATCTGATTGATTGTAGGCGGGATCAGGCAGGAGATTTGATTGCAGCTACAAAATTTTTAACAGGAAAACTTCCTTCCCTAATTTTATAATGTTTTGATGGGTTTTATAGCAAGTGCTAATTAGATAGAATTTTTCAAATATAAACAAAATGACCCCCTCCTAGCTCTATTAGTGTTGCTTCTGCTTCACTAATTCCTCTAGTGTGTGAGCATAGGAAAACTGTGAAAAGTTAAACTTGACCAACTTTACTTGATACTCAACCTCAGCCCACTCCTCCATATGTCATCTGGGTTTTCCTCTTCACTCAATTCATTCCAATGCCTGGACCTCCAGTGACTTATTGATCAAGGTGCTCTCACATGGTGGAAAATAGAGGAAAAAAACCTCCACACTCCTCCTATAAGAATCTCTATCCTGAGCAGCTCTGTTACTCTGATAGACTTCAGTTTAATGCTCGATTCCTTGTTGTGTGTGCAAAAGCTATTTTTCTCTTTCTCCTCCATGGTGCGTGCCGTCATCATTAACAGTCTTCTGCACAATAGCTAATTAGCTCTCTCATCTCCATCTGCCTTCTCCATTCTGACTCGACTCAGCTAATCCCAGCCAATTACGAATAAAAGCCTTCTTCCTGGCTACGTAGGTATGTCTGTTTGTTTGTGAGTGCGTGTGTGTGTGTGTGTGTGTGTGTGTGTGTGTGTGTGTGTGTGCATCCTAGCACATGCCTCTGAATAATGATAGTTTAAAGCAAACACCATAAACACATACCCCCCGGGTGACACTTAAACGATATTTAATGTCAAGCCTCTTGTTAGAAGCATGGCACACTGCCTGTCCTAATCACTCCAGACAGCCAGAAACGGGACATCCATACGTACACCCGTCGCAAAAAGACATGAATTTGTAAAAAAGCCTGCCAAAATATAATAGCTGCATTATTTCATGGGTCCCGGCTGCGGTGTTAAACTCTACATGCCTTTAAAGGTTCTTTGTTAGACTATGGCACGCTGTGTAATCACTCTGACATAAGGGTTTTTTTTTTTATTATTTAGTTTGAATTTTTTCTCAAGAGAAAGTCTTAATCCCAAAGGCTACGAGAACACAAATCCATCTCTTTCCATAATGCTGACAGGTCCCTCAAAGATATACTCACTATACCTGAATTCCACTTCTGTCAGCAACAAAAACAGAACCCAGGGATGAATATAGTCTCTTTGGGGTTTTTTTCACAGTTGCTGAAAGAAGAGGGGCTTACATGCCACTGTTCAATGGAGACTCATACCTGGAGCTGAAGGGGCTTCATCTCTACGGCCATGATCTGCGGTAAGCCTCACGTGGAGCGCATGAAACCCTCACAGTCATGTCTTGTATGTATGACAGAACATTCGATATCTGAATTGACAATGAGGGTTAGACAAAGAGCATGTTATCCAGGCCTCAACCAGTGTACCAAAAGTAAAAAAACAAGCATCTGTTGTTCTATCTTGAGTATTCATAGTTGTATATCTCTGGCTTTTGCATGTATTTACTGTTTTTTCTTGCACTCCGTCTTCAGTCAAAAGGTCAGCATGACAGTGGTTCTCATGGCCAACGACTCCAACGGTTTGATATTCTATAACGGCCAAAAATCGGACGGAAAAGGAGACTTCATCTCTCTGTCCCTCAACGAAGGGATCCTGGAGTTCCGCTACGACCTGGGCAAGGGACCCGCTACCATCAGGTTAGCATGATCGAAGAGTCTTACAGCGTTTTTATATACATAACAATAAGCTGTGTGACATTGTGTAGAAGGTGGTTTATTCTGTAGGCATTTTCACACCATTTTCTGCAAGGAAAAAAAAGAAAGAAAGCGCTATCTCACTTTCCAAGCTGATCTCTAGAAATGTCAATTCTCTATTAGCCGGTAATGATACGGCCACCAGCGACAAAAAAAAAAAGAATATTATGTGCTATTAGAACTATAATATAGACTGAGCGTGACACGTGGATTTCCAAGTGTGAATAAATAGGTTATTTTTACATAAACATCCATGTGACTGCAGTGTCACGTTTTTGAGTCTAGTTCCTTCTTTGTTTAGTCTCAGTTTGTGATTCTTGCAGTCGTTTTTATCTTCTTTTTTTTACAGACATGAGAATCACATTTGAATCACATAAAATAGGCATTAGAGTGCAGCTGGTTGAGCAAACTTTACCTGATCCCCCTCTTACAGTACAAGCAGTGATGATGAATAGAGGCAGGAATAACAAATCACTTTGCTCATTCAAATAGTTTCATTCAGGTCAGTGCAGAAAATATATAGTACCTGATTAGTTTAGTTTCCATCATTGTATATAATGGCGTTATATTACACCTGGAAAAGGTGAACAAATATGCAGTCAATGCACACTATTTTTAACCCTCTGACGACCAACTCTGCAATCATTGCTTGTGTCATGATGTTAACACTCTGAGGTAACCATCTCTCCCATCACTACCTTCCATTTCACAACATAAATGATGCATTAGTCTCCATCGAGGGGACATGTGATGCTACTGGTATGTTCTAAACACGTCCATTACCTCACATGTTGCCACGGTCGCTCAAGAGTCTCACCTGCCCCATGCCACCAGTCCCCATCAACTGAAAAATAAAATAAATGTTAAAAAATATATTAAAAAAGATAATATATAGAATAAAGAGCTTGTTAGTAGAACTCTATTACAGCTTCAATACTATTATAGCTACAGCATATTTTTAAGAGCTTACTGTAATACAAATGTGTATTTGTGTGTGTGATTTAGGAGTAAGGAGCCCATCCAGCTGAACGTGTGGAACACCATCAACCTGGAGCGCTCTAACCGCAAAGGAGAGATCATGGTGAACAAGAAGGACCCTGTGCGAGGAGAGGCACCGGTAAGAAGGAGCAAGCTAACAAGTTCCTGCTCGTGGTTGCTTTAAGCATGCAAGGTTGATGGGCCTAAGCTATGCATAGCCTTGCTTGTGCCGTATATACAGTATTTGTTTGATCATCTGCGTGCTCTGACCACGTCATCGCCACAACCTTGAGCATTAGTGACCCTTTTTGCCCTTTGGGCACAGTTGAATCAGCAAACTTTCCCCCATTGCTGAGGTTTTCCACATCGCTTCACACCATGAGGTTCTGCCAGCTTGATTTGCTGAAAATATGCCGCTATCTTCCGACATCCATCAAGGTAAGAGGGAGAGCTCTAGATGAGGGCCAGCTTGACAACCCGTCTTAATTTTGGAAGTGCTGTAATTTTTTTTAAAACTCACTATAGCCTTTCAGCTTGCTGACATACTGAATATATAAACTAGTGTTGCATACAGAAAGTAAAAATAGCTTATACTACTGGTATACAGTCAATTTTATATATTCAGCCTTTAAGGTGGTGTCTAGGGAGGTGGAGGCAGATAAAGGAGATAGCAGCAGTGAGAACAGCGTAATGAAACTCTCCAGCTCTCCGCGTCTAGACCAATAAAGCAGGTACACGCTTCCAAATGAAGGCGATCTAATAGTTTGATAAGCCTCTAAGTCATCCAATTATATTAATAGTGTAATTTGTGATCATGAACATGCACTCTGTCAACTCCATCATCTTCGTCTAAGACGCAACACTCCGCTCTTTTTTTTTCTCTCACTGCTCTGTCCTTCCCCCACTGCCTCCCATGGTCCGGATGGTAATTGTGTTTTACTCCAGCAACAGAGGCAGAAAATCTTATTAAAAGAGGAGAGCAAGCGAGAAGCATAGATGGGTGGGGAGGCTGAGGGGACGCATGGGATGAGCTGAGACTAGTTATGGAGCTCAATGCAGAGACCCCATCCACTATAGCTCTCAGCTAATTCTCTCCTACTCCTTTAAGAACTAAGAGGGAGTTACAGTGCGATTTGCTCAGAGAAGCCCATATCATATCAAAGGTGGTCACACACACAGGCACATGTATGGATATATATATTGCATGCTGGGGGTGTTCATGGTATCATAGACAGCTCACGCTGCCAGCATGATGAAGTACATACTTTCAAAAGGCGCATAAGTACAGATAGGAGAAATAAAAATGTGCTTCACCTCTTATAGAATGGCAGGAGTCTGTAAATGAGTTTGGGTTAAACGGCACTATTCACAGTCTCTCATCCATGAAGTTTTTTATTTTCATCTTTTCTTAATGGCACCATCTGCCTCATGCATGGCCCTCTTAGATTGGCTTGGTCTTTTTTGCATACACTCTCTAAAGTGTAAACACACTCGCACAACTTTGTGGCTGCATGTGTACATATAGTATCTATATGCAAAGAGCATGCCCAAAAATAAAGCAAGTTCTTACTTTACTTATATTCTTTCTTTTTTTATGTACTTATCTCACTTGTTTGTGCTACACTGTAGCCGTGTTCAGTGCTCTCACAGATGTGCCTGCTGTGTATATGTCAGTGTGTTTTGTGGGCTTTTGCACTTGCCTAGCTCTGCATGCCTCTTCTGTGCACAGACACTTACTAGTCTTCCCCTAATAACTCTCTTCCTCCCTATTTTTTTCCTTCTCTATGATGTGCTGTCTGGAAATAAGAAATCACGCAAGGTAATGAGACAAGTCCCAGTCACACCTTAGCCCATATTTCATTTGAGTCACTCACTACTGTATGTCCTCTCACCCCCATCTCTCCATGCAACAACAGCACAGAATAAAAGGTAGTTCTGCAGAGCTGCGGGCAGCTTTAAAGATGCCAGTTCTGTAGAAAAACTTTGCCATTTCATAAGCTCATACACACACACACACACACAGCACGGAAGTAGAGATGCTCTTATAGAACGCGGTTTGGCTTTCACCTCGGTCCATCTGCTGTGGGGGTGGGAGGGGGCGGGAAAGGCAGGAGTGAAGAAGGAAAGGAGGCAGTCATCTTTGTGACTGCCATTGTTTTTAGCAACAAAGAAACGTCTTCATTAGTCTGGCGTAGGTGTGGATATCACGCCGCGTGCCGCGCGGCTGTCGAAAGTGAGAGCGAAGGCAGAGGAGGCGAGCGAAGGGGAGGAAATGCACCGTAGGAGAAGATGGGGTGCAAAGCCAAGCCGGGATGTTCTTTTGTCATCTGCTCTCACTTCTTTTCGCAAACAGGAACAATCCTCCATAATACCATAAAGTCGCTCACTCTTTCACCCACTCGCTCACCCATAACAACACAAACACTCACTGAGCATCACAGAGCAAGAGTCACTCCATGGAACCAGCTGCTCTTCTTCACCAGGTGCAGATTATTACCTGTTGGAGACAAAACAGAACATGATACACCATTTCATTGCATGAAATATCACTTTACAGTCATAGAAGAGTAACTTGACATTGATAAGAGTAGCATATTACAAAGGTGTTACATCTCAAACAACATCAAAAACCACAATTCCAGGGGAGCAGATTCACTTTGCATCTCTGACTTTCACCTGCAGAATGAGTGAGTGTTGCAGAGCAGTGAGACCTACATAAAGAGCCTGAGGTGGCTGCTCTGCAGTTGGTGACAACTTTTGGCTGAGCTCAGAGGCAGCAGCCACAGCTGGGTCCAGCAGTTTTGGCCAAGGTCCCTGCCCTGTCTCTATTGGAAGCGGCTCAAGGTGCAGTGACACAGCCCCAGGCCTCAGCCAAGCACCGCTGCCTCCTGTACTCCAAATCCCATCCTAAATAAAAGCTGAGTGGGTGCCAGCTCGCCTGCACAAAGCCTGTTTATTTGGCCCCTTCCATCATTTTTCCAGCAATTAACTCCACTTTACCCCTCTGGCAATTACTGCCCTACATAAAATAAAGATCATTAATTCCTTCCTTCTGAAGTGTGCCGGTCCTTCCATGCAAAAGAAGGAAGCGACACCTTGCTTAATGCAGAGCAATCGTCCCAAAGGTTTGGTGTAAAGAATCGAATTTCATAGCAGTCAGCTGCACAAATGAATTGCAATTAATGTGTCTCCACGCTTAAACTGTTTTAAAGGTCGCTGCTTATAATCAACCATTCATTAGAGATGTCTGTAAAGAAACCATCCATATCTCAAGTCTAGCCTGCTCCTGATTTCTTTTTGTAGTGTCTTTTTTATGTCTCACAGATAATTGACCATCTCTCTGAGAGACTTGCAAATCAATTACGTTGTAATGTATGTGCGTATTGACGTGGAAGGAAGGCGAGGAAGTGCAGTTAAAGCGTCTACCAGTTACAATATGGATAATTTTTAATGGCACAATCTATATGACTGTGACATGTCTGCAAATGCTGTATATAATAATCTCACTCTTTATATCTGGACCAAAAGGATACAACTTCTTTCATGCTCCCTGGACACAAGCACATAACTCCACTCACTAAAGTAAAACCATAAACCACTATGTCCTGGATGGAAGACCCCTTAGGGAAATTGCAAATGGGGTACAGGAAACTAAAAATTTTAGTTTTAAAAGCTACGTGTGGAGCTTTTTTCAAAACTGCATGGGTCTAGATCACCAGCTGAAACCTCTTTGTGTCCTGTCTCATCAGAACCTGCACGTAGATCTTAACCTGAAAGAGTCTCTTCTTGTTGGTGGAGCTCCTGATTACAGCCGACTGGCAAGAGTCGCTGCTCTCACAGATGGCTTCAAGGGAACAATCCAAAAGGTAAATGTTTACAAGCCTCTATTTCTTCAAGGAGTATTATGTCATTGGCTCTGCTTGTGGATTCTAGTGATGTATCATGTATAATGTGTTATTTTAATGACTCTGGGCCCTCATGCCCCAAGACATACAGTAGCAAAGTCAAACGAGTTATTAGCTGTCCAGCTGTCATAACACAGACCCCCCTATATTAGTAATTTTCCATTATACGCTCACACTATGACGGGCAGTGGCTCTGCTCATTTGGATTAGCATGTACTAATAATAGAATGCACATTTTGAAGTCCCTCCATTCCACTTTTCTCAGATCTTTCCCTGACAGCCTTCCAGTTTTTTCCCCTTCCACTTTCCAGCAAAAAGCTCATCTCTGAGTGCCAAAAATAACCCAGTAGAACAAAGGCAGGATGTTAGTGTTTGCGCAAACTTGTCATCAGTTCTTCTCTGCAAACTTTCCCTTGACAGTTTCGAGCAAATCAAAAGCTAAATGTGGCATTTGTCTTACTTGGCCTTTAGGGAATAGTTAATTATGAGGAAGATGCTCTGCATTCTCAGCTTGATGTGCTGTTTAACATGCTTGTTGTATAAACACCTAATTTCGGAGGCATTTTCCTATGTGCCGACGGTGTGGAGCTCATGTTTAGGTGATGAACATGTTAAAATGAATTGATCGTGCTAATGTAATTATTTTATAATGATAATTGAGCAGAAAACACAAAGCCCCATAAATTGATGCTCTCTGTTGGAAAGGGAACCATGAGTGGTAACAAATGATAATCTTCAAGTGTTTTGCTAAAGAGATTAACATTAAATCAGATAAATTTGACAACAAAAGTAATAAATCAAGGATAAGAGATTTAGAAGTAAGACAAGACTCAAACGGTAACCCTCTAAAGAGTGGTACGAAACAATTAATATAAAGAGTATAATAACGTAGCGCTTTGAAAATAGTTTTTAAGGAGTGATTTATGAAATTAAATTGTGTGTCAGACAAGGCGCGCTGGTGGTTGGGTGTTAAATTTGAGCATCTGGGTTTGTTCTATAGAGTCTGACCTACACTAGCAGTTTTAACATTACCTGAGTATGTAGTATATCATTATTGTACATTAAATACAGTACTAAAGGGGTAAAGGGGTACTTAAGTGATGTAGTATTGTACTTCTAATTCGTTGGAAAACTCACAAGAAACTAATTCTTAAAGGAATGATGGAAGACATGCTGATTTTTAGTCCCCATTATTGAGTCAAGTCTGTATTTCTAATAACACAACCAGTAACATTAGCTGGTTGGACCCATCTTGCCTCCAGTTTCCAATGACATCATCAGGGTTAAGATTGAGTATAGCAGTACCAAACATCTAGCCCCCATTAACCCTCTGTTCCCTGCTCCCAGATCATTCTGATGGGTACGCCCATCCTCATGGAGGTGAACGCCCTGCGCTCCAGCAACGTGGCCATGTTCCAAGACCACCCGTGTTCCCAGGAGCCCTGCCTTAATGGCGGGCGCTGCAACCCCCAGCTGGACACCTACGAGTGTGCTTGCTTCAGCGGTTTCTCAGGGGGAAACTGTCAGAACAGTGAGTATCTGCGGTCGTCGCTGTCTTCCTCATTATTCTTATGCCTGTTAATGAGCCACATAAAACCACAAATATATATATTTATATATCTTTATGATACAGGTACATGTAAGTTCATGGCTAACAACACTTACTGGATTGAGATGTAATTGTACAAATCGTTTCACCTCCTTGTCCAACATTTGTTTAATTGTAAAAGGGATGAATGGCAGCGTTTTTGCTGCTTTTAGAACATAATGTGAGTGGTAGTGAAATCAGCACAGCTTGTTCCTAGCTTGCTTCTATGGAAGGTGAACTCCTCGTGTCATTTTTTTCTGTCTTATAAGACCTTCCTTTTCACTGTGTTCTCTCTTGGCAAGGTAATAATGTTGTTATTAGACTTGTCATGTCTCCTTTATGTCAGTGTTGTTATGTATTGATCTCAAACTAAAGCAGCAATTATGAAAATGATGAAACGTGTCCATTGAATATTCATGAAATGCTCTTTTCAAGAGTTGCATATCCCTTTCATCATCTTCATGTGACTCTGCCAGACATGTACCCACTCTGGCTCGATCTGTCTTACGCACTCAGTCACTGCCTTTGCCATTAACCTTGTGCGTGTGGCCGGCTGTCCCTTTTACGTTAATTAAAACTACGAACGCACCAACACTCCCCACCCTCCCTCGTCCCATTTGCTCACACTCCATTGCCTTCAGCTCTGATATCTGAGGCCTCCGTCTTATTGATTGGTGTGATCTCATCCTCTGAATAACCCTTCCCCTCCCACCTTCTCCTTCACAGCCATCTACGAGAAGTCTGCCGGGGATACCGAGGCCATCGCCTTTGACGGGCGGACGTTCATCGAGTACCACAACGCCGTTACAAAGAGGTAAGGAATAGGACAAGGGGAACATCCTCATCTATTCAGCTTCATCCAACATCTCCATTGTTATAGCTATTAGCCAAATCATCCCTCCGTCTATCCATCTCTTCCCTTGGTAAGCCATGGTGACAGTGTTGATGATATCATCAGTGCGAAGGCTCCAGGGTGAACTAGGCACTTGGCTAATAGCTCTTCCTCTCCATCCGTGGCAGTCCTGCTCCGCTTTTGACAGGATTTCACTAATTAGCGAGAAGTTTAACAATCACAGTGTTGCCCTGAGCACATTCAGTTTACTCTGTGGTCTATGCGTTAGCACACACAGGCACTGGACAATAAGTACACACGCTTGATTAAAGTTATGATCCTATTTTGAATCTGTGTACAAATGAAGCTGCCATCTGAAGACAAGTCGCCTGCAAATTTTTTAACACCCTTTAAAAGGGGGAAAAAGTTGATGACGTTAGTGTAACACCGTTTCTGGAGCGAGTGTTTCCAAAAACAAAATTGAAAAATCCAAGAAATCCTGTCCCATTAGGCGAATGAGACATTTTTACTCCATCCATCTAGAAGGTTGGCAAGAGTGCGCCTCCAGGTTGGCATAAACAAAAAATGTTTACGTGATGAACCTGTAAAGACATCAAGCATACGGCTCTATGTCTTCGTCTCGCAGTTTCTTCACACAAACACTCAGATGTGTGAAAACCAGGCCACAGCCTGCAGATCATCACACTCCCATAGAGACGCACGACTCACACTCACTCAAAAACAACTGGCTGGACAACTCTGTCAGATGTGTGTGTGTGTGTGTGTGTGTGTCTTTATGTGTATCTTTGCTGTGGAGCTCAGCCTTCCAGGAGCTTGTCCTTTGTTCTGTCCCTCAGTCTTGACCTCCCTTGTCGTTGTCAACATTATGTCTTGTCTCATATAAATGTCCTTCACTGTCTTTCCTTCTCACTCAAGCCAACTGACCAATGAGATCCCAGAGTAAGTAGACTTTATGACTGGGTGTTTTTCCCAGCTTCAAATCAAGCCCAACTAACAACAACAACAACCCAAAATAAAATCCATTTTCGATAGTTAACCAAGCTGAAGAGATTAAAGTACATTCAGTTTCCTGTCATGATTCTGTTCACACAAAAAATCATCTTTGCCGTAAGACTCAAATTTTCATACAAGCTCCATATCCATCATTTAATTTGACAGACTCCGTTGTTTCCAAGACATTTTGCAGTGTCATTAGAGCCTTTTCTGTTTTTTCCCCCCCAGTGAAAAAAGGAAGCATGAATGTGTGCATGTTAAGCATTGTGCTCAAAACCCAGAGAAAATGAATTGCTGTACTAAGAATGTGCAATATTTTATGCATGGTTGTAACTCGTTCATAAACAAAATGAATTGCCATGCACTTTACACTGAATGGCATTATCTGTTATGTGGAAAATGAATGAGACCCCTTGAAAACTGCAAGAGGACGATATACTAAATACCCCTTAACCTAGTTTCTGGTGCCTGTAGAGTTTCCGGATGGGAAAGCCCTGTGTCATGACTTAGTTATTAAGGGTTTTTCTTCCTGCTCATTAGCTCGGTAAGTAACCTCTTTTAAAAAATCCCACAAAGCGGCGAAGCAGAATTAATCTCAAATTAAGCCGACTGGATTCAGCCCAGAGTTCCAATCCATGCCAGGGCTTCTGTCATTTCGTTTTTGCCAGATATCTAACTGTAATTGTGAATAATTATGGAGTTGGCCATACCGAGAGGCAGTGACATGTTAATCACAGATTTGTCTCCCTTTGTAGATTAGACCTCCAATTGAGATCTCTCCGCAGTGTGTAGCCATGGGCATCAATCTCACTTAGCAGGAGGGGACAGTGGTCCTTGGAGCCAGACTGTCAAAAGTTTAATGGATGTCACATTTACTAAGAGCCTCAATGAGCCTGAATCTAAGCAAACCACAGCCCGGGTGCAGCGCTTTGAAGGCGTGCCGATCAATTCAGCATGATTTGATTTGGTAAAGGAAATGAATACATTTCTCCAGAGGCCATTAAATGCTGGGTGAGGCCAAAATGTCAAATGCTCACCTTGGGTTAATGTTTCTGTTACTATTTACAGCCGCCTGTGATCGTTCCTCTCGTTCTGCCCATCTGAAAGCTCAGGTCGATTTTGCTCAAGCTCCATTATTTCAGTGACAAATTATATCTGGCCATGACTCTCAACTGATATGGCGCTTGACCCCATTTTTTGACAATTGCCCAATTTTTCTCATTCACCACTTTCATCTCCTGACAGAAGGTAATTGTCGCTGCACTCTGGCGTTCAGCCCCATAAATATAAAGCAGTTGTCCGATAATTGGACGCTGACTTAAAGTAGGCTTTGTGCTGGTGCGGACACTGACTATGAATGTACTTAATCTTGATGCTCATGTTTTTAAAAAAATGCTTGATCCCTGGGCATTTTGGCACATTAGTCATCCATCTTGATCCTAGCTGTCCCCTTGAGTGCCTCCTTTTATGGTCGCGGTGTGATCAGGGCTAAGTTGCACACTTCCTGTGATCACACAACAGTTGTTATCGACTGTTGACACAGTCGATATTGTCGTAGAGTAGATAAGTTATGCTTTTTGAAGCTCTAGGTCTAAGCTAGACCTCTGTGAGTCACCCAGTGGGCTCACAACATCCCTCCTTCCTTCTTTCCTTCTGGCCTCCTGCGCTTAAACTGCATGCGGTTGACTTTCTCCCCTGCTCCCTTAAGTCCTGAGTCTTTGGAGAACCCATCTGACCAGAGGTGAGTCTCTCGAAGCTTTTAGACATCGGTGCCGTCCAATCACCTCTCGCCTCCTCATCCTTCCCCTTCTCTCCAGACAACCCCTCCCCGACCTCTAACAGGGCTAAATCTTCCACAGAGACATCATTGCTTCCATTATTTGGATATAGTTACCAATATGAATCACAAAGAGCGTATGCGTACACTTCAATTAATTCTGATGTTCAGAGCTGTGATAGCGGCATAGAACCAGCCAGAGCTGCAGCCTCTTTGCAGTAGCTGTCCTCCCTGATGGATTTTCATTATTCTAACCACTACTGCCACCTAGAGTTGAAGTGGAGGACGGCATTCTGAAAAGCACCTCTGAGAATTGAATACATATAAGAGGTAGATAAAATCCCTCCATATACAAAAACAAATCAACAGAAATCTATGAAGTCAGTGGTGTACATGAAATGTAGAACGCAGTGCTCCGGCGTTGTTTTATTCATGATATATTCAGCACTTTTAATAACCTTGACCTTATCACTGACAAGCCGCTCAGATAGAGATTTATTGGTCCCTGTAAGCTCTTTGAGGGTTTGCCAAGAGAGGGTTCACTGCGCTGTATTTGTGTTGTTGTTTTTTTTCTCTCTCTCTCTATGGAGAAAAAAAAGATACTTTATATCATACTCTTTTTTTTTCTTTTTTTTTTGTTCCTGTTTACCTCAGCGGATTCTGTTAATCAAGGGCGTCAACGTTTCCAACCTAAGCATGTTTTTGAAGAAGAAAAATCAAGTTTAATTCTGGATTCTTTCCCTGCCTCTGCTGAGGTGAACCAGCATTATTGTTGGCCTGAGCTGTCAAAGTTGACTCGCCTTAGTTAATGTGCTCCATCCCATCACTACACCCAGTGCTCTTCTTATTCTTTCACATTAATGAATAGAAAACACTGAGAAAATGAGAAAACACTTCTTACAGTGTAAGGAGAAGTTGCCATACTCAGTTTCTCTTGATCCCCTCCCATTTCCTGTCCTGTTTGTATTCCCATGAGCTTCTGTTTGCTATGCAGACTCTTTGTCTTGTCTTTGTTTAATCTTTGTCTCCAGTTCTGTGTCGCTGTTGTTTTTCTGTTGTTTTTTTTTAATCCATGTGTCAATGGTTCTTTGTCGTAAGTGTCCTCACCCTGTCTTTGTCTTTGTGTTTAAATACCCTTGAAGAGGGTGTACGTATATATCCATTTTGGCAGATGTGCAGGCTGCTGCACAGATGCTGATTGATGACGTGCACACACAATTGTACACACACGCATGCAGATTGAAGGTATGATTCTCTGGATGTCTACTGCATCTCTGCCAGGGACTCACAAACAACAGAGGGACTTTGTTAGGGTGTTGTATGCAGGCATGGATGTGTGATGGTGTTTGTGTGCTGCACACATACAGTAGATGTACTTCACAGTGTGTATTTCCTAACACAGTGGTGACAGTGACGTAGCATGCCTCTTACGGATAGGTGGAAGTTGCCCAGTCTCCGCATTCAAATCACCCCTGCAGCTGTAACAGTCAAGAAACTGGAGATCAAAACAACATTCACACACACACACACACACACACACACACACACAGAGCAGCACAGGAAGCGCTGTGCATCAATGCAGTTCAGGCTCAGTAGGATGTAAGAAAGCTAATAGTAAAACAGCCCCCTGCTACTCCTAAACTCAGCCTGCATCCTGATTCTCCTCAAAAATCACTGCAGCTCTGTTAGAATGAGGCCACAGAGCTCCAGCTACAAAGCTTTCTGATTACATGTGCAAAGAACTACATTTCATGTTTGAATCATGGGTGATGTACCATTGAGACAACAGCAGACGTCCCTTGCGTGCACCTTACAACACATGCAACATACAACCGCCTACTGAGTTGCATCAGCCAAGCCAAAGATTAGAACTCTTTTTGATGAATTAGATCAAAAGCTAACTGGTGTACTTTCTGTTCTCCTAGTGAGAAAGCTCTGCTGGTGAACAAATTTGAGCTGAGTATCCGGACGGAGGCAACCCATGGTTTGGTGCTGTGGAGCGGGAAGGGCGTGGAACGCTCAGACTACATCGCTCTGGCCATCGTGGACGGACACGTCCAGATGACGTACGACTTGGGCTCCAAGCCTGTGGTGCTGCGCTCCTCGGTGCGTGTCGACACCAACCAATGGATACGCATCAAAGCCAGCAGGTAAGATGGGAGTTGGCAGGTAGTCGGGGATCAAGAGTGAAAAAGCTTTTATACTTGGACCAGGATTAAACTTAATCCATATTGTATTTGTGTTGCTGCAAACTGTGTGATCGCTTACACGAATCCTTTGCTCCGCAGTGATCCCCTACACTGAGATGACTGTGATTAGTTTCAGATTAAGGTTATTTTCACGCCTGGTCATGCATGAGTGTGACACATTGCACATCAAATTGCTTAGACGCATTAATGAATGTTCAGAAAGGAAGAACATGTGGCAACATCTCAACACATATTGGCACATTAAAGGAAATGTGCACAGGAAATAAATGAATCAAATAAATTCATAACAGTATGTATGTACATACAGAATATTAATGACATACACTGAATCTATTGAAAGACTGAATGTCTGTGCACATGCACGGCTGGATAAACTGATAGGAGAACATGGGGTGAAAATCAGCTACTTTGCCCTTATTAATCCACCACATTCACACACATATATACTATGTGTAATGTGTACAGTGTATTACCTTTCAAACACATGGCGGTTCAAAGTGCTTTACATACAGTAAGGCAAATGCATTGAGAAGCAATTTTAAAAAGAGAATAAATGCAGTAGATACAATAAAAGACTAGAAACAGTTATTGTGCAGTATTTGAATTACAAGTTTCTTTTTAAATGATTTGTGGTAACAAATGAATGCAGCAATATTCACAGTATGAGCTGAAATAATGAAGGGCTTAAAAAGAAGAATCTAACACAGAAACTCTCTTTTCAAGACTGGTTAACAAGCTCATGGTCTGATGTCAGTCGACACTATGTTTTGGATAGTGTATATTCCCATGTTCTTTATCAATATTACAATAATTAATCAAATTAGCACAAACAAGTAGACCTGGGGCTTTTTGAGGCACCCTGGCACATATTATACATTCTTGTGCACAAACATATACCCACAGCATGTGTATACACTCATGAGCACTTCATTAAACATGTGTGCAATCTGATGCAATCCAATACAACAGTTGTGCCATAAATTCTACTTTTTCAAAGCATTTATACTTTAAGTATAGTCAGATTTCGTGGACACTGTCAAAAAAGTGATAATTCCACTTGGTGTTTATTATTGAGGTCGTAGTGTTCCTAATATTTTGCCCACTCCATTAACATACATGAGGGGGGCAATATTAGGCAATTTGCAGCAGAGCTGTTGCATTAGATTGTATTAGGTTGCACTGGTGCTCCTTGCAAAGTACTCGGTGAGTGTATATACAATATTAAATAAACTAAACTAGTTTTAGTGTAGTACATGGGTAATCATTCCAGATGTTGAAAGAGCCAGAGCAAGCCATAGGTTTTGCACACAGTGACGTCACATTAATGGATTTCTTCATTAGAATCAAATTAACTGGCTAAACTTTGAAAATGACCCATTTAACATCTTCTGTGTGATCTCGGCCTTATCGCTGCAGAACATTTGCTTTCAATGTGGCTGTGAATGGAGGTACTATATGGGGGATAATTAGATCGGTTTCATCATGTAAGGCAGGAATAATCGATCCTTGAAAAGCCGATGCATCTATTTCAAAGAGGGATTTGGCCAAATTCATCCCAGGCTTACAGAGAGACCTCATGAGCCTCCGGGAAGACGACATCATTTTAAACGTTGATGATGGTGTAAGTCGCAGCATGTGGCACATAGCTCACATTGTTACATAGCTATCTGTGTTTGCGGCTTGCTTTTAATGATGCTCTCTCTCAGTTGGAAACCCACTTTTGCTGCGTTCAAATTAGCCTCGTCCGTCACAATTCTGAAGTGTGTGTGCTAATGCTTAACGTGCAGCCACCTAAAATGAATGGGGTCCTTACAACATCTGTTTAGTTGGTAGACAGGCACATTTAGGACGCTGCTCGGCAAAGGCAGTTATGTGAGTGCTTAGTGTGCCGGCGGTAGAGCAATAGAGTCTTGATGCTTCAGATTAAATGAAACTGCAATTTACAGCTATTCAATGTGACACGTATGCATCAGACTGACTCACAACCGCACGTCTCCCTCTTTTCTTTTTTTTTTTCTTTCTCTTCCTCAGAGCACTTAGAGACGGCTCTCTACAGGTTGGCAATGAGGCAGCGGTAACAGGGTCGTCGCCTCTGGCAGCAACACCAAGCTGGACACAGACGGAGCGCTCTGGTTGGGTAGGTGCCCACACATGTTTTGAAAAAAGAATCATTCAAAACTTGAAAATTGTCTACAAACGTTATACATCAAACCAGGGGGAATACTTGTAATTCTGTAGTACTTTTTCATCTAAGTCACTGGTAGAAGCCAAAAATGAGCAATGAACTCATTGCATTGCAGAGGATAAGCAAAGTCCCTGGCAGGGGGAAAATGATTGCGGTTTGGGCAAAAAAAAAAAAGTCTAAGCCTATTCAGGTATTGAGTTTAGAAATGAAAGGCTATCTGACTAACTCAAAAGTTGTCTGCTCTCCTGAATTGAAAATGACCAAAGTCTGCTGTTATCTACCTTGAGTTCAATTGGTCTGAACCTGGCTCAGAGAAATCGTTTTTGAAAGAACACACACGCGCGCCGCACGACGGGATTGAACATCGCAAGGAAATAACATTGAAAACAGGTGCCGAAATAAAGTCAGAGTGTTAGTTAAAATGCACAGCACAAGGCGCCGGAGAGGCAGGTTTGAGAGAGAGAGAGAGAAGGGTGGGGGGGGGCAGCCTGAGTGACATTTAAGAGACACGCTCTATGTAAAGGTGCGACTCTGCACTCAGTACAAACACACACACACACACACACACACACAAAGAGAGGAGGCAGTGCTGTGGAACAGGTGCTGAGCGAGCCCTGCAGCAAGAATACATAATCCTCACACAGGCCTCCCATTGAGAGCCCTTCTCCTTTTTTAATCCCCTTTTCACTGTTCATCATTAATTCATCTGTAACTCGCATGAAATTAGCCCTGTCGATCCCCGATTCGGAGGCGCACAATCCGATAAAGGGGAGGGGGGGGCAGAGACGGGGGATGTGAAGAGCTTGACAGGGATATGAACTCTCAGCCCAAAAGATTAAAAAAGGCAAAACAAGGAGAGAAAAGGAGATGGGGGAAATTAAGTCAGACAAACATGAAACAGAGAAAGAAAGCAAATACTGAAATACTGACAGTGTCGATAACAGAGCGAGGAGGAGAGAGAGAGAGAGCAGGGGTGGCAGGTAAAACATCAAAATCAAGGCTCGCTCTCTCGCTCTCTCTCTCTCTCTCTCTCTCTCTCTCTCTCTCTCTCTCCTCTCTCTCTCTCTTCTCGCTCTCTCTCTCTCTCTCTCTCTCTCTCCTCTCTCTTCTCTCTCTCTCTCTCTCTCTCTCTCTCTCTCTCTCTCTCTCTCTCTCTCTCTCACTCTCTCTCTCTCTCTCTCTCTCTTCTCTCTCTCTCTCTCTCTCTCTCTCTCTCTCTCTCTCTCTCTCTCTCTCAGTGACAGCAGATTTGATGAAACTCAGAATAAAGCTGTTTCACACTGATATATTGGGAAAGGCACTAATGACTGCTTTGGCTGTGCTTCTCTCAAAAGAGTAGCTCAAAAACACCATCAAAGAAGAAAAGGAGTCAGTCACACACCCTGCAATTAGGTCATCAAGCCCCCCCCCCCACAAAAAAAAGGACAATTAAGAGACTTAATTAATAATAAGTATGGATGATTTGAAATAGAAGAAAGTGCCAAAAATGAAAGTAAGGCAAAATAGAAAGTACTGAAAAAAGAGTTTGCTTTAAAGTTTAAATCCACCATATTTTGATATTAATAAAAGTCTGTTTTCACACTTTCTATCAAAAACATGTTAGTTGAGTCAACTTCACTCAATTTAGCAGACACTTTAAAGGCTCACTTTGCCAAATTAGGCATTCTCTCACTTCAGTGTCATACATATCACCACAATGGAAGCACAGAATCACATTTGTTGAACTGGCCCTTTAATGTTCTGAAGAAGTGCAGGTGACAGGAAATTATTCATTTTACATGGTTTGTGTGGAATGGAGGAAGAAGTGTGTAGTTGGCAGCCACGGCCGACACGGCTGAGCAAGCAGAGTTCACAGCACAGCAACGAGCGGCTCAGCACTAAGATGGAAACAAATTAAAAATAATAAGGATGTTAAGTATTCATAATTTTACCCCCTGTCACCACTTTTCATTTAGAACACATATTTTTGAGCTCTTATGCACCGTGCCAAATTAAAAGAACCGCTTCTCTTGTCTATCTCAAGTTTTCTGCGGTTGCCTTGCAGAAGCTCTTCTCCTTTGATCACAAGTGGTTTAACAAATAAAAGTATCATCCTGTCACATCCATCAGCTGCTGTCATCATAGAAGATATCAAAGGCTTATAATGTGACATGACAGAAACCCAAGGAGCTGCTTTAGTGCCAGAAATAAAAATTATCCCCCCTAAATATTTCAGGTACAGCTTTTTTGATAGCATTTACTTTAAAATGTATTTTATTCTGAAACCCAAACCTTTATCCTGGTGTGTGATCTTAAAAGGGGCACCGCACTGATTTTACAGGTTGCATAATGTCCTCTGTGATGCATGATGATGTCATTTTTGGCATGCACTTGGTTAGCTGCAGTTAGTTATATTATATGACATTTATGAACCAGCTTTTGCCTCATAGTCCACATCATGACCTTGTTCAAGTGTCCACAACAAAAGGGAGACACAGCAATGTTAAATATTAATAAAAAATAACTTATTCTAATTCAACCAAATCAAAGAGTTAAGTCAATATTTACAGTATGGGATGTGGAAGTGCATGAAAAGCAAAGCGAAGAACCAAAGCAGCATAACTAAAACACATGGGTTATTTAAACACTGCAGCCAGGCGTAAATAACCAGGGAACACACCGGGGCCCCTCAGGTGTTCCAGGTTACACTAACGATGCACCTGCAGAGAGCCAGCACACAGCCACACAGGATGACACAGCAAATACCCGGGTTGACACTTTTGCCTTTACAGTGTAGAAGAGTTTAGCTCGCTGGAGTAATTATCCCGAAAAAAAGTTCTTCCACAGCGAGAAAGTGTTTATGTACAGTTACTGCTGCCGAGTCATCACTTTGTTAACCTCTGCCTCTGTCTCCCCCCAGGTGGTCTGGAGGAGCTGGCGGTGACCCGTCGGTTGCCCAAGGCCTACAGCACCGGCTTCGTCGGCTGCGTCAAGGACGTGGTCGTGGACGGCGTGGAGCTCCACCTGGTGGAAGACGCCTTAAACAGCCCCAAAATATTACACTGTTCCGCCGCGAAATAACCCGGCAGAGACAACACATTGAGAGAAATGGAGAAAAAAAACAAAAAAAACAAGATACCCTCCCACCCGATCCCTCCATAGCGCCCATGTCTCCTGCTGTAATTATTTTCTATTTTTGTATACTTTTCATCGCTTTTTATATGGAAAGAAAATGAATATGTTGTTTTAATTTTTGTTTTATATATTTTGTTCTTTTTTTTCTGCACCTCCATTCACAGAACATACTTCCTTTTTCTTTTAACTGCCCTGGCCCTTCATCTTTTTCCTTTTTTTTTTTATAAAAGCAGGCATCTCTTATTCTTGTCAGTTTTGTTGTTTTAGAACAAACACCAACTTTAAAAAAGAAAAAAAAAAGAAGAAAGCCTGCTCCATTTTTCTGCGCTCATTACTTGAACACTTGTGGACCTCGCTGACGATCTCTGGTTATTGCCTTGTCTTGGTGCCATATCTATCATCCACATTCCCCAAGCATGGCCTTTTACATCCTTGAGTGTAAACAAAAAAAACAAACATTCCCCTCCTTCATGAGAGCTGGACAGAGTGTACTCTGTAACGGGTGTGTGCAGCTCTCTGGATGCTGCAGCCAGCTGGCATCTACAGGCAAGGAACTCTGCATTCAGCTCCAGTAGCCCGCTGTATTTTCCTAATGGGACTTTTCAGATATCAGTCAAGCTGCTACAGTGAGAAAGTACACAGTCAAAACCACTCGATCAACCCCCCCCCCCCCCCCCTCAATCTCACAGCAACCCTCCAAAAAAAAAAAAGAAAAGAAAAAACTCTCCACTCGATCTGAAGCCCATCAGAGCCTTTAGTTTTGAAATATGACTCACTAACACTGCAACCTGATGTGACGGAGAGAGCGCTGCGTTCCACAATGACTTGCATATCATTAGTCATAAGTCAAGACATGAATCATAGACATGAATAAATGTTATAAATATAGAGTATATAAATAATACCTGAGACTGTGAATATGTAAGATGGGTTCTCTTTGGGGAATTGTGCTTCTCATGTACTATTGTGCGTTCTGTTTTACAATCAGCAGATGAACATATGATGACCACTATAAATGCATGCACTTCTGCAGTGTTGGTTTGAATCTGGTTTTTGTTTGGTTTTTTTAATTCATATTTTGTTTGGGAAAAAAAAAACTTTGTAAATGTTTTTTTTTTTTGGCAATGACTAAAAACAATATTCCTCTTTTTCCTCTTATTTCCACTGGTGTGATTACAGAAAACACAGAGCTTGGAGAAATGTTTATGTTTGCTCATTCCCTGTATCTTTTTTCTTCATTTTACTTGGGAGCAGTTAGTTTTGCAGGACCTTGAATGGTGCATATCGGGAAGAGTTGTTACCGTTTCTGACCTTAAGGAGGTGCTAAAAGCAAAGACTGAAGAGACGGACAAACAGAAAAGGAGGGCGAGGAGAGATCTTATCATTGGGAGAGCTACTACTCTTGGGACTGTCCTGCCAAACAACAGTCAGTCGTCAACACAAACAAAAAAAAAGCTTCAAAAAAACTCTGCCTGAGACTTAATTTCTTTTTGTATTTGACCCAGGAGCATTCCTGGAGGAATCTTTTTTTCGGCTGTTGAGAGAGAGAGAGCGAGCAAGAGAGAGAGAGACCGATGTTGTTGTGACCTTTTGAAGCCATAACAGCCGCAAAAATGGGAAAAAGATGTATAATCCTACAGTACTTGCAAATTAACATAGTAACGCATGGGTTTGTATTACTAGTGCGAATTCTGTAACATTCTTTGCTGAACCACAATAAGCTGCGATGACTGACTTAAAGACACTCTTGTTTTGATATGAGATCCTTGGCAATATTCTAAGACAAAATCATGCCTGTTTGTGGTTGAGTATCAAATAGTCTTGTACTAGTTTCTTTTTTTTTCTTCTTTTTTAAGTTCTTAATTATGTTTCCCTTCTGAAATCATCCAGCAACCTGTTTTTGTACAGCCCTGCAATTTTTAAGTGTAAATTTAGCAAAATGTGTGATCTGTGGAGGTTTATGTTTTTAGTAATATACACTGGAACCATGTCTGACTTGTCTGTTCACCCACACATTGATATACTTATGTACATGGGGGAGGGATAGCCCTAAAGCTATAAGTGTGTTGTGCATAATCAAACTCTGAGTGTCCGCACCAGATCAGGAAACCCTTCTCTGGTGACACATTTAAAATTCCAGCACTCACTCTATTAACCTTAGACTGGTCTTATTTTACCACGCTGTTCTTTGAATTTGACCCATGCAGGTGGTAACGCTTAATAAAGGAGAGACTCCTGTGTATTTGGATGGACTCATCCTACAGTATGGACTCACGAACAATAATGACAATTGCAGTCTATGGTTTGGGTGGAAACGATGAATTGCCTTAAAAACCGGTCACCTCGACTCTAAGCAGGTGGCAAAGACGTCATCCATATAACTGTTTCCTTACTTTTAGCCAGTGTATTAGCCTCATCCCCATAATGTAAATGAGCAATACATAATAATAATAATCTATTTTCTGTTCCTTATTTATGTCTACATGTGGATTACCCTCCATGTCTGGCCTCTGTAAACTACTGTCTGACTGCGCAAACCTCCTCAAAGGGCAGTGCAACGAGTAAGAGTGGCATGACCCGAACATTACTAACTTTATGACCTTTGTCTTGTGTTCCTACCACCATGAAATAAAATGTCAACCAAATGGAGCCCATTCTTGTCAGCCGTCTCCATTTTTTCGTCACCTCGATTTACATAGCGTTTGAAAAAGGAGGGCAAGGCTGGGGTATTTTCCTTGTTAACGACAAATTCTGTTAAAATAACCAAAAAATGTGTTAGTCCGTCTCTCAATTCCTCAACAATCCTACCCTGCCTGTGGGACTCCAAGCCCACTCACTCCTACTGAAGTCATGACTCTTTAAAAACATAATCAATGTAGAGCTTCTATTGTTTAAAAATAAAACAGAATGTGTGGTTTATTAAACAGCTGGAAACTGCAGTTTTGAGTAAAACAGGACTAAATAGTGCATTTGTTTGGGACTGTCTTCATCTGTGGATTAATATATATTTGATGCAACACAGTATTAAGAGTATTAAGAGCAGGATGTGTATGTGGGTTGACTTCCATCTGCTGATAAAGACCATGAGACGCAGTTGAAAGCTCCAGAAAAGCTTGTTGAAACAGTTCTTTGACAAGTTATTCCAATTTTTTGTAAGTTGATTTTTTATTTCTGCATAACTAGAACTGAAATTTGAGAAAAGAACAGGTTAAAACTCAGAAGAAAAAGAAATCAAAAAGCAGACCCTAACCCTTAATAGTTCATTTAACTTATTGTGAAGTCTCTGAAAATCACATAATCATAAAAACCACATTTAAAATTGTAACATATATATAACAATATCTTCTTCTTTAAACAAAAAGGAATTCATGTCCAAATCAGTGATGCTACACTCTTATAAAGATAGTGGCAGGAAAGAGAGCCCACCTATTGGTATTTTCTAATGCTTTTTTCCAGCTTTGAGTCAGCTGAACTTGCAATAATTAAAGTTCAATTTGGAGGAAATTCACAGCGTCCTTGTTTCCAGACACCTGAATACACCGATCAACCCCAACATTTAAAACCACTGACAAGTGAAGCGAATAACATTGATTATCTTGTTATAATGGCACTTGCCAAGGGGTGGGATATATTAAGCAGCAAGTTCTTGAAGTTGATGTGTTGGAAGTAGGAAAAACCTCCAAAACAGCAGGTCTTGTGGGGCGCATCAGTGCATCAGTGCATCACAGCTTGCTGCTTACAGGGCTGGTCAGAGTGCCCATGATAACCCATTTTCACATCCGGAAGCATCTACAATGGGCATGTGAGCGTCACAACTAGACCATACAGCAATGGAAAAGGGTGACCTGGTCTGATGAATCACATTTTCTCTTACATCATGTGAATGGCCAGGTATGGGCAACAGATGGCAACAGGATATGCCAACAGGATGCACTATGGGAAGAAGGCAAGGCGTGTGGTGTGGGAAATGTTCTTCTGGGAAATCTTGAGTCTTGGCATACATGTGGAAGTTACTTTGACACGTATAACCTACTTGTAGCAGAACAACTACACCCCTTCATGGCAACAGTATTCCCTGATGGCAGTGGCCTCTTTAAGCAGAATAATGCACCCTACCACACTGGGAAATTGTTCAGCAATGGTTTGAGGAACATGACAAATAGTTCAAGGTGTTGCCTTTGCCTCCAAATTCCGTAGATCTCAATCCAATGGAGCATCTGTGGGATGTGCTGGAGAAACAAGTCCATGCAGGCTTCACCTCACAACTTACAGTACAGGATTTAATGGATCTGCTGCTAACTTGGCGCCAGATACCAGAGGACACCTCCAGAGGCACAGATGTTTGGCATTCGCATTAATACATCAAATTTGAACATCTTAAGAAAATACCCTTTAAAAAACCCTTCTGATGTAGAAGCTGTGTTTTGCTGTTGCTGTTGAGCTCTTGCTAGTGGGTACTTTTGGGCTATGTACCTAACTAACACATGTCTTATATAGAACTGTGATTTAGTATTCAGGACAGCCTAGTTGTGCAGGTTGGATCAATTTGTGCAGGTAATTTCAACTGCTCACCGCTGACAGAAACACCAGTCTCTGGCCATTTATGGCAGCAATTATTTAGTAAGCTTCTCCCTCTTTATGAATTCTGTACAAATACTCCAAGCATATATTTTGCTCTAATCCTATGTGGTGTGCCACTGACAGTTTAGAAAAAGGCAGAGAACCACTACTTATACTTAAATGTACTGCTTTAATGTAGCACTTCAGCACTTTTGGGCTAGTGTATTACATTATTAACACAGGTATTTCAGGAAGAGCTTACACTTTGTGCTTATAAGTAGAAATTACCCTAGTCAGGCATTTAATTAACACATACCAATATTTGTTCTTCCAGCCAACAAGACAAGCCAAGCATGATAAACTATTCAGTCTCATTAATTAAAAGGAGAGAGTTGTGCACCTCTGCTTGCAAATGGGGATGAATGCAGACACCTACCGTATTGACCTCAAGCGTAGTAGTATGGAGAGTGGATTCTTAATACCTTGCACCTTGTAGACAGCTATGCATTTAGTGGTTAATGATGTAGGTTTTAAATTAATGATGTATGGTCTCCACTGCATTCATTAAAGATTGATTTTGAATTGAAAAAATACGCTCACATTTATTTGCATACCCGTCAGAGTCTTTGCTCCCAGGTGGGAAAAACTTTTCTGTGTAATGCAATGTTGTCTAAAGAAACACTATAGCTCAAATACAGGGACAATTACTGAAGGAAAACAGGATCATATTTTCTAGGTTATCATCCTGATGCATTTAGGTCATTGGAAAGGAAGGAATCATGGCGACAGTGAAACTTTGTCCAATAATAGCCTGTTTTAATGAATAAAATAACAACAGGTGAATATTTATTTACTCTGCTCCATGCTCCATTCCAACTCTGCTCTGCTCACTTACTCTGAAAGCCTCTCTACTCTACATCCTCTACAGGTTCTCATTCCTATCCAGAAGGTGAATAACAGGCAACATGTGTGTTTTTATCTGGTCTGAGTCACATAAAAAGTGTGATGTTTTAAACAAGAAAACTATAACTCCCAATCATCTGTCTGTTCAAAATTTACATTTGATGTTTTTTTAACATATACAACACATAAACGTAAAATATAATTCCCACCATTACATTTAAAAATCCCCCTTTGCTGCCCTAAAAATGTTGTCATTAAAAAGAGAGGATCTTTATCAGTTTACATCACAATCAGTGGCTTGCAGAACACCAAATTCTTTCCTTTACCCCCAAGCTACTCAAAATTCAGCAGTGTGCCATTTGTATCTAGCGGGCACTTAGGCAAACACACCACATGAAATATGTCAAGATTAATATTGTATATCGTGAACCAGTTCAAAAGATGTCTGGGTATTCAGAGTATTTCTATTCACTCTCCCATAATGCATAATCACCTTTTTCAGCCATCTTTATTGGACAATGGCTTCAAAATTTGGTATAATAAGGGTATTCATAGTATTGAGGACTTGTATGTTAACAACACTTTTGCTAGCTTTGAACAGCTATCCAGAAAATTTGGTCTGACCAATAATCATTTTTGGCGATACTTGCAGATTAGAGATTTTACTCGTAAAAAGTTTGCTAATTTTCCTACTCTTCCCCCTTCTTCCTGTTTGGATTCTCTATTAAGGGTTAATATGCTGAACAAAAGCAGAATATCATTTATTTATTCCCATATTATGGATTGCTGCAACCACTCTATTTCACATATACGAGAACAATGGGAAAATGACTTGGGGGCTCAGCTGTCCAACGAGGAATGGGATATGGCTCTTACTAGGGTCCACTCTTCTTCCATCTGCTCTAGACATGCTTTAATACAGTTTAAAGTATTGCATAGATTACACTTCTCGAGAGCTAAATTAGCAAGAATGTTTCCGAATGTAGACCCACTGTGTGACAGATGTAAACAGACCCCGGCTACTTCTTATCATATGTTCTGGTCTTGTCCAAAGCTTGTCCCTTTCTGGTCATCCTTTTTTGAAGTAATTTCTAATGCTTATGCTTATCACATCTCACCTTCTCCGTTGGTTGCTGTTTTTGGTTTGTTTTCTGACCAAACGGGATCTGTTCCCCCTGCTCATTTACAGAGGGTCATTGCCTTTTCCTCATTATTAGCCAGACGCTTGATTTTATTCAAATGGAAGGCTGCTACTCCTCCATCTCATCACCACTGGATTCGGGACGTTATGCAGAACCTTAAACTGGAAAAGGTCAGATGTACCCTCAACGGCTCCATCAACAGATTCCACAAAACCTGGGACTCTCTAATAACTTATGTGAACAATTTACCTGGTCTGGAACTGGAACTCTGAATCATTACATCTGCCCTTGAACAAATTCTGTAATAAGAAGTATTAAGTGCACTTGTTGTTTTGTGTTTTTTTTTTTTTTTCTTGTCTTTGCCTGTCTATTGTTTATGACTAGTTTGTCACGTTGATTTTGGGTTTGAAATGTCTCTGTCTATTGTCGGGACTGTTTGTTATAGTTATTTGTAATACAGAGAATATGATTGTTTTATATGTTAACAGAAAATTACAAATAAAGTGTTTAAAAAAAAAAAAAAGATTAATATTGTATCCAAGCTACATGTTTTTGTCAAATGGACCCATGGGCAATGTCACTGATTGGGACTATGATTTAAAAGATTTTGACTTGGGCAGAAAGTGTGGAGCAATATTTCTCATAATCATAATAATCAATTAATTCATTATAAATGAATTCAAAGATTTTATAAATGTTCTATAAAATGCTGCCAAATACAGATTACTCAAACTCCCCTCTGCTCTCCCCAAAAAGTAATGGGCATATATATGATGTGGGAATGTCCAGGGGTCCATTCTGTTTGGGTCAATGTGACTGTTATCCTTTGTGACATCACTGAGACAATCATACACTGTATACCACATGTTTTATTACTGAGCGACCATACATCTCTAACCCTTCATATGAAGAGAGGACTGTTGGTGGGCTCAACAGCTGCAAAGACATAGCTGGTAATGAGATGGAAAACATTCTCATAATAAGCACAGTATGTATCAGTGGAAGCAATCATTTGATGAGGTCCAACATAAGAAGCCTCGAGCACAAACAGCAACGATAAAAAAACATACATATTCTTCTGATTGTGGCTCAGAAGGTCAAATCATTATTCTGGCTAGAATGTGTGCAGAACCTGAGATAACTCCTCTGGTAATACTCATTCCAACTCATTTTAAGTAATTACTTGTACACCTATGAATAGATTTAGCACATTTCGATTCAATGTCGATGTAATAGGCATGGTACAGTTCATAAGACGCTCCTTTCTGGGTGAATAGTTTGTTTTTAAAGGGAATTCAATGATAGACATTAGTAAGAAGCCATGGGATAGATATAAGGGTTAGTTGTAATCACAGGTTATACTGTAGGTCAGATGGAAAATGATAAATATCAATCTATGTATGCAAGCCTCATGTACAATTACACACCACTGAGTATATTGTTCATGCCTGCTGTAGGTACTAGGTCTAATTACCTTGTATGGCTGCTACATATTACATGTATTGTTACCAAAAATCAATATTTCTTAACCTCAATTCATACAAATAGGTTAAGTGAGGAATTGTTTTCTCACTTGCAATGATTCAACACCCAAATAAGACATTAAAAATGTACAAATTCAATGTTTTATTGTGAATGTTGAACTAGATGTTTTGGTCCAATCTACATTCCATACTTACAAAATATTAGACAGGTGGTTTTAATGTTGTGACATATATGTTCATTTTATCTACTGAAGCGATCCCAAGTCAACACGTCAATCTTTGATCTGTCTTAATGAGAGGTTTCTGCTCACATTCTGGTTGAAACTTCTGAGACAACCCATTTTTTTCTCCCCAAGTCAAAAGCAATTAAAGCCAGTGTGCTCTTAAATATATCAATAAACAGCATTTTCTTGCTATAATGATATTTACTTCTTATAATTCAAATCACCTACAGCAATCTCTGGTGCTTTACTGCTAATTGAAAGCCTGGATTCCAGAAGTGAAAAAGCAACTGCTGCGTAGATTCATACATCATTCTGCACATCCTGGATCTGTCTTCAGCTTTTTCATTTCATTTCATTAAGCCTGTGACATAATGACTTTAATTTATTCCTTACTAATGACAGAGGAAGACACAGTATCTTGTGTTGTGTTAATTAAAACTAAGAAATGGCATCGATGTTTTCAAGCTAATAAGTATAAGTACGATGATTAAAGTGGATTTTTCAGGAATTAAAATCAAAACAAAATAAGACATCCACATATAGAAGCCAGTAATCAAATAGAGGATTGTTGCTTGGGTAATCAGTGACACCCAGGGGAGCGAGAGGGTTCAGAAAGTTCAGGGTGAAATATGTCTTATGGAGGACGCAGGACTTCGCAGAACTGAAAAGATGCAGAAACTGAATTCTGATTCATGTGTTGAGCAACTAACTGGCTTTGAGAGGAGCAGCAGAAGCGAGAGCTCTGAAGCCAGAACATTTCAAGATGTGTTGTTCTTCTTTTTCTTTTCTTTTTTTTTAACACACGTTAGGGAATGCAGTTTGTTAAAAGGTTAAAGTGGATTTATGAATTATGCAACAAACCCAGGCCCTTTCTGGATAAAATTGCATCATATCTACCAATCTGAGCCAAACACAGCCCCAAGAGTCCAGTAGAGGCCACAACTTCATCAGCAATGGTGTTAGAAAATCCTCTAGGAATGTTTTCTAAAGATTTTTCTTTTTTTTTTCTCTAAAGTTGCTCCACTAAAATAAAAGACCTCACCCTTACCATGCTACATTTCGCCCACTTTTGGGAAATAAAGTTCCTCTCTCAGAGCTTTTTATGTCCACATGGTAATAAAAGGTCTTTCTCTCTGACAAGGCTCCAGCTGTCCAGCTGCATCACTCTCAGTATAAGTCCTCTTTGTTTCCCTTTCCAGATTTTTTTCGATTTTAGGACAGGCAGATTTGCAAGTCTCAAGGCAAAAGGGTCAAAGGCCACACGTCCATAGAAGCAGCCACCTCAGGGTAGATAGGACATCCTGGTTTCATTCCCCTGGGTGGGAAACAAGGCTTTGTGCTTTTGAGTCTATTTGTCTCTCCTAGACTCAACAGGACATCAGTCTGCGTGCTGGTAAAAAAGTGAATGTTGCATTCCAGGAATCTCTTTCTTAATTTGTTGAAACTCCTTAAACTTGCTTCAGTGGTGTTATCCTCACTTTTTTCTTTGACAGTGTTTTTGTCAAGGATTCATTCATGGATGAAATTACATGAGCACCAATGACTGCATCCAACAGTTGGATAAATACATTCATTTGAAATAGTCAGCAAAAATGTATGTGAGTACACACTGTAATGCGCCTTTAAAGCACACCTCCAGATGATTTCACTCCAGATTTGATGAACATTTATGAGAGGGTATATGCATTTAAAATGGTGATAAACAGTTCAAATATATTAATATTATGCTTTAAGTCTAAAACAACATTCTTAGTGGAAGAGAGTTGTTTGATGTACTTTTAATACTGCTAGTGTTGGGCAATAACTCTACTGGTGAAAGTGATTAACTCAATTTGGGGTTAAAAATACACTTATTTGTAATTAACCTAAGTAACATTGTGAGTGCTCAGTAATGATTCTACTAGTGAAAATAATTAACTTAGTTTAGAGTTAAAAACGCACTTAAATGTGTCATTAAGTAACACTGAGTGTTAAGCAATAACTCAGTTCAGAGTTAAAAATAGGCTACACTTAAATATGTCATTAAGTAACACTGCAGGTGTTAGGCTATAACACCGTTTGGAGTTAAAAATACACTTAAATGTGTCATTAAGTAACACTGCAGGTGTTAGGCAATAACTCAGTCCAGAGTTAAAAAATCATTTTAAAGTGTCACTTAAACAACACTTTGAGTGTTAATTATTCAACACTGTAATAGTTTAAAAAAAAGAATACTATCAACTCGGACACCATGAGAATGATATAAACACAATGATAGTGTTCATTTTAACACCCTGAATTAAATTAACAATGATGAATTTGCTGTGTTCATATTGTATCATTATTGTTTTTTATATCAATCAATCCTGAACAAAACCATCAACTGCATCACCATAGAAATGTACTACATTGTGCTCACCATGGTGACACTGCCATCTAATCTAGTCTTATAGAGCCCATTGACTTCACCTCAACACACCAGCTTTGAGGTTGAAGTTATTACACTAAGATTATTTTTTCATTATAGACAAGGGACCACATTAAAGCATAACTCAGACACAGTAGGAGGTTAAAGTGGGGTAATTTCACTGACTTATCTCGTAGAATGTGTGCCTGTATAGGTGCAGCACTAAAAACAATTTGTCATCATCCTTGAAACCAACACTAGATATATAAAGGGCATCACAGCATCACAGCATCACAATAAATGGCAATGACTGTTTTTCAACCCCATCAGCTTTGTTTTAATTACATCTTATATCAAACACTAAATGTACTATGAGTGTTATTCCACATTTCTGTTATTTCTCACCCTCTTCATCAATTTCCATTACGTATTGATCAGACATTAATGTCCTCCCATTGTGCGACAGGATCATTTTAACTGCTCACCAGACCCAAACAACAAGCCCTATGTTTAAACCTATCCATTCAGCCTGGAGCCCATAGCATCTGGCACAGCAAAAACATCTACTTTGACATCAGAAATTCCATAGAGGGGAGAAATTCCCACTCCATCATCTTAGTGTTTGTCTGCAGGCTGCAGCAGCACACTGGGTCAAACAGTGGAAAAGCAAATCCATAGATGTGAAGCCTGTGGGCTCACAGACAATTGCATAAGCCCATCCATCCCCCAGTAGATTAACCTCCACTGATAACCACAGGCTGGTGACGTCAATGCTGTTCTGCTTCTCTTACTCCTCTCATCCACCAGAGCTGAGAGGCTGTCCCATCATGACTCAATAACATGAAGAGGAGGTACATGGGCATAAGTTCATTACAAATGCTTTACTGGTGAAAATAAGAGGAGTCAATAGACAAAAAGTGAGTTGAAATTAAGGTTCCACAAGTCTGCTTTATTATTGCACTCATGCCAATCAAGTAAAAAGAAAATGTAGGTATAAATAGATGCAACTGATCAAAGTTAATTGTCTTAGGCATATGTCATTGTTCCACCTCGCAGCCTGGACGATCCATGCAGGTGTGTCAGACTTCGAAATGTCTCAGCCAATCAGAAATAGGATTTATGTGTGGCCCTTGATATTAAACGGTCCTTTTACAACAACTTTAATATTCTCTCAAATACATCAAGTTAGCCAATGTTAATCTGCACCGGACAGGAAACGGATCTGGTCTTACAAAATAAGTACAAAGTTGTCACTTTTGACAATTCATTTACAGGCTCACTGATTTAGATGTGATAGTGCAACATCATGATACTATGTACTACTAGATTTCACGGAACAAAGCAGCACATATGTTTGCACAAGACCAATATTTCAATGTGTTTGACAAGCATGTTGCTTGAATAGATGATGTTTGATGCAGAATACGCTTTAAATATCCTTGTGCTGAGTTTGTAGCATCGTATCACGCACAGAAAGTAAAAATAAAATATTTCAATTCGGGTTTTTATTAAGGAAAAAAAGAGCCGCTACTGAACTCTCTGAGGCTTTTGTTTTGACGGTAGTCACCGGAAGCCGCATTAGCAGTTGTTTGTAGGTCGGCACGCGCAGGTTCAACAGATCTCGCGCTCAGTCAGCAGCGACTCAGCAGAGGCACGAGGGGAACGTTTGAGGACACTTGACAGCTTTTCAGAGACTGCTATGACATCTCGCAGGTAAAGTCCGCTCTGTTTTCTAACCTGTCAGGACTCCCGCGCTATTATGTGACTCTCTCTGTGCTGTGTCCGAGCAGAGAGAGCCGTTACAGCCGAGCCTGTCCTGAGGCTGAGGCTGCCAGCGGAGGGGCGCCTCAACTTTTTACCGTCACAGACCCCTTTAACACAGACACTTCAGACGCCTCATAATTTACATTTCATCCAAAGAAAGTACACTACATGTTTGTTTGCTTGTTAGTGAACTGACACAGAGTTGTACAACTGACTTTTTAAATTGCTGCAACACAAGTGGCGACGTTGAAAGCTTTAATAGAAACGTACGTTACATTTTCTTTCATTTCGCCAGCTGCTGTGGTGAGATAACATTATATTTTAAGTATACGTCATCATGTTGCTCTGTTTTTAATGCCATGCATTGATTTTGTATTTGGTGCGCATGTGTGGATGATGTGATTTCTATGTGACTTATCACAATCAGGCTTTAAATTAAATATGAACACAATCTTTTACATTTGTTTTCAGACATCCCACTAGTTGTTATCCTTACTTTTATAATCTAGTGAAATGGGCTTTTTATGGTCTCTGTCCTTTGTCTCTCTGTGTACACAGTACAGGAAAGTGGCTTATAGCTTCCTGTGGATCCAAGCTCTTACATAGAAAGTATTAAAGTAAACCTATAAGCAATTTAAAAGGACGCTGTGGTAAAAAACCTACAAAATCCTCGAGTCTAATGTTATAATATCAGGTCACCTTATATGTAAGAACCACTAAAACACTTTAAGTGTGTACTAGTAATAGTGTATTTAAAATAATAACCATAAAACACTCTCAACCATTTAATATCAATACAAATATAAATTCATTCTAATACTAAAAACCTCTAGACCCTCTTCAAATTAATAATCTGCATTTTTAAATAAAGAGTTGCACCCTTTCAACTCCAGCACAGTGGCCTCCTTCAACCCTTTTTCTAAGTGATGTGTTAATCATGAACAGTGTGAATATTTCCCCTACCAGTTACTTGCTCCCCTTCTACATATTATTAACCACATGTGCGTCTGTGGACTAGTAATGATGTGTGGATCTCCCTGAAATATTAACCAGCAACTGTAGGGATGAGAGGAATGAAGAGCCACAGGAGGCTTTGCTCAATAAATAAACTAAACGGACAATAAACATGGATGCAATCATGTAGTGCTTATTTAGCTTTTGTACTATTGGTCTATATGATGTCACATTTCTTCCTGCGTAGCCCAGTTTACACGTAATATGCTAATATTAATGTAACATGTAAATGTTGTGGTGGAATACAGCTCCTAGTTTGTTCTAGTTTGTTGAAGTGTAACAACAGTTTGTCCTGGAACAGATTTCTATGCAAGGTGACCTATGTAATGTTGACTCCAGCAGTCAGCTTGTCTCCAGGCCATTAAGGCTGTTGTGGACTCAAGAAAACGCTTTGTTTGCAATCTCAGAGTTTATACTTGATACAATTAGTCTACTTCTATATGGGTGGAAAATCTAGCAGATGTGTCAGATGTCACGGTGTTTGACATGTCAATCTGGTTTCCTGTATGGCTACGGTAGGTAAAGTAACAGTGGTGAAATAGTGACGGTGAAGTTATCAGGCCAGTCTACTGAGTTCAGTGACACAATTCAACTTCACAAAATACAAAGGTATTTATTTCTCTGACAGAACAAAGAGTGTTGAATACTGGCCACGTTATTTGGCCAAATAACAGTTTTTCACAACAGAGTCTAGCAGGATATGGCTTAGACCTCGGGCCATCAAAGGGATTTTGGAAACAGTAAAGCGGCCCCGCTGGCTGATGCATTAGAGGAAAATTCAAATTTTTACAACCTTAACAATCCTTTTTACAACACAGACAATTTCCATGTTCATGGACCACTGCATTAGTGAGCTACTTCCTGGTACATCTTACAGGAAGGATCTACATAGTATGCACACTTTTGTAGGGGTTCTTGTGTGTTACTCAGCTTTATATAAGCTAGCAAGCAAATTCCAAATCCTTGTAGACTTGTTGCAGTGACTGACTATTAATCAGGATATTGCTAAGTCTTTTCAGTTTGATGCTCATTCAGATTTGTTTGTACCTGATGACAGACATGAATAACTCAATCAAAGTGTGCACATGGATATGAAAGTACAATGTGTTAAGTAGGTAGATCACTGCATGTTAAACTAGCATCCAGTTGACTAACACTAAAGACATTTTGTGTAAAAACCAAACTTCCATTTTACTTTCAATTTCCACCTTCAGAAGCTGTATATGGTTCATATTGTTTGATTCAATTGGCGCTCACCAGTAGACACCAGTGTAAAGGTAGCTTATGTTAAGTGGCGCCCTGTTGACCACAGAGTTGAGTAAAATGTAGTCACACACATAGTAGCAAAAATCTATGAAAATAAACTACTTGGAACATAATCTTTCACTTAATCATTACAATTCTCTTTCAAAGAAGTTTATCAGATCCACTTTTAAACGGAGCCGCAGCGGATAAGATGACACATCGCTATATTTGTGACCTTTTTCTCAGACATTTACAATAAACACTTGTGCGTTGATGGAGGGCCCGGCTTTTTATTCGCCCCAGGGGCTGAAGCCACCCGCAGGCTGAGATCAGAAATAGAGGAAAACACTGAGACATAGTTAAAAAGTTGTTTTCATCTTTGACGGTTTCCATGGTTTTGTCGCCGGCCGAGACATGTATGACTGTTTGACTGTGGCTGGTTATGTACTTCCTGAGCTGAAATACCACAGGGGAACAATGCTACAATGCGTGCCATCTTGATGTAACAGACCTGCTCTCTTGTCGCTGATGATTTCACTCCCTATCTCAGGAAGGATTTTAATTCATCAGGCTGGAGTTTCCACTTTTTTTTTGTAACTTTTTTGGCGGTTTAGTCATGACGGAGCCATTTACTCAGAGCTGTCCCTAACTTAACAATGCTTAAACATTGTAATGAGTTCAGTGTAACGCTGTGAGGCCAGACAAAGACGTCATAATGCAGAATCACTTTACTCTGCTGCTTGCACTTTTATTTTGCCAGTTGACTCTGTGGAGCATTACAAATTTTCCACTATTGGAAAGCACCTCTGCCCCCCTTTGTTTATGGAACAGACCTCGTCTGTCACTGAAACTCATTTGACCAGCTGAGAACAGTGAGTCAGTTTTCTCGATAAGCCGACAGGAAAACAACAGCCCATGTGGAGGAATAAGATAGTGCTGCCAACATTTCCAGGAGTGCACTGAACCAACTGTTACTGCTTTTTTTTCTAGATACACTTTTTCATTTTATTCAGACACACTACAATACACATAGAGTATAGGAGAGAAAGCATGAAAGTATGGCAACTCCACAATATGATCTGTGTGTGATTTTAGCATTCAGGGATCAAGTGCTTAAAAAGGCAGAATAGATAAATGCTTTTCCAGGTGTAAGGCTGTGTAATATGACCAAAATCTCTTATGACATCACATGTAAATTCGATGAGTAAAAAGTCTATTCCATCTGTTTTAAATGACAGAAAATCACAGTAGACATTCACACTGAGCTGAAATGAAAGGAGTGAACATAAATGAGGTAATAACATATATATATATACTACAGAGAGTGAACCAGGTGAAGACAACTACACTCATTACAGAACTAAAACTGCAAGAAAAGCTTTGCAACTAATAAGGCAAGAAGAGTAATGTATTTAAATATGAGTAAGAGATGAACATGCCCTAAATGAGGAAGAATATCATAGTATTGCCCTAAACATAATGTCCAAATGCACCAAATTGCAACTCAATCTAATAGTTGTAGATGCATTTAAATATAAACCACATACATCAACCTGCTGGTGGCTTGGATTCATCCTCTGGGAACCATGAACGTCTGTACAAAATGCCTTTAGTAATCTATTAGATCCAGTAGCTGTAAAGACATTTCAGTCTGGATTAAAATGGTGGACCTTCCTCCCGCCCAACAGAACATCATCATCATCATCATCCCTAGAAGCACGCTGTTTGCAGGGCTAAAAATATCAAGCAGTTATGAACATTAACCACATAGTTTTGTTAAACCACACTAACCAACATGCCTCAAGCTGTTTTTTGTACACTTTACTCAACACAAACTGTTACAACGGTTAAAACAACAAGCCAAACCAGAACGCTTTCCCTCTTATTTCACCGTACAGGACCAGATGTGAAAGCACAAGATCAGCTTCTTCAGTTCATCCATGTCCCTTTACAATAGTGACATCATGGCAGGAGGAGGAGGAGGAGGAGGAGGAGGAGGAGGAGGAGGAAGCAAATGGTTTTAGTCTGAGAATGTTGCAACTTTTGAGTGAGCTTGCAGGGAGCCATATATTATATTATATTATAACCCAACTAAACATTTACAATTAAATGATACACTGAAAATGAATAGTTCTCCTGCACAATACCATTTAAACACTGTATTTAAAACTCTGTTAGCTTTTGCTGCTACATGGGGCCACATAGATGCAAACTGCATTAGCATATCAGGTTATATCCTACCATATTATATGTTAATCCAAAATATCTCACAATAGCAATAGAGATGTTATAGGTGTGAAGTTCAGTTGGCTATTAAAACTGTTACACTGCTACATCTTTTAAGTGCCACAGGTCCACTTTAAGATCCTGAGACCGTCCCACTGATCTGCATAGAGCCAACTATTGACAGCCAGAAGTAAGTTTGTGGAAACAATTTTTGTAGCCATGGTCAGATTTTTTGGTTCTGATTTGATGGACATTTTATTTTTTTTAATGATCAAACTCATTTTCCCTCCAAATGTCAGTTGTGCAGTCCCACCTGTGAGTCTTCTTCATAGAGTTTTCCAGGAAGTCTTTATAAGATCTGCAGTTAAAGTATTATTTAGTGATGAAGCCGTGTGTGTTGTCTGAGTGAAGGACAAAACGTATTTGCACTTTCTCTTTCTGTGTGTGTCGCTGTGTTTAATGATTAACCTCGAGGCCATCACTCACCTAGAAATGCTCACAGAAACAAATCTAGTTATTAGGAACCAGTGACATAAAGATGTTACAGTATCATATTAACCAGCTGCAGTAAATATGATGATCACAGCCAGGGCTGTTGATGTATTTTTCAATTACCATAATATTTTGGGACCCTGTAATAAGATTATTGTGAGCTGCCATGAGTTGATTGTCCTGTTATAACCTCATATGGCTGAAGGGCTTCCAATCAAAACACATTTTAAAGTGTAAATTTAACCCGGAGGCAGTGCAGACTTACACTTACACTAAATAAATGTTCACACTGTCTGTTAAAACAACTATATGCCACACGAATCTCCTCTAGTGTGTGTCTCCAGTAGATAAAGTTGCTTTTCCTTATTCTTCCTTATGACTCTGATAACCAATCAGTATGCAGCATATTCAGAGACATATTCTAAAAAACTTCCAAAAGCAGTAGTGGAGTTGTCAGCTTCATTTGATTGACATATCTTACACTGCCAGGCTCATTTAAAGGACAAGTGAAATAAATATCTACTGATTAAAAAATAGAATGCACTATCAATAGCAAAGGGATTTTTTTTTACACAGGAAGGAAGTGAATTAAAGTTATTGTGGCCTTACTGTGTGGTGACTGGAGCTAACTAATAATAACCAGTGAGACAGGCTAAAGAATGACGAAAAAATGCAAGTTTATGGGCAACAATACAATAATAGAATCTGTTACAGTATAGCAAAAGCTCTGTACAGATCTACAGCATCAAAATGTATTATTTCAGTAGAACTTAAGTAGAAAGTTTCATGATTTTACTTCCCATTGTCAATTTCAGGAAGATTTGAAAGCAGACTTGAACAGCAGGCCCTTCCTACACAAAAATATCCTTAGCCTCTCTCTAGCTCTCTCTCCCTCCCTCCCTCTCCTCCCTCTCCTCCTCAGATCATGACTGCAGGAGCAGGGGTGACTCAGGGCTTTCCAAGAATAGGATTCCCTTTGACAACCACCAGGCGCCCCATTTCCCTGCATCTGGCCTTGGGCAGCAGGAGAGAGAGAGTGAGACAGACAGAGACAAGACAAAGCGAACAAGATTTCAAATAGCCTGGTATTGTGTGATGAGAGGCCGACAGAGAAGGAGAGAATAAAATGAATGTACTGTGGGAGAGACAGAGGCAGCTGGGAGCTGCAGGATAGGCCTCCGGCTGGTTGAGGGGAAACAGGCCCAGTGTGCATCCAGCCACCACTCTATCCTCTTACATAATGTCTCAAGTTCAATATAGCCCCGCTCGGCTATTTAAAGCACGCCAGTCTAGGCCCACTGACAAAAAGGTGATATACTTAGTAGCCACAGCGCAGCATGAAAGCCTCAGCTAGGGCTATATTGGTCACAGACAAGCCCCGGGGTGTGGATTTTGGTAATGTTGCAGTTATTTTTAGCCCAGCTGATGATCTAGGGGTATTTACATGAGGTGCAAAACTCACATACACACACATACACACACACACCCCATCACTGCATAGATGCCTCACTTCTCTATGTGGCACTAGGCAGGCAGCTTAGTAGAATTAGCAAAATGATTAACTTTGGCAATCGCTGTACACGTGCACGCTGTTTCACCCCCTCCCCCCAACCCCCTCCTCCCCCAAGCACTTGTTTTTATGAGACTGGCTGATTAACAAGAAAGCTAGTTGTGATATAACAAAAGATCAAAAACATTCATGGCCATCACGCAATTCATCCAGCACAGGATATCCATAGTGTGTCACTTTGACATGTTGTAAACAGGACTTTTTAAACAGTAGCTCCATGCATTAGTGCTTAATAACTAACTTTTTTTCAGAGTCTCTTCTAAACAGAAACTAGCTCGACTAAAATGTCAAATCTAGACACTGAGATACAATGTATAAGTGTTATTCAGTGTTTGTCAGATGAGTTGAAAATATGAGTGATAATGACAGGAAAAGAATAGAATAAACAGCACAAGTAACAATGGCAAAAGCTTAAAAAGTGTCTACAATCAAAGTGTACTTGTTCTTTGAGATAGCTGCTAATCCAGAGGTTGTTGTAAGGTCAATAGGAGTATACACTACTGTTTAATATTGCTGTGCTTTTGTTCCCCCTGCATTTATTTTCTAGCTCATCTAAAAAGCTCTCTAACCCATCCCTGCAAAATTAATAGCCTAATGGCATACTGCTGAATTGGCTGGATTGGCAGTGGGTGGTGGTGGTTGGGGGGGGGGGGGGGGGGTTTAGCTTGGCAAGAGCTAACTATGATCCGGTGTAACTACGCCACGCACGATTAGGTGTAATCTCCAGGCACAGGCAACACAGCTGTTGCATTTAGCCTCCGACAAGATAGCGGGGGACCTTGTGGCACTCGCAGTAGTCCTGGCACCCTGGTCTGGCCTGGCCCGGCCCCCAGTCTGCTCTGTGTTAGCCAGCCAGAGAGAAAAAGCTGCGTTAGCTTTAGGATCAGCTAGTGAGCCATGGAGCTGAGCCGCCAGACAGCCGCCGACCTCTTAGGGTGCAAGAGGGGAGGAGAAGGGTGAGGGTGAGGGTGAGGGTGTTTGGACCAGCCAGTCAGCCAGCGCCTGTCACATTAGTCTGAGGTGTTGAAGGAGGGGGAGGGAGGGGGCAGATAGCACTGACGGGCGCTGGTATCAGGCCTGCTCATGCTCGTCCAAATCCCAGATTAAGAGGCCCCCCCCACCACCCCTCCCGCTCGCTGTTCCTTCCGCACTCTCTCTCTCTCTCTCTCTCTCTCTCTCTCTCCCTCTCTCTCTCTCTCTCTCTCTCACTCTCTCTAACACTCTTACAAAGCCTCTCTGTCGTTTCTCTCTCACTGTCTCCGTCTCAACCTATCTAACCCAGTAACACTTTTACAGGCACCCCCACCCCCTTCACCCATCCCAACACCACCTCCCCCACCCCACCCTTCCCCTTTTTTCGTCTCTATATCTCCCTCGCTACCTCCTGCCCTCCCTTGTGTAACAGTGCCCAGTGCTGGATTACTAAGCTCTGAGGCTGCTGAAGCAAAGGGGGCTTGAGGCAGGCTTGGACCAGAATGGTGAGGTAGGGCAGAAACGGATCACATTCAACTTGAGAGTCATTCTTTTTTTCTGCTTTTGAACAAACCCCACACTTCTTTAAACTCCTCCTCCGCCCCTTAAAAAAAACGACGCCTTTTTTTTTTTTTTTTAGTCCTGCTGCCGTTTGAAGGGTAACAGGTGAATTTAGGCGATGGGGCCGCGCAGAAGAGAGAGTGTGTGTGCAGCTTTTCTTCTGGCTTTGTGCGTTTTATGAGTGTGTGTCGGTGTAAAGGTGGGCGTTTCAGGATGTTTGGTAACAAAGGCACTTGAGTGTGTGTGTGTGTGTGTGTGTGTGTGTCTGTGCCAAGACACTTAGAAGAAGGTATCCCCCACCCCCACCCCCATCCCTCCTGCCTTTAGCTGTCTGTAAATCTGGCAAAGGTGAACACTTGTGTAGTTGCTGCTGGTGCTGCTGCTGCTGCTGCTGCTGTGTTTGAAGCATTGGGTCCCAGCATTCCAGGTTCCTGCTTCCATCCCGTCTCCATTGTTTTGATGATTTGACGAGCGACAGCAGCGATGTGATGAAGGATTAGATATGGATTAGCGACATAAGGCATTTTTGTCCCACTGTTATTATTTTTCCGTATGAATCTGTGTAGGATTAAAAACAATACCACGAGTAATCTGTCCACCAGCTGACACCCAGGACTTGTCACTAGCTCCTCAGTGTACAGTAGTAACCTAAATGATAGTGGCCAGTTTCAGTTAGTATTAGAAGGAAAGAGCTGTCATAGTCAAACAAAAGATGGGATAAGCATGAGTTTACAACAATAAACTGTCATATAAAAAGAGCTGCTTGTTGAACAACTACTGTATTGCCAATTTCCAAACACTACAGGCTGATATTGAAGGTCTGGTTAGATTCATACTTGTCATTGCTTGTTCTTTATAGATCTATATACTGGGCTGATATAACAGGCGATACCTCATTGCAGTTATATCAGTATCTGCACATCATAACATGAAACAGAAACTACCCGAAACCAATTTAAAGGATCTTTATCAAAAATGTGTATATAACGTAATGTACATTCACCAGATACATATCGCTGTCACATTTTTTTAAAACTCAAATACCGATGTAGTATTGGCTTCTAAAATCCAGTATCACCAGAGAATATGCCTCATTCTTACTTCAGACAGTTACTGATGTTAAATCATACTTTTGCCAGTCTTAGCTGCCAGCAAAGCTTCTTGTGTTTAGACAACCTTTGACATTTAAGAGCTTTGTCTTCTTCTCTTAAATGAAAGAGAGGAATAACATGCTCCATAAAGTGAGTTGCAGAATGAAGAATTATTATACTAGCTGCACCAACACCCAAGATAGTATATCAACTCAACATCCAGCCCTACGTATAGCTGGTATGATACACTGTATATGAACATGGATATGTTATTGAAGTGTATTAACTGTCAAGATATCTGCAAATAGAACCAATAATAAACACAGCAGACTGTATAGTAACATATATGATACACCAGTCATTGACATTAACAAGAATACGGTCACTGCATTAGTTTTCATACACTTTCCTATAGATGCTACAACCTACACGTGTATATGCTGTCAAGTACATAGTGAAAAACAACTCTGCTACTATGCCTCATGCATCTAGTAACACCTATGGATTCACAGAGAGTGGTGTGGATAATACATTTAACACTCTCGCTCACACCCTTTGAATCATTCAGTCTACAAATGGTTCATATCCCAAACCTCCTTACCACACTTCTAGCAGTTATTTCCAGTGTCACAGTGAGGGCCTTGTTTCACCTTCCACTCCACTCTTACATGTATTTATGACTAATCCCCTTGTAATCGGTTATTTATCATTTGTAAAGGTCCTCCTATAATCTGCTCTCCTGGCTCGTGGAATAAGAGAAAGTGCAGCAGATCGGTTTCTCCCCCCCCCCCCCCCTCCGACCCCCCGCTGAGGATAAGGGGGTCAAGTGCAGTCTGGGTCAGATGTCTGGTATGGTGCGGTCTGTCTGTGAAGCTCCGGTCCAGTCCTGGGTGTTGGTGTCAGTCTCACTTTCATCAGCCAAGACTTTGCGGTCACTCAGACTGAACCGAAGCAGATATCGGAATTTGATTGAATATTTGGACGCTCACTCGACCGAGGAGTTAACATCCAACAAATAGAAGATCTTCGATGACCACAATGGAGAGGTGTAGTGCCCCTGTGTTGGTGTGATTCTCTCGCTCCTTTTACTCTTCTTGTGTTTCCTCTCTGTCACAGTCAGAATAGATCAGGCCGCTTTGTGACTGACAAGCCATCAGTGTCACTTTGATTCATCTGTCGCATGCAAAAAGGTGACAGTTGATTCATCTCCAAAAAAACACAGCACAGATTTCTGACATTTACAAGTTTCCAAAAGGAAATTTTTAAACATTTTCAGTTCAGTTCTAGCAAATGTCACTCTCACTTCATTTGATCTGAGCTGTTCAGTGGTTCTGGCAAACAGAGACACTAACAGATGATGATAACAACCTTCTAGATCTCTTTGTTACACAGTGGTTATATTTACGTTGTTGCAGTCGTGCGAGCTATTGAGGAAATGAATCAAAAACATTGTGTCACATTAACATGAGCTGAAATTCAGACCTCGGCACCAGCAGCAGTGACCACGACAGTATTCTGGTGTGTATTAGCCGCTCTGAGGTGACACAAGATCTGCTGAGCTGACACATGAGTCTTATTTTTATCTTACTGTCATGGGTTTGTGTCATACAGTGTGCAAAAACAGAAACGCCTAAATGCTCATCCACTGTTAAAGCTCTCAGATATTATCTTCTCAGCATGAGCTTCATGAAGGCGCTTTTGTGCCGCTCGCCCGCCTGCTCTCCGCTGGGTTATAATAATCAATAATAAGCCTTTGTGATGCGTCGGGGGATGGTGGTGAAAGGCTACAATTTAGGATGTGAAAGGCATGATTTCCATGACTCATTCGCTCTATGTGTCGGTGTCAAAAAAAAAAAAAAAAAAGGTCTGTTTTCCCATTCTTGTTGAATCATTGACATTTACAAGCATTCTTCTTTCCAGAGTCAAGCCCTATAACTAAAAGTGTTTTGGTATTTGGATGATCTGGCAACTCATTTTTACAACAGTTATTTTCTTATTTCCAAAATTCTTAATACAAAAAAGAACAATGAATATAAAAATCTGCCTGTTGGATGGTAAATGCTCGCAAATGTGCAGGTGGCGAGGAGAACGTGCATTTTCCTCTAAAAGTAATAATCTACATCTTTTTATAATATAACTCAATGTGAATGAAGAGATATTGTAAAGTAGTGTTTTAACACCATTCTAACTGTCTTTGTAAAAAATCCACTTTTGCACAATAGATTTTTTTCTCATATATTCTTATATTTGTTGTAGGTATGCAAGCAACTGCATTGCATCATGTTAAATAACAAGATGTAGACAAAAATGACCAAAGTCTTTCATGGAAGCCCCCCCCCCCCCATTAATCTGCATTGAACATTACTGATGATACAACAATGTAAGAGGATCTGGTAGAGCCAGATTTGTCAACACGTGTTCAGCTCTGTAGTTGAGCTATGTCATCACTGGTTTCCAAGAAGCCCCAATTCTTACCAGCTTGTGTAGATCCACAGAGTTTTATTTAAATGTTGGTGTTGATTGATTGATTGAATTTAACATTCCTTTCCAGATTGAACTATTTGTATTTTCTGATTAATACTTGGTTACATGGTAATGCATATAATCTTTCTCTTAAAATATATATTGTAGTAAATTATTTAAATATATAAATGACAGTTATTATATCCCAATGTAATACCCAAAGGGAAAGCATATAAAAATGGCTTAGGTACATTGTTGTCACAGAGTGTATATTTTTATTTTTATTTATTACACAGAAAAGAAAAAAAATAAATAGAGATATACATAATACATGCAGAAAAGAAAACAGTGACTAACTAAATAGAAATGTGCAGGAGTAGTCAATGAAACTCATACTGGCTTGTCGGGTGGCCTCCTATTGTGAAACATACAATATAAAAACTTAACGAAATACAGACAAGTGCATAGTAAGGCTAAATAAAAACATAAACAACTAAGGTGTTACAAGTGTAACAAGAAAGGTGACAATTTACAGATGCATGGGATATGATGAGTGACAGTGGTTAAGATGTTGTATAACTTAATTGGTCCAGAAAGAAGAGCGGGGTTCATTTCTTAAATGATTATAGTGGAATTTCTAATGTGGTGATCTGGCAAACGGTTCCAACAGAGAGGAACATTTGGAAGAAGTTATCCTGGAAAAGTTGGGGTGGAGATTATTGGCTGACCTTGTGTTGTAATTATGGATTTGGAAGTTGAAATGAAATATGAAATAGAAAATCTGTTTATCAAAGCGATAAAATGTGCAAACTCATGTCCCCGAACCATTACACATCATTTGTGTCAATACTGATATACACACAGCTTACTGCATATTGTATGTGTGCACTTTCCCGTCTGTTTCATCACACCCTCCTTCCTCCACACACAAATGGGGCCCTGGATGGCTAATGGCGCGTTGGATTAGCCAGCAATGGCACACAGTAGTTAGGGAGGTTTAACCCAATGATCCCTGCTTAAACATGAGCTCTAAATCCACACAGCTGACATACAGCCATTCACTGCTGTATCTACTGGCTGCTTCCCGGAGATTAATGTAGTTTATTATTACTCATCAAACACTGATTTTACTCAACTCGCTGGGTTGCCACTGCGTAGGTGTGCTCGATTTACGTTTGTCGACTGTTTGTGAATATTGAACACGTTGTGGTTTGGATAAGTGGCAGCGTCAAACACTCCAGAGAGAGCCGCACAACCCAAAAAAATCGGTCAACATACCTGAGAAGTAGATGGGATAAATATTTGCCTGCGGTGTTTCGCAACAGAGGAAGTAATGTGTAATCATTAAGCTTTGGCTTTGCAGTACTGTAAACCTGACTGTTCCTCCTTTCAAACCGGCACTGGACAAACAGGACATATAGTTTGTACATATTCATTCTCATAAATGTGTGGAGCCTTTGTAAAGTAGAACAAAGATATCCAACCATCTGTAGTTGACCTTCTAATTGCAGACTGACACATTTAAACATATTGTCTGATCAGCATTACTCAATTTATTTACTGATGCAACTCTACTTAAAAGGTTCACCAGAAACAACAGATAGACGTGACATTTAGCTAATTAATACAAGCCTGTTTCTGATGTGAGGTAAGATGTGTGAGATATAACCCGTTTCAAAATAATGGCTTGTAATACACCGTGATATGATTGCATATTAAAAAGCCTAATAAGATAATGATTAACACTATTGTAGTACAAAAGCAAAAGATAATACATAATGTTCTTAAGCACAGACTACTGATACTGCTGATACTGCTGATCTACAATCAGTTTCTTAAATAAGAGGTAACTACTGGATCCATTAATAGACCTTACATTAACGATTCTTTACAGTCAGTGCACGCTCCTTTATGACCATCAGGCAGCTAATGTAGACAACCATTAAAGATCTGCATACTCTGTCAAACCTGAATCACGACTTACTTGCAAAAGTCTTTATTAAACCTGCCATAAGCACGCGGTATCGGAGTAAATTTCCCTAAATTACCTAAAACCAAAATGTTCCTTCTCAGTTTCTGTGTGAATCAAATCCAGAGTTCAGAGCCAATCATAAGACATTGACGCTAAGATGTTTCTTAGTCATCGAAGTTTTTAGTTGGTACTTTATACAACCCATCTTAAAGAAAAGCGCTTCCTCCTTTAAAAGTCACTGGAGTAGCTAATTAGGCTGCTTAGGGTGAGTCATTCTTCTGGGGATGGAGTTTCTCAGGATGGTGTTTATCCAGCAGTCTCACAAAATCCAACAGCTTGAGGCCCGTGAACACTGGAACAACCAGCCTAGTTCAGTTTCTGCTCTTAGAAATGAGTATGAGATTTATAAAGAAAGCTCAAAATCCTGTACTTTACCCAATATGGATGTGATCATCCTCAAGTTAAAGCTAAAAGTGTGTATATAGGCACTATCCGTACATTGAGGGATTGAATGCTTCTGTACTATTTTTTATGTGGTAGTAAGTCTAGCTATCAATTTATTTCCCTCTATGGTGAAAGGGAGAAATATTTAATGCATGCTGTATGAAATATGTCATAACACTCCTACAGATCTGTACATAAATAGCACTCTGATAGTAGAGATGAATGGTTATAGCTCAGGCGCTGCAGGCCCTCACAGTCAGCTCGACCGCTACACTGATGTTGTGACAATTTGTGAGATTCTTAATGCGAGATTATATCTGACTGTAACCTGGCATTAAATAATAAATGATATAGCATTTTGATCTGTCGTGTTGTAGCCTGTTTGGTCAAAGAGTGTTTTAAACAGGCCTCTCTTTCGTTCCCTCGTCTCTCAGGTGGTTCCACCCCAACATCACCGGAATCGAGGCAGAGCAGCTCCTGTTGACCCGGGGCGTCCACGGCAGTTTCTTGGCCCGGCCCAGCAAGAGCAACCCAGGGGATTTCACCCTCTCTGTCAGGTAAATCCTCATCTCTATTCCCCTTGTTGTTGTTGTTTTTTTTTTCTTCTTCTTTTTTTTTTGCCTCACTATTCTCACTGGTTCAAAGTTCAGCCCTGAGAACAAACAAAGCCTCAATGCTGTCGTGCTGGGAGGCCGGGAGGGTGATTAGAGAAGCAAGTGGTTCCCTCTGTGCAGTGTGCTTTGCTAAATGGAAAATAATCATTGTGACTTTTATGTTTTAGGTACTTTGCTTCATGTTCAATCCACAGTGATTTAAAGCGAGTCCGACTGTGTAATGCTGACTCCTCGGACAACCAAAAGTTACATACATACAGAACTCAGGAGTGCAGAAGTCAGAACCTCAGTACCCCTTAATACTCTTCATTGACTATGGGTTTAGTCGGTGTTCTAGGAGTGAAAGTGACTGTGTTGGTTTCACTGAAGGGAAGGAAAATACAGCGGGGAAGGCCATAAAGCCTCCGCAGTTCCTACCAACGGGTCAGCAAGTGATGCAACATTTTGTCATTGTGAATAGACGGCATTTAAACAGAAGTTGTTTTGTGCGAGTGATTCTAGGAACATGTTAGATAACAGATGTGGAATGTGCGATTTGGTAACATTGTGACACGAACTGGGTTGAAAATCCTAATTTGGGCAGCCGAGTGGAGCTGAGGTTATTCGAACAAGCACAGCAGAGTGTGATGCCCTTTGAAACCCCCTGTCATTCATGCCCTTAAACCTATTTCTGTTAATCTCTTTAATGGAGAACCATGGTGTACTGCAGAGTACGTGAATTTTCTGGGAAACAGACCTACACGCAGTACATGGTGTGGTGATAACAGAGAGCAGGAAACAAACGGAGATAGAAGAAGAGAGAATTTGAAGAGTGGTCCTTCCTTGGCAACGGAAGCTTTTAAGCGATACATCACTTGGCCGAGTGCCTAGAAGAAAGGCCAAACGCATTTTGTGACTGTAGCTGTGGTGGCATAAGCAGGCAGAGGGTGTGTGTGTGTGTGTGTGTGTGTGTGTGTGTGTGTGTGTGTGTGTGTGTGTGTGTGTGTGTTTATGAGAGAGATAGTGACAGAAACAGAGACAGAAAGAGGAAAAGGAAACAGAGTAGTTAGAAAAGCAATAGCTCTGAAATAATGTTGAGAGTGAAGGACCTGTTAAGGCTTTGACCTTTACAACCATGTGGTTTGTGTGTGTGTTTGTGTGTGTGTGTGTGGTACAGTGTTATAAATCACACACACCACAGAAAGGTTGGTGGGTGAATTGTAGCCAGAGTCTGTGGTCTTGACAGACTTAAATACACACAAACAAGCAAACATACACACACACACACCGAGGTCAAGTGGTCAACATACACTGCTTCACCACCTGCCAGAGAAGGTAGGTCACTTTCAGTTAAGAGGAATAAGGAGCAAAGTAGAGTTCATATTAAAGTGACACTATTCAATTCATTTTGAAAGAAGAAATAAAACAATCTTCTTTTTACAGATGGAAAAGTGGAACTTGTTGGCAGTAAAACACACTCTAGTTCAATTAATAACCTCAGAGGTTTGGCTGACCCTAACTTGTCTGTCTGGTATTGTGGCTTATGTTAACCAACCTCAGATAAATATTGTGTGCTATGTCAGTTTGTCACCTCAGGTCCTTTTTTACCACTAACAAGTGATTTGTGCTGTTTGCAATACTAAAAAGAGAAATAAGATAAGAGAAACTAAATACACACTGTTATATTATCATATCACTGTTTTTATTATAAACATGGTTGTGGGGGTCCTTTACTAAACAGAGTGTCAGGTATTTGAGAGAAACATCAGGTCATCTTAAAGAAAAAGTGTTCATTTGTTAAATGAAAGTTTGTCCATAACAAAACATTACAAAGTTTTTTTCTGTATATGTATTAACCCAATTTCTCCTGGTTTATTGCCTTATTTTGATGATAAGTTCATGACCTAGAGGTGGACATACATAAATATTTCAGAACAAAAAGTTGTTTTTGATATTTGATTAAACAGCCCCACATACACCTATGCTCCACCTTTATAAAACAAACAAACAAACAAACAACCTTCAATCTGAAAACATTAAAAAAATGACTTAAAAAAACACATACTTATTAAGCATGTAGCATTCTTCTGAGCACTTTATATATTTATTGTATTTATTGTTATTTATTGTCCTGCAGTTTATTTGCGGTTGCGTCTCCCTGTGTGGTTGACCACTGTTACTGTAACATTATTAGTATAACATTATTACTGTACTCGGGTGTGTGTTGTTTTTATGTGTTTCTGTTTTGCTGCAAAACAAGTTGCCCCTTGGGGACATAAATAAATTAAAGTTTAAATTGAAGTTGAAGAAGTTGAAGATGGCTAACATAGTATAGCTGTAAATACTGTAATACATGTACAGTATTTACTGCCAAAATATGAACACTCCCTACAGCTCCAGTGCAACTGCATTAGTGGGGATAAAAAGATATTAGTAATGTCATTTTTACAGGAAGCTTAATTTACCACTGCTTCGCACAGCGCCAGATAAAGTCTTAAAAATGTACAAAATATTGGATCATGCTCAAGATAATTACTTAATTATTCTATATCCACAAAAGGTATTCTTGGCTGGCAACTCACTCTGCATTTCCCATCACACACATACATGCACACATACACACATACATGTAGTGTCTTATCAGAGTGGAGGAGAGGCTAATTAGCCAGTCATTAGCCAGGTTTCATCTTGCCAAGGCCATTATGAGTGGGACAGTCACCGTGACTGTTCAGATTGTAACGGACGCTGAGGGAGTCTGTTGTCTCTCTGTCTGTGTGTCTTATCTTCCTCTCCCTGCCTCTGCTCCTCTTATCTCCACCACCTCTTTTCTTCTATGGCCCAGGAGGTGAACAGAAGGATGAGGGGGGAGAGGGGGGGGTCGCACAACACTGCTGCTCAAAAGCGTCTGAAGGCTGAAGTCTGAGACACTAATGAGAGCTTTTTGAAGGTTTTGAAAATGTAATCAATTCAGAGTTTCATGAAACTCAAAGAGGGGAAAAAAGAGAAAGTTTGAAGCAGAAAAAGTTTGTCCATAATTTACATCCAAGCCCAACTCCATAAGGAGAGCAGCCTGGTCAAGTTTTCTCCATCATTTTTCATGCTCTTTTATAAACTCTAAAGACCCCGAGGAAGAATTTTAAGGGCAATCTTAAGAAGAGAATTTTGCAGGGTAAATTACCACAGAGAGCAAATGGACTTCATCCTGTCCTCTGTATTATATAATGCTAGCCTGGGTCTACTAAGATATGTTTCTACTGCAGCCAGGCTATTTACAATGTTACACAGTTGATTCATAGATTGTTTCTCCACCATTATGAGGATGTGAAGTCAGTCTATGAATGTTGTCTGTGTCTGTAGAAGCAACATATTTTAACTACATCCAGTTGGCATTGGAAGTTATTTATTATTTTGTACATGTTGCAACAATTGCTCATTTCCTGTGTTTGGTGTGAATGTTCCATTTTGATCTCTGACCTACCACATCCTGACACAGGTACGCCATTTCTCATGTCTTAAAACAAGGGACAGGTGTCCATATGAGCAATGGAAGAGGTTTTCCTCACTCTAATCATTCCTCCTGTTCATACTGACTGTTAAAATTCTCCTTCAAATATGCTGTCAATCAGAGTGATGGAGGACAAAATCCACAGTGTGCCCACACAGTCCTTTAGTGCAGAAATGCATTTAAAAGTTGATCTGAGACCTAATCTTATATATTATTGAGCTGGGTACTGGACCAAAAATGATGTGCATTGAGTCCAATAAGAACTGCTCGCCTGGCATATACACCAAAAAAAGTTTCTAGCTTCTGGTTTTGAATCCTTGACAGTCTCACAGAGACCACCTGCATTTCTGTCTGTTTCTCCTGCGTTAAGTGAAGCATAATCTGAGCAGGCAGCTGTTTAAATCATACAAATATCCCACTGTGTATGTGTTTTGAATTTATTAACCATATCAATGCATCAGTAAATATAAACACTGAGCTGACATTCAAAGCATTTTGCTTCAGTAGGTTTCTGCTGTCAGTCAGCCTGGTGAAGACAGTTTGTCCAGCTGCTGTCCTCTCAGCTCCCCATTGCTCTGGATTCTGACATATTTCTCTTTTGGTCGTTGCCCTGGCGATGTGTGGCCATGAATTTAGGAATCTTCTGAAGAAGCATGAATGGAAGGGTGTATTTGTTCTGTTCACTGTTAGTCTGGAGAAAAATGAGACAATCGTAGTGCAAATGAAGAATAATTAATACTTTAGGCTCATTCATCAGCTTCTGACCTCCGAGATCACTTATGGATTTTGATAACACTGAGGGAATAACACCAAAGTCATACTCTTTAAAACTCTGCAAATACTGGCTATAAAGAAACATTTAATTAGTGATTGTACCTTTCATAGGCAACAACAGTTGTTATATGACTTTTTGCCACTAGTGGTAGCAGAGCATGTTTATTATTCAGATCTTTCCAAACTGCACAAAAAGTTATCATTATTTGGCTGTGATATCTGTTGCTAGTCATCCATTGTAGGATATCTTTTACTGCTTATGAATGAATAAGATGACTGAACAATTTTTTGGCTGTCTGAATTTGCAGACACCTATTCTCTCAAATTGCCAAACCATAGGAGGTAAGTCTAATGCCACTGAAGAAATACAGGGCACTCAAAGTTCAATAAGGAGTCTGCTTTTGATGATGTATTTGATGTGCTGCGCTCTTCTACAAGAACAAGCTCTTGAGACGTCTTGACATCTGAAATTTGACGCCGGATTTAAACATGCCTCCTTTAGGATTTCAGTTAAAAAACTCAGTGAAGCAGCCTGTCCAAATGCAAAAAGAGAATTAAAAAGGAGGCCAAAACTTTCTAAACCTCAATTTGATAAGTGGACTGGATTTAGTAAAAGGGATTTCTCAGTTGCGTCAGGGTGTATTGAGTGAAAATATTGTTTTGAATTGCTTCAGGGCAAAGTAAGCAATAATTTATACATTCTGGGCTCTGTACATGCATATTTATGTGTATTTCTGAGCTATATATTTCCCAGTTGTCCATGTTTGTGTGCTTCACCTTATCAGTATATTGGTTTGTTTAGTCGAACAGATCTAAATAATGTTCATTACTAAAACTCCTTATTTTGCAAGTTTTTAGCGGTCTGACTAGAATATTGAGAATTTTTTTAAACACATAATCCTGCACATCGATGCAATCTGCTCGCTGCTCTAGCTGTTAAGCCTCAGCAGAACGACGATGCTGTGTTCAGATAGAGAAGAGCTGTGAAGGTCCATGTGACATTATGTGCGTTTGTGCTTCTGCTTGAGTGTTCCTATCAATGCAAACTAGTCTGTAGGTTAATCAAGGACGAACTTACCGTGCTTATATCTGCTGCATTTGTTTTTTTTCCAGTAAAGCAGGATATCATCACACCATCAAGATAGACATAAGACACAGCACATGCTCTCAAGTCATACTGAATGTATACTCTGGGCTTCCTCTCGCCTGTTGGCCTTATTTACACTTTGTTTGGTGTACTTAAAATAAGTCAAGTTTGCATTTTTTGCCTTTTACCTTTTGGATTTTTTTCTTTCTTTTTTTTTAATATCCTGGTTTTATGTGATTATCATGGATAAAACAGCAGTATAGCAATGATTAATCCAGCTTGTTGTTATCAGTAAATCCATCTAATTGTTAGCAGAATTTCAGAATGACAAAGCGGTCTTATTCCAGTCATGCTATTTTTAGGCAGATAAGCAGGCAGCTGAATACTTACAATAATTATGCAGGATGCTGGGGAGAACATACACTCTGATTTGAAAATGCAGAACTTTGGTAAGTAAAGAGGAACAACGTTGTACTTCTCATTGACAAACAAAATAAATGACCTGTTATAGAAATGTGTGCACGTGATTTTCAGGTTATTGTTTTTTTTTTACAGTCAAGAGTTTTTTGATCCTGAACTTTTAATGAAATAATCATTATGTTTGCATCCTTAACCAATAAATCTCCCACTTACATTACTTGCTGCCCATCTTTAAAAGGTTAAGTTAATATCATGATATATAAAAAGATGTTTAATGGTCAAGTTTTGCTTTAAACATTAATATGATTTAAACAAACATTTTAATAACTGTACTAGTCTCTGTATGCCAATTTACTTTTTATAATTTGCCATGACATTGAGGAATATCAGTGTTGCATAACTGTGACTACATTTCTTAGTCAGTTTCATGAACACATGGATTTAAAGAGAGAAAACCATGTTAAGTCATCTGTCATGCAGTGGAATAGAAAGTAGCGAGCCGGCGCTGAGCAGGGATGATGCTGACCTTGGCTTCCAGGATAACTTTTTTTTCCTTTTTTTTTTTTTTGTAAAGACTGTCTCATTGTCATAAATCCATAAAGGTTATCAACGTCTGAGAGAGGGAGAGCAGGGGAGTGAATGAAAATCTAATAGGATGTGTTTGGCTCATTCCAGAGTTAATGGTGTTAAACTCTGAGAGGAAAGGGGGCTTTGGCCCGAGAGTTTAGGAGGGGCCTTTAACAGGGCCATAGACCTGTGGCACCCTGCCAACAGCCACTAATAGAGCCATAAAGCAATTACCCGGAAACACTGACAGAGAGAGAGAGAGGGATGGAAGGAGCGAGAGAGGTGGATTATGGGACAGATGAATAGAAGAGCAGACAGTAAACAGTATGTTTAGTGGAAGGATGGAAAGAAAGAAAAAAGGAATGTGAATTTCATGAGGGGAACGAGAAAAGTGATGGTGGGGGGGAAATAGGATTTGAGCCATTTGATATGACCATTAGCTGATAATCAGTTTGCAGACAGAGAAAGAGAGAGTGAGACAGAGAGATTGCATCTCAACTTGCACATCAGATAATACTGACTGTCTGCTAACCCCCCTGTGGTCCTGAAAACTCTGTTGTACATGCTATGTTTGTGTGTCATCACATGTAATATGTTTACAGGACGTTATTTCTGCTAAATAAACATGTCCGAGGATGTCACTGGATTTAAAACAAGTACATAGTAGTCAAACTGCTGAGCCGCATCTCGCTCTTAACATGCTCCCAGGCAGATATCTTATAGAGTAGAAGTACGTGTGTGCGTGTCAGTATGTGTTCCCGTTTTGTGTGCACCTATACAAACCAGCCAGAGGACTTTGAATATGCAAAGTGTTACCAAATGTTTTCTGGCTTATCAGTCTTTGAGCTCAGCAGCTGAATGCATTTTTTTGTTCTACTGTTCTGCAATCACGATTCAGCCTTTCCTCCAAATACATTAGATATGAAAACTACAGAGTATTAAAAAAAGGGATGATCCCCTTTGAGAAGATTTGTGTTGTTTTGTTTATAGAATTCAAAGGGGAAAAAAATCAGGGTGTGATAAAAATGGATCAGTATTTTTTAAAGTCATAATGTCTCTGTAGCTTTTTCTTTCCTGTAATAGTTTGTGACTGTTTTTTATCCTTCCAGTGTTGGCACAGATTGAAAAGGTCACAGCTATTCAACAATAATACTTGAGTGTATATAAGGATGTGTTCAGCTTTGCAAGAAAAATTCCAGTATTGCAAAGATACGAACTAGTCAGACAGAATAAACCAGATTAATGCTTCACAGGAGACAAATGAAATAATGTCTTCAGTCTTAAAATGAGAGCAGATGGCTTGATGAGCTGGGCATTTTTTATAGTGTATATGCATTTATAGTCTATGAGTGAGCGTAGGCGAAAAAGTGTGCATGGTCTTGATTTTGTTTGTGTGAGCGCATACTGTATGAGCATGTGTGTGGGTGGCTGTTTGTGTGTGTATGTGTGTGTGTGTGTGTGTGTGTGTGTGTGTGTGTGTTTGGTGTTGAAATTTATGCAGAGAACAAGATAAAATCCTTGTGGGTCCACCTCTGTTGAAACGCATAAAAAATAACCAAGTGACTGAATTCTGCACCTGTTTTTTTTTTTTTCTGCTCAGGCGTAACGATGAGGTGACCCACATTAAGATCCAGAACTCAGGTGACTACTACGACCTGTATGGAGGCGAGAAGTTCGCCACGTTGGCCGAGCTGGTGCAGTACTACACCGAGCAACAGGATCTCCTGCGCGAGAGGAACGGCCATGTCATCGAGCTCAAGTACCCACTCAACTGCAAGGACCCCACATCTGAGAGGTGCACGCAAGCTCTCACAATAACGCCCTCATGTGCAAATAGGCTCACATTTGCATGCAGCTAATAACTCCTCTGTGTGTGTAAATCCAGGCAGACAGGCACTGATCAGATCTATATGTTGCTCCTTTGACAAAACTCATTAAAAGTACATGCAAGTTTATCCCACAGACAATCGAAGTTTTTGTTGTACAACTTCAAGGGTGACCTCATCCTGTCATGTGAAGCAGCTAAACGACCTGAGACATGATGATGTTTGACTAACTATCAGTGCAGTTACAGCATCGTTTTGTGCTCTCATTTCTGTTAGTGAGAATAAAATCCTTGAATACCCTTGTACTAAAGTGCAGTTGGAAAACAAAGAAACAATATGAACTAATCCACATATCTGAACTCAAGTTGAATATTCTAAAGGTAAATTATTATTATTAATGTAGGAATAAGTGAGATCAAAACCTCCTCGTCATGTCTTTGAATGGAGCTTTTTGCCATCAACACAGGGCTGTGCAATATGTCAAACAATGATGAAAGCTAATGTTTACCAGTTACCTTTGTTCCACTGTTTTGCATTGCATTGGAAAAATGTGTAACTCTGATAATGGTCACATTACAAATAGCCATTTGATCCATTGTTTATATAAAGATATTGATTAGCACAGGTTTAAATAACTATTTAAAAAAAGATTATGTGCAATTAGTGTAGAATCATTCATTTAAACAGCATAATATTATAAAACATAATTACAGGATAATGGTATCCTGACAATGCAATTCCACTAAGAGCCAATAGAAAATTATATTGCAATTATATTACTAACAAAGCCTATTGTACATCTCCAGCTAGTATACTGTGTAATAGAATGTCAATAATGAAGAAACAGCTATTAATTAATTAGCTGTGTACCTATACACATATCATATGGAGGGTAGGTGCATTGTTCTACACACACACACACGCACACACACACACACACACACACACACACACACACACACACACACACACTGTATTGAAAGGCACTTCACATCCATATGCATAAATAGTGGTGTACTCTCAAATGCATCTTCAAACAGACTAAGTGGGTGGTGCTGCTGTTTTTGTTTATGCACACCAAGTATCCACACACGTAATACCCTTCCAGAGAGTATACACAGGTTGGACACAACTACACACTTCAGCACACACCTACACGCCGTCTTTTAGATGCGAGCCAGCTGGTGCATTAATGCAGGGAATCCACGCACGCGCTCGTACACAAACAGGAAGCATTTTGGAGAGCTACAAATTTATCTCAGTCTTTGCTAAGAAATTCACCATGTTTTAGTTGCGTGTGTCTTCGGTAGCAGCTCAGGTTATGTACGCACGTTCTCTTCTATTACACATCTGCACAATGCAATGTGTGTATATCTCACTTTCTATTCAGGTCGAAGAGCAAGTTGTGATCTAGGGTTTTGGTTTGTGTGGTTTTTCCATTCTACATACGTCTCTTGTCTTCCCTCCTACACATTCTTGCTCACCACACAGGAAAAAAAAAAAAAGCACACATGCAGGTTTTTCATCTTAACATCAGCAACTGAGAGAGGCTGCATGCTATGTTAGAGGCACTTTAATTCTCGAGTAGGAGTCTACGCTCATAATACACGTATAGAAAGACATTATGTTAAACACTAAAGAATGGAACTTTTTCCTTTAAGGCAGGAAGCAAATCGCTAGTCCTCCCCCTCAGTTGGTCAACTTTCTGTCTCAACTCCTCTCACTTGTGTTGATAATTCATGTCTTGAAAGAGTGTCTAGCAGAAGGCTGAGCTTGTTGATTGTCACAGGATTTGGAGGAGCAGATGCTGAATATAGCCAGCGCCTCTTTTTGTTGCTGATGTGACTGATCTGTAGCTGATAGCTTAACCTTGAAAGACACAGTGAGCTCACTACCGGCCCATTTTAATATGACGTGTTATCTACAATAAATAGTTTTGTCTCAAGACGTCAGTGAAAGCTAACATTGGATTAGTAGGAAATTCAGGTTTTCATGCTTATATAAAATGAAACACAACATCACAACATAAAAGCATAAAAGTAATTACAAGGATCTACAAGAATCTGTATTTATTCACAATAATCTGGGGATTTATAAACCTAGTTTTTAAAATTTAGTCAGGCTTTATTTTTCTCATCAAGTTTAAATGATTTGTTTAAAGATTTGGCACAAATCGTGTTACCATGTTTGTCTGTGGTAATTTTAGTCATCAGTTTGTCAATTAATATGTTTCTGTGTGTGTGTGTGTGTGTGTGTGTGTGTGTGTGTGTGTGTGTGTGTGTGTGTGTGTGTGTGTGTGTGTTTTCTCACTCATCTCCAGATGGTACCACGGGCACCTCTCTGGGCGAGATGCAGAGAAGCTGCTCACAGACAAAGGCAAGGCCGGCAGCTTCCTGGTTCGGGAGAGCCAAAGTAAACCGGGCGACTTCGTCCTCTCAGTTCTCACCAATGAGGAGAAACATGAGAACGTGGACCGCAAGACCAAGGTCACCCACGTTATGATACGCTACCAGGTACCTCAGGCATAACTTTGATGCTTTGAGTCATCTTCAAACATGTCATGATGTGTTTTTGCACTCGAGGGGCGCCTCAGACTTGTTGTTGACCTGTTTGATGTTCGTCTCCAGCAGGACGGTAAATACGACGTGGGCGGTGGAGAGAGGTTCGACACCCTTGCTGACCTGGTGGATCACTACAAGAAGAACCCCATGGTAGAGAAGAGCGGCATCGTAGTGCACCTCAAACAGGTATGTGGGAGACATGAAACAAACAAATTTATAAAAGCATCCGGTACGTTGAGGACATTGATGGTGTTACATTATGCTGTTTAATTCAAACCACATGAAAATGTTATTGGCATTCTTGTGCTTTTTAAATTTAGTATAATTTGTTTTGCTCTGTTGACTAATTAAATCTCCTTGTCCCAATGTAATAATGACAGCCCTTTAATGCTACAAGGATAAACGCAGCCAACATTGAGAACCGGGTACGAGAGCTCAACAAAGTAGCGGATAATTCTGAGAAACCAAAACAGGGATTCTGGGAAGAATTTGAGGTACGTCACTTAAAAATTATCAACACTAGATTCATTTCTTTCAATCATGATAATATATATATTTTTTAATTTAAATAGCGTTGTTTCCTTTTGAAATTCCAGTCCAGACTCTGCATTCAGTGGTTTTATTAAATGAGGCTTCAGTTAAATGTTGGATGACTCGAGTCATATGTACAAAACATAATTGGGGAAATTAATTTACCTAAATCACTTTTTTACTGCCATCTTCTCTGGTATGCAAAAAGTTTGCCACTGGTGTTTAGAGAATAAAGTCTCCTGTACAACACAGTCCTTGCAAACATACACAGTAATTTGTCACATTTTATTTCTATAAATGTCATATAAAATGTCTGTTATATTAATGTCTATATATTTCTCTCATCTTACATCTACAGTAGGTTTTTCTTCCAGTGTGTTATTTAGTTTCTTCTTTTTCAAGTGAAATTCAAATGTATTTATCCTATCTCAACCTTTTCATATTGATGTCAGCCAAAGCTTGTATTGTTGCGTGCTCTTATGTTCCTGTTTTTGTCATTTTCATGACACTGACTTATCAAACATGTGAATCATTTCTATTGTGTCAGTGCATAAAAGGCAATGGATTATGATTTGGCATTTGCTGGTACAACACCTAGTTTTTACAGTTTAGGTGCATCTTGTTACAGATTATTGTCTGTTTTAACTCTTATTGGATAGCCAGCTCATTGCCTCCTTATTGAGATGTGAGTTATCAGTTGATAAGATATAACTAGTCTATTTGGCTTTGTGATTTTATGCATCACTAAAAAATAGATAAGAAAACTATGCTCTGATTTCATGAGATATGCATCAAAAGTAAATATATGAAGAGCTTTTTGTGCTCTGGATACATTTGAATATCTCTGAGAAACAGTTCCTCGTATGTGCCCAGTCTGAACTCTAACACATGCAGCTTTTACTCTTCTTACACTCCATGGTGACCCCTACTGCATTCAAGGCCCATTACACTGTACATACACACACTATTAATTAGCATCTAAATGTCATAGTCTTAGTAGACCTGATTTGAACAATTATCAGACATAGCAGTTGCATTATAGCAGATATTGTTTATTTATTTATTTATTTTTATTACTAATGGTCTCATTTCCTTTCATTCTCCATTTTTCTTTTCTCTTCACCTACTAGGTACTTCAGCAGCAGGAGTGCAAACTGCTGTATCCCCGGAAAGAAGGCCAGAAGCCAGAAAACAAGAGTAAAAACAGATACAAGAATATCCTCCCCTGTGAGTAACACAGCAACCTGCCGTTTCCTGTCTCTCCAACTTCCTGTGGAAAGAATGACATGACACAAGTAGACAATGTAGAGGCCTCGGCAGAGTGTGAAGATCAATTTGACTTTAGATTAGAAAAAAAGCAACCTTCATGTGCGCTCTAAGGAAACTGTAGACGTTTTGTTGTGCCTTAATAAGTTTCACTTTGTGTTTTCAGTTGACACAACTCGGGTTGAAATTACGGAAGCAGATCCAGACATTCTTGGTTCAGACTACATCAATGCCAACTACATCAGAGTGAGTCTGCTTAGCAATACACAGTATGCATGTATGTCAACAGCTATGCATTACAGAGAGACAGTAATGATACACAGTAATCAAGAAAAACATAGCATCATGATGTCTAATACCTGTGCATGGTTTAGTAAATATTTCACTATATTTAATTTTAGAGTTTGGTGGTTGGTACATTATTACACTCATCATCATCATCATCATATGGCTTTTTCTGTACTGTACAGAGTATGCATGAAGAGGGGCGCCATGTGCAGGAAGGCAAGGTCTTCATCGCCACCCAAGGGTGCCTACAGAATACAGTCATCGACTTCTGGAAGATGGTGTACCAGGAGAATACACACGTCATTGTCATGACCACGAAAGAGATGGAGCGAGGAAGGGTGAGCTCTTGTCACTGAACATACTGCAGATAGTATCTGTGATATATATAAATAATCTGTTCGCCTTACAGCTGAACTAGAAAGGTAATTGATTTAGTTTAAATGTTTCTTGGTGTTCCTGGAAATACATTATATTCCTAATATCATATTATAGTTCTATTTTTCTCTGTCCCTCTCTCCCTAGCTTTTTTTTTAGTACTCCCTCCAGCACTCACTACTAATCACTTTCTGGTTTCTCAATATTGCACTCCTTTGAGCCGCTTGATTACTTGTAATAATGGAGGACTATGAACACAGGGGTACTCTGCAATTGGACACATAAGGTTTCTTGATGAGAGCAAGAGCAAAATGTCCCAAATGTATTCCATTAGATGTTAAAAATTCACTGAAGCAGCCAAGTTAAATTAATTTAGGAGCCACTTTAACAACCAGATTGGTCACAAAAAGCCTAAACGAGCCACATAAGATAACAGAACAAATGAAAACAAGAAAGGACTCTTCATTACAAAGTCAGAGCTGGTGTTTCATACACTTTCAGTGGACAGTTTCAGTATCTTGTGATGGGCTGAATGCTTTTTCAGGCACTTTCCAACCCTGACAATAAGAAAACTGGGGGCATAAAAGTTATTGCTGGTTTAGCTAAAAATGGTCCGATATACAAATCTACAGTACATTACTCTAAACATGAACTGCATGTCAACCGTTGTTGTTCAACATTTTCAGAGGAAAGGCAGTATTTGATGGCATTAGCTGATTGTAAGAGAGAAGGGTGGGTATGTGTAGAAGGGATGATGATGTGTGTGTATGTGTAAGGTATGGGGGTGGGGAAGGAGACAGCTAACAAGGATAGTATGACAGTTAAGCTGATTGGAAAGCTGCTTGAGATGAGCTGGTTCTTTAGATTGTCTAATACCCTCCACCCTCCCTCTCCTCTCTCTCCCTGTCTCTCTTTCTCTCTCTCTCTCTCTCTCTCTTTCTGATTTGATTTAGAACAAATGTGTGCGTTACTGGCCTGACCCACACACCACCAGGGAGTTCGGGAAGGTGCTGGTGAAGAACGTGGAGGAGCACTCAGCACAGGACTACATCCTTAGGAAGCTGGAAGTGACCCGTCTGGACCGGGTAGGGAAGACTGTGTACTCAATCAGCACTGACACACTGACCTGGGTTCAGATTATCTAACCCTACACACACTTATGAATAAACACAGTCCTAGATAATTCTACACACATGGGTCTTTGCAGTATTTCGCTTTATTTTGAGCGAACTTTCATTCTATCAGATCTTCATCAGAGCAGACAAGATTCAATAATGAACAGGCAGGTAACAATAACTAATCTGATTCTTCTCATTGGCAATATGCAATACTCATACTGAAGCCTGAATAAAAAACCCTTTGATGTTTTTATGCCTGATTGGCAAATTGAGGATAAAAAAGAAAAGGCCACTCCTATTGTGTTGTTCGAGGGAGCACCCTCCTGTTAATGCACACAGCAGTCAGTCTGTTTGAATCTAATTTGAAAGTGGAGGAATTTAAACATTTGGATGTGTGTGTAACATTTGGATATCCAGCCTAGGTGTAGGTGGAAGTTTGCATATGTAATATTTCCTTTTTAATCCTATGTCCTATTCAAAACTACAATGGTGGTGCTGCACCCAGGTAGCACAGTTGCTAAGTTGAATACCATAGAACCACAATGACCTTTTGTAGCATGACACCCCCGTCTCTCCATTGTCCCTGTGATAAAAGCATAAAATGCCCTGTGTGTGTATATATATATATATATATATATATATATATGTGTGTGTGTGTGTGTGTGTGTGTGTGTGTGTGTGTAAACTACAGTGGTGGAGCTATCATTCTGCTAAGCCGGTGTGAGAGCAATGACAATTTCCTCACCAAAGATTGTCCTCGAGTATAGCTGAATTACAACTCAGTGAAAGCCGTAGCTATATAAAGCCATTTCTTCATGAATCACACTTAGTTTATTAAGGTTACTGTCAATCTACTGAAGAAGCATCAAACCAAAGAGGACAGACCATTTCTGCACATTGAGGCATATGCAATGTAAATAATTGACAATGTCAGTGTAAAGGAGAGGCTCAGTTTTTTAAATTGTTTTCAATTTACTGTATATTCCCATGCCCATATGTATACAGAAGAGGTTTCTGATTGCTGTAATCCTTCATGCTGGTGTCAACATACCTTCCTCAGCATGGAAAGAAATGAGTGACAGAATCCACAATACTAATAATGAGAGGAAGCATATTCCAGCATCCAGGGATACTCATTAGTTATTATTACAATGCCTGTTCCAGCCACAAAGCTTACATGTGATTACCAGAGAGTATCCCTCCATCACAGTACAGCATGAGCCAGGCAGCACAAAGGGTGCTGGGACTTTTGAACAGATTATGACTTTGGACAATTACCACTTTGAATGAAACTGCGCAAGCATCACTCATTAGCTTTTACTGAAGTTTGTGATCCATTTTAGTGCAGAATGGAGATATATTTTGGATTTTGTCTGCTATTTCTTACAGTGGTCTCATGTCTTTTAACAGCTTCATACCTACAACTCATTATTTTTGTTTGCTGTATCTCTTTCTTGTAGAAGGAGCTTCCGAGGTACATCTGGCACTACCAGTATCTAAGCTGGCCGGATCACGGCGTGCCCAATGAGCCCGGTGGTGTCCTTTGGTTTCTAGAGGAGGTCAACCGCACCCAGAGCACCATTCCAGACACTGGACCCATTGTTGTCCACTGCAGGTATGAACAGGCAGGAAGGACATAGCTTAGAGTTCAGACAAAAGAGACTGAGACTGGTTGGACCACAGGATAATTTATAGTTTGTTACGTGAATGAAAAAAGAAAAAAAAAAGAATGAGGTGATGTGGCACACAGTTCTTGTGCCTCAGCTGATATAAACAACAATTATTAAATTCCCATCTTGCCCACACTCCGGTGTATACCCACACAAGCACACACAATGGCTGTCAGCCTCCTCATCTAAACCACAAACCTGAGGGCAACATTATTATGATACTGACGATACCCAAAACATCTGGCAAAGACAATTACAACACAGTCATCAGCCTATTTAGAGAGCCAAAGCAGAGGGAAAATGTATGAGAGACAAATAGAATCCAGTTTTATTCATCAAGTTAGGACACTCACACGTTGTAATGTCTTCAGCGTGAGTTAAATAGTAAATGTATATTCAGATCCAGAGACGTGCTTACACACACTGTTAGACATTTATTATTGAGTTGGGGTTTTCCCGGGAGTTTCCTGTATGGCTAAACCCCCTTCTCAAGGTCACCACTGGCTTTTTTCCATTTTATGTTTTTCGTCTCATTTTGATAAAGTTTCAGGTGTTTTATAAAACACCTGAAACTGCACTCACATACATTATCATACATTTATGAAATCAGCATTTCATGAAATATGGTGTCAGTTGTCCACATGGGTGCGCTATAATTAAAGTTCAAAATTTGTCGTTCTTATTGGAAATGCTGTAAGTCAACACCAAATGTATCACATATCAGCAGTGTAACTACTTATACATCACATATAGCTGCTTTAAACCAACCAAGCTATTAAAGCTGCAAGCAAATGTTGGTTCTCTCATAACTCTGCTCTGCTTTATTCAATAAAACATCACTGTGTGTGCTTTTTCTGTTTCATGTCAGCATGACCACTAAACTAACTGACTAAACAGCAGGTCCTATTTGGAAAAGGCACAATCAGTTTTTGTCCTGCTGTAGTCAGGATGTTCCCCGTGTCTTCATCTGATGCGTTTTGATCAACAAACAGCAGGAGATATAAAAACCTGATTTAAACTTTGGAGTTTGATGAAAAGCATTTATTTATAGTTGAGGATTGTAACCACTTCAGGTTTATCTGAATATTGTCATGATATGGTCTCATTAAGAGTGAACTGATTCACTATTAACTTCTAATACTGATTTGAAGCAATGCATTTTATATGTTGTCCATTTCATATTGACTGATAGGACTTTGTCCTTTTGCTGTGCTTCCCTGTATTTCAAAATACAGAGAACAAACATAATGACACACTTAAAAAACACATCTGACTCATTTCATCGATTATTTTTGTCGCAGGGAAAATAACACAGTTCTCAAAGAAATTCAACAGCATTTGTATGTGACCCAACAATAAAGTTAGTGTATTGCTGTTGAAGAGTGATATAATGTAATTGGCAGCCTTTTCACTTTAAGTGTTATTTCCAAGATGAGAAAAACGCCCATGCAACACTTTTTTTTTTAGAACTGACTAGATAACATGCTTCTCAGAATATGACATTTTACAGTTTCACCTTGACACACACATTTAATTTTCTCAAGTGCAGCAACCACACATGGTTTGACCTTTCACTCTGTTGTCCCTGCAGCGCCGGCATCGGGAGGACAGGCACTATTATTGTCATTGACATCCTTATTGATATTATTAACCGCCAAGGTAGGAGACTCGTGTGTATGAAACTGCCATTGTTGACTTTTTATATTAAAATGTGTCACTTGAAAGTATTTGTACTGTCTGTCAGCTGATCCCCGGTTGCTTGTGTGTGTACGTGTGTGTGTACGTGTGTGTGTATATGTGTATGTGTGTGTCCTAGGACTGGACTGTGACATTGACATCCCTAAGACCATCCAGAGGGTACGGCAGCAGAGGTCAGGCATGGTGCAGACGGAGGCCCAGTATAAGTTCATCTACATGGCTGTGCAGCAGTATATAGACACAGCCCAGAAGAGACTGGAGGAGGAGCAGGTACTCACTAGAGCTACACTAAAGGTCAAAATTACAGATTGGCTTCCAAAAAGTGAAAGAACAGTACATAACATAACCATTTCTGACACAGTAATGAATACTTTAAAACATTTATTTGAGACACTTGAACCAGCTGAGTTGACAGCCTGAAGGCCAGCTCCGTTTGTTATGTTATGACACTAATAGCAGTGAGCAGGCATCACTACAGTGGTAACTGTCTCAGTAAGTCTCCATAGTGCCGTTCCACAGCTCCAGGCTACCACACAGGACTATTTAAAGTTAAATCCAGGTCTTACACTGACTGTCCTCTATACTGAATCTGCCTGAATCATGTTGTCACTTTGCAGAGGAATAAGATGAAGGAGAGAGAATACTCCAATATCAAATATCCTCAGATGACCAACTCAAGGTCCAAACCCAATATGGCATCCTCACGCTCTTCTTCTGTGTAAGTATAACACACATCATGGATTTGATTATTGAAGACATGATCACAGAACCATAGCAGTAAATAAGTTGTTGTCTTCTGTATGTTATCGTAGGATGACAAACGATGATTCGTCGAGTGTGTACGAGAACATAAACTTTAAAAGCCCTCAGACGTCTTTTAGCAGTAACACCAGGAGGTAAAACCATCGCCGTGGACCTCCACATCTCTCTGTCTGCCTCTCTGTGAGTACATCATTTATTTCAGTCTATATAGTTTGCATCTCATGTGAAAACTAATTGGTTTGGTATTTTGGTATGTTAGAAAATCCATCACTTGTAAAAAGCAATCCTTTCTACTGTAGCACTTTTATAAAAGGTCTGCATTAAAGCTGATGTGGTAGAGAAACTGAATTTGATGCTGTCAAATCTTTCCTACTGATACAAGACAGATGGTTCAGTTTCTTTCAGTGAATCAAATTAATATTCCTCATGTAAAAAAAAGAAGGAAGAGTAATGTTCTCTCATTTTCATGGCTCAAATTATAGGGTGGCCAGAAGCGGCTGAGCTCCCTTCAAAAAATAAAAAAAACCCTGCGTTTCCTTTAAAGTAACAAAAGATTCAATTTAGGTTCAAATTACAATCAACCTCAATTCTCACAGTCTCATTCTTTACTCTCTTAGTGATTAATTAAGCAGAAAGGGAACCCAGTAGTGTGAATGTGATCCAGTCAGTGCTTTGGTTCGGGGTCATCAGCACAAGCATACATTGACCAGTAGATGTATTTAAAAATGTCTACTGATTTTTTTTCAAATTCTGTCTTTTGGACTCGTTAGAAAATGATTATACTTACAAATATAGATCCAATGTCCTTTTTACTATTTATTTTGATCTCTCGATGTCTGATTTAAATGAGAGATTCAGGTGTGTTCTTTGACATATTTTAAATGTGTAACTTTTAATATTTGATCTTTTTAGATTCATGTTTTTACAATCTTTCTGGATATCTTTATTTTGAATTGTGTGAGCTAGCCGCTACTACAAGCTGTTATTTCTGTTGATTGATATCAGTTGACATTGGATATAAGTTCCACACTTACTGGCTTTGACAGGATTTTATCTCTGACTGTCAGAGTCCTGCATGTAGCTTTGTAAGTGAGGATATTTTATTTTAACTGTTTGCCTCACTGCGTCTTGACTTCTGAAAAGAAAAGGTTTGAGTTTGTTCCAAAATGTTGTTCTCACGGTTTATATTCGCAGCCTAAAGGGAAACAAAAGTCATGTTCAGACAGTGTCACTGTTATTATTCCAGTTAAGTATCTTGCATAAACTGTTCTTTTTCATTATCTTGAGAAAGAAAGTTGTTCTCATGTACACCCCAATACAGAGAATAATTAAAAAAAACATTTTTAACTCAAATTTGCCCAACATGGAGCATTTTTCTGTTTTTAACTCTCTGTATGTGCTCCGTCTCCCTGTCCAGACAGCCTGGCAGGTGTAGCTGTATGTATGCTGAGTAAATGCTGCTTTTAGCTCCATGTAGTGAATGACATCACATCCTTACGTCCATGACTCAAAGTGACACAGGCCATTTATTCTGCTTGTCCTGCTTCTCTGTTTGCGTTTACTCCAGTTTCAGCGGAGGTGTCGCTTCGTCAGCGCCTGAAAATCCCTTTGGGGGAAGGAGGGAGTGTGGTGCTCTGAATACACCCCACCACTGTGGACCCTGCCTGGGCTGAAGGTGGTGAGCTGACCCCTCTTCCTGCTGCTGGACTTCTCTGTCTGGAGTCAAAACTCACCCTCCATGGAGAGGACGACTCTACAGCATAGCTGCCCATACTCAGGGCCCCTGTCCCCCCTCCCCTCTGTCCCTCTCCCCCTGCTCTACTCCAGCCTACCAAAGCCTTTCCTTCTCTTAACCAGCGAAAGTGCCTTGTCACAGGATGTGTCTGTAATCTAGCTGTTACATCTCCTCTGTTACTTCTTTCCAAACCCTGGAAAACCCAAGCTGACATGACAAACAACCTGTTTTTTCCTTGGTGCGACGGATATTAAACATGGAGTCTGCTCCGGGTCTGAACTGAACAAAGCTGTACCACGGGACCCGAGAAGAGGTCAAAGTTAAGCTACTTGTCCGCTCGTTGCCAGAATTCACTCTGTTTGCTGTCCCTCTATCTCTGTCTTTGCCGGCTGTCTTTTGAACTCAAACCTAAGACTGTTTTCGCCGCATTCTGTCTCTCCAGCTGTCTTGGTTAGTAATGTAGCCGCTGAGTGATAACAGGGGCAGTTACCTAACCCGCTGCAGGACCCTGAGGCACAGGGGGAGCGAGCAAGCCCTCAAAAAATCTTCAGCAATCTTGTAATTTAAATTTTGGGTGTAAAAGTGGACTCTTTATTTTATTTTATTTTTGAGTATGTGACTGATTTTCGAAGTGATGTTGTGAAAGAGTTGTGTATGTAATCTCCCTGGCTGTTGCAAATGCAAATCAGCTGTTTTGTGGTTGTTTAACAGAATTGGAGACCATCTTTACTTCTTATAGTTACTGGGACATACACATCAGTCCTGTCTGTCACCCTGAAGGTGGCCTCCAGTTGTCCCACTTTGAGTACAAACTCATTCAGAAACATGAAAAAAATGTTGTCTGTCCTTATAATCAGTTTCTTTACATTATTTCTTAGTGTTTTGTTGATACTGTTGGTGTCATGGTTGTCTAATATGTAAGATGTTGATTTTTTTTTTAAATACATATTTATACAGGAGCATTGTGGTGGAAGAGGTCGTGTTTAAGCACAATTGTCTAAGCAGCATCTCCAGCACTAACTTTATTCAGATGAATAGTAGAAGTTGATATTTGATAGGAGGGTGGGTGGGTGAAGAGGATTCCTGAATGAGTAGTTCGAGGTGAGCGGGGTCCCGGCTTTGTTTGACTGGCTGTCCTCGTTAATCAGCAGGTCTGCTGCGGTTCAACATCTGTCGGAGGAGATTGTCACAAGGAGACAAGGGAAAGGGGGTGATTACAGCGGGCCAGATGGCCATCTGCCTGAGATTGAAGAATAGATTTGTCTCTAAAAAGTAATTTAGAAGATGGCCATAATCCAGGCTTGATGATAGCGGGGCGAGTAAGCCGACGTCATTGATGTGATAAGGAAAGCGGTGGTGCCGCTGAGCACTGAGCCCTCTGTGCAGTCTGCCAGATTGTCCACTATTTTTAGCCTCCGGGATCAGCACCAAAATATCCCACTCAAATACTAGTACAGATATGTTGGTGAAATTTGACCTAGCTTGTTTAAAAATGCAATCACCTAATGTCCCTGACAAACTTTAAAAACATTGGTGTCTCTTGCAGTAGAAAGTCATGATATTATGTCTACAGTAAAGTCTATTATTTTCTCACGATAACGCATCAAAATGAACCATGAATGAGCAGCACTTGTTGGTGATGTTTCTGCTCAAACCATTCCTCCGTTCTCCACCAACAGACGTGTTTCAGCTAACCAGGTCAAGGACACTCACAGACATGTTTTCTTCAGTCATAAATCAGCCAGTTTGTGCTGCACTGCTCATACAGCGGCTGCAGCTGCTGATTCTTAACAAACATTATTTAAATATATACTGTAGGTAAGTCTAATCAACTGGAGTAATACAGTAGCACTCAGCTATTGCACTGTAATTTGATACTGTGCAGGATATAATAATAATAATAATAATTAAAGCTGCAAGCAGCGATGATCGGGCCCAAGCTCCCCCGCCACGCCACGAATGAGCGAGACTTGCTGCGACGCATCTTCAAGGTCTTGAGATGACAGAGTCAAAATGAAGTCGGTCAGATTAGGAGGAATTCATTAAAGTACGTGGAGTGAAAATTGTATCAAACCGTGCCAAAATTGCAAATTCACTTAAAAATGGCCGACTTCCTGTTGGAGTGAGGGTATGGGTCCAAGAGACTTTTTTGTGCGTCTTTAGATGATACATTAGTGTACAAAAATGTTGTTCATCTACGTCAATCTGGAGGGAGGGGCTCAATTTTCTTAATCTTCTACGGGGTGCAGTACCCCCATTTGGCCAGCTGTTCCTGTTTAATGGCGAAACTTCAAAATTCCTCACATCGCCACGAAGCAACCAAATCCCTAATCAGAAAGTTTTTGATAACTTTTCATCTCCAATGTCTCAAGATGTTTCTGAGTGAATTTGAAGTTGGTCGGATTAAATTCAGTACACATATGTATCATGTCAAATTTTTCGCCGGGTCTGATGTGCGTGCAAATTTTGGTGAGTTTTGGGGCACGTTTAGGCTGTCAAAAAGGCATTTGTTTTGTATAATAATCATCTCTACACTGTATAGTGCTTGGGCCCTAATAATGATCAACCTGCAGCAGCCATATCATCCTGTCAGTCTGTATGTCTGTTAAAGGCATATAAGAGCACAGTGTTTCTATTAAGGCCTCAATACATCTGTAGAAGCTTTTTTCCACAGATTTGTAGTGATTTTTGCCATCTGGCTGTCAGCTGTGAGACTTTTCCTGGTATAAATTGTCACCATGTATTTTAATGGTTGATTCCTGATGTGAATACAAGCTACATGAAATGAATAGCATTGAGGCCCACGTCTATTAGAAATGCGCTGCTCCATTTGCTGTACTTCAGTTGAATTTGAACATTTCGGAGGTTTGAATCCCACCCCCTCACCCCCTTCTTGTTTTCCTTTTCCCACCTGAAATGTGATTTCTTTGTCCGACAAATGAGAAATGACTTCCTGTGGGGTTTTTTTGTTTTGTTTCTGTGTTCCTGAGCTATCTTGCGCTGTGGATAATTTAGATTTTTATGGTTTTTCACTTTGCCTCTCTGGGTCAAATCGTTTCTAATATGGTGAAACATCAAATACTTGAAAGTGTGAAACTGCTGAATCTTTGGCCTCAGGCTGTCTGGATGTGGAAGTATTTTTGGTAGTGCAGTAGATTTTTGCCATCAGTGTTGTTGTTGGGTTTTTGTCGTTTTCTTTTTCTTTTTTTTTCTTGTTTCATTTTCAAACTGTATATTTCTAATTGATTGTTTTGTCCATTATTGCATTTTGTATTGTGTCTATCATTATTATTATTAATATTATTATTATTATTGGTGTAATTGTACCATCAATAAGTAAATTCTGGCTCTGAGTTGAACCAGTGTACATGGAGGTATGCAGTAGTAACATAATGTTTTCTCTCTGCTTGTCCTCTTTTATTTACTTGAACATGATGTGGATATCTTTTTTTTGTTTGTTTTGATTCCTTGTTCCTCTGTTGGTCACAGTATGCCTGAAGTGAGTCGTAGTATACTGAGCTCCTATGTTCAGTGGAGGCTCTTCCGTTTTCTTCTTCTTCTTGCACTGGCTCTGCCTTGACGCCTTCTTGCTGTATAGGCTACAACTGCTGATGCAATGAGCTGCCAGAAATTGCACAGAAATGGTTTATTATCATATAGTTTAATAAAAATCTTATGATGGCACTATCTAAATTTACTTCCTTGTCTCTGTTGTTTTTCACTTGTGAATTTGATGCAGGTTTGGGGGAGGAATCTCTTCCGGTATTGGAAGAAGTTTTTGGAAACTTTGCCTCGAAGTGGAAGAAATGAATGTAACAAGCAGGCAGGTGCTGTCCCTGTAGTGGAGACCAACAGACAACATGGGGCAATGTTTGTGTTGGACCCAGTCACTTATTTTCCGTCTCATCCACTCACCCCTTTAGTTGTGAAAGTGTGCATTGAACACCAGTTGACTAATATTAATATTGAAAGCTGAAACAGTAAACAAACTCCAGAAAAGCACCAATTTCAACCAGTAATGACGGATCATTTCATGGATGGAATGAGCCGTAGAAATTATTAAAGCGAAAAAGGGGAAAACAAAAATGATGAGTTTTAAATGAGTGCTGTTTTAACTGGGGTTTTTTTCAGTTTTAACTTGAGCAGCATAACTGTTTAATGAAAGTTTAGTTTTATGTAGACGCCACTGACAAAGAAAAAAGGCTGTTTATTCTACTTTACTGAAGAGAAGAGAAAAACACATGACAACTCCATAACCAGCTTCTTTCTTCAAAAGGCTTAGTTTAAATGCTGCAGAGCAAAATAATGCCAACAAAATAACTAAAAAGCTGTTATCCTTTTTTAATTTACATACAGTATTTATTATTGTTTTCCTTTTAACTTTAATTTATTCAGAGAAGCCATTTTAAAGCCATGACTGAGCCTTCTTTATCTGTATTTACTGGCACTTTCATCACAGGTTCAGGAAGTTGCTGTTTTATTACGGCCACTCCTAAATGAATGTTAGAATTTAACAAAACTGCCTTATCACCCTTGTGTCATAATTAAACCACGTGGAAAAACCCACAGCCTAACTCTTCCTCAGTCTGAAGCAGCTAATCCAGGAAAACATGCAACACATAAAAGCAACTTCCTGTCAAGACTGAATGGGGCTTTGCTTTTATAGTCAAGGGTTTAAGGTTCAGATAGGAAGGAAATGACAAACAGGGAATGGATGGACTCTCTGGCAACTACACCCTGAAACTAATACTTGTTTTTAATTTACATACAAGCTCTTTGGGAGTGGTGTGTTATTCAGAGAGAATTTACTACACCTGCTTGTCAGACAGATTAAACCACCACCAACTGATGCTGCTGTAAATTTAGTTTTTAAGACGTAGAGAGAGAGAATGCATGAATATGATAAACCACCAAATGATATCCATCTTAATAATGAGGCTGTCATGCTCAAATGTTATTTTCTGAGCTTGTAACTCACTTTTTTTTATTCGAGTTCTGTAAACAAGGACATATCAAAACACGCAGATCAACTGTACAATATATGCAATCTGACTTTTTACTTGGACATTGGAATTACAATCCCTTCCTTTAGTGACAGACCTTTGTTTTGTTGTTGTTTATTTGTTGTTCTTCAGTCAACCTGACATTTGCAAAGCATTGCAGCATTTTAAACACCGTTTGGCTCAGATACGACAGCGTTACCGTTAAATGTTGAATAGATGCCCGCAGCAAATCAATCCACTTGTGTTCTTCATTATCTGATACTCTGCCAAGTGTCCAAATTAGACAACAGTTCAACCAGGCTGCTAGTCGGTCCCAAAATGACCATGGTGCCAAGGAAGGGGCTTATTATGTGCTGTGAGTAGCTCAAACAGCTGAAAATAACAGTTTATAATAATTACATTTTTGCTGTCACATGCATGCCCTTACATAACATTTGTTAAGTATACAGCAATGCCTTCAGGTGTATCATTAATCATCTGCACCCAATTATGAGTGACATGTAGAATCTTCAAATAAAGCCCGATGTGATCTTTGGCACATTTTCAAATTCCAATTTCAGACCACAGGTTGATTAAAGTGCAAACATGATATCTGTGAATATGTTTATGACACTGAACATGATTTGAAGAAACATTAGTAGATCTACTTTATGTCAGTGTTTAAACAACTATAAAAAGAGTTCAGTAAAGTCCATCCTGTTGAGAAGGAATCCCAGCTTTGTAGAGTTAAAGTCTCTGTATTTTGACGGCATGAGTTTTGAAAATTCATGCAGCACATTTATGCTACAGTGTCTGTTTTGAATCACATAGAGGTGCGAAGGTTTGAAATGTAGAAAGCCACATATAAGGGCTTTGGCATCTGTGGTTCTGCTGCAGGTTACAAATCTGAGGTGTTGACTGTTGTTTGTAGCAAAAACCATGTGCACCTATTGTGAAATTATGCACAAAAAAAATGTACATTCTCAAATATTGAAAATATTACTGATACCTACATTTACAATACTATGTACATTGACAGTGAAGTATAGTCACACAAAGTTTATTCTGTCAGACCATGTGCTCTTGGGAATAAGGTGGAAATGGTGGTGGTTGTGGTGGTAGTAGGGTTGGGATGACCATGTTCTCGCATACAGCGCATTTTTCCAGTGCTGAATACACACTGGAGAGGCCACAACACCACGACAACAAGCAGCACCATGAGCACAATGAAGAGCACTAATCTCTTCCAATCTGCAAGCCGTTCCATCAGGCTTAAAGTCTGGGGCTGCGACTGGACGGGAGCATCCATACTCTTGCTGGCCCCAATGTCGATGCAGATGCACAAGGCCGTGGGACTTTCAGGTGCGCCCAAGTTGGCGTTGTGCCCGGCTGTTTTATAGCACAGCTTCTCCCCATCCAACCACACTGGCTTCTCCTGCTGAAGGTGGCTGGGTAACTTGCACAGGACCTCACGGCTGGTGGCCAGGCCCGGCGGTCCCTCGTTGGACAGCGTGGTGAGGTGGCGGCACAAGGGGCAGGAGAGGTTTGTGCTGCCTTCGTTGCCATCCTGGTCGGTCTGCGATACCGCCATGAGACGGGAGAGGCACTCCAGGCAGAAGGTGTGGGTGCACTCCAACAGCTTGGGTGTTTTGAAGACATTGTCGTAGGTGTTGTAGCAGATGGAGCACTCGGGCTGACTTATGATTGACACTTTCTTTTGCAGCTCTCCAGCCATATCCGAGGACGGTGCCTGTGTGTGCCAAACCTGCTGAGGCTGTTCCATGTCCGACCTCTCCTTTGTCACGACTCTTTTGTCCTTAACCTCTGGATTATCTAAAAAAAAAAAAAAAAAAAGAATGAAAAGCTGACATTATTTTTTTTATATTGGTATATGGTATTAGGCTTCCGGCAAAATTAAAACAATGCAAATAAATGCAAAAACCCTTTTCAGTCATGCACAGCCATAATCCCAACAACAGGATTTTAGTCAGCCTGTTGAACTATTAAACTTTGAACTATTTTACCCTCACACAGCACACAGATAATATTAGAAAGCTGACAGAATATTTGTCTATAAATGAATAATTCTATCATGCTTGTGATGATGAGTCAACAGAAGCACGTAGCCTACAAAGAAATGAGTCAGTTGAGTGACATTCTGGGACAGCAGTGGACCACCCACAGACCTGCACACAATGTTCGGCAGGTGCAGCGTGAATGACGTTTGTTTAGATGGACACTGCGTTCTTACACACACTAAACGAGTTTCCAATCATGACTACACAGTGAGGACTCAGAGCAAGAAAAGCCAAGTTCAAGGTTCATAACCCTTAATTCCACTGTCATTTATGAAAACTATAAACTTCTGCTGACCAAGAACATAAACTCCCATTGGTATTGGTACAGTTTGGTGTTGTAATGCCTGACCAGCGAATGACTCGAGCCATGACACACAGAGAGACATCATTTGCTGAGCATCATGGTCACTGCTAAATGGGTAACCCTATTTTCCCATTGAGTCCAGCAATAATGAGCAGGTCATTGTAAATGTGAAGCATGGTGACTCTGGGTATTTTTTGCTTGCTCAGGATCTGAGCATAGAGTCATACAGAGTACACATTTATACTGAAAGAGTGTAGTCCATATGATGATTTGCTGGCTATTCTTGGCTAATGGCATTCACTGCAGCAGTTAGCTTACCTAACGGCTGGTATTGCACTTGTTTACTTTGCCTTGCTTATATATTTTTTCATTGGCATATTTAAAACTATGACAAGAAAAAATGAATCAATAGGCCTACATATAACATGCAGTCCGTTAAAGGGCTACATAGTGTTAGGTTAGCATGGCTAAATAGCAGCATTTCTCTATAAAGTTTATCTTCAATCTATTAAATTGATGCTCTGTAAAGCTGATACTGCACAGACTGTAAAGAAAACCAATAGGCCTACTGTATAACATGTTTATATCATTATCTTGTCCCTATAGCTCAGATAAGATCTATGTGTGTGTGGTTATCTGTGTGACTGGATGTAAACATTCCATGTAGCATGTAGTGTTTACAAGGATTCATAAGACTTGAGTATTTATTTTGAAGGGGAAGCTTGACAAATAATGGTAGCCAGTAGTTTCTAGCACACCTGGTACAGAGCCTTCAGGCCCTTCCTGCATCCAGCAGCTGGTGAAAGATTGTTTTTGGTCAGTTACAGTATGCGGCCTTATCTGGGACATAATCAGAGACAGACACAGGCCGCTTTGTTAATGTGACTTTTTGAGCATGTATGTCAGCCAGAAGTCAGCACAGCTCAAGCTCCGTGTAGAAGCTAATAGACTGTTCTTGGTCACTGTGGGTCACCTGGACCAGGTTTGAATAGCCGAGTCAAGTCTAGTCTAAGTCACCTTGAGGAGCAAATTGCTGCTCCCTTCTGGGTCCCCTTGTCTTCTGGGTCCCTGCCTTTTTTAGGACAGTAAGAATATTAAATGTATTGTCATGTCAACCTGCCTGCTGGCATTGTGTGTGAGGTATTAAAGGCCCCTAATGTGAAGGACACAGTGTGTTTGTGTGTTAGGGATGAAGGATGTTCAGAGCACAGGTGTTCTCCTCTCTGTGCCCTCAGGTCCTGTGCTGCCAGCACTCCTGTCTGCACAAAGTCCCTGCTTGTTCTCTGAATAATCGCTCCATCTACCCTTGGAATTCCTGCACTGTCGACTCTCTCTCTCTCTCTCTCTGCCCCTCCTGAATTCAAACATGTTTTCTTGAGGTGAGGCCAGATATTTCATAAACTACACTTTTATTATCAATTAAAAGCCTCCCCAGTTGACTCAATTTCCCTATTGCACAAACTGAAATTCGGTTGTTGGGTGTGGTCATTTGCTGGAAAAGTTTTCCGCCTACAGAACGGTGACAAATCACATCCTGAGCCTTTTGTACATAATTCCAGATAAAAATGGAACCACCTTACTGTATTTATTAACCCTGCCTCACCAACTACTGAGTTTAAAATACTATACATGTGTTCAATAAGAGTACAGCCAACTGAACAATTCAAGGAAGGTCTTCAAAGGTTCAAATATTTACGCAGGTGCTTCTCATTTCCAAATGAGGCTGCTTAAGTGTGCTAAAGGTGCAGCTTTAAAAGATAACTAGACAAACGGAAGCAATACAAAAACAACATCTGGAATAACAACAATAGCAAGTTATTTTTGTAACTGATGCAGTTAAAATGTATTGGTATTCACACGGAGCTTACATTGTTGATTTCTCTCACAATTATGCCATTATCATTTTGACTACTGGCATATTCATAACTTACTTGTAGTATTTACACAGTATGCTCATTCACACCCATTATGGTTCAGTTAATCGGTACTGTATTTTTATGATCATTCAGACATCGTATCAAGCTCAAGGTCTTAAACAGGAGAAGTAGTTTCCAAACCCTGAGGCTATGTTACCTGTACTGCAAGCACTAAAGTAAATAGCAACCAACTGAGCACCGGACAACAAGACAGTTTCACACAGTTGAAAGCCAATGAAGTGAAAGGAGCCTTGGTGGCAGCCTCAGGCTGTACTTTGATGCACTCCTAATGACTCCTCAAACAGTGGGCTCAAACTGATATACCAGCTTTTAATATATAAATCAAATAGACTCAAATACATACATAGCATCTTTGTTTGATCTCTTTTACAGTGGAATAATAAAAAACAAATAAATGAACTTGCAGGCTCAGGTCTAATAAAAGTCACACCTGCTCAGCTGTGGCCTTTTAGCAGGAGGTGATTGCACCTGCATGAGGTTTAAATGTTGATGTTGTAACAAATTTAACTTCTTTCTCAGCTCAGCGTCTGCAGTGTTTAATCTGCAGGAATGCACTGTAGACATTCCACAGTTCTCTATCTGCAAGTCTGATGGTCTTATTTACAAATGCAAAAATATGCTTTTTACATGGTCTTATGACTCTCCAAGAATCATTCACACATTCCAGATACATGTGAGACTGCACTGAGAACAGCTTATTACATTATATCACTTCATTAGTGAATATACTGTATGTCCTTGTTTTCAAAGAAATTAAGGGACGTGAGACTGTGCTGGTATCAGACTCTTTACTTAAGGTGGAGGTGGTCTAATTGCCCATTTACAGCCTACTTACACAACAAAAAAGCCTATAACGTGTTTTCAGCATGAGATGTAAAGAGCACATTCAAACCTTGCTCTGACCAGAGTCCAGTTGGAGTATTGGTTATCCACAGGGCTTTGAGGACAAACTGAAGGGTCGAATATTATACAGCAGAGTCAAATATTAACTCAGACTAAGTCTTGCTGAACCCAAATTACCAACTTCAAACACGGGAGAGGTCCCGCTGTTCTCTCTGGACAGAATGTGATACTGCTTTATGTTTCAATTTACAGCCCCTGCGTCACTTTTTCAGCGGCACGTGTTTTTCTCACCTGCCCCACTGACCCATTTAGTGTGCAAATCACACATTATCAATCTCGTGACTTCATTTGTATATTAGTCAAATTGAAGCCTTTGTCTTCCAGCTCCATGTAAAATACATATACGGTTCTTTCCCCTTTTTTTTTGAATCTCTTTGTTCAGCTTTTGTTCAGCTGTGTGTATCTTTAGGACAACAGCTGTACGTTCAGCTCAACTGTCACTGCTGCAACCTGCCCTACCTGTAAAAGTGGATGAAACTCGAGCTACCTGCCATTTAAACTAGAGTGGTTTTGGAGGGAGGGAGGAGGGGGGCTGCTGCAGACAGTTAAACTGAACATTAGGCGGTGCAGGCAAAAGCAGATCTGATAGCACGTGTGTAAACAGGACAGACAATGCAGGAACAAGGATACAGACGCCTGAATATACAGTAAACTGCTAATAAAACCTGACTACAAACTGGTGTTGCTGCTACTGAGGTTCGATTATTCACCTCATGAAGGATAATCCATCTGCACCTGTCACATTCACTGCTCAGCTAAATTAAGCAATGAAAGAAAAGATAAGTAGATATTTTATCACAGCTGCCTCCAACAGTCTGGAGTTTAGTTTTATTGGTATTTGGTTGCAGGAGAATCTCTTAACTCACAGCAGTGCAGCTCTTAAAAAGACTTAGGTCATATTTATAGTTTCCATTTTAAAAGAAAGCGCTTGACTGAGAACAATAGTTGTGGTGAAACTGAACAACAGTAACATTTGCAACCTTCACCCCAAAAAAAGTAGTGTTAGAAGCACAACAGCTCAAGGCAACATTCAGCATGAAAGGTTTAGTTACCTGTTGACTGAGGAAGGTGTCAGATGATCCACTTGTTATCTCTCTCTCTCTGTCTCTCTACGTCGAGGTCAGCTCACTGCCCTTACACTCCAACGGGCATTTTTTTGGAAGCCAAAGTCAACTGACTTCTGAGCTTCCAACAGGTAGTTCTGGGCTTTTAATTGAGCCTCTATCCAGACTAAAGTCCTCCTCTGTACTGGTCTGAGTAGTCTGCCTGAGTCACAGGTGTGGTGTATATGTGTGTGTGTTTGAGATAGAGAGAAAGAGTGGGTGTGTGCTCAGGAGCTGTGTAATAGCTTGCTGTGTCCGTGTCAGCTCTGGGTCCTCCTTCCTCTGTGTCCGTTGGCCACTATCACCTACCCTCCTCTGTGAGCTCCCTTTTTTGCACTTTATGCAAATAGATTTGAACAGTTTGTTGGCCTTGAGATGGTGTTTGGGGGCGGGGAGGAGGAAAAGGAGGAGGAGGAGGAGGAGGAGGAAGAAGAAGAAGCCTCAAGGACAGGAAGATACATTCTTGCCCTCTCACCACCCCTTCATGTCTCTTTCTATGTTAATATCTTCCTCTTTTTCCACCTCACCTCTTTGTACCAGTCTTCACTGTCTCCTCACCCTCACAAAAACACACTCACTCACACACACACATGCAAATACCTCTCACCTGCAGTCACTTTACAGACTGCACCTTTTCCCCCAAAGAATGACAATGTACTAACTGAATGAGACAGCATGTGTGGTGTAACATACACACTCGCACACACACACACACACACACACACACACACACACACACACACACACACACACACACACACACACAGACACACAGTTTTACTTATGTCACTTTTGGGATAATTACATAGACTTACATTCATTTCCTGGAGGCTTACCCCCACCCTAAGCTAAACCACTGACCCCGAAACCAATGTTTTACCAACTGGAGACACAACTTTTGTCCTCAAAAGCTGTCCCCAATCAACTCGTGTTAAGTCTAGTTTGTGTCCCCAAAAGTGGCTTAAGTCACATCTACACACACTCACACACACAAAAACAAGCACACACACACATATCAGCTCATGGTCACTTCGGGGACATTACATAGACTTAACTTTAACCCTAACCACTGACCAAAAATCCACTTTTTCCCAATTGATGACATAACTTTTGTTTCTCCAATTTGTCCCCAAAATTATTAAGAGAAACAAACTACAGGGCGTCTGCATCACATACATATAAAGGATTCATTTCCATGTAGTCAGTGACAAGGTACCAGGTACGATACAGGGTTATCCTCCCAACAGAGCACCTCTCTACACTTGGTCAGCATGACACACATGATCAGCACAAACCGTGTTGTTCCAAGAGTGATGCATGTGTATCTTGAAAATGTTCCCAGCTACAGTACGCTTCACTTGGCAAAGTGTGTTGTAATGACAAAAATGATGTCATGTTTGGCCTGAGTGGGGGAAATCCCTGTTAAACAGAGCGGAGCATTGGAAAGGAACAAATTCCCCATATTGGCATTTTAAAGACTTTCCTTCATGCAATTTGTAACTCAGGAAATACACACAAAAATAACAAATATCCACCTGCTCATCAGAATGAGCTGAAGCTTGTGTATGTGTTTATTTGAATACTAATTTTATTATATGATAACAACTAATGACTATGGGCCTTCAGCCACAAGTTATCAATGCAATAACGGCTGACTTACTGACTTTGTTATTTAGTAACCTACTCACAAATACCGCTGTATCATATCTGCAAAGTCATTTATTAGGGGCTGGGTTGTGAGTGCTTTGGGGAAGAGGGATGGGCATGATGACAAACACTTATTTCTCTTCCTGGAAAGTTGGTTTCATAAAAATAATGTCAACAATTTAGTGGCCGGATGAAAGTAATAAACTTCGGTAAGTTATCTTTGATTGAAGGTTTACCTGGGCCTGCTGCTGAGGTTGGGAATGAGTCCACGTGAGCAGGACCCAATGTTGACTGTCTATGCACTCGGCCCACCCAAATGCTACAGAGCAAAGATGAAGCCACAAAGGGCAAAACCTGTGCTCTGTGCATTTCTTCAGGGTAGGACATATAGTGTGTCCCCTGAGGTAACTGGCTCTTGGTTTGACTTTTATGAGAATTGATTAGAACCATTGTGGCTGTCTTTGGGAAGCCAATAACCAATTACCAGTAGCCAATAAATTGAAAGACAGATAAGTACACATGCACATCAGAAGCCTGCTCAAAAGTGTACCCATAACTGATGACAGTATAATTGAATTTTTAATAATGTTTACTTTTTGCAAATATAAACACATCCTGCAATATGGGAATAAAATTTGCTTCACTGCAACTAATGCATAATCAATGAACTCTCAAAACTTCGAAAGGGTTTGTTCAAATGCTTCAAATGATTCTGGAGATTAAATGTAAAAAGTTTTGAAATATGTTTAAAGTTTTAACAGTAGCAATAAATGTTTGAGTGTAATATGTACTGTACTGTCTTTCAGCTGTTCATATGTACATATGGGATTTTGCTGACTATTTGAACTTCAGCTGCATTCTTTTTTCATAGACCTCTTTTATTTAACTTTGAGCTTGTGCAAACAAAAGACAGTGTGTTCACTAGCAGTACTGGTATTAAGTTGGGTTAAGTTTGCTCTAAACGACACATGGTCCCGGGTTCAAATCAAAAGGCATACTAGGCCCCTAAAATAACTCTCCCTTTAACAAATTCACTGTGACATACTGATCACCAGCACAATATTTATAAATATTGGTATAATGATACAGATTGTGAGGTAAATGACTTCAATACAGTACTTTATTGTATGTATAACTCAGTTAATGTTGAGTGTCATCCTCCTGTTTCTCTCTGCTGCCTGTTATGAACTCTGTCCACTCACTTTAAAAGCTGTAAAGTACATGTATGTCAAATGATGTGTGCCCTTCTTATCAAGCTTCATTTTCAGTAGAGTGGAGTAAAAATTCTTTCAGAGGCTGATCTGACCTGCAGGAACAAAAACACAGAATATTTGACATGTTTCAGATTGTTGCTCCTCTACTTGCCAAGGTTTGAGGTCTGGAGCAACGCTTTGATCATCATTTTTTTGGTCAGTCAGAGTTGGTTGTCAGAGGATGAATCTGACTCTCCTCACAGAATCTATGACCTTTACTCTAGTATCACTGCCAGGCAAAAAAAACCCAAACTTCTACAATCATGTATCTCAGCTGATAAACCCTTTTTTACTGCTAACTGCAAACTTTTTTTTACATTAAAAAAAAAGAAATGCAGAATAATCATCAGACTTAAACTTTAAACAGATATTATTCTATAAGTTCCTGGTTCCCAGAGGATGCATCTTCAGCAACTTAGACTACTTTAAGACTATTTTTGACAATTTTTTCATAATTTGATGGAGTACGGTAGAGAACATTACAGGAAATGTGAGACAAATGTGCAACAAAGTTCCCCTGCTGCATTTGAACCAAGGAGGTAATGCAGTATCAATCTTTGACACTCCATGATACTCTAAACTCAACATTTTTTCAAATATAAAAAAACTCCAATAGAGTCAATTTCAAAAATCTTACATTTTAAGCACATTTTCAGTGAGTGACATATGTTCAAATTCTCATTAGTATTTCAGTAAATTGTGTCATTTAAAACATCACCAGTTGATAACATATCTTTATATTGATTGGAATATATGCAGAATGTTTGTGTATTTATAGGTATATGTAGATTTATACACTAAATATGAGACCTGTTATCTTATAACCGGAAAACTTGATGCTGATGAGGATGAGGATGTTGACTGCTGGTCACAAAACACTAAAACTATAATGTCAAACACTAGTTAACTAATACATGCAATTCAATGAAGGTCATGAGGAAGTCCTTTTTTTATTCTCCTCACCAAAACATCAACAGAGTTGTAGTGTTTCTGGAAACCTCTGGGAGGGACTCTTACTGGACTTTGAAACTTTGAATGAGTTCCTGGAGCAAGTCGGCTCCGTTTCTTCTCTTGACTGTCAACAAGTGAGGAGCCAGACTTCAATAAAGGTCACTGTGGATCTTTGATGCACCGATGAGATGTGAAGAATACCTCTTAGCATGACAAGCTTAGTTTTGGGCTAAAATATAAGAACTAAAAGCTACAAATCCTGCAGATACTGTCATTTCTTTGGATACATGTGTCTAATTTCTCATATCTTATATTTTCCAATTATATAAATATATAACTGTAGCTTATATTTTAGCCTCTCTCTGTGGCATAAATGAAAATGCTAATTTGCTATTGTGCTACAATACAAATAACAAAAGATTTGATTTTTATTTGATTAAAATAAACAAGAGAGGATAGAGGTCATATCTAGGACTTCAAAACTATTCATGTTTACAAGCTTATGACGGTCTATCTTTACAATTTACCGTCAGTGACTCTAGGTCATCAACTTATCTTTATGACCCATAAGTGTGATAAGGTCACGTTCTTCTTCAAACAGTCTTTGGTCGCTCTGATTTGTGTTTTTGTAACCAAAGACGTTAATTGAGGAAGAGGAAAGTTTTCTCTGACAGCTCATAAAACCTCTCTCCTTATCAGAGTGTCATTATCATTGTCATTAAGAAATGAACAGATGTTTACAGATGTACACGTGCACAACCCTTCACGGAAACTGAGACGAGCTAAAGAAGGTTACAACCCCTTACTCAGGTTTCTAAAAGGTTATCACAGTTGTAAGAACTGTTTTTTTCTGTAACAATGATCCTACTTTGGAGCATTTCTGGTTGCTGTGGGATGATCATTACCCCCCCACCCTGCTGTTATCATGTGGCTTTTATGGTTATATTTATGCTAAGTCTATTTGATGCATATCATTCAGGCAAAATGAGTCTTTGGAAAATGACACATTGTAAAAACCACCTGTTGTCACACACTCACGCACACACACTTCCTTAGTCATAGTTTGTCTTATCATTTCTAATAAGTGTTATATTTAATCATACTATGTCACTGTGTACCATGGAGATGATGAAAGCTGAACAGAGTCAGATAGATTTAAATGGACATTATAAGAAACGTCTAAACTGTGACTTGTCATAAAAGTGCAATTTGTATTCTGTCCAAAGCTTTTTACATTAGGAGACTGTAAGGTGTAATCTGCTTTTTCACAATCAGTGAAGTATTGAAGCCAGACGGCCGTTATGATTGGACGACAAATCATTCTCAGGAATTGGAGGCCGCCTGGAGAGCCCCCTGATCAGGACAGGGGTGGCTGGGTTCGGAAAAATGGCTGCACATGAAAGAATATCATAGAAGATGCAGGTCATGACTGAAAAATATTTGTTCCAAAGAGATACACATATTTCTTTTATACATGTGAAGATGTGGTGGAAGCATACTGATGTTTTTGAGAGATCTGCTTTCGTATAGTCTCTTTTCTTCTTCATCTTGTTATTTTTCACAGTTGTATTGTCTCTTTTTGTCAATAGCTGTATATGCAGGCTAACCCCCTGTCGTTCCTGTGTTGTGGTGGGGTGAGTATGGAGTGTTCTGGTTCGAAATAAAATGTATCATCCTCCTGTTGTATGACGAATGTTATATCACAATAACAGTTGCAAGTCCTAAACAGTGCACAGACACGTGGAGATAAATGAAAAAAAAAAAAAAGATTACCATTCTAAAAGGATTACCTAGAGAGCAGAGTGAGAAAATGCCCTGGTGGCCCCAACCTTCAGAGGCCCTGAAGGCCTCTGGGTCACTGTGTGGTAATTAGTTTGAGGTAATTTAATTAATATCAAAAGGAGCGCTTGAGGTCTTAGTAGCAGTAGCAGTAGATGTAGTTTAGCAGTCACAGTAGAAAGAATAGCTGCAGCTGGAGTAAATAAGGTTTATTTATATAAAAAATAGAAAATAGATAAAAATGCATGATAAACAGTAAAACAATGACATAAAGTTAACTACAAAAATAACAAACTTAAATAAATGGAAGTTTAAACAAGTTTGGGACACAATCTTCTTTATCTCAATTGTCCACATTCTTCACTCCACTTTTGCCTCAAACTATTTACTCAAAATAATAAGTTTTGCACTTTATTTTCTTAATGTTGCATTCTTTTGAATCATATTGTAATTCTTCTGCTACTTCAGTGTCCTCTGTACATGCTGTACATGGCACTGTACAGCATGTCTGGCTGTCCTGGATGATGGATCCTGCCTCTGTTTTACCTTTTGTTTTTCAATTACAGGTTTATGATGTGTGTCTAACAACAGCAGGTGTATACTGTTCACATTGTAAATCCCTCAGAGACACATGTGCGACTGATTTTAAACTTGCAGTGAGGTCCAACCAACAGGTTCTCTGTTTCCATGCAGAGCTGTTGTGAATTCCCTTTTCCCCTGAACACCCCCCTCCCAGAGGACCAGGAGACAATTTATCCCAGGCATGACACCCCTGATTAGATTAAGTGACTCCAGGTGTGTTCAGATGTGCTTTGACTGACCAGATTATCAGTTCATATGTCTCCAGTCCTAACTCCTCTACGCTCTGCGGACAATGTGAGTTTTCCTTCTTCCTGTTAGAAATGATTTGAATTCTGCTTTGTCTGATGTACATTTGAATGCACTTCTATCTAATACATTGATAGTTTGTCTTATTGTAGTGATCATAACTTAATATATTTGTTTGTTTGGCTGTACTGCAGAATCCATGAAGTGAATGGAGAGGAAAAAAATGGGCCCATCAATAGCATGATTCTTTCAATAAGCAATAGATTTAGTAGAGGCAGTGACAGCATTAGTATTCATAGCAGCAGTGCTCCCTTTAATGTTTGTGTAGTAGCTGTAGGATTTAATGTCTGTCCATAAGCAAAGTCATTCTGGAGCTTTCTAAGAAAAAGAAGTGAAAGTCTTGTCAAGGTTAAATAAAATGTTAGACGTTCACAATCAATACAGTCAACACTGTAAAAGTCTACTTTGTACAAACAGTGTACAGCATGTTCACAGGGAGTTTTGCTCGTTTATGTCAGTTACATTCTGTTAGTACCAAGAAATAAATCTCCAAGGCCTGAGAACAGAGTCTAAAACAATAGTAACCATCGTGCAAACTTCCAAGAATATTGCTTGAACTTTAATCCGCCTCTAATTTTTTTATTACTTTGTTGTGCTGCAGTTTATTCATGGGAAGTGAATTGTAAAGGTTTTATCTCTTATCTTTGCAAATGGAAAGCATGCTCAAATATCATCATCAGCCTCTGTAGTATTCAGCCTGCCTACCTTTTTTTTTTTTTTTTTTTTTTAAACGGGTAAAAATATATAGTTTCATTGTTCAAAAAATCTCAGTCATTTCCTTGAACAGCTGGGCGTCCTCGCAATATTTTCAGCTGTGGATGAATCTGCATTTAGTTTAATTTGCCTTTTCAATAATTCATGGCAGCAGGGCGTTGAATGTAGGATTGAGTCAAAATGAAGTACTGTGTGTGTGTGTGTGTGTGTGTGTGTGTGTGTGTGTGTGTGTGTGTGTGTACATGTCAACCAGTGCAAGTGTGGATCAGTGATTTGTTTTCAACAGTTTTTGAACAACAATGGAACTCTATGGCAACAAAGAGAATAAGATATGAGGCTTTTTACATAATGCAAATAGTTCATATTATTGATGTGTTTCTGTGTAATTTACCACTGCCATTCTCTGTGGACTTAAAATAAATATCTAAAGAATAATACCAGTAATTTCTTTTCTTCCTGTAACAGTTGTCCTAGTGACTAACTTCCACTACTTTGACAGAATATACATTTATCATGCAGGCATAATGAATAACACAGGGAGACTATGTGTGACTCATGTGAGCTGGCCCCTTCCTGTTAGTGCAAACACAAGGAGACAGTGCCCCCATGTGGTCATTGTGGTGATCTATTTATACTGTTGTGAGTTATTATATTTCACACAATGGTTGAGAAAATGACCTCAAGATTTTAGTGACATAGAATTCTGCATCTCTATATGGGTTTACACCTGTATCCTGTTGCAACAAGCTCCCCCCAGTGAAATAGTTGTGTTTGGATTGGCTGCTTTGGGTGAGGACCATGTCTGGAGTTGGGATTTGTAAATCCTAGTAAAGGAGGTGGGATTTGTATGCAGTGGGAGAGGCGGTTCTGCCTGAAAGGCTCAGTGCAGGGAGAAAAAGTTCAGAGGAACCTGTTCTCCCTGAATCCTTCATCCTGGCTCTCTCAAGGCGTGTCTTTCAGAGTTAAGTACATTCAACACACAGGGATCCACTGAGGATTGAGTTCTCTGTAAAGATATAATGAGTGAGGTGAGAGGTCAGAGGGAAATGCTGAAGAGGTATTTTTAAATAATGTGCTGGAAAATGTAAATGAGATGAATTGTAATGCAGTGAATATCAGAGGCTAGGATTTTTTTTTTAATGGATTGAATGATGTCCTTTTTAAAAAGAGAAGATGATGGGGAAATTAAAAAATACTGCAAGTGTCATCACAGGTGGTTTAGAGGAGCAGGTGACTTCTACTGTGACTTTTTCTGGCCAGACTCATACAAAACCAAAGATGAACACTTGCTTATAATAGTGAAATGTGTTTATCATTACCCTGAGAATATTACAACAGTAGCATAACTCTAACAATTAAAATTATATTGTCTCATGAACATAAGAGCATGCTTGCATTTTTATATAATGTATTTTGTTGCAATTATTTGCCTTTTTAAAGCTTGTTGGCTAAACAAGACACTACTTTAAAATAATGTGAAGCCAGGTTTCTCTTTCTATGACAAGGCTAAAAATACACCTTGACAAGAAGATATAGAGGAGGTGCCATAATTCCCATTCAGGTGTCAGTGTGCCTTAATGGATTTTCAATACACAAAAAATGACTACAATTATTTGCTCCAGACCCTTTTAGACATATTGATATTGTGAAACCATGACAACAATATACTGTGTGATAGTTACTCAGATATATCCTCAATTTAAAGCAGATCATGAATGACTTTTATTAATGCAGGGCTGCATCCCAGTTTTCTGGGAATAATAAACAGGACAAACACACATTATATTTTTTGTCCTTGGGAGCTCATTTATTTAAAAAGTATGTTGGACAGGCCATGCTTTAATACAAAAATATTCCAAATACTGTACATTGGTTCTCAACATTGTGCAAAATGTAAAAAAAAAAAAAAAAAAAAAATATTTACAACTCCAGTTAACAGGGAGAAAGTTGAGGGGGGGGGAAAGTCTCAAAATATATTGATACACATTATAATTGAGGTTTAACCCGGAGTCTTAACACTGAAATGTTCTGATGAGTTAATAAACCTCCACTTAATCTGAAATGCGAACAGAGTAAACATTTTTTTTTTACACTTTGTGCTAAAAGGAATGCAACATGAATAATAGACTTTACATAATGTATAAAAGCATGCATCAGGTTGGAACCATACCCATTTTTTTTCAGTTAAGATTGAAATGTAACTTTAAAGTTGCATTTACTGTCAAATGGACATTGTGCAGAAGAATAATCCAAATTCCAGCGAAATGTTTCCATAAAATAAAATAAAAAGTCACAATTATAGTTCAGGTTGAAAACTGAGGTTAAATAGCTGGAATGCTTTGTTTTGTAGTTTGCTAGAAAAGACATATATAGTGTTTCCAGTTTTAATTCAAGGATAAGTTCACTGCTCTCTCACATGCATGCACAACTCTAAAGATGACACTGATATCCAAACTCTTAACCATCCAATCCACATCAAGACACAAGACTCTCATCCTCATTCATTTCTCCAGACGGTCCAGCAGCAACACGTTTTTAATTACAAAGTCACTTAATTTAAAAGCCAGGATGTTGCTCTTTCTTTCACTTCATTTGTAGAAGCTTCATCTTGTTTCCTAAAAACAACAAAGAGGGGGAGAACATTTAGCCGTTGAGAATGAACTCTTTTTAAAGTAAATGTTTGATAAGGCAGCACTTACCCAGTCCTTTAAGAAACTTGTTCACTCCGCTTGGCTCCGGCTCAGGATATGAATCCAGATACTCGGCCACTCTGACTTCAAAGAGACCTGGGACAAAGTTAGAAATGTTCAGCCGCTGACGCCCACTTAAATAAATTATCTTCATATGCAGTATAATTTGTTGTTCTGCTGTCCATGTTAGCATGCACTCGCTGCTCTTAACTCTGTTTCTTCAAATGAGTGGCTGTTAGGTCAGTGCATGCCGTGACTTATTTAACTTTAATCCTATTAAACTCTGATTTAATATGATTAAATTAAACTACCATTTATCCATTTAACAGATTATTATGTGGAAACATCTGACTTCTATACTCCAACTTTTATGTTAAACTTTGTTAGGATGATATTTTAATGTGTTCTTCACAAAGATCAATGGGTAGATTTCAAACTTCCTGTGCTGATGTTACAAGCAAGAGTGGTTGCAAATCAAGACAGACACCAAATCATAATTTTTTTAAATTTATAATATTGGTGAAAAACTGAGCATTTACTTTTAGTATTTAGTTGTACCCATAAACTGTTTGCAGTGATGTGGGATATTAAATGTAGGGGCTGCTAAAGGAAATCTAACATCAAGTTTCACAGATTCATGTTAAAAGCTTTATCTACAAACTACTGACCTTTTTTATTTTTATTCTTCCTATATTTATTATTAATAAAGTAGTTCCACTGTGTACTGATATGTGCATTTCCAGTGTCTAACTCAACTTTAGTTTTGCCTCTTCAGAACTCATCAGAGCATGGTAATGGAAACTAGAGAATAGCCTCCATTATACTTTCCTGTTTCACAAAGCCATGCTAGAAAAATATAGATTTAAAAAAAAAAAAAACCTATCTGTGACTAATGGCAGGGCCACTGCTACATCAATAATCACCTCTCCCTCCTCCCTTGCGCAGCTCTTTGTCCTGAATGAAGCCGGCAAACATCTGAGTGTCCATGAAGAGCTGCAGGAACTGGCGGACTCCGCGGGAGGGGTGAGATTTGCGGAAGCTGTCGCGCTGAAGCTCCCTGCTTCCGCTGGAGGACTCGACCATGTGGAGAGGATAATGGCCCACCAACTCCACGAAGAACCGCACGAAAGCCTCTGACAACAGAGAGCTCAGGACAGCAGGCTGGCCTGGATGGTTCATAAAAAGATAAAAAGATTTATAACAAATATACCCCATAACAGATGAGTTCTACTGTGGATTTATGATAAGATAATCTAACCAGTCTGTTAGTTTCATCAAGTATTACTACAGACATGCTACACATTCTGTGGCATGTTAAAGGCTTATGCTTACAGTATGTTATGTGCAGACATGCTGTGCAATTCATTTAACAGCCTCTGACCATAAATGTAGTAAACTGGACATAAGAGCTGATGCTGCTGTAATGAAAAACATCACTACACATAAGAAGGAACTTAATACGGTGATGTTGCAACTGTAAGACACTGAAATACCTAACTGACAACATCTTTTTGTTTCCTCTGTGTCTGTTTATACCAACCTCCAGATCTGTCTCCATCCTCCTGCCTCAGGATATCTTCCCTCTCCTCCAAGATCTGCTGCAGCGCTGCCTGCAGTTTACTGGGCAGGATGCAGTCTTCATCACCTAGCTGCCACACACAACAGGAGAAGTCAACATCAGTCACATGATATGTTTTATGAACACAGATTTTTTTAAACTTTCTGCCTGACCAATGGACTGCATTTCTGCATGTAGGTGCTTGATTTTCAATGAATTCCTTGTGTTGTTTTAGTTACACGTGTTATAAACATGTGTAACAACAATACACCAAAGACTGATGTTTATGGACTACAGTGCCTGTAAATTCTGCTATTTATTCATTTGGTCAGATATTCTTTTGCCCTGTATTAAAAAATTTCCAACAGATGTATGTTACATGCTGAGAAAGGAAACTATTTGCAATTTGGTTTACATATCCAAACATAATTGAAATGACAGTTGTGTAAAACAGACAAAGTGTTAGCACAGCAATAAAATCACTGTTTGGTCCATTAGCTTACAGTTAATTCAGACACAGTGTCTTTATTATGATATTAAGTCCAATAAATTAAACAATAACCAGAACCCTGTCAAAATAATAGACTTAAACACAATAAAAACAAAATTGAACAGACTGAATGATTACTGTTGATTACTAGCTATAAAACAGGCTTTGTGATTGTATCATAACATGATCAGCGGGGTTTCTGCTGTGTGCTTAAATCCTACATAGTTTTATTTCTGCAGCTGTGTGTGTGTGTGTGTGTGTGTGTGTGTGTGTTGGATCTTTTTCTCTTTGTCACTCTCAAAATATTCTGTGCGTAAAAGGGACAAGTGCAGGCAAGGCCATCTCCTCCACTGGAGCCACACCTTTCTGTTCCCATAATACACTGCTATGTGTACACACCTGAACGACAAACTTGTCTTCACACAGATTCACTATGAGCACCTGGAAAACAATGAGAAGAAAGAATGACGGTTACTAACTGCGTGAGTTTACTGTTTCACAACAAGAGTTTCAGCCTCTTCTACATCTACCGGTTCTGGGTTTAATCATATAATACAAACGTAGGCACTAAAACCCCTCTATCAAAACACAGACACACTACTTAAACTGCAAGTTTTACATATGAAAGAAATTTAACAGAATTCTGGCCGACCTCCTCGATGGGCAGATCCAGCAGCTGTGGCAGGCAGGGTGCCAGCACCCCGATGAGGAATGGGGTGGGGGAGCAGCTGATGTCCAGCATGCTGGCTGGCAGCACAGGCACGAAGGTGTGTTGCCAGGTGAACGGGTAAAGCAGCGCCAGCACTGCATGGCTACACCGAGACAGCACACTGCAGTGAGGAGAGATAACAACCCTATTCAGTCGTCACACAGATCACATGACACAGATATCAATCATAGAGTGGTCACACAATACAATTCTTTTCCTCCACGTATTCACAGCAACTAAGAACCATTTGTGCAAACAGTATTTGTCTGTTAGAGAACCCTTTAAGAATCCAAGCTATCAGCGTAACTACAGCTGTGCCCTTTACAGTCTGGTTGATGTTACAGTCATATGCACACATGCTGTGAAATACCACCTCCACTTCTGACTTCAACTTCTGGAGTAAATTGTTTTCTCTTCTCAGCAAAGCACTCAAGCCCAGCACTTCTGACTCATCGTGCAGCCTCTCCCCGTTATCTCAGATATAAAAAGTATCGGGATACTCATCCTTCTTCTCAGGGGTTGTGTCCTCTGAGTTTCAAACTGCTGTTACTACCCTGAGAAAAGCCAACCTTACTCAGCCAATTTTAATAACTTTAGACCAATTCCTCATCTACATATCCTCCCTAAAATCATTTAACTTTTGTTTCTAATAAGCTGTTTGCACTTTGCGGTGCAGAAACTTATTACACTGCCACGAATTATAATACTTTATTTAATCAACTTAAAAATTATGTAGGTGTCCATCATCTCGTACTCATAGTTTAAGACCATGTTTAACAAAAGACAAATTTAACAAATAAGTGCTGGAGCAATTTCTTGGGTTTATTTAATGTACACACAGAGTGATATTAATTCCTTTAAAACCAATGAAACTTCAAATCTAAAGTATTTGTCTATTAAATATCCATGACTGAAAAGCAAAAGTCAAAGTTTTTTTTTAAAAACAGCTAAAAAGGTATTATTCATTAGGAGCTAAGCGCTAAAATACTCTGAAACTAATCCTGTGTGGTTTGATCTGATTTGATTGACAGCGATTGAACAAACCATCATCTGTCATCACATTCTGATTTCAATATTTCTGAATTCTGATTGGCGCAAGGACACATGTGACATCACTGTTTTCCAGCTGACTTCAAACCAGAGAAAAGGGCACAGAGAAAAACACAGATATAGAAAATTTCTCATGTGAAATAACCACAGCTATTGTAACAGTGTGATCATGTAGGATCACATTGAGAAAGTCACTTTTCAGGCCCTTTAAGTTTGCTGTTTTGTATTTACTGTTACTGTAAAAGTTGTATTGTTTAACTGGAAAACAAATGCTATGTAATAAGCAGATATCTTCATGTTTAGGATCTTAAGTCTGTATCAGGAACTGTTGCCCACTGAGACACAGTAAGTGATACTGAGCTCTACAAATAAACCTGACATGACTTGACTTGCCGTTGGGACTCCACAGCTTAGTGTTTCGTGAACTAACACACTGAGGCCAAAGTACACACAGATAGATGATACTGGCCCTGGGTCTGTGTGATGTAATCTAGCATTGAATCACTATATTACCCTTGTATATACAACGATGGTGAAGTGGTTAGACAGTGGTTTGTTGTGTCACCGCGGCAGGGATCTAACCTCAGTTTGTCAGCGATGAAGATGACCCTCCTCTCGAGGAGAAGGGAGGCGAACACCTGCAGGAGTTTCCCGACGCTGAGACACTGCAGCAGGCTGTCAAAGTCCACGTGCTCTAATCTGGAGTCCACCGGCCGACACAGAGTCAGTACCTGGCAGAGCAACGACAGCAACGAGAGCACAGGTCGTACCATGTAAATAAACTTGTAGTCGTGCACAAGCGAAAACAGACTCCACACGCCAAATATTTGAACGATCGAATTATCTAAGTGACCCCTTACGAATTATCTAAGTGACCCCTTACGAATTATCTAAGTGACCCCTTACATAAGCTTCAAGTGAATCTTGCTCAAGTGAAAGATGAAATTTGAAATCTTGGGAATCGGGAAAATGAGCTGTAGCCGTAAAAAGCTAATTAACTGCTGTCATTTCAATTTTAAGGCATCATAACTTCATTTATTTTGAAACTACAAATAGGAAAGACTAAAACCTGTACTGTGTGTTATAATGTAGCTGTCCCAACATGAACCCTTCAAAACTGAAATAGCCCCCCCCCCCCCCCCCCCCCCCCGCCCCCCACTATTGTTTACATAGATAGCCTCCCATGAGTCATCCCTGAGCCTTGCAGAAGGGAGCGGTCAAGAGGAACAAAACTACCAATTGACATTTTAGTTTAAGGGTTACCTCGCTCCCAGAGCCAGGAAGAAAGCTCTTAACAGTGACTGTGCGTCCAGGAGCTGGGAATGGGGCCTCCATCACGCTGCGCATGAAGGGGTAAACCAACGCTGGAGAAATCTCTCGACGCCTCTCCACCTCCTCCAAAATCTGGGGCAGACAAGAGCTAGACAAATTAGTGTGACTCCTGCAGGAACTAGTGTTGATTAAAGTCTAAACAATAGAACAGAGGCATGATGTAGTAAATGTAGTTTCCCTGTTGGTCATATTCACACGTACCCTTTGTAAATTTCCAGCCAACTGGAAAATAGGTGGGACGCAGCTACATGCACACAGTTTTTTGTTTTTTTTTTGAACAACACACCCAGTGATTGCTCAGGATTATCTTCTAGTGTAGCTTCATTCCATACTAATACATGCATACATACACAGCTGAACTTAAGCAAATATCTGTGCAGCAGCTGCTTTATCTCCCTCAAAAGGCTGGAAAAGTGAGCAGATGCTTTACCTTTGCAAACAGGTTGAAACAGCCCAACTTGCTGACGATACAGTGGACCTCTGGAAGCCTCTTCCCTTTTCCATTGGGCTTTAAGAGGCACATATATAGGTTCATGTGTCATAAAGAAGATAAAAACAGAGCTATAACAGATCATGAGCTTGTATCACAGAGCATATTTCCCTTTGCAAATAGGTTTTATAGTGTTTTCAATGACAATTTTGTATAATGGAAGAAAACTAATCAACAGTCTAAAGCCTGAACTCTTCATTTTTTATGACAGCGGCAGAGAGCCAATCTAACAACGTGTGACATAAACTCATGTTAGCTTTAGTCAGGCTCCCTCCACACTAAAGATAGAGTAAACACAACAAGTCACAGTTACAATCTGCTTAACAAAACAGTATGTTCACAATAAACAAACGCAAACAAAACAGAAAAGGCAGATATACCACATAATTTTAACCTTAAGAAAAAGTATGTTTTAAAATAAAGCTGCTCTTCTTGTGAGGCAAAAGAGAGGGAAAAATGATGAAATTCTTCTTGGTCTGTGTCATTGATTCAGAGGTGGTTTATGGTCTGTGATTCACATGCACTAGTCCTCAGAGATGTTGAGTAAGCATATGGCCGGCTGCCATTTCATCAGACACACAAACACATGAGCGCTCCAGCCAGTGATTCAGATGCAAACACGTCCACACTCACCAGGATCTTACGACAGTAACAAAACCAGCGGCTGCCGTCTTCTCCGGTCAGGACGAAGGAGAAGGTCTCACTGCGAACACATCGACACCCAGGAGGTGATTCAAAGATTTAAAAAAAACACTTCCTAAATGACTTCATCTAAACTGACTTTTTACTGCCTAAAAAACATGTAGCCAGAAGTTTAGAATATGAATAATTCTTTGTGTAAAAAGCTGGGGGGAAAAAGATTGAAACATGTATTTAATGAATTAGTTGATTAATGTCTGTCTACAGATACAAAGGAGATCATACAGAGGAGGAGAGAGAAAAAGGCTGTCTTCAGTTTACTTGAGCGACCACAGTTGGGTGTTTTAAATACAGGAAGGTGTAAATTGAGGTCACAACCCAAATTACAGCAATGAGCCAATATCCAGTGAAAAAAACACGAATGGCCCTTAGCACTGGGAGTTTTAATTAGATCAGATGAAACTTTTGATTATCCCTGTGGGGAGTTTGAGTTGTTGCAAAAGCAATTTATGGGTTGCAGCTGACAGCTGAGGGTACATAAATAGGAAAAGAGGAAATGGGGTATTGAACATAATAAAACTAGTTACATCATGAGAAAGAAAAGGTTATATGATATACACACACACGAAGGGTGTTTATAACAGGTGTATACAAGAAGACAGAGAGAATACACACAATGTAGTATCATGTTACCATTAAAGCCTCTGCCTTTTGGATGCAGTTACTTCTGTATCTATTTAACATGCTGTTAAAATATTACTGTTGTATATGAGCTACCTTGGCATGTGTGCAGAGGGCTTCCAGTCCTGTGAGTCAGGGAAGCAGAACTTGGGAATGACCTTCAGCTGATCCTCAGCCTCTCTGGAGAGCCGGGACGACTTCTCAAACTGAAACAGAGGAACTCAGTTAAGCACAGCAGCGGTTCTCTAAACGGGATCCTTGAAGTGGTTCCAGGTGAGCTCAGGTGAAACCAGAGATTTAACAGCATTATAATGTAATTCAATCAACATAGAAGTATAAGAAAATTAACAATGACTCATGCAAGGTTTCATTCTTTTGAGTATTTTCCCACAAGCGTTTCCACATGACAAAATCTCTATTGTAAATGTCTAAATTCATTCTATAAACATCACATGAACTGACAGATAAAGTTTGAGATACTTTTAATGGTCCCTTCTAACCATTTTGGGGAACTGTTGTGTGATTTCAGGGGAGTAGGTGTTTCCAGGGGAGCCTTTTCTCAGCGACACCACCACGAAGATCTGGAAAAGCTGCTGCTGCTGCAGCTGGATTAAGTCTCTCTCCAAGGTGCGGTAGCCTGGCCGACGTTTCAGTGTAGACTGGATATAAACTGATCTCTTGGAGCCTGCTAGACACCACACAATGAGACAATATGGTAATGCTTATCCTGGGACGTATCACTTTCAGCACAGAGGAGCAATACGAGGCTTTTTAAAAGATTAGTATAAAAATGTGAAGTTCACGATGATTCTCTGCAACCTGGAGTGGGTCAACATTTTGGGAAACAGGCTTATTTTCTTTCTTGTCGATAGATGAGAAGATTGATGCCACTTTTATATATGTCCTTTTAGTATGATGCAACAGATTTGTGTAATCTGTACAAAAATAGAAATGTATAAACAAGTTCTGGTTTTACAGGGAGTTGCGTGCTGGGACTATTTCTTGTCCAGGCCCCGGGACTTTCTGGACTCTTGTAATCGCAGAGAGTTTGTCAGGCGGCCATCGAAGTCTTCAAAGAGTCTCCGTGCCTGGCATATGAAACTATAGCTTCTCATTTTTACAGTTGTGTTTTTGCACCCTTTAAAACAAATATTATATACTATAACCTGTTAATAATATTTTATGGTGGTGGATTGTCATCAGTCCAGCACTGATTGGACTGCCATGAACTTTGTACAGATATTCATGGTCCGCAGATGATGAATCCTACTGTGTTCAATGATCCACTGACTTTTCATGTAGCGCCATCATCAGGTTGATCTGACCAATACTTTGTGCTTAAGTACAACTCCACACAGCTGCTAGCATGGCTGTAGACTCTCAGTCTTGGATGGACCAGACATTTGCATCAATCAGCTCATGTAGATCTTGGCAAGAAAGTGAAAGCCAAGAACCCAAACTGTAGAACTGTTTCTTCAGAAGGGTCGCACTGGGTATAAATAATCGGTAGTTCATGTCTCACAGCAGTGTTTCTCAAAATTCAAACCACATTTCTGACAAGCATGATTGTTAAGAGGATGTTGCTGATGTTGCTGATGTTGCTAGGTGTTTGTTTTCATTGGCTTTTCAAAGCCAAAGCTTTCAAAGTGCTTTATAGCAATACAGCAGATTCCTCAAAAAAATCTGATCTTGCTCTTTCCGTTACTAATTAATCAATCAACTATTTTACAATTAATAGATTAGATTCAGTCTCTAAAATGTTAGAAACCAAGTCCTTCACAATTTTACCAGGTGACGTCTTTCAATTTCTAGTTTTGTCCAACTAACAAGACTAATCGTTTGTTCAATTTTGTTAAAGTAGCTAGCAAAATTATTAGCACCCAGCAGCCCTCTTTAGAATGACAGAGAACTTTTGCAGAGGCATGTCCAGATCCAACCATCCTTTCTAGGAGGAATTCATTCTTCCCTCTTTTGGGAGAAGATGCAGGTGCCACGCGGTACAAAGCTTTAAAGAAGTTTAATTTTTCTTTTGTTCCGAGTGTAATAAATGTGCTTAATTTGCAGTAAACCTTGACTGCACTGCTATACAGCACTGGCATACCAATGGTTAAATACTTATAGACACATTTTTGTTGTTGTTGTCGTGATTAATGTTGCATTTCCCCTTGTATATTGTGTTTGTGTTTTTTACCCTCTAATGCAAATGAACTGAATCTGAACTTCAACTGAAATTTACAATGACACAAAACAGAGAAAAGGTTCCACTATATACATTAAAAAAAAAAGGAAGTGTGGAAAAAATCCCCTCCCACTGTAACCCTCCTCTACCTGCCTAACTACTTCCTGAATGGGTGGAGCCCCAGAATCTATACAGGCAACCAGCTCACCTGTGGCAACAAGGAAGCTGACTGTGGAGCTGACGTAGATGCCTCATCCCTTTAATAGTTTGATGTGTCTATAATATATGACGTGTATGTTTATTTTGTCCGGTTTAAAATGTATATATAGCAGGTTTAGTAGCTCATGATTTATTTGTTGTCCTGATTAAGTTTCAGTAGTGGTTTGCGTTATTGCTTCATTCTTATGTTTAGATAATAACTGTGTTCCAGGCTAAACTATTTTTGGAATCATGATGCCAAAATAATCTTATGTTATCATTTTCTTGTGTGATCAGACAAACCGGTTTAAACTACTTCCTATTAAAAGAATGATCTGGAATCCTTTGGTTTTTGCTCATCTATTCTAATAGACAAACCATTGAGTTGGTTAATATTCCTGGGGCAAGACTATCCTTAGGACATGTATTTCATAACTGATAAACAATTAGTGTTTCAGCATGAGTCTTTATGTCTCCATCTATAAACATATAAATGCTATGACCTTTTCTTTCCATGTTTGTCCTGTTTGTATTTGCCAATAATTAATGACACAACCAGATGTTCTTACCCCATATGAGAACTTCTAAGTACTTTTAAAACTTAAACCTGACAACCAAACTTAACATAAAAGAGCGTTACAGATAAATTAACACGACGGTGGTACCTTTGGAGTTGTCCTCGGGGTCGCTCTCTGTCCCGCTGGTCTCCTCTGTTGATACGAATTACAGGAGGGAGAGATTAGCGAGAGGCAGGGGAATGGAAAAGACTTAAGAAGCCATAATCAGATGCAGACAGTCAGCCTTTGTTTCATAATCAGTGGCTTCGTCTGCTGCAGCTGGCCTTGTGTGTGCCATCAAAAGCTGGGTATTTCCACCATGAGGCTCAACTTAATCTTATTGAAGTGTTGATGTGTGTGACATTTGGGCCTCTGCGACTGTGTGTGTGTGTGTGTGTGTGTGTGTGTGTGTGTCTGTGTGTGTGTGTCACCTCGCACTGAGAATCCCTGGTTCTTCACTCTCTTCTTCCCTCTCTTGTCGTCAAAGATTGTCTCAATCTTGTTGACGTACTGCGTTGTAGGACAATCATAGGTAGTTGTCAGCCACATCATTTTACAGCCATTACAGACAGATGATAACAGGGAATCAGGATGTAACAGCCACTAAGTACTAGATTTAGTAATAGATTTTTTGCATTAACCCTTACACTCCTGAATTCTTCCATTAATGGCCTGAAAGAACATTCAGTATTTCATAGGGGACTCAAGTCAACAAGGGCCTACATTTATACACAAATAGTCATAGAGTTGGGCTCAACATATAGACAGGCACATACAGGAAGCTGAAACTTATCTTTCAGAGGACACACAGAGCACTGCCAGCCAAGGAGGAAAACTTTTATGACAGTGTATGGAAAGAAACTAAAATTCCCCATCTTTGATAATCATACTGTTATCAAGCAGAAACATCCACAAAGTCATGAAGTGCTATTATGCCTAAGCTCATTTTCTTTGTTTTAACATCTTTTTCAAAGATCTGAACAAGTTTATAGATGATACTTAACAAAATATTGTATTAAAAATATATAATCTTTTAAATTTACATAATAGGAAAGAAACAAATTAACAAAGACACGCTCATCTTGTTAAAATACCATCCGAACCTAAACTTGATTAGTATTCCCTTCCTCAAACCTGCTGGCAGCCACAGCACAAGTGTCATGTGGGTCTGGCAGCAATAATCCTCCTCTAGTCATCACCCTTACAGATGGATGTCAGTACATCTGCTTTATTACCGTACCTCGCTGTTGAAGTCGCTCCCTGTCCGCACTCTTTCCACTGCCATCGGTCGTATATTTAAATCCCTAGGTTCCGTCTGAATTGTCATAAAGGCATTGAAACGGTTTCTGTTGCTCTACCACTATCTCTTCTTTCAGTGTCCTCTACTTCCTGTTGAACAAGTTGCCGCCCCCATTTTTTTGTTTTTTTCTTTACTTCCGACAAAAACACGTGATTGTGGACTGTTTGTCCATTCTGCAATAAAAACTATTTGTTGTCTCCTGATATAATGGGCATGTGAAATCTAATGACAAGATCATTTACCTGAGGCGTCCTCAGTGTTTTTTGAGTGCTTGTGCGTCGGGGCGTAGCTGGTTTAGGAGTATCTGCGAGGGTTGAGGCTTTGGATGCATGGAGTCCCTTCTTCTCCAGTTTGCCAGCGGACCCCTGTAGATTCTGGGGTTTCGGAGGAAGCTGGAAGACAAAAACTGCGGCGTTATCACAAGCTTTTACATAATCACCTGGTATTACACTTCCCTTCCTGCTTCCTTCTTTTCAATTTCAGGTTAGACAGAGAGCATTTGATACATCCACACAGCACTATAATGAAAATAGTTGTGTACTGAGTAAAGGAGACATAAATTTAATTTCTTCCATTACCTTGGGGACGTGAGGCCTTGCAATAGGGAGACACATAGGAGACAGCTTGACATCCTCATAGGGGTTATCTCTGGTCACTTCACCTGAGGGAAGATAGATTGATGGGAACGATTAGACAGTCCACCATTATCAACCATTCCAACAAGATACTTAAGATAAAAACTATTGAGTGAAGTGTTTGCTGAGGATATAAAACATTTAACTTTCCATCATAAAACTGGAGCACACATGATATCATTTTAAAAATGTATTCCTTCTTGGTTTTTATGGAGTTATGAGTTAACAGTCTGGTTTTCTTTACAGGTGCATTTCATGTGAAGAAAGCATTTAAAAACTATTATGTAAGGAATGTAACAATTGTGGATCTTATTCCATGCGACCTTTGGTAAACTAGGAATTGCGTAATATCATCAGTAATTTTCATAGTCTTATTTATAGATTTGGATACAGATTGGATTTGTTCAAATTTGATCATTGGAGTTTTAGTTTACTGCAAATATTGATGTAGAGGCAAAGTTTGTTACATACTTATAAGTAAGATATTACCTTTATCCTGTACTATTACATGGTACATCTCAATACAAGTAGTATTCTACAGCTAAATCCAAATACACACTATGATGTTGGTAGCAGTCCTGCTATGAATAGCGTATTTTTAAGTGATTATTACCCAGAACAGATATGACTCAGACACATGTGCCTCTTGGACAATCTGACTCTTGGATTCTCTGACTTAACAAGTAATTCAATTTGCTGTTTTTCCCTAACTTGGAAACACCTCTCAAAATGATTAGGTTAGGGTTTGTGTTTCACAAATTGTAGAATTTGCGGGAAACCTGCTTTGGGAAACAACCCCCTATTTTTTTATAGGCAATGATTAGTTCACTGGTCCCTGTAATGCATCACTCGTGAAGAAGCTCTGCTAATACACTGTGAATGAGTCATTTAAAGAGGCATAACTGCACATTTAACTAATAACGGGCCCCAAATTGGCCTTAATTACTTCCTGTCTTTCTTTGTTTTTAACACATTCATCAAAGGTTTAACGAAACGTGACACCCACATGTGCAGCTTAACGATCAAAAGCTCTGAAAAAGTTCACCCACAACTCTTCCAGCTCAACTTACAGACGATGTCCTCATAAATATTGTCGTCAGAGTAGGCATGGTAGAGGCTCGAGTGCCTGCCCTCGCCTCCGAGCGTGGCTGGCTTTGCCGTCAGACGCGCCGCATCCTCGTACTCAAAGGACTTCCTGCAGCAGGGTGGGAAGGGAAGGCAGTGAGAAAGACTGCTGTCCTAAAGATAGCCGCCATACTATTGTTCACTCTGGTGTCTTATACTCAGCAGGAGTCCCACCACTAAATTCCATATGTTGATATCAAAGACAGCAAGTGAGTGGGTGATAAACTGTCATGAAAGGAAATGACTGAGCATATGGTATAAAAGTTGTTTGAAAAAAATAAAAACATCCAGACAGAGGATTTAGACAGAGACAGTAGTTGGCAGTGTAACAATGTCTGTCAGCTGTCAGTGTAAAAATGAGGTCACTGAGCTACTTTCCTACCCTGAAAGCTTTAACAAAAAAAAAAAAAAAAAAAAAAAGGGAAGATGCAGATTCATTTAGTTGCAGATTGTTTGCTATTGTCTAGTTAGTAGTTTATGTTCCTCTTAACTGTTTGCACTGAAGGTTTGATGTGTAATGTGGTACTGCACTCCAGCATAAAAACAGGCAATCTGGCTCAATGCTGAAACAGAAACCGTTACGTGATTATGTTCAGTGATTTAATACCGACCTCAATACAGGAAATTCATAATGAACAAGAATGAGTGGCAGTTAGTGGCTTCCTCTGAAACTGGTAAACAAAGAGTCCTGTTCGACTATGTTGACTGTGTGCAGATACAGTATGACATGATGATATGAAAGTAGGTGAGAAAGTTTTGTATTAGGGGGCTATAAATAATTTGTTAATCATTTAGCACATGCATGGTCTAATCCTCATATATGAAAAGCAGAAACCCAACAAATAATTGAAAAATAGTTGCATTTAAAGTTTCTTTCCATTGACTAATTGCTGCAGCTCTAATGACTATATTGTACCACAATCAGGAGTTTTTAAAGGGTTTCTTTCTACAGTATTCATTTGTTATCATATTATTATTTTAAGGTATTTTATGGGCCATTGTATGTCTTTATTATACAGCGACAGTAGAGAAATGACAGGAAACGCAGAGAGAGACATGAGGAAGAACATGCAACAAGTGCCCCTGTCCAGATGTTAACCAGGGACACTGCGGTTCAAGTGAGGGAGTTTCTACAGGATATCAAAGAACACAGTTTATACAATATAACTTAAAGAAAGTAACCAGCCACAAGATAACAGCACATTGAATTTCCCCTTCATTTCCTCTTAAAGGATTCTCCTTTAAAGTACTGCCAGATTGAGCCGTTATAAGATACTGGTCTTAAAGATCCAAGTTATTGTTTGATTTGAGTTTAATTCAAATGAGCATTTGTGTTGGTCTTTTCAGTACTTGCAAATCTAGCTTTCGGAAAAGCAAAAATTAATGTTTGTATTTCTATATTAATATTATTAGAAATTGTGAATATCTGAGCATATTTTTATATTCTGTCACATGCACATACAACATCTAGACGTGACTGTTATAAAGACGTGTATTATGACTACAGAGATGAATGTGTACATGGGTAACACACACAGTTATACAGTTGTGTCTTGTTTTGCTTTGCCGTCAGTGAATGAGTGAGTGAGTGTGAGACTGTGTGTGTGCGTGCCTGGACATGATGACCCTGGACGCGATGCTGCCGAGGATCTAGGCCACATCCAGACAATAGAGAACAATGCTGCCAGATATCATGTGACATCACAACTGAACGCCAGCCAGCAATTAAGACCCTGCCCAAAACTGTCCTAAAAAACCCTTGCGTCTGCTGATACAAAATAAACACCACAAAGTGTTTTAGCCAGAGTCAGAAGCAGGGAATTATTTCAATGTGTATATATATATATATATTTTTTTTTACAAACTTTTCCTTAAGCAGGAGAAACTGCAACCCCTTTCATTTTTTAAACTCAGGACCACTTAAATACAATTATACAGGTCATTAAAAAATGTATACAATCAACCCTGCTTTTAGTGCATTAACTCACCTGTTATGTTTATGTCTTGAAAGCCCCTCTGTCTTTGCAACCGGACATGGAGGAGGTGGGAAGCTCGGTGGGTGGGCTACCCTCCTACTCCTCACAGTGGAGAGGTTGTTATGAGGGGATCTGCTGTCCCATCGTGGTGCGTGCCCCATATTGTTGTTGGCTCCCCGGTACTGGAATGTCCGCTGAGGTTTGGGAGGAGCCTGAGCGTCACCTGAAGACTCCCTGCCTTTCTCCCAGAGCAGTCTGTCTCCCTCGAGCTTCCGCCAGAAACCCCGAGAGGTGTAAAAGTTCCCGGCGGGCATGTTGTCTTCTTGATCGTCAGTTGACAGAGGTAGAGGTTTAGAAACTACTTCGATGTCCAAGATGCGACCCAGGTTTTGGTGGCCATTGACAGCTAAGATTTGTTTACTTGTACAGTTAGCAGTGTTAGCCTCCACTCTGGGAGACGGGAATATCTGTGCTGTGAGTGGTTTATTTCCTGGGGTTTTGGTTGAAAATTCAGTGGAGCATTTCTGCAAGGGTTCTGACTTTCTACCGACCACACGATGTCCAGTTTCTTCCAGGCATTCCCGAAAATCTAAACTCTTCGTTTTTGTGAGGCTGGCTTTCCCACCTCTCGAGCCCTCGTTGGAAAATCCGTTACCCAGCACATCTCCAGAAAGAGTTCTGGATACAACTGGAGGGTGCGCTTTCACCCCAGCATCCGGGCTGCTTCCCTGCTGACTGCGACCTTCCCACTGGGAGATCTTATCCCTGATGCTAATGCCCTGCTCATGAGAAGGGGGTCTCCCTGGCTGGCGGCCCTGCCACGCCACGGTGGCCCCTTTCTGCAGGCGATCCACCTCGCTACCCCCTCGCCTGCCCTGCTCCGGCCTCAGAGCCAGCATGTCGAGAGGGGGCAAGTGTCAGCTCACCCTCAGTTCTCCATAGGTGAATGCATTGGGGGAGTTTCACACAAAGTAGGACAGGAAAGAAAAAAAAAAAAAAAAAACTTGTAATCAATTAATCCAGAAATCAGTAAAAACAGAAGCACCACAAGATTTATGGTTGGAATTCTTCCTTCACGTCTTTTTCACGTTGTCTTGTCCTAGCAGAGTGTCATTTCCCCCTTGTCTCCTTTTGTAAACAACCTAAGAAGAAGACAAGAAGCAAAAATTACTCATCAATCACCCTGCACTTAAAGAACAAGTCCAGACAACACACGGCAGGGTCAAAGGGATACTGAAGCAACACAGGAGGACACATTTTAAGACTTCTACAAGTTGTAGGCAGAGACAGAGTGATGGTCAGGAAGGACACACTCCTGTCAAGGCCAGTATCCAAAAATAAATCCGGTAAGAATACAGAATGACAAGGGGAAGACAGTGACAGGAACAAGGCTACCGCAAGTTTCTGCTGCCGTGTGTATACGTCTTGAGCCGCCCCAACCCTTCTCCTTCTTCTTCTTCTAGCCCCCGGGGGAATTCTCTATTCCCTGTAGCTGTCCTAAACCACATAGCCGGCCAAAGATGAAATGCCAATGATACAGCAAAGCGTTAAATCTAATTTAGTGTTCTTACAAAGCTCACTTTCAGATGACTGTGAAGAATGCACATTTTAAGTCATTTCAAAGAGCTTTTGAGGCAAGAAAACACATGAATGAGTGTACATAAAGAGCCAGGGGCAATTAGGTGAATGGTGGAAAACATTTTAACCACACCTTCCTATGCTAGTGGAATAAAGGCTCTCCAAATGGTTGAGCTGATTTTCAGGGGCAAGATTTTAAAAAACCCCTACAGGACTATAGACTGATTAACTGAAGCCTTTGTGCTGGGATTAGAGTATGCACGGTAAAGCTATAATCTACAGTCTTCCTGCCTCTCATCAAATGTTATCAACACTGACAGACTTGATGTAAAGTTCTGCAGTGCCATCCGCAGTGACTCATATTCCCTGAGTCGACATCAATGTAGCCACTGTACGCTCTTGTTCAGCAGCTCCTGGCTCTGCTGGAACCAAACCATTTGGACACGTTGCACATTAGGACCGAGGCTGAGAGAATCTGGAGAAGGGGAGACATGGTAAAATTCCACAGCACAGCTCATGATCATAACTCTATGAGCTGCATTCCTGCAGAGCTGTATAAGAGGGGGGTCGGGGAATAAAATTAACTAGAGACAGTCGGTCAGTCAGGGCTGCAAGTGACGCCTTTGTTTTGGTTTGACCTGAAATCGAACGTGTGCGTGCTCTGGAATGCTTGCTCAATCACTGCCAGACCAATGCGATGACAATGCGACTCCCAAACTGACCCACTTGCATTATTTGTCTGTGTGCGGTATGTTGTACAGGAAGGCATGAGTTGCGTTTCCTGAGCTTCAGGAAGAAGGATCAGCAGACTGTCCATAATTATGGTGCGGAGAGATTTGCACCCAGTCACAACCACTGATTTGAGCTATGTTTAGATCAACTATATTCAAACCTTGTGATGGTGATCAAACAATCTCTGTGAAATACTGTAAATCCAGAAATATATCAGCTACCAGCTAGTTGCACTAACTTTTTTGCAAACACATCTAAAACTGTCGGCTCCATCTCTTTCCCATACTGTTGTTATTGCCAGTGAGGCAAACTGTGAGCTGTGATATCGAATAACAAAGCTGGAGGGCAGATCAAAATGAACTTTTCCTGGTGTTTATGATGCCGTCAACTCTGTAGAAAGGTAAGCTCGCATTTTTTTAAGTGAAACTCACTGACTCATCCATGCAGAAACCAGACTCGGGACGCATGACAGTGAAAAACCCCTGTCATCACTTGGCAGGTAAATCAAACCTAATTGCACCTTCAAAGCCACCACAAAACGCCCGCCCAAAGAAGTAGGGCAGGACACAACATGTTGTAGGTGAGGTATTGTACGACTGTGCTTTGTCATCAGCCGTGACAATCATGGTGACAGTTAAAGGTATAATAAAAGAAATATGTGGGTTTGCTAAATGCCAGCATGAAAGGACACACCAAGATAAAGTTCCATGAAGTGGCTGATCAATCATCAGCCTCAAGAAGAGCTTCGGTGCTTATAGGTATACATTAGACTCAGTGCTAGTGAATGAGTGATAAATTACTTTACATGACAAGCTCCATCATTTAGTGTCATTTGTTGTTCAGGTGTAACGACTAAAGAGTTAGAGTAAATGAATGGTAAAAATACTAAAGATTAAGAAAAATAGCACAAACTTAATGGAAAGATATTCATTACTATGATTTTTGCTTTAATGAAGTGCAACACACTTCTGAGGTGTTTCTGTTGCAGTCAGTTATTCATTAACTCAAGTTTATTTTATTATTGAACAGCTGCAGATGATTTCCATACAGTTGATAAGGTCCAATGACCTTGACTAGCTATAGGACCTGAATTAGCCGCTTAATTTCTGGCATTGCTGTTTAACATGTGTGGGTGATCAATGATTTAACTGAAAAATATACATGTTCTGTTTACTGCAAAGATTACTGACTTTATGAATGAAACTGAATGATTCATCTGAATCCTAAAAACTGCTCTCTAATTCTGCAATAAGAAGAAGAGGAAGAAGAGGAGGAAGAAGAAGAATCTATCTGGTTTAGTTTCACCTTTTAGGTTTGTCTGTTGGAACAACAATGCAGGAATAATGTTACATCTGGTTTGGTCTGACAGTTTACATAAGACATGGGCGATATATATCGACATTAAAATCGATATCATGATATGAGACTAGATATCATCTTAGATTTTGGATATCATAATATTGTGATGTGTCACAAGTGTTGTAGTTTCCTGCTTCCTACTGTACTACGTTACAGTACTATGATATTCTAGTTGTTCTATTATTTGTCTTTACTTATTTAGTCATTACTACTGATGATTCTTTATCAAACATGTCATTGTGTAGATATTTTGTGAAAACACCAATACAATATTTTTGCAATATCAATATTGAGGTATTTGGTCAAAAATATTGATTATTGAATATTTGATTTTGTCCATATATGATATCACCCAGCCCTAGTTCATATTGGTGTATATATTTGGTGACCCATCCGATTGTGTGACCTGCAGTGGTGGAAGAAGTACTCATATCCTCTACTTAAGTAAAAGTATCAATACCACAATGTCAAAATACTTCACTGCAAGTAAAATTCTGCACTTGATATAATACTTAAGTATAATATATGTTTAAAAGTACTAAAGTAAAAGTACTGATAGGATTTTACATATTTTTACTTGTTATGGTGTATTTTTTTTTAACATTGTGGTATCAATACTTTAACGTCAAGAGTACTTTAAAAATGTTAGTACTCCTTCCAACACTGCAGGTCACAAGATCTGACGGGTCACCAAATATGGTATAACACCTGTAATTAGCTAAATTGCTTGAATGCAATAAAACGTTTTTTTTTTTTTTTTAGCTAACTTGGAAAAGCAACTGTCAGACAACTCGTGTAATATGACTAAAGATTTTATAAGAAGTTGCACATCGCATGACTTACCTCTCATAGTTTAAAACGAGGAGCAAAACTCATGTTCGCCCCTCATTTCCATTCCGATAAAATGTAAAACATAAATAAAATCCGAGTCCACTCTCATCGTTAGTTCAGTCTGGAGAGGTTAGCGTTAGTTAGCCGTTTGAATGCATTCAGGCTAACATTGGATTCCTCAGCAAGTTAGTGCCAACTTATTGGAAAATAAACTTTAAAACTAGTAGTGTCACCATACTTAATGACTATTCACAATAACAACAAAGAAAGTGGTCACAGACTAGAGGAAAGTAAAGCGGAGCAGTCCTCGCCCTGCGTTTAAGGACTGTCAAGTAGCCGGAAATATATACAATTTCCGGCACAACTTCCAAAATAAAACCCTTTAATCTGCCGTCATCCAAAACTCTCTAAACTTCCGGAGTGGAAACTTAATGTCTGCACATTAAAACCAAGCAGTAACCTCCGGCGCCTAAAAATGAAGTCAAACTGGGAAATAGAGAGATGAGACTTGATCAATGATCAATTCTACAGCAGAAATAAAAAGTCTGATACAAAAAACGGGTAATGGCTCTATAGCTAATTTCCCCTTTCATGGTAGGTGAATTTTTATATATGTAGTAAGGCTGCCTAACTAAATTTGATTAAGCATGGCTGCTTTGAGTGACAGGTGGGTGCTGTCACACCACAATGGCAATGTTGGTTAGGTAATGTGACCATGGCATAACCTCAGATTCACGGAGTAGACTATAGATGTAACTGTAGCTGTTGCTAATTAAGAGTGTTTTCAGTTCAAGTTAATTGTCACTTTTCTTTGGGTTGCACCCTCTAAGGAGTCAGATATTCAGTATTTGTTTTAATGGTTTTCATTTTTTAATGATGTATTAAAACTGCATCACTGTTGGATGTGGTTGACAATCAGGTACATATGTCTGTGATGACGTCATCCAGGTCATAGTTATCCAAGGAGAGTTGAAGTGAGGGCAACTGGACTTCTTGGATGTAGATACTTGAAGAAGTTTCGCCTTTCATTCAAGTGGCATCTTAAGTTAAAAAAGACCACAGGGGGTAAATACCTGGGGCTCCCGAGTCCCCACCAGTCAGCTAGAATTGAAGAGGCCCCTTGAATGAGAACCAATTCCAGTTGATGTCGATTCCAGCCTTCTTTGATTATCAGGTGGAATTTTTTTTGTTTTGTTTATCTGGTAGTCAGATGCAAAGTCAGCATAATATTATGTATATGCAGTCATGCAGGTAAGCAAGGACAGGTACTTTCCCTACATATTACTTTTACTTATAAAGTAAAGAAAATAAATGCTTATTTGGTTTGGAGACAGATTCAGATAGATTCTGTTTTTTATAATACACTCATTTTCTATGGAAGTCAACTTCCGGGTTTACTCTGGGTGTTTCTGTCGAGCTTGACACAGTTGTGATTGAGAGAGTTTGGTTGAATCCTCCTGATCGAAGACGTCATCACACCAACTCCTGCAGATGTTAACCACCATGCATAACCTCACAAGTCAAAGATTCCTTCCTCTACATGTTTTAAGATGTAAATAAAACACTCTGCTTTGAAAAATGATTTGCATTTTATATAGTTACACAAAAAATATTAAATTGTCTGGTTACAATCCTTGAAAGTGCCTCTACTTCTCTCTAACTATATGTTCCAAGTTTGCATATCACACTTTATCAAGTTGAATATTGGACCAGAATTGACTTACAAAATATTTGTGATGTCAGAAATCATGCTTGAAGGCCTGCCTCTTAAAATTGGATTTTCAACAAGCACAGAGAAACTTCCCACTTTCAGCAGATTAATGTGAAAACAGCATTCTCGTGTCAAACTAGTCTGCACATACATCATTCTACAACAGTGACGCTTAAACAAGAAGGAAAATGTATTTTTAAGTGAAAGGGGACCCAGAAATCACATCTTTTTTTACTTTAATTTATGAAGTACCAAGATGTGATGTTTTGGAAGAGGACAATGATGGAGAGAACAGGAACTGCAGAGAAACCTGCCAGCCCACTTCTAAGTTCAATAATGTGAGAGGTGTGTCTTTATAGTAAATGACAAACATAATGGAAGCTCTGTCAATAATGGTAAAAGGGATGCATTATGCAACAACTCAGGCTAATGACTTCATTAAATTTGCATGACTGATGCACATTTTTCCTCTTATTCCGCTGATACAGCTATGTGTCTGAGCAGTCATCAGAAAACTACTTTTGGTACATGGTGTAAAAGCAATAAGGCGCCAAATAAGAGCATACCAAGTCTCTTTTATAACTTACCAGAAACTTCTGAGTGCAGCGGTAGCACTGTGTGCCAAGTCACACAGTCAACACAACTAGACTAGATCCTGCAGTTAAGCAAACAATTTTGCAATCTGACACTGGTTTAATTATAAGATGCATCACAGAGGAAAATACCACACAAAGACACTTTGTTCTTTTCACGTTTTATTTACTTTCGTTGTTACATGATGTTTTTCCATATGGAATACACATTTTGAAGAAGACAATTGGACAAGATGTGTGGATGATGTACAATAAAGACAATTATCAACAAACTTTCTTTCCCCAAATGGCTTGAGTGAACATCAGTATGTTACAATGCTTTAGGTTTGTTGAAGAGTTTACAAAAGTGAAAAAGTTTTTGGGGATGTGTTTTTGATTTCTGAACTGTCTTTTTAAATTTCTCACAAAAATGATGAAATAATTTACTCAGACTTCACGCCGTCCTTGATGAGGTTGAGCTCATAGCACAGAGTCTCATAGCGATATGCCATACGGATCTGGGCCACATTGCTCTTACGGATGTCGTTGCCCTCTGGACCCTCCTTCAGGTAGTCCTTACCAAGGAAGTGGGTCTTCTCCTGGAGCACAGAAAAAAAGCAAGCATGTTTGAGTGCAAGTAAGAGCGTAACCTCACCTCTATGTTGAATATGGCATATACATTGATTTGAGTCTCTACAGTGTGAAAACATCACTACAATTACTTTAATGAACCATATAGATGTTGCTAAAGAGAAATTCATGATACTTATTTATCATGACACTTAGAGCTCTCCATCTGTGTGTTACCCCATTAGACAAGCTGCTCTGCAACACGCTGTTCTTGGAGATCTCACACATATCGCAGGTACTTAGCTTGAAGACCTGGGCTGCAATGGCATACTCTTCCATCAAGGGTTCCTGTGAACATAAAGGCCAAGATTTACACCCTGATATTTTGTTTTCCACTATTTCAAGTTACATTTACCAAGGACGTCTGGTTGGCATCACTGACTGTTGATAAGTGAAGCAGAGTTGTGTTTTTGTTCTGATTAGTATGAAGCTACACAGAGTGTTTTGGAGAGCATTTCATAGCATTTTAGTATCTGCAGTTCAATTTTTCTATATATAATTCCTCATGTGACACAAACATGTTTATATCTTTAAAATGCAAGTTCATTCAATATTTATTCTATTCTTTGTTGTTTCAGTGTGCTGTGAATGTGCCTGCAGAACATAAATACAAAGACTTGCAAAGAAAATGAAAATGCACAGATCAGTAGATGTACACAATACAATAGCCATTGTACACAGCACAGTATGCAGTCTACAGCATCATCAACGGCCCTCACTCCATGTGCTCAGACCTTAGTATAGTGGAACTGCATAGGGTCATCAGTGGACAGAGAAACCATCAGGCCTTTTTTGTGGAACTCTAGCAGGGGGTTCTTGGCATACTCCAGGAACAGGCTGTTGTTGCTGAGGGGGGACATGGCGATGGGGATCTGGGTCAGGAAGTACAGGTACTGCAGCACAGGACTCTGGTGGTGGATAGACAAATAGATAGATAGATAGATAGATAGATAGATAGATAGATAGATAGATAGATAGATAGATGGATGGATCATGGTCATATTGTGCTTTATGACAATGATAACACAAAGTGAGATGCTGCATCAAAGCTTCCATTTTATCCTATAAAGAGGACTGACCTTCTTGAGGTTGAGACCATGAGAGATGTTGTCAGCAGTCATGAAGGAAGCCAGCAGATGGGTGACGGCACCAGCCTCACCACAGTGAGGCCTGAACATGAATGTGTTCATCCCCCTCTGTCTGGAAAGCAAAAGACAAACAAGTATTATACACAGAAAGCATGTATATATATTTTTTGTTATTCTTGTTATTCTATTCTTCTTAGATGATTCTGTTATTGTCAGGGCTAATGATGAGATTTTAAAAGGAATGAGGAGAAAGTATCATGGATGTGAACACCAAAAAACAGCAAACATTAAATAATAAGATTCTGGCAAGCTAATACTAAAATTACCCACCTACGGAGTTGGTTGAGAACAGCGATGTTGGCATACATGTAGTAGATGTAATAAGTGTAGGAGGGGTTCTTGACAATGTCCCACTCCTCTGGTTTGGGGCTCTTGGTGGAGAACATGTGACCACTGTGCTTGGACTCATCGTCCACACTGTCGAAACCTGTCACCTAGACAACAGGAAGGCAGTGCTTAATTATTTGAGGTGATGGAACACAGACTTCTCTGGTAATTGAATGTCCACCTGCTGGTTATTCTGGTGCCTTTGAGTCTGGGGCAAAGATAGTTGTGAATAACTGGATGTATTCCCTGATCTTTGACTACATCTCAGCAGAAATGAACATTCACACTTGAGATTATCACGGAAAAAGCAAAACTTCTGTTGACATGTCATACAATGCAACTCTGGCAGATGTTTTGTCATATTCCCTTTACTTATATCCATAATCTACGGGAAAGAAATCCACTCTTTAACCAAGATAACATTATGATTTATTTGTGTCTGTGTTTTTGACTCACGTGTCTGAGGAAGAGGCTGAGCTCAGGGTTGGCGTGTGGGTCGATGGTAGCCTGGAACACGGGAAGGAAAATGTTCTCCAACATCTTGCCAAAGTGGGGCACAAAGTCCCTGCCTCTGAAGATGTCACTAAGATAGAAGAGTCACCAAACACATCATTAAAATCATTAAATAACATAAATAAAGTAATTCACGGCTGCAATTGGTCATTGAAACTTGCCTTTCCAGCCTACAGCAAGTGAATAACTGACCCTGGTGGAGTACTATTCAATATCATGGACTATAGGCAAAGTAGAGACAAAAATGTATCCACAACAGGCTAAACAGTTCTCTGTCTGTCTCACAAAACACATGACACAATGACTTACTAGATCCTGGGTACTTGAATCATCCATTTTAGATTTGGGGAGTAGACTCTGTGCTTGACAAACCAACCAGAGAGTTTGGTCCACTCATTGGGGTTGCAGCCGTAGATGGACAGACGAGGCTCAGCGTACTGGTACTTGGCATCCTCCAGGTCAGTGGCTACTTCCTGGTTTATACAAAGGTCAAATCAGGCTCAAATCACAGAGTTTGATACATACTAGTGTTGGCAGGTCAGTGGGCTGCTCAACAGAAAGCAATGTAATATATCCTTCTAGGATGCTGGCCTACCATACTGTACGTCTATATATAGATATTTTAGAATAGTCTCTCTGTGATGTTTCTATCTACAATATGTTATTACATATAACTAACCTTGATGATGGTGGCAAAGTACTCTCCATTGATGTGGTTCTCTGTCTTCAGGTACAGGTCACGCAGCTCACTGGCTCCTACGGGATTGTACTTGGCGTTGAACTTATCAAAACGCTGGAATGTTTGTCTACCCTTCAAAAAAAGGAGGAAAAAAAGAAACAAGAGTTAGGTCAAGGAAGGTTTCAAGGGAGGAATGGGTAGGCTCTTTGACTGTAACATGGGGTTTAGCAATTGTTTTTGCAAAATCTGGTATCTGATTGGTTTATAGTATGGCCCCTGAAGTGCCAGTTTGGATTTTCTTTCAAATTATGATACTGTAATTTTCATATATTATTGCTGAAAGACACAAGTTTGTTGTATAAAAACATTTAATTGTGGTTCTGAGTTACTTTCTGATATCATAATGTAATGATTTGATGTATTGATGATAAGAAAGTCACTAATAGGCATGCTTGGATCAGAGAAAGGTAACTTCTCATGTTTTCTTTACATATTAATTCTGTCTGTCCACATCTAAGTCCACTAATGTGTCATCCAGTCATTAACATACAGCGTGCACATCCAGGGAATCCACAGTCAGATCATATGGATGCAAGTTGAGAGTCTCGAAGAGCTCCTTCATTGTGACCTCCCGACCCTTGATCTTGTGCACGATACGGTCAGCGTCATCACGGTAAGACTTCTTGATGAAGCGCAGAAGGTGTTTCTGGTTCATGCAGGCAGCAGCGTGGATATGGGTGTCCACCTGGAATGGCAGAGAGAGGACAAGGAAAGGATTACTGAGGTTTGGGATGTTTATGTGGTGTAATAGCTTTACTCAGTCACAAGAGGGAGCTGAACACACACACATACACAAGGTGCATGGTAGCTGTAAGTGAGGAGAAAGAAACAAAATAAGCAGTCGGAGAAATGTACTCAAATGTACTCTCATGATTTATGTATAAATTGTCCTCTTTATTTTACCATCTCCTATCTTTACCTATCTAAAATCCAGTCTGGGTGGGAAATGTATCTATACAGCTTCCATTTTGTGTTTTCTTATGCTTATATTTGTCTTTTCAGAATAAAATGGCACAAGGCATAGGCTTACAGTTGATTTGGGAATGAGTTTATGTTTTAAAGCAAATGAGATTGCAGTGTCCATGTTAAATGCATTTGATGGCTACCTTCCTGCAGTTGTAGAAGTCCCTGTGGGGGTTCAACTTCAGCTCCTTCATCTCCTCCATCTCATTCAGCATCTCATGCACATTGAACTTGGACATGAGGAACTTCAGACGGCGGTGAGTGTAAGTCTTACTGCAAACCAAACAACCAAACATATTAAATCTGAATGTAACTAGAAAATGTGTTACTATTACATCAAATCATTATTTGTTATTGTATGGTATTTTGTTGTAGCACTCTTAAGGGCCCCTGACATCGTCAGGACCACACACTGAGCATTTGAGGTATATTATTTATTAGTCCACAGGCCAAAGGGTCATCTAAAGAAGTCATCTGCTAAAAGTGGTGAATTCTTTGCATGCTTTTAAAAGACTTTGGTTGTACAGTGAGTTGACTATGATTGAATCATGGAGGGACAACTGGAGAAAAATTGAGATATTATGGAGATATTAATATTTAAGACAGGGTAATAAACACATTTTAAATGACTCACGTTGGGCCCTGTGCGATGAGAGCGATGAGGAAGTTCATGTCGTCGATAAAGGTGTCATAGTCAGGGCAGGGCATGTCTTTGGGCTGATGTTTGTCAGCAGCTGCAGCATCATTGTACACATAGATGACACCGTGCTTCATGCGAGCAACATAGCCCAGATCCTTAGGCAGTGTCTTTGTATCGAAGGGGTCTTCCCCATCCTTTGGAGGTTCTGTGAAGACTACAGATACATGCAAATATAGCATTTGAGTAACCTGGTGGTAAAGAAAATATCATATCATGTCAAGCCTAGTCCCACCCTCCCTGCTGAGCCCTGTCTCCTTTGTCTGCTCACCTGGCTGCACCTGATCCTCTACCTTGAAGGTCTCTCCCTCAATATCACGCAGGTATTGGGAGGCTGTCCGTGGGAAACGCTGATAAGCCAGCCTCATGTACTTCTCCCTGATGGTCAAGGCACGGTACAGACCCTTACAGGACAGCTCAAAGTCGTCCATGGTTACCTAAATAGTAGATACATTAGTACTGTAGCAATTGGCCACACATCTCTGGAAATCTCGATTGATCACAAGCAAAAACAGCGTTCCTTTGTAAATTTACAACTACATGTTAAATTTGAATATCTAATTTAAGGAAACACCAGCTCTACACTCACTACAAGAACTGTTGACAGGTTTCTGTTTTCCTTGACCTGCTGCATCATGTGAAGCAGCCATTTGCTCCCTGTGATCTATGTAATATACGTCACCCTAGTGAGTAAACCTGAAATGTATCTTAACAAGAGTGAATTTTTTAGATGGGCTAAAGCAGAAATAACAATCAGCTCCTCCAAGGTGTTTCTCTCCCTGTAAATGTCAAACCCACTGTCATGAAATCTAAACCCCGGCATGGTCTCAGATGAGCTCCATTCATGGGCCTCTGTTAGTGGGAGGAAGGCTGAAAGGCCACTAACCCACAGACAGACTGTATACTCAGTGAAATTCAAGGTCAATACCTCAAGCATTCACTTTAACCTGACACAAGTCTAACTTGGGAACCTTCGGTAAGACGTAGGAATACTGTTACTACACTGTAAAAAATCATACCAGCATTTAATGAAATCAGCTGGTCTTTTATCAACTTATTTGCTCAATTTCTTCTTCTATTTTCAGTCATGGTGGCTTTCACAGAAAATCACAAAAAACATAATAAAAGACAGTGTTCCACACATTTAACAAAGTTGAACAAGTTCAGTGGAGTTAACTCATACTAAAGGTCAGTGAGTTTTACTTCACAATGAGGAGACCTTAATGAAAAATTATTCAACTTGAGTTCATGATGGGAACTTACTGAACTGGCTAAAATGTTTTACAGCGCTGAACTGTATTACCAACAGTCAATGATTATCATAGTTTAAGTCTTCAATATGAGCATAAACATTGAATTACCAGTATAATTCCAACCTATAGCCTAAACAACCACTCTTCAACTGACTTGAACCAATTTTACATCAAAGATTGTTCTAAGTCTAAACTTTAATAACTTTTAATATAAATTCACCAGTGAAAGTTAATAGCGAGGAAGGAAAATAAATGGTACCCCGGCGGCACAGTCTCCGATGATGGCCACCCTCTGGAAGTCGGGTACTTCCAGGTAAGTGGGCGTTTCCACCTCCACTGCTACTATAGGTGCAACAGATTTCTTGGTAGAACCTGAAGGCACAGCCATGGTGCGGCTGCGTTGAAGCCTCTTGCTGTGGATGAGGAGTGGTGTGGTTAGTGGTTGGCTTCATCCTCTCATGGTCAAAATTTCAGAAACATTTGTCATGAAACCCAACCAAATTCCCCTCAGTATTAATGTCAGCTAACTTTAAGGGAACTTGCACGTAAGTAAAAGTATTTTTTACCATATAATTTGACCTTGGATACTGATCTCACCGTTTCTCAGTGTCATCATCAGCGTGCAGATGCTTGGCCATCTCTTGGTGCAGGATGGGGCAGTCATCAGCCACATCAAACATGGAGATCTCATCGCGGATGGTATCGTCTTTGGTGTCAGACGCAAAGACTCTCTCCGCGAAGGCCCGCATTTTATCATCAGTCTCTGTCAGGCACCACAAAAGTGTTGGAAATGTGCAAAAATTAATGCACTATGCTCCCATCACATCATGCGGTAGTGAACTAAGCAGGCTATGGCTAAGAGATGAGCTACAAACAGATCTTCTTGACTGCTAATGGCTACATGAACATGACTGCTGAAAGACGTAAATGCAAGAAACAAATGATGGACATGACATCCTACATCTATGACATAGAAGGCACATACCTTACCTGAGTATACAGACTCCAGCACATGCGTCGTATACATGACCAACAATAGACACAGCCACTACAAGTCTGCAACTCTGTCAACTCTCCAGTTTGCGCTGCAATCATAAAGTCCCATGCATATAGAGAAACTAGAGAAACTACATAGATGAAGCACTAACACACACAGTTGGCCTGACTCATGAGTACAAGAGAGTAGAGCCTTTCTAAATGTATGACCCCAGACCCTATTTTCTTATCATATATTACTGTTTATTATGCACTGTTTGCATCCTGGTAAACAAGATGCCAGGAAGCAAACAAAGCTTTCTTCTCTGGGAGAACAACTCCAGTATTGCACAAATAATAGAGTGATTTTGTCACTCACTCTATAATGGAGTGAGTGACCCAATTTAAATCAGAATTCATCAATGCCCTGAAAAAATTACACAAAAATAGGGTCAAGGTCCAAAATGGACCTGGAGTCATCAACTAAGGTATGTACAACACTACGTCAGTGGTGTTCAAGTTTCATAACAAACACAATTACAATGCACAGCATGAGAGGAATTACTCAACACCTGCTACAGAGATAACTTCTCTCTAGATCAAACTCTATATGTTACATGCACTTACTAGCCAACAACAAAAGCTTTCTACTGGAGGGCAACAACTCCAGTATTCACATATGACATATGAGTAATTTTGGTTTCCACTCCTCACCCTCCATACTTACTCTGATGACCTGATCATGCCCAGCAAGTAGAGTAGCACCACCAGAATAAACCCCAAAAAAGAGAGTGTTAGAAAAGCATGGGTTAAAACATGTTATATTCAAGGGAAATACAAGCCCAATCATTTACTGTGTACTGCAGTATGTGCATACCAGTATGCACCATTTAACTGCAGATTTTAGGAACAGACTGTAATATTAATGGATGATTACGATATAAGATATTCAAATGCATGCAATAGTAGATGCTAAATATATGCAAAATGAAATGAGATAATGAACCAATGCATACAGTTTATGGTGAAAGGATAAGTGGGATTAAGGTAACACACAATGTCAGAATGGATAATGGAGAGGACACATGGTTGTTAAATTGAAATGACAAGTATTGGTAATAGTAATCTTGATGGTACATGCAGAGATGATGATGTAATGCAACAGGTTTCGGATGTGAAGGATACTCAGGTGATGTGATTCCATTTTTTTTATCTTATTTTTATTTTTTACATCTGCATGCATATGAATATGCATCTCCCCAGTCTCCCTGGAATTCAGGTAACAACATGTGGCCATCCTTTGATGGTTCAAACAAGTCTAAATGTCTTGTTTGTGCACTGCTTTGCTAATTGTCAAACATCTCCATATTGGAAGAGTCAATAAGGTGTCTGACAAAAGTCATTTATTAATGTAAATGTTCACTTTCAGTTCAGTTTTGATAGATGATGCTACATTTGTGAGGCATCTGATAACAAATATGGTGTAAAGCACCAGACAACCAATACTGAATGTGAACAATAGATTAATAAACAGTGTCCATTTCCTCAATATGGCTTTCCATTTCAACTAGAGCAGACTTTGATTTACTCAGATCCATATTTGGAGGCTGCAGTCAAATGCACTTTAATCTATGATGTGACTGTCTCACACCCATACAGTAAACCATGCATTTGAAACCGCTTCACATGGTCTCCAAACTTCTTAAGTGGTTTCTCAGCTCTGTACTTACTTCCTTCCTCTGATGAGTGAGGAAAATGCCCCAGTCAGGGTGGGACGGTCCAGGTTAGAGAGAAACCAAACAGATGTGGTTATGTCTCAAAGCAATAACATGTTTACAGACTTTGCTTATTAATGGGATTATTTCTTTAGTAGAAAATAAAAAAAAAAATCTACTGAATCTGAATATTGTTGAATACCCCAAATGAAAAAATGTAATTATTTTCTTCTGCACTCTATCTCAAAACCTTGTTTAATTTACACCAAATTATATGCATGTCTAAAGATCACCAGATGTAAGCTAGAAAGCATGTGACTCTTTGATATTAGACTCAACTGAATTTGATCGGTTTGATCATTAACACATTTGTCATCAGCTCTCTGCACCTGCTCCGGCAGACAACCCTGTTGTGAAATCTCTGCAGTCACATCAGCATATCACAACACATGTAAACAGTCTCAAACACATTCGCCACAAATAGTAGCGTGGTAAAGATGTTTATGCTGAGGACACAATATGAGAAGGAACATGACGAAAGCTGAAAACTAGAATTCAAGTCAGGCCCAAGTCAGTGAATGATCTGATCTCCATTTGACCTGTGAGAATCTGCTGACAAATCACATCCATCAGACATACTCTCTTGACATTTCCACAGCTGGTACTCTTCTTTTTTTTCAGTTCAAGGCTGATACACCCCTCTGGATTTTTATGACATGAATTTGAACCCTTACAAAGGAGCTCAGAAAGGTGTTTTATATGTTGGAATCTGCTGATTGAACTAGTATGAAGGCCATACTGTGATGACAGTATGGCCTTCATACTGGAACTATATGCATTTTAACCCCAATGAACCTGCCATTAAAGCTGTCAGGACCAATGTTAGGGCCATCTATAAGAATTTGCACGGGCAAACCTGGGAATGTATTCATTGAATGTTGCTGATATGCTGCACAGCAAGGTGTGTGACCCCAGTGATAAACATTAAAAGCATTTTTGCACAGTTTTATGAGTTTTCACTTCCATTCTTTCCGTTTGTCTCGACAAGTTGACCAGAGGATCTTCAGTTTTGGTTTTACAACTTTTCATGTGTTGGCCAAAAATATTCCATTGGATAGCAAAAATGAAATGGATTACACTATTGGTGAAGGCTGTCTTCAATTCAACTTTATGATCATGAAAAAAATCCTGAAAATGAAATCAAGCCCCTCTTCCTGTATGAGAGAATGCATGTTCATCAATGTGTCCGTACTCACCTGGTGCTATGACTTTAGGCATGGTGACGCTGTTCCAGTGAAATGCTTCCCGAGAACTGGCAAAAGGGGGTCAGCCACTGGACCACTGTAGTAGGGAAGTGTGGAGCCCCGTACTGGGTCTCTGCAATATTAAGCTCCCTCTGCCTCACGTGTAACCAGAACCTGCTGTGCCCACGCCTAGATGTTATGGTGAACTCATACGGGTCTATTTTAAGTTGTCTATGTGCATGCAGGACTCACTGACAGGCACAGTGTGTAGACAAAGAGAGGGGTGTGTATGTGTGAGGGGCCTGACATTATATAACACCCTGATAGCTGCATACATTACTCTCTACATGGTTGTTGGGTTTTAAGATAAATGCTTCATTGGGCGTATTAATCTTATACATAGTCACAACACACCTTTCCATCATATGCTAATTCAACAGGTTTTCAGTGTTGTTATTAGTGTTGCTGTTGGGTGAAAATGTCATGGTTTCAGAAAACGAGAACACGAGAAGAGGACTCTCTCATCCCATGGGGCCTTCAGCTGCTTTGAAGACATAAAATCCATAAATGCGACATGATCCCTTCACCTGACATCAGTGATCTGAAGCTTTCCCCAAGGGCTCCAAATATTGTTATATTGTTGTTAGCAACATAACACATTGCTTGGTTCACCCAAATTACTTAACATTTACTCACTCATCCCTATTATGTCTATTAGGGATAGAGTGATAAATTGGCCAGGCTGATAAATCAGGCAATATAACAGTAGCTCATTGCAGATATATCAATACTGGTTTATAAAGTCTGTCTGTGTGTCCATTGCATAGTACATTGAAAATGTCTCTCAGGACATACCTCATTCATATAAAAGGGATATTTATATTATGTCATTATCTAAAAAAAATATATCTTTATTCGATTTTTCAAACTCAAATATTATATTGGCACTGGCCTAAAAAATCAAGTTTTGGTATCTCCCAGAAAGTTTGAGTTTTAATTTCCTATTTTTTTATAATTGACAGGGCTGGATTAACTCATTCAGAGGCCCAAGGGAAAACACAAAATGTTATAATAGGACAGAACACATTTATTTACAAATATGCAAATAGTAAGCATAATAGCAACTCATAATTAAGAAGCTAAAACCTGATTTTGACACAGGGTCCATCTATAGTATAGATTTAAAATAGTATGGTGTGATACAAACCTCAAAACAACAACAAACAAAACAACAAATGCCCTTACTATTTCACTTAATATTGTGTTTCAGTGCATATTTCCAAACAAATCTGCAATCACTCAAATGAGCACAAAGTATTTGCTGCACAGGTATTCAGGGGTCTTTGGGGCCCTTGAGGGTCAGAGGACCCATAAATCTTATCTAAAAAAACAACATGACAACAACAACAACAAAAACTGTCTGCTCAGCTAGATATCATTATAGGTAAATAGAAAAAGAATTGTTTTGTTGTTTTGCATATTAAAATCCTTGTTGTCATTGCCCAGATTTTGCCATTGACTTTGTGTAACATGTCTACTTCTCCATTCATTCTGAGACGCTGTGCAGTTTGGAGACACTTAACAAGCCATCTATTTTTAGGGAATGTGATCCTAAATGTCAAAGTTCCTCTTAGGGTGCAACTAGTTTGAGAGAAGAAGATAGAAATGGGCTGTCAGTCAGTTCAACGCCCAGAAATTCATATTACAGGTAGGATTTTAAAACTTCTGAATAGCGATGGTAAAACAAGACATTATGGAAAAGACAGATGATACATTTAATGAGGTTACAGATGTTTATGGTTCACTAATGGCCTGATTATGATATACCTGACAGAAGAGTTTTGTGACATTATCTTGAACCACTAGAGATGGATTTAATCCCAGTATCATGTCTCAGCTATGGTTTGTTTGTATTGCTTTGCCTCTTGCTGTTTGTATTGCCTATTCTCAATAAGAATACTTGTCAAATAAAGAAGTCTAATTAATTTCCTATCAACAAATTTCAGTTTCTTACAAACCAATCAGTTTCTCCTCTCTAATTATCTGACAATGATTGCTTCATAAAGTCCATCTGTGTGTGTGAATTTTTAATGTTTAAATTCACATGAACTTGAATGCTACATCTTGAAATCTGAGATGTATCAGTCAAGTTTACATGAATGTGAACTTGAAGGACAAACTATTAACAGAGGCAACAAATGTGCAGACTGACATGAATGAATGAACAGGTCTGTGTTCATTCATGTTAGCTGGCGCAGACATGATAATTTTTTATTCGTGATCCCGAGAGATCCAACTGTTCCTCACCATGAACCTGAGAGATTATCAGCAGCTGGACATGTGGCACACAGGGGCTGCAGGGAGCAGGGTGTCCAAGTTTCCCCATCTCATATTACCCCTATCATCATCACCCGGACTGTCAAACTCTACCAAATTACAACAGGTGCTCCACTGTCCTGCCTCTAGCTTGAGAGTTGTTTGGGTAGTGTTTGGCTTTAAAATGTAATTTGATTTTCATTTTTTGAATCAATTTCTGAGCTTACATGACAACCAGGCACAAAACAGCAAAGCATGAGCCAAATAAACACCAAAGCTGTGTACACCAACAGCAAATAAATGAATCAGACACCACAAATAGTATTTTTCCAATATATAAATAGTTCAAATTGGTGTGACACAGCAATGTTTTGTTTGGTATTGAATATTGACTAGCATTGATTCAACTACAGATCCTCCAAGTGCTTGCGAAAAGAAATGTGAAACCTCTGCTCTTCCAACGGTCATTGAGACTTATGATGTAACCTAACACCACTTTCTTGTATCAGCATAAATGAGAAATGAACTATATTGTCTGCAAGTGTGCATCTTTTATGGGTGAAAAGCAACATTTGGCAAGTACAATCTTACATCTTTGAAATGAAACAGCCACGCTTATAAAAAGAATTGAAGTTCAAAACATTCAGCAGCACAGACTCACTGAGGAATGAGTACTACTGTATGTGCTTGATAGTGGTGGCTACGTGTTGGACACTTTACAAGTTCAGCATGTTTACATGTTCTGTTTGGATGGTAATCAGCCTTTCCGGTTAGAAAGATAAAGAGGAACACCCATGACCTAAAAACAGCATAACCACGTAAACCTCGCTGGTAAATACACGTATACATGACCTGTTGGTTTTTTACAAATTTCATAAGACTGTCTAGATTTTACCCTGCAGTTATTCTTAAATAACAAATATAGATTTTCTTAAAGGACAGGTTCACATTTTTTTAAGTCTGTCTTAAAACAACAGTGAGGTGTCTATATGAACATTGAAATAGGTTCTTCCTGAAATAATCATTCCTCCTGCTCATATTGACTCATTATAAGATCCCTTCATAATGCATTTACAATGTAAGTGATGGGGACCAAAATCCACAGTGTGCAAAAATGTATTTAGAAGTTCATCTGAGGCACTCCAAATGAGTCAAGTCAAGTAGATGTCTTTCAACTTTACAGTCTTTTTAGTGCCAAAGTCCTTCTTTTTGTTATTGTTGTTCCATCACAGCTCAACAGGAAAACACTATCTGCGGAAACATTCCTGCAATGCCTGTTCAGTTTGACGCAATGAATATTCTGCCTGCCCCTCTGCCTCTAATTCAGGTACCAGCACTGTCTCAGTTGCTGTTAAATGGAGCAATCACTATCATGTCCCCACTAAGCTTAATTCTCCTGCCATATTTTCCACTCACACAGCTGTTCCTTTGAGAATCACAGATTTACAGAATGAATAACAGATCAAATACCACATTTTCTGCATTTAATATTATAAATAGTTGCAGAAACAGAAGCAATTTAAGTCCTGTAATAATTTCTACATCTGAGTATTTTACTTCTGTTTCAGTAAATTCTCGCTCAGTTCCAGAGCCTCCTTCAAACTCGATAGACTTTCACTCTTTTAAGTCGAGGAGAGGCTTGGGTTTATTGCATTTATATATTAGAAACTTGTTGCAGAGATGTAATTTGGAACACATGGACATTTTAATTTAAAACAGAGCCAGACATTCTGGTTCTCACTGAATCCTGGCTTTAAAAAAAGTATTGGTCTTTCAGATGTTTCTATTAATAACTACAACTTTTATTTTAGAATTGGCAAGGTGGGCAGAGGAGGTGGTGAGGCTGTCTATGTGAAATGCAATTTCCAGTTGCAGTTTTAAAAAGTGTTTCACCTCCTAAATGATTTGATTTGATTGCTTTAAAAGTTGAACCTAGTCACAATAACACCGCTATAGTTGTAGGTGACTATACACATCCATCTGTCCCAGCTGAGGTTAAGTTAAGTGTTAGTCATCTTGGGTTATCTTAATCTTATCTGGCTATCATCTGTATCAAATAAGCTCAACTATATCTCCAATGGTATGAATTTGACACAGTTAGTTGCTGAGCCCACCTGGCAAAATGTAAATGATATTTCAAAATCCAGTCTAGCTGACATTATTCTCCTGAGTGGAGTATTTGAACCAGGGATAAGTGATCACTCACTTACTTGTGTGAGCATTAAGAAAGCAATTGCTCATATAAAAAATAAAAGGAACCTGAAATACCTCAATTTAGAAGTGTTTTTTTTTAAAATAACAAATATAAATCAATTTTATCGTTGATAGACATGTTCTCTTAGTAAGCGTTAAAGCTAGACCTGGCCCATGGTTCACAGCTGTCATAACTGAGCTTTTTAACTCTAGACACAGAGCTTGGCAGTTCAAACACCCCCCCCCCCCCCCCCCCTACTGGCCTCTGTTTAGACAACTTAGGAATCACTGTACTGCTGCACTAAGAAAAGAAAAGCAGAGTGTGACTACTACTTACACTCTTTCACCTGCTCCTGTCATAATCAAAGTAAAGTTTGTAAAGATGTTAAATCATTATTAAAAAAATAACAGCTCCTTTCTAACGCATATTGACAATGGATACAGCATCTTAACTGAGATATTTACACTGTTTTTAACAATCATTTTGCTGCTGGACATCTTTTTGATTATCCCATGAATGATCTCTCTAATAGATATGCAGACAACACAGTTTTATATTGTCCTTCAACCACTCCCCAGTCAGCTATTGAACATCTGTAATCCTCATTTGATTCACTCCAGCATATATATATATAAACACAAAGAGGGAATTTGATGCTAAAACAGCTGATGCCTCATATAAGCTTCACATCAACTCTTAAATGCAGTTTTGAAATTGAAAAACAAAATGACTGTGTGGGCACTCTGTGGATATTGGCCCCCTTCACAAGCACATTTGAAGGGGATCTTTTAATAGCCAGTATGAACAGGAGGAATCATTATAGTAAGTTAAACATCTATCAGTGTTCAAATAGGTAGACTTGAAAAAATATGAACACTGTACACTGACCAATAAAATCATCACATTTAAAAATCTTTTGGAATGACAGCATATAAAAAGAGAACTCATACTGGATTCTGGCTTTAACAGCAAATCAAAATGTCCGTGAAATTAAACGAAGAAGAGCTGATTGATCATCTAGTCCCTTGTTTGTGACTATCTACTTCATACAAATATACTAAAACAATTCCAACTGTAAACCTTTAAAAGTAACAATACATGTGTCGTTTCTCTTTCAATATAAATTATTAAGATTGAAATGGAAGGGCCATATCTTACAGTTCATTTGACTGGCAGGAGAGCAGGTGATACATAAAAACATTAACGATGGCTGTGTGCTATTCTAGTGCCCCAGTAAGCTTTGACAGTGTAACAGTAAACCAGCATGAACAATACTAAGACCCTGACACCGAAGCATTTAAATGGAGTAAAACCATCGTTCATTTAATAAATTACACCTGAATAAATTCATATTGTGACAGAGCTTGGTCTCATTTATTGTTTTCCTGTGTTGTACTTATAATATAACCCTAGTAATATTACATTTTGCTGTGTTTGCCCAAGCAAAATGGGCACTGTGCAAGATGGGAGGGATCATAAACTGTCGTCCAGTGGTAGATGCCTTTAGGAATTTTAATTGGTCTTAATTGCTAGGCTGTTCCTCCCAACCAGAACATTAACCCAAGCAGACGGGTCCACACATCTGGACTACAGACAGGACAAAAAGGTAGGTGTTTTTTATAACATTTCTTCATGGATCTTCTTGTTTTCTGTTGATTTTTGTGTTACGGAGACAGTTTGTCACTGTAGACATCTTACAACAATCATTTGAAGTGGCCTCAAGCTTAACCAAGATACGATGGGCAGACAGATAACAGTAACTGGTAATGAGGGTCATTTAGCTGTCTCCACTGCTTCCCCTAACAGAGACAAGAAATGCCCACTGCACAATGTGCTGCAGTTTTACTAAACCTTTAACATCTTTTTAAAACAACAGATTGGGTAAGATGGAGGTGAAGGTGTCTGTGGACGGTGTTCCACGTGTGGTCTGTGGAATTACAGAAGAAACAACATGCCAAGAAGTGGTCATAGCGTTGGCTCAAGCGCTGGGTATGTGCCTATCCTGCTTTTTATAGCAATACATACTTTTAAGATTTACTGTATGTTCTGCCATGTTCAAGCTAACATCCACACTGACATCCTTCAATTTAGGTCAGCCTGGACGCTACACATTACGGGAGAAATTTAAAGACTTTGAGAGGTGCATGACACCTGATGAACGCCTCCTGGAGACTCTTGAGAAATACGGTGAGCAGGCCAGGGAGGTTCAGCTCACGCTTCTCCACAACGGACCCTCTGCCTTGGATGAAATGACCAGAACAAAAGTTGGCAGACACCAACCTTGCCCCCCACTTAGGAGAAAAGAGGCAGCCACTAGAATGCGGCGAGGCAGTGATTCACTCAGAATCAATCGCAGAAGCTTGCCACCATTGTCCTGTTTGAGACAAGAAGCTGAGCAGCAACAAGAGGACGTGAAAAGGCCTAAAAGAAAGTCTTTGACACTCATGGAGGAGGCCTGGGAATGGCTGGAGAATCTGGGGAAAGGCAGGGTTTACAGTACTGCCAGTGATAAGGAAAGCAGCAAGAAGACTGATAAAAGGAGCAATACCTTTCTGGATGTTTCTCTCACTGCTGACAAAGATAACTTAGGTCGAAGTAGTAGAAGCAAAGTCAGAGGTCAGAAAATATTGAAGTCAGACTTGGATAATCAGACATCCTGCTGCATGGGAAGTCAGGCGAGGGTTAAAGAAAGCAAATATTCCAAGAAAACTCAAGGAGTAAAACCTGATTATATATCCATTTCAAGCTGTGCTATAGCTGAAGATGAGAGAAATGATCTAAGAGAAACCATAATATGTCAGCTCAGCTGTTTGCAAGACTTACAGGTACAGATAGAACAAGTGGACCAACAGATTTTAGAGCTTGAGGAGCGACAGAGGGCCAGACAAGCTGAACAGGAGGCCCAGCAGAGAATGATTGAAGATGAGATGGAGCAGATACAGTTTTGGGAGAATGAGCTGAAGGCAGAGGAGAGTTACGAGAGAGATCTGCAAAGTCAGTTCCTTGAGATGAGGACCAAGGCTGTGGAGTGCAAGACCAAGCTGGAGGACTATAAGTGCAAAATGCAAGGACTTGGTTTCTTCACCACTCAAAACAATGTTCAAGAGGATTCAGGGATGGTTTCAAAAGTGGGTGCAAATGCGGACACTGAGATTTCAGTTGATTCAACTCAGGAACTATATCAGGAACAATCTGATCCAGATGGGGATGTAAATATTAACAGGAAGTTCTTGCCCAGGGAAGACTTTAACCCACCTCCTGCTCTGACTACTCCCAGCCAGATAAGGGAGAGACGGCCCACAGGGCCCACTGAGCTCAGGGAGTGGTGGACACGCTGGTCTGAATCCCAAATCCCCAAACCACAGACTAAAAAGAAGGTGGTACATCGCTCTGAGCTCACTATATATCTAGGCAGTACAAAGGTTTAGTCAAATTAAGAGCTTAAGAGAAGACATATATTAAATGTAATGTATGCTTCATTGTACTCAGTGGTAATTTGCTATTTTATTTCTCATGTGGCAAGGCTCTGGTTCTCCATGACTTGGCCAGAGTGTTTGTATGCATTGCTCACTGTATGTACAGTATGCGGCTGGACTGAGGTATGCATCAAGCACTGTGAGGCATTCATGCCCGCAGTAGCAGTCCCCGAGTTAAAATTGATTTCATACCAGAAGTGAGTCCCTTAGGTCCTTTGAGGTCAAAAGAGGATGTGTCTCCATAACAAACATTCATTCAAATTTAAGAAATGTTTTCAGCCTGTTTTTTGTACAATGATTAATCATCTACAAATTAATTATTTACAAATGTTTCATTTGACATTGGGTTGCAGTGAATTATGGAATATATTGTATAGTAGATGTCAAACTCAAGCTAGAAGATATTGCTGCCTTTGTTTTATATAAATTGCAAATTTGGAATTTCATTTGGGTTTAGGCATTAATGAGGACAATAACATTTATCTGTGAGAACATGATCAGAGAATTAGCCCCAAAGAATGGACATTGAATGATGTATTTTATGATTCTCTGTAACAGAAAAGCACAACTGCACATCTCAAGAGAGCTAGTGCAAGTGTGCATTTTAGGAGGGGTGGGACTGAAGGCTTTGACTTCGCTTCATATCTAGTGAATGAGATTCTTTCATCTGCTGAGAAACCCTTGTCTGTGTTTTTCCTGTGGAATGTTGTTTCTGTTGTCTCAGTTATGGGAAATCTACTATAATGCAGACAGCAAGTGTGTAATGTCTTACCATAGAGTGAACAGTTTTTGTAATGTAACACTGGTCTATATTACAGAATTTCTTATATAGCTTTATGTTTCAAAGATTTATGCAATTTTAAAAAATGACTTTGAGGATTCTTCTGAAATAAAATACAAAACCAGCTCGTGATTTTCATAAAACTTTAATTCAATTGTTTCATTCAATACCATTAACAAAAGTACATAAGAACCTCTGTATGTGGTTCAACTGAAACCCAGTGATCCAAAGTTGAAATTAATTTAGTCTGTAATGTAATGTGCAGAGGCATAACACCCACCATGTCTCCAAAGCACAACAATTGATATCCTGATTCTTGCTTTTTTTCCTTTTTCTTTCTTTTTTTTTTTTTTTTAAACTGAATTTATAATACTCTCACCCTTTTTTTAAGTTAAATTTGTTTTGTTATATCTGAACTTTGAACTTTCACTAAGAAAAAAAAAGCACACATTACATACAGTATAGTTCAACCCACAGGTTTGGGATGCATATCAGTATTATTTCTACTAGAAAAGAAAGCCACCCTAAGATTGTTCTGAATATTTTGGCGGTTGGCTGGGAACAGAGGATACTTTTTTTTTCTTTTTTTTTTTTCTCCATTTCGTTTTGCTTGTTGTTTTTAGGCACCTTATTCTTACTTAATTCAATATTAGCAGATTGAGTTTCAAGGGAAAAAAGCAAAAATATGTGCAAGAAAAAAAAAACAGTATAAAAGAACTGCAGATATAAGATGCCACAAGGAATTCTGCACCTGGGAGACATTGCTTTAGTGGAGCATGTGAATACCAAAAAGGTATCTAAAGGCTCCAGATTGTTGAACGTAAATCCCATTAGATTAACTACTTCGACATTCACATACATCACACGCACAGTCGCACCATGCTTTCACTTAAGCTCTTCAGTAAAGCATTTTAAAACTGCTCAAAAAACCGAGCAGAGAAGAATCCTCAGTTTAAGCTCGCACATATGAGAAATAGGATCCTCCTTATGGAGGGAACTTTGCTTTGCTTTATGTGTTTTGTAGGAAAGCATACAGTAGTGGAAACTTGACATTGAAGCCATTTTAAGTTTCCATGGGTAAGGAGCAAAAATATACGAAAAAAAAAAAAAAAAATGGAGCGGATGCTCAAAGACATGCCAACAGTCACGTTCATTCATCCAGGCAAACTATTAGACAAATAACAGGTGCAGAATTCCAGACAAAGCAAAAATAAAAAGATAGGGACATAGACAGCCACACAATCATCACTCTGATTTAGAGAGACAAGGCCCTCAGAAACAAATACCTCCATTACACACTATAATCACTTCTAGGATACATCACACACGCACACACTCAGATATCCCATGTACGCTGCAGTGTGGAACTCTGTATCAAGTACATCATACATGGGAGGCAGGGAACTATGGAATGAGCAAAGTTCCCTCGCAGGTATCGATGGGGACAAAGATTACACATGCCAGTTGCTGTATGTGTGCGTATGTTTTGTGTATGAGTTGTGTGTACAAGCATGTGACAAATCAATTTCCCTTGTCCCCTGCTGTTGCCCTTTGAGACAGCGTCCCACCAACACCGAACAGGGCAGGCTCTATATTGCTCAGTCAATGACTCCAGGCTGGCGAGTCTTGCGCTCCACATTGAAGCCCTGTAACAGAGAGGATGTATTTAATTAATGCTGAGGCTTACATATCATGCTAATCTCAGTTCAACATTATTTTAATAATAATTTTAATCACTTTAATGGTGAAGTTTCAGGAAACTGTCATTATCTGTATGTGGTGGTAAAATATCAATATATCAATAACAATGTACAATATTTAGAATTATCTAAATTGTTGTGAGATTTGGCTCAACTGCCCACCTCAAATTATTTGAATTCAAATATGTATTAAAAGCTATTGTTCATTAGCAAACGTAGCTACTTCCAAAGTACAGAATGTGACATAAAAAACAACAAAAAACAAGAAAAGAGATAGCAAAGGCTTGTTTGTACCTTTGAATTGTCAGGACCACGGGGCTGTCTTACAATAACCAGGCGAGGAGCACTGGCATCATCAAGGGTAATGCTTTTCAGTCTGTTCACTAGGCGGTCAGGACGTGGAGTCACCACTGGTTTTGGCCCCTCACTGTAAATTTAAATACGCATTCAAAATCACCATTAGAGATTAGCCTTGTTGGCTACATACAGTATTGTTTAACTTTCTAAACCAGTTTAACTCAAATCTAAACCATGCATACAGTCTTCTGAGTGTTTACCTGACTCTGCGTACGTTGCAGGCACTACATTTTCCTGTGCGTTGATTGAGGACAACTGAGAACTCCACCTCATCCCCGGTCTGGAGCTCCAGGCCATCCTGTACTTCTTTTACATGGAAGAAAAGCTTCTTGCTCTCACCTACTTCATATGTGATGAAGCCAAACTGTGGACAACAAGAAAAAATAAATAAATTCAGGACCCTCAATTAGCAGCACTTCATTCCAGTGTAAACCTGTGCTATAATAACCATACTTCAACACTTATACAATGAGACTAAATAACTAATCTCTACCTGGTCTTTAACACACTCCACCATGGCTCTACGCTGGGGGACCACATTACAGGCCATCTTCTGTCCAGTCTGAGTTACTGTGCAAATCTGGAACTTGACAAGCTCTCCTTTCTGAAGACAATCAGCCTTGTTTGCCATGCCCATGATTCCAAAGGGATAATTCTGGCCTTTAGTTCCACCTGAAACAACCAAGAAGGGAGGAGGAATGATTTCATGGGAAAGTTAAGGTGATGAGAAACAGTTAGTGTACTAGTTCCATCATAAGTTGACACCAACCTTCCTCTGAGGTTTCAATAAGCCCTTGGTATTCTGTCTGGGACGGGTCCACACTGCGTAAGGGACGGATGACTTTCCCCATCATCACTGTTACACTAACATCATCACCGATGCCATTCACTGAAAAGAGGATTTCACACTTATTTGTAGGCATTCAAAACAACACTTCCATATCAACAAACATAAAACATGTCAGTGAAACAACTGAAAACAAAACTATCCCTACCTGCAGCCACTTTGGTAACCTTTTCAGCGCTGACTTTGTTTCCTTTTCCTTTAGAGAGAGTGTACTCCACTGTGTCACCAAGCTCCAAGTTGTCCAAGTCTCCACACATTTCACTGAAGAGTAAACAGAGATATAGTGAGACTGAGCCGTCAATCAGCTACTACTTTAATTAAAAATAAAAAAAGGCATCTTGGAACCTAAATCTCTACCTGTAGTGAAAGAAAATCTCCTGGTCATGATTTGCTGTCTCGATGAAGCCAAAGTTGTCCTTCAGTGTGGCAACAAATCCGTGCAGTCTCTTGGCATTGGAAGCATTTCGGTTGAGGACCCTGATGGAGACTGCACTCTGCTGGCCTGTTCTCTTCACTTCATTGATGGAGAACTCCACCTAGAGGGCAAATATATTAAAAGAGTCACACACGCAGGGTAGACAAAACAATCTGCAGCTTTGATTTAGTTACTTCAAAACTTGACATCCTGTAAACTGATAAGCTGGACTGTATAAGCAGCCTATGTTTGTTATTTTAATAAAGGCTTTACATATTGTTCACCCACTGCACCATCTTTATCAAATTTGCAAGCACAATTACTTAATGTTGAATCAGTCTGTAGATACCTTGTCTCCAGCCTGTGGGTGACATCCTCCCTCCAGATCCTTGGTATGGTATTGCACAGTGAGCTTCACTCCGCAGTCTTCATATGCAATCACTCCTTCCTCAGATTCCTACAGAGAGTGGAACAAATCAAACACATTACCTTCCATTAAGGAGCAACAGCGCTTAATGCAGCTGACCCCAGACAAGGTATAAACCCTGCTGAAAGTTTCTCAGCCACAATCAGTCCCTACTTTGGCTGAATGTCTCTTCAATGCTACACCCACTTTTCAAAAAACTGATGTTAACTCACTATGCCTCACATTAAAAAAAACACTGTTTAAAAGATTCAATCAGATCAGATGATTTGAGAGTATGTAGTATATTAGAAGATGGTGTGCAGATAGACTACACAAGCGTATGCAAGACACCAGAGTGTGTGCAATGCATCATTCTGTAGCAGCCTAGTTGGTTAGCATTAGTAGTCTACTGCAACAGCTCTGAGTTACAGCCTACAATGCAGGGCTGCATAATTACCCACAACTATTGTAGATTCAACTGGGAACAATTCTGCAATACTCATGATTTAGTCAGAATTTCTTGAACCATCCCAATTTACTGGTATCATGGCCACAGAAAATGGCATGGCTTGATCACAGAAAATTGGGAGACTTCATACTTTGTTACAACAGTCAGCAATCCGGATGACATTGCTGGCACTTCATACAGTTTATCTCACATTCCAAAAAAGGCAATTCAGTAATGAGACCACAGGGAAACTGTACTACTAAACTACTAAACAAAAAGAAGGTGCTGCTTAACCATTTAAGATAGGATGGAAATTATTGTACTTAAGACACTTAAGCTGTTCCCAAAAACCATACAAGCATTCAGGACTACGGTTTCATCATTAATTGTGCAGCCCTACATCTCACTGAATCAGCGATACAATGTTCGAGTCCATCTTCCTCAGAGTTAATTGGTGATCAAATACCATGCCGTTGACAATGGTAAAAAAAAATTTGGTGGGGTAAATTGGGGTCAGTGGCCTGCAAAAGACTAACCTTTTCTACAACTTTCCCCTTGAAAGACAGGAGAAACAGACACCCATTAGATAGCAAGTCTCATCAAAATTACACTTATGAATACAGTATTCTTACTCTGTATCATTTGTTAGTTGCTGACTTTTAGATTCACATCTAAAAGTTGTTAGGTCTAAGAATTGAATAATTACTTCTTAGACTGTATGTTAGTGAAATGTATTGACTATTGGTATGAATTTATGTAATCTAGAATAGGTGCTTCTTCATCATTTATTTGTGAGACTTTATTCGTGTTGCTTCATGCAGAAGGTCTCGGTCCTACCTTGTCTTTTTTCTAACCAACAAGGAGCATGAACAGGAAGGTCATTGGAGAAGAAAGCAAAGAGGAACATTAGAACTAAAACAAAAATTGGGTGGAGGGGTAGATAAAGTGGGCTGGGGGTTGACTATGAGACTGTTGGTTCTGAATGCACTGGGGGCAGATTTACGTACATGCGTTACCTTCTCCTTGTTCTTGTTGGGACTGGCGTTTTTGGCGGTGGCTGACATAATTTCCTTCTCCACCACACCAACAAAGCGCTGCTCAGACTGGGTATGGAAGGACACAGTGCCTTTGGGCAGCTTCTTGATGCGCACTGCATGGTTCCTCTGAGCTGACAGCATATCCTGGCAAGAACAAGACATTTACTTTAGTTTGTTATTCCTAAAATCATAACAATGTGTAACAAGTCAGAATACATAGTTTTGTGAAAATCTTATAAACAGGATTTACAGGCACAACAGTGAACTCCACTTCATCTGAGATGTGCAGTTGGCTCTCCTCCAGGACTTCACTGAAGTGAAAGAACATCCTAGCATCCCGATCCACACATTTAATGAAGCCAAAGCCATCACGTATAGCTGCAATCACCCCCTAGAATAAGATTAGGCGGCACGAGATTACAGTCTGTGATTGGAGTGGGCGTCCACATTAATTAAACTTAAGTGAATTCCTATATTCAGTCATCTCTCCCATGATGCATTACGTAAACATAACTGACCACGTCAATCATGATTCCGCACTGTTCTGTATTCCTCACCATTTCACGTGTCTCCTTGGTGAAGTTGAAGGTGTCTGGAAGGATGTCTATGTTGGTCGCCCTCTCCAGCTTGTCTCTACGGTCGGTGGAGATGTTGAACTGTATGTGGTCCCCTTCCAAAAGGGTCACCTTGGATTTGGTGTCCTTTTCCCCAAATGGCAGTTCCTTGTCACTGAAACCGATCCTGGCACTGATGCGTCCTGGAAGAGGGTCATTCTGTGGGTGCAGAAAGTTGGTGAGTAACAGATCCAAAGGCATCAAACATGTGCTAATTCAACTTGCCAGACTAGTAATCTACTTGCCTGGTTTTTGGTGGAAACCTTGGGAATAACCTTGGCGACTGTGCCTTCAAACTGCTCAATGCTAATATCCTCAAAGATGACTGTTCCTTGGGGGAGCAGTCTCACATCTGTGGCTACTTCTTTACCCTGAGGCCACAAGAACACATGGTTAACAGTTTTGTTACGGGGGAGTTCAGTCAGCTAATTAAAGAGTTACACAAGTCAAGGATGATTGGTCCATAGTTGCAATGCTTGAAGACACCTACATTTCTGTCTTTAATGGTGAACTCGACATCATCTCCAGCCTGCAGAGCCTCCAGATCACCCTTGAACTCACTGTAGTGAAAAAAGATCTCCTTCACCACGTCAGCCCTCTCAATGAATCCAAATGCCTCCTGAAAGACAACACAAGGTACAACAGAACAGGTACATCAACTAACCACCCAAAAATCAGAGACCAAAGGTGAGTCTTCAACAAATGAGATACAAGTTTAGACATGATGTAGCTTTATTACAAACACTTACCTTTGTAGCACACACCACACCCTGGCACCTCATTTGCTTTTTCTTCACCAGTTGAATATTACGAGCACTGACTGCTCCAGTACTGGAATACAGGAGAGATCAATGTAGAGCGCAACCTGGGAATTGTTTAAATAACAGTGGTGTGTGTAAAGTGTGTAAAGGCTCACTGCTTGTTGGTCTCCATATAAAAGCTGACTTTATCACCGGTGTCCAGGTGGATGTTACCCTCTACATCATCAGGAGTGTAGGTAAGGTAGAACACTTCCTGTGGAAAGTCACACAACTGTCAAGCTTTATTTTAAAAAGTTGTAGGACGGACTGGTTAACCCTAAAAACTATTTCATGTTCAAGATTAACGATAACATTAAATAATGTATATAAATGAAGGACAGATGTGCTGTGGAAGATTAAGCTGTCAAATGTTGTAGCTGGATTGAACACATGCAATCTTTGAGCTCTAGACTGCATGATCTTATATGACTGACATACATTATCATAACTCATAATGTGGAAAACAGATGTAAGTACACATTTGGCAAAACCAAGCTGAGGATGGAACAAATGAGTGTTGTCTGTACATTCTGGATGAGCAGATTGCAAAGACGTTTTGTATGTCATTGTTCAAGCATGTTGTAATTCAGCATTCGTCTCTTACCCCGTTTCTTTCATAGCAAACACTGCCGGTGGGCACCTGGCCAGGAGCAGACTTTCCATCCAAGTGCACTGGGATTGCTGAGACAACCTGCAGAAAAAGGGGGAAATTGCAAGGGAAGGAGGTTAACATGCTGCTTCACCAAACATAGCCAACTTACAACACTACTGGACATGTAATGGATGAAATGGCAGAATTTTGGAATGTCACAGTGACAAGTATATCAAGTTTTACAGATATGGAGCAGGTGGGAAGCGATCAGGTTCGCATGAGCATGATCATACTTCAGAGAAAAATGTGTATACACAGTCTGGCTGCTTAACAGTCTATAGTGTGTTCCCCAGATCAAGTTCTTCAGGGAATTAATCTGCATGAATGTGCGGCTTCATGGAGCAAGTGTAAACATAACAAGACAAGCGGCATCACTTGAATGTTATGAATTGCACATCACTGATGAGACAAGCACAAATGTCTTGCGTGGCACGCCTTTCCCTGCTGAGCTCAGCTTAATGAAGCACTTCACTGACTCTTTACACCAGTGTAGATCGGTAGATTTGTTTTTGTTTGCTAGAGAGACCATGTGAGCTATACTATTGGCTGTGAGCATTTACAGATAAATTAAATGGAATTACATTGACTATATTTGTTCAGCAGACATTGAATACCTCCAGCAAACATGCATTTTAGCAACAAAAAGCCAATTTAGAATTTAAATGCATTGCGAAGCTTTATGGGGAAAAAAAGCTGCTTTTTTTTTTTTACTTCAATACATGATTAGGGGGGGGAGGGTCAAATTTTGCAGTGTGCTTTACATGATTTACATCCAATGCCCAAAAACACAATGGGCCATACAAATGTTACGTTGACAGACAATGACAGAACCAAAAATAAAATGGTGTTCCTTAACTGGATGAATATAACCATGCAGCACAGTAAAGGGATAGGCGTGCAGGTCTGGCCCCACCTGGCCCGAGATGCGCTCCTCTGGCAGCACCTCTGGCTTTATCTTAAGCAGCTTCACTGCTATGGGCTTGCCAGTGCGCCTGTCAGAGGATACCTCAAACTCTACATCATCTGAGAAGAGAGAAGCAGAGGGAGAGCAAACAATTAACAAAACGTCAAAGTACACAGAGGGCATGTTAAGTTGAGGTAATGAAGCTCAAGTATTTTCCTTTTCTGCAAAAAGAATTCACATTACGTTAAGTATCTATGATTCATTCACTAGTTCAAGGGATCTCACCTCCTATTTTAAGCTCCTGCAGGTTACCATTGTACTGGGAGCAGTGGAAAAAGAGACGAGCCTGGCGTTCGGAGCACTGGATGAAACCGTAAGAAGTTAGAAGCTTCTCCACCACGCCTGTCTCTCTGATGCCAGGCCCTGTGCCGTTGGCGTACGCAGTGTGCCCATTATTATGGAGCATGCCTGGGTCAAAACTCATCTGGTGGGTGAAGAGGAGAAGCAATTGTTAAAAATACAATCGGTTAGTGGGTCAAAATGTTGCAGACAATTATAAAAAAAAAAAAAAAAAAAAAAAAAAAAAGGCCACAGTTTAATGCAGTGTTTGATGCCAACCTTAAAAACAAAAAAACACTTCAAAACATGCAATATAGCACACTTCAGAGGAAGTGGGGAGAAAGAGGCAAAAGTAAAGCTAGATTAGAGCTTTCTGGGGCTATCTGGCCATCGACAGCGGGGAAGCACATCATTGATAATGCCTTGACAGAATTTCAGGTTGATTCATACCGTTCACTGGAAAAAAAGGAAAAAAAAAAAAAAAGAAGATATTTCCTGGCTTCTTTCCAAGTATCATGCACTAAAAGCTACAATTCACTCTTAGTCCCAAATCATCAAAACACTCGCAAAAACCTGCAGTCATTACGTGCAATTCTGGTTTAAGAGATGTTAAACGTTCAAGAACTCTTCACCTGTCCTTACAAACCAACCAACCTGCACTTATACTGGAAAACCATTAAAAACGTCGACTTATCGAAAGCTGCAACAACACCTGGGTTAAACTCATTTTCCACACAACTACACACCATGCTGTTAGCAAACAAAAAAGTCACATAACAGCAGCTCGTGGGGCTGCTAAGTCAGTGTGGGCACCACCAAACATGCCCTCTTACTGATCTCTGATATAAGGGAGTCCGCTTGTGTTTTTTACTTCCTGGGTGCGGATGGCAAGAGACGGAGGAGGAGCGGGGAATAGGCATGGGACCGGTAGAGGTAGAGTGGGAAGAGCCAGTGTTGCGAGGCACTGGCGGTTCAGAAGAGCCTCTTTCCATTTCTGACACTGAGGATAGGACTTGGATATGCTGTTGGGAGGAGGCAACAGCTTTGAAAAGGAGTACAGTCAAATTCATTCAGCTTTAGTTTGGTCTTTTTAATTGTTCCGTTATCCAGATTTTTGGATGGTTGCTACCAAAGCTTGCTGTGATCCAGCAATAGAGTATAAAAACTGTACCCTCTATTTGACTTTGCTAATCTGCCCATATTTCATATTGACACCCAGTGTTTACCCATGAACAAATTTTTCCGAGGCCTACCATACACACACACACACACACACACACACTTACAGAGCAGTATACTCCATAATACTCCTGTGAACAAAGTTTCTAATATTTTAACTCAGCACAACCACCACCAATACTCAACCATTATGGAGATCCTGAAACCAACATACCAAGCAGAACAAACCAACTCAGGCAACTCAGTAACAACGGGTCTGCTACTGTGATAATCTCACATTTACAGTATCAATTGCTCAATTGCACAGATAAGCGTTAAAAAAAGTACTAGTGCACTGAGAGGAGAAGGCAGACTAAAAACTAAAAAAAGATTGCGCAGCCAGGTCAGGTGAAGTGGGGTTTAAATGCAGTGTCACAAATGTTACTAAAAGGTCAAGTAAAATAAAACTACTTTAAAAAAAAAAAAAAAAAAAAAGATGGAGAGAATCAGAAAATGCGAATGATAGGTCAAACAGCGGCGCATCTACAGTGGACAGAGTTGGTGATGGGTTATGGGGTTATGAGGGGGAGGAGGGGGGGTCCCAGAGCAGCCTCTTCTGTAAGGCCCTGTACTGCACTATAACAATGAGCTACTCTAACAAGACATTTAACGTGTAGGTCTTGGTTACATGTGCAGTAATTACTCTGAAACATTTGTGTTTTCATCATCATCGTGAGCAACTAGTATGTAGTTTAGGTTGTATTTGTGTTGCCTTGACTTAAAGTTATGTACCAGCATTAATGTAGCCCAACATGATTTGCCCGTGTCACGGCCGACTAAGATACCACTGGATCATTATGAGGAAAAAAAATGGGAGGGGGAATAAAAAAAAAAAAAAGTACTTCAAGGAATTGTGTAAGTCCCAACTAATTTCTGCAGTTTCATCAGTAGAGCACCCCTCACCCTGCAACAATATACCTGAGCAGAGGCTAGTCTCGGGAGCCCGAAAAGGGATGAAAGAGGTTAGGCCATTCACAGCAGAGAGATGCAGGGCAAGGTGGGTGGATGGGTGTTCGATGGGGGGTGGGAGTGGGGCACGTAGAAAAGAGGTGGGAAGGTGGAACTTACGGATCGGCCATATGGCGACAGGCTGAGTCCGACAGGGGATGTGCTGCTCAGGTCAGCGCTAACAAACGCGGTGGGTGGCGACGCAGGCAAGGTAAACTCAACAAAGCCTTTCCAGGGGCTGCCCATATTTTCCCATAAACTCGGACCAAACTTGCTTGAGCACTTGCTGAACTTGATTATTTGATTAATTCTTTTTTTTTTTTTTTTTTTTTTTTTGGTGGACTGTTAAGAACTATTTTTTATGCAACCACCCAATGATACACCTCTGGATGTCTGCAAGGGTGAAGAGAGGAAAAAACATAACGGGTAAGGCAGATAGGTCAGCCAGTGTGCCAAGTGTCACAAACAAAGGAAAAGGGCTGTGGGCTTTTATCCCCCAGGGAGGGAGCTGAAAAGGTTATAAATAAATTAAAAAAAAATCAGGGAGAATATGACTTTTAAAAAAAAACGATAGAAAGGTGCAGGCTGGGTGTGGGTATGCAATCAAATCTATCTCAAACTAAATTGAATGACAATTTTAACTGTTTGGAGGTGGTGACGGTTCAGTTTGACGAATTCCCAGCTGATTTATGTGAAGTTTAAAAAAAAAAAAAAAAAGGGTATCTTTAACAAACGGCAATGTAGAGGTCACTGACATGACAAAATCCAATCTTAAACTTGGCATCAATTATTGCACTCATTCCACATTATAAAGTGGATAATCACGTGCTAAGAACAATGAACATACAAGATTCATATCTACCCGAGGATTGCAGCAGCTGATTTCAATAATATTCCTGATGTTTGAAGACATGCTAATCAGTGAAATCAGCTGCCGCAAAACAAATCACTGATTGATGAGGCCACAAAATCCAGACAATGTTTCAATACGAGCCATTTTAAAAATGGTAGAGCATGTTAGATGATTTTTTTTTTTTTTTTAATCAAACCAGGAGGACACTGTTATTTGTGTTCAGTGATTAAAAGAAAACAACCTCTGCATCGCTGCCCAAAATCTGTTCAGCTGGCCAAACTGAATCAGAATTTAGTCCTTCATAATCTGTGTTTGTACATCTGGAAATTAGGGCAAAGTGAAACTGGCCAATTACAGATCTTCAATTGAATCTGAATTACAATATTTGATGTTGTGTTATATGTGAATTCTCAAACTTTTTGCAGGGAGAAAAAAACATTCAGTATATTGGGGGACGTAAATCATTCAAAATAGGACAAAAATCATATGTGACTAAATTAAAAACTCCAAAAGACATTAATATGTTGATATTAACATGAAAGGTCTCATGTTATGAAGGGATGGACTGAGACCCACCTTTAATAGTCGTCTTGAATCTTGTGGTTCTCAGGATCTCGATGACTATGCAGTTCCTGCAGATCTCTTCACGCACACAGTTGAACACACACACACACACACACACACGCACACACACACTTGTTACAAGTTTCTGGCACAAGTTCTAGATGGTTGCATAAAGCAAAAAGGGGGAGAAATCTAGCGCAAAAAGGCAAAGCAGGTGCAATAACACTGCTTAGAAAAAATACAATGAAAACAGTGGGAGAGTAGAATGGGGATAAGATGGGGGTACTATGGGGGAAAAAAAAAACTAGCAGACAGCAGCCCACTCCACACCCCGGTGGTGAGACGGTGGTGTGGTGAGGATGAGGAGGGCTAGGAGCAGCGTTGGGACGTGTGCTTTGTCAAAGCTGTTGAGTAGGCACAAACTTCTGGTTTCAGATCAGCTATTGTCTTCTCAAAATATGCTTGGGCATTGGATTGCTTCTCTTCTGCGTGTTTCAATTGGGCTGATGTGTCTTCTTTGGCCGTTTCAGGATGAAGTGATCCTTTTTTTTCCCACGTGTCTTCGGTGTTGCAACTTTGCTTGTTTTGGGAGGTTTCTCTTCAGTTTCTTTGTTATGATCTGAACTTGAAGCAGTTGCGGATGGTACAAAAATTCAGTTCCGTTTCACTTCATACTGTTGAGAGAAAGTAGATTTGGTTAGCTAAGCAGACCTGATCACTCTGATTTCAACTTTTGATGATCAACAACAACTTTACAGATTAAAACTTTAGATTTAACACAAAAGTCAAGAAGCCCAAAGTGAGTGCAGTGAGGCAGAGAAATTGAATTACACCATCAACTGATGAGAATTTCACATTCTCTGTCACATGAAAAACAGAAACACCACTGAGGACCAATGACCTCAAGTCTTTCTGAGAACATTAGATTCTTTGCCCCCAGACTCACAAGTATAAAAATAGGGTTTCCTCAGATGCCTCTGGATACAGCCCACAATGCCAGGCAGCTGACTAGATGCAGCAGGCAAGAGCTGTGGATCAACAAGTCCTTGTGCATACCTTCATGATATTTATGGCACCGTTTCTGACTAGAGCCCTCTGTTTTGTCATTCATCTGTTTTACACATTTATTGTAGACATGTAGTGCGCAGGTGAGGCCAAACTAACAAACAAAACTCATAAAATCTCCATCAGTAGGTTAGAGCAGAGTGTTGTTGACCAAAATACACTGCTTTGTAAACAAGTAGTAAAGTGAGCCAAACAGGGACACATGATATCTATTCTGCTGTAGCTGTGTTGCAATGACTTCCAGTATGTGTGCTTCCAGGAAGATTAAAATATAATGTTGTGAAAATGCTCAAATGGAGTTCCTTGAAACAGAGAGGGGGTTCTGTTCTTGAATGGGTCTTCTTGGTATTAATATCCAAATGGCAAATCCAGATTAACCAACAAACACAGTTGCGTTTTGTTTTCATTTTATAACACTGGGATAAATATTAGACCCGCAGGAACTAAAGCTGTACATCCCAGTGGTAGTACAAACAAAGGGGTCAGTTATCGCCAGATGGATTGGTTAAGTAGGTTAAAGGTTATGAGCAGTGAAAAGACACGGCTCCTCTGTGAAAACAACCTTGGAGGCCATGGGTTTTTCTGCTCCCCTTTTTAGCTTTTGGTGACGCAGAAAAGTGGAGGAAAAAAGCCGTCCACCCACTAAAACACCAGCGCCGATTGGCCGTTTCAACACTTCCTGATGAGTATTTAACTACCGTTTATCCCGGTAATCATTAAACAACAAACACTAGACGCCAAAACACGTTGCCCCAGTTACGACCAAATGGCTAAAAAAACGCAGGAAAAAAAGGGTCTTCTCCACGACGGTGCCACTCCTCGTCTGGGCCCGAACAACAACCACTCTGACAGGAGTCACCATGTGACTTCCCAGCAGTCCGCCATCCTCAGCTGGAGCTGCTAACACGGCCTGATCCACATCCAGCACGTTGCGGCATGCCCCGCTATCGAAAACGTCACATCTAAGCTAGCCAGCTCATTTCTAAAAACACGTCCAACTCTTCAAATCAGTACCGCAGCAATTTAAGGTGGTTAACATGTCGCTTTTAGCGGATCACACGATCATAACAGCACAGTCGAGCATGAATTTAAGCATAAAAGGGGCTGTCTTGATGACCTTGTGTGAGCAAACAGAGGCACACAGATTAGCATCTCGCTAACGCTGTTGGTCGTAAACAGCCACGGTACCTGCGGGCGTTTCCGACGGGTCTATGGAAATGAATTCACTGCGACAATGTCATTACGACACGGGTCAGCTCACATTAGCACACAGTGCGCTTTTAAGTATTTGGTCGTTATGGTTAATGACAGGTATGGGGGCTTTGAGTGATCAGAAACTTCACGGAAAGTACTCCGATCGTCACCTACGGCGACACAAAGATCCATCCACTGCACGTTTCATGGTTCATCCTTTAATATGTACACGTTAGCAATTATGTCTGCTCCCTCCACGCGATGGAAGAATAGTGACATTTAGTTAAAGTGTGCCAGGCCGATTATTAAGCATTCATCATGTTTGACACAACAGCGGAGTTTGGAAAACGTGGATATGAAAGTGGCTAACCGACTATACGACCACACCTTAGAAACACACTTTATTACACGAAGTGTGTACACGTGCAGACAACCCAGGTCTAAATAAAACTTTCACCCATCCTCTAGTCTGTCCTCTTTGTACACAGATAACGGGAAAATATCGTTACCGGTGCTAACGGCACGAGGACGGGACAACAAAGAAACTGCCACAACACAAGCTCGAGTTCAATTCTACATAATTACTGCATGTCTCACTAAACATTTTAACACGACAATGTTGTACAAGTGCCGACTCTTGAAGTACATTTTGGGGTATTGGAATTAATACGTGTTTAATTCTACCGTTCTCGATGCTAAGCGGCTAACTTCCAGTGTGCTATGATTTACGGTGAGGAGAAACACGGCTGCCCGCACTAAGGCCCGAGCTCTGCGTAGGACTAAAACGCTCAATAACGTTAATTTTTCTAATCCCACTGCACAAGAAAGAGAACATGGCATGTTGGCACATCCCAAAAATAGTTTAAATGGTTCAATAAACTGGTATATTTATGAAAAAACTCACCCCAACAGCTTTCAGCACTGTCACCAGCGCCGCTAGAAGCAGCACGGCACATTACGTAGTGATTAACAGGCGGCTATCGCGATATTTGACAACGTTAAGACGACCAGAGAGTCTAAGAGCAGAGAGTGACTCCGCTGCACAGGTGAAGATGAGTTGTCTCAATCATCAATCGGTGTACAGTTTGAGTACACAATAATGGTAATAGTTTCATCTATCTCCTTATGTGGGCTCGAAAGGAGACAAATAAAAAGTCACACAGTCGTGTCACTGAAAATATCGCAGTGTGCATTTGTCTTTGAACAGTTTCAGACTACTGGATTTTAGTTTCAATTCTATTCAACAGGCTGCATTGGCATGGCATAGCTATGTGTACGCCAAATAGCCTGTATGATGAGGTTCAATCTAGATAGATAGAGAGATAGATAGATAGATATTACTAAATATAGGCTACTCAAAAAATACTCAAAAGTTGTACTAACAAAACATAAAAATAGACTACTCGATGTTTTTTTTTGTTTGGTCGGGCTCCACAGATATCAGACACACTCTTGATGTTGATCATTAGACTACTGTCACTTTCATGCGAAACCTAGTTTGTTCAAAATGTAATTTGAGGTTTCCAAGGAAATCATAGCTATGTCATGATTGATGTTTGTGTCACATTTGTGTAAGTGCAAGTGATGAGTGGTTAGTGTGGTTTCATCTGGTGTGCACGGAAATTGATCACTAACCAAAAGCCTTGTGGGGAAACCAAATGAAAGAAGGCTAAAAAGGAAGCGAAAAAGCCGGCTGCAATAAAAATGCAGTAAGGAGGATTTCAGCGCTCTCTTTGATGGCTCGAGTCTGAGTTTGTGAAGTAGCTGGACTCTGAGCACCTGATCTCCGATCTTGCAAAATAAAAGGCAAGAAGGAAGAACCAGGAATAGTAAGAACTATTCTGTCTGTGTATAGTATTATCTGATGTGATTGGGTTGTGATTGAGTGATCAGAAAAAATACTAATCCAGCTTTGATGTGCGCTGTAGTATCTAAAAAATAACTAAAAGATATAACACCTAAAAAAAGAAGAATAACCAGTTTTATTGTCATTGCTGGTAAATCGAAAAGTCACTTTGTATTCATTATTAAGACATTCTCCGCATCCTGCTGTGTGTGTTTTATTATAAGACATCAGCTGCTGCAGGGCGCATTGCTGACAGTCTATTTACGTGGAAGATCACTCTGCACATCTTTGCTCTCTCCTTGTTTTGTAGGCTAGATAAGTCTACTACACTAGTATACTGCTGAATCAGGCTGTATTAAAGATAAATAAAGGAATAAGAAGGATTAACTTTAACTGTGAGGAAGAAATACCACAAATGATGAGTATATTACTGCAAAACCACTGCAATGAAAGAAAAACTAATTGAAAAAAACTAATATGAATTCAATTTATGTAAAATCTGATTAAACACTCGCACACGCACACGCACATGCTTGCGTCATTGATGGTCAAACCGAGGCTATATAAGGTCAGCAGAACATTCTGATCTCTCTCTTTGCATCTGTACTTGGACACGAGTTGACCTTGTTGCAAAGCTTAGAAAACACTGGAAGTGATCTCTTGGAAGCGCTGAAAGGAGTTCAAAAGCTGAAAGGCTGATCTCTTTGGACACAACTACTTGGACAAACTACTTGGATCTCTAAACTTCACTGAACAAGTTGAAAATGGCCTGCGTTGGAGTCTCCATCCGTGGTCCATCTCGTGGGGACGCCCATGAGATGGACTACGGCCGGGCAGGTAAGATCAATTTAAAATTCATATTTTACTTTTTGATTTATTCATTATTTATCTCCGAAAATTCTTTGGAAGCAATCTTAAAGTAACAATGATTGTGATTTTTGTAGTTTAAAGGAGGATAGTTCACATCATGTAATTGGGCCTATATTGGAAAAACACAAATTTAGTGAAAACAGACAGTTATTCGACGATTTCTCCGTGTAAAATGATTATTTGTTGGAAAAAATGCATGAAGTTTCCCGGGAAAGGTGTGGAATGTGTTAACAATCCATGTAGTGATTTGAAACACTCTTATTTTGGTTTCAATGCATCAATTTGTCCAAAATTTGCATTGAATTTTTGGAAAAAAGATGGCGACTGGGCCAAATTTCATAAAATGCCAAAAATCAGTTTTTCTTGCTCACCATGGAGACGATGGAACTATGAGCTCGTGACGACAGAACGTCAGGACGTACAGGTGTAAACACACCTGGACCCAGTTCTTCTAATGAGAAACTCTGAGCTGATAGTTTTGATTGTTGAAGCTTAATTGGCTTAAAATGTATCCACAGCTAAATAATTGAGTCATTTACATTTCAAAGTTGAGTGGTTTATGTTGTTATTTTATTCTCTTCTATTCTTTGCTGGTTCTCCTGGTTCGGCATCTCATTGCGTATTTATACTTATTTACAATATGATATTTATTGCGTGTGTTATGTTACTGATGTCCCTTAAATGTTCTGCTAGGGCAAAATAAATAGCTTTATCCAACGCACGTGCACAAGAGTCAGTTATTGGCCTATTAATATATTGATCAGTTTTTCTCGTGATCCGTGTCTGAAGCAGTAGTTCATTCGCCACCTTGATCGCGTACCTCTCCATTTTCTCATTAATCCCGCTATCCCATGTTCCCTTTGCTTTAATTTTCGTATAAAGAAGGATTTGGAGCATGACTGTAGGCTGGAAATCTGAATCCAGATGAAAAAAAAGGTGGATACACCCGCGCGTAAAAGCGCAAGGCCCACAGGGAGCTCCTAGTGCCCTCATTAATCAGCTATAGAGCAGGGTTCATGTGCGCCTTATAATTACAATAACAGTGAGAAACAGTGTTGCTACATGATTACATTTATGGGTTTTTTTTACTGTGGCTTTATGAATAGTATTTAACATCTGCCTTGATTTTTGTCGAGTCATCACATACTGCAGTATTGTCTCTTACATTAAATGTTGTATCATTGTTACAATCTTTGGATTGACAGAAATGTTGTCCAAAGTTCCTCATCACAGAGCTTAGTCAGAATGGTGCAATCCTTCATTTACTTTGCAGCAACTTTCAGTGTCTTTTTTCATCCAAAACATATTCACATGAGGTTTGATGATATGTCCAGTGAGGTCATATTTGCTTTATGTTTGTATTTTTCCTGATTTAACTTAATTCTTTGTTATTTAGTCCCAAACATTTGATGTTATGTTTCATTGATAGACATGTCTCAGACTTTAAATCAAGTTCTCATGTATCTCTTTTCCCCTCAGGCACCCCCATTCGGCTGTTCATCATTGAGCGTCCTGCAGAAGACCGCCTCCCAGATGTCATCAGGATCCTGGACCATGATGACAACGTCGTGATTCCAGACTACGTCTCTTCTGACGAGGAGGACAGGGAGGTTGAGGTAGGTATTGCTATTCCTCTTCTTTCCTCTGACGAAGAAGAAGACATGGAAATGGACGACCGTCTGAGTGTGGCCAGTGAGGAAGAGGAGGATGAAGATGACGTTGACATCGAGGACTGGACCATTGAGGATTCCGGATACGAGAGTCTCCTCAAGGATGAAGAGGATTCAGAGGATGAGGACTACCCTCCTCTTCGTGCTGGTCCCCCAGTTGCTGGTCCCCCAGTTGCTGGTCCTCTGGTTGCTGGTCCTCTGGTTGCTAGTCCTCTTGTTGCTGGTCCTCCGGTTGCTGTTCCTCCGGAGTGTGCTCCTTCCACCTCCAGCCTCAGCTCGTCCACCAAGAGGAGCAGAGAAGACACCGACTTGGAGGAAGTGACTGCTAAGCGCCCGAGGTGGAACTTCGAGGAAGTCCCTCACGACTCAGCTCCCTCAACCAGCACCTCTTCAAGCAGTGGCAGGGATGAGAGCTACATGTACTCGGAACCTTCGACCTCCTCTGGCCTGAGACACCGAAGATTCTGGGACGGTCCTTTTGGGATCCTGTGGAGGGCTGATGACAGCGACTCTGACTAGGACTGCCAGCCCTGGACACAGGAAACAGGACCAGAAACTGGAAATACTTTTCATCTGGCAGAGCAGTTGATGCCCAGTCTTAGTGTCTGGAGACATCATCCTGTAACAGGACGCTTTTAATTTATTTCCTTTAATAATAATTAATATGACACTTAAATACACTGCACTTATATCCAAAGCACTTTACAATGCTGCTAACTCTCATTACCTCATTCATACACAAACTGATGGCAGCAAGCTACCATGTGAGGCACTGGATTAACATCTGACTCAGTGTCTTTCCCAAAGACGTCCACATTTGGACAGGAGGAGTTGGGGATTGAACCAACAAGCCAACAGCTGATCGGTGTCTTTTGCTCTTTAGCCGGAGGACAAACAGACTGTCCCGGGTGTGTCGTGTCTTTGCTGATGTTGCCGATGTTCCTCTGCCGGCGACTGGCACACACAGCATCCAGGTCCAAGAGCACAGCTCCCACGATCTCTGTGCTCTGTTTACCACCTGGGCCAAGTCTTTGCTTTTCTGTGCTGTGCAGCTGGCATCGCACATTGTTGACAAAGGATTTGTGTTGCTGTAAAAGTTAACTAGCAGCTGAGAGAGGAAATCGCCTCGTTTAAGTTTACAGTCTTTGTTGTGTTTTTTTTACAAGGTGGGAGGTGTTTTGGGACTACATGAGTTCTGGATTCCCAGATGGCCTTGATGTGAGCGAGTATAATCTTCTAAAAGTACTTTATAATAACCTGGGTCATGGTACAATGGTGGTGAATTTGAGGCAAGTAGGGACTACAGTTTATTGTAAGGAAAGGTTGAAGATGTTGGTGAACACCCCCATTAGTCGGTTAACGCATGACTTCAGTGTGCAGCTCAACATCATGTCTGCTGCTTTGGAGATACTGATTCTCCTCAGAGTGGATTTCACTTGATGGGGCAGAAAAGTGCATGTTCCTTCTTGTGCAGGATCATTTGAGCCTTCACTGTTCTAAGTGCAAAGATCTGGTTAAGGGTTTCGGGAAGTGTGATGTCACGACTGACGTGTGGGGTTCTGCACTTGTAATCCGTTATGGATTTAATACCTCTCCACACACTGCGGGGGTTGTCGTTGTGTGTAAAGTGCTTCTTAAAGTCCATCTGGGCATTTTTGTTGGCCAGTATGTCACTTGAATGCAGTTTTTATTCAACTTTTTTTTTCAAACTGAGCTTTAGGTTTCTACACAAGAGGTAAGTTAATAATTAATGTCAATATTAACAATATTAAATGTCCTGCAGTGGTATTAATATCACTCACTGGTTATCCAGAGATGATTTATTTCACTCACTCTGTTATACTTTGATGTTTTCGTTAATAGATTTGATTTTAGTGATTACTCACACTTGTATTTTGATTTTGATTTTTTTTTTTTTAAAGAAGAGGACGAGGACCGTCCCGACCTGACCTGCACAGAGGAAGTTTTCACTAATTTCTTCTTCTGTGCTGGTGGGATTGGGAAGCTCCTCACATGCACGCACGCACGTACACAAATATACACACACAGACACGCAGGTATTTTTCTCTAGCTGGATGGTACTAACTCAGTGATTGTACAGTACCAGTCAAACGTTTGAAGACACTTTCTCATTCACATCAATGAGAAAGTGTGTTCAAACTTTTGACTGGTACTGTATATCTTATTGAGTCTCGTACTTCTAATTTTTACTACCTAAAATACCTCTGAGTACAGTAACACTCAGGAGGACAGGGACCATCCCAACCCAACCTGCACAGAGGAAGCTGTCACCATTTGCTCCTTCTGTGTTAGTGGGTTTAGGAAGCTCCTCACTCACACAGTTTAAAGTATTAAATTTAAATTTTAAAGTGTTTAAACTTTAACAATGTCACATGCAATACAGCATGTTACTGTATTTTTATCTCCTGAGTCGTGCCATCAATGTAAAACATTTAAAACAAACTTTCTAAATATTTCTTTATAATCTGCAACAGTGTGATAATCTTTAATTTTTTTATGTCATTTTGAATACTTTGGTAAATATACATTAAGTATAATGTGTAATTTGAATAATACTACATGTTGATATTACAAATGTTGTAATACTGATCAGGATATGAACTTTCAACCCTTACATACTATTCATATTCTGACCCATAATTAGTGTCTACACCAATTCACATTCATAAATTCCCCCATCAGTCATTAATCAATGTTTGATGAATCCTTGTGTGAAAAAAGATATTCACACTCACTTTTTTATGGTCCAGGGAACATTTTCTAGAATATGATGAGTATAACAACACGTTTGATGTACTCTTTGTTATTTGAAAGTAACTGGAAGTTGTTTTCACATGTTCTGGTAGTGGGCTCCAGTGGTCGGATTTTGGAAGATGATCACTTGTAACCTCTCCAAGGTGTTTAAAGTCAAGTTGCCTTGCTTGTCTGCTGCACTCAGTCTGAATGACTTGTCAAATGTTGACCTGACCTTAATTAATTAAGTTACTTATTTATTTTCATTTTTATTTATGTTTCCTTTTAGTGAAATGTGAAAATTGTATTATTGCAATATTTGTACATTTTCTATGTATATATATATATATATATATATATATATATATATATATATATATATATTGTAAATGTATATTCTTTTCAATAAAGTAAAAATGTGATCACAAAAAGAAATGGTTATTACTGTTAATAAATCAAACATTCACTCCTATTGTTCATATATGTCACTGTTTTATAATTTGACTGGTTTGTTATTAAATTCAATAAAATCACATCTGAAATGGTAATTGTGACATCCTCTACCCTCAATGATGTTAAAGTTACAAAAAGCTTCTTAAATACTGAATCAACTGCAGGTATCATCATATTTGTTCGGGTGTGTTTCAACAAGCAGGTTTACTGAGATATGACCACAGACCACCATTTGATGATTTTTGCGGTCATTATGTTAATTAAGGATGGAATTATACTAGTGAAAACAAACAATTCCCATTTTTGCTGTGGAGCCCCTGGAACCCCTTCAAGTAACCCTGGGTGTCCGCCAGACCCATACAAAACATATACAAGAAATATTTTTATGCCCCACTAGGTGTCACTGTTGTTGTGGGAGGACATATTTAAAAGCCAACACTGCACTGCCACTGAACCATTGACAGTGACTGTTCTCCTCCTACATTAAAGTCTCTGAGGCCACACGTTGCAGTCTGAGGGTGTTTCAGGAATGGAGTCCATCGGAGGGGAAATGTCATTTGAGGCCATAATGCCTCTCAAGTCGTATTCCTGAAGAATTTACGTATTTACCCTGTAAAAGAAGTGTCGGGAATTTTGAGGCTGAAGAAAGACCATGCATTTGTTTTCTGCAATTCCGATAGTGAACCAATATTTCATTAGTTTTTTCACAGTGTTCATTCATTTTATTTTGGTTAGATATGCAAAATGTTATAAATAGAAAAATGGGTACTAATTAATAGATTGATGCTATATTATGTGTTCAGTGAGTTGGATAGCAATATATCACCTATGTAATTCACCTTCACTCACACACACACACACACACACACACACGCCATTTATTTGAATATACCTTTCACAGATACAACATCACAAAATGATTTATATAATGAAAAATACATAATTAAAGGCAATGTTAAAAATATCAATCACACAAACGCCACAGGACTGACTAGTTAAAATCACAACAACAACACAGATGAGGACAAAGACACATAAACAAATAGGAAAATGTACAGAAGAGGACATATACAAAAGTAAAAATGCAATAAATAAAGTGGAGCTACTATTCAGAGAGGCTAATCAAAAACCTGTCTGAATAAAAATGTTTTCAGCTGCTTCATAAAAGTGTCACAGCAGTGTAGGGATGAGGTGAGAGCATCCTATAACTTGGATGCAAAAGCTTGAAAAGCACAGTCACCTTGAGTTTTTTTGGGGGGGTTTGAGGGTCAGCCAGTATAGGGAGTTGAGGAGGGAGAGGTCAGCAATATGCTGGGGTGTTTGACTGTGCAAGGCGCTATAAATTAGCACCAGTATTTTAAAGTCCAATTTTAATTAGGAACCATGCAGAGAGGATACAATTGGCATGTGATCTCTTGTTATTTCTACTTACAAGCAGAGCAGCTGCATTTTGGATGTTTTGGAGACATTTCAAAGACCTATACAGGTAGAAAGAGCATTACAATCATCTAAACAAGAAAAAATAATCCATCCCAGCCTTATCCACCACATATTTTCATTTTTTCAATGCTACTCAATTGTAAAATACATGAGTGCATAAACTTTGAAGGTTATGCTGAATACAAACATTTAATGACCTCATATATTGCTTATTTGCATTTAACTAGAGTCAGTCGTCAGCCATCCAAATGTTGAAGGATTCCAAACATTAATTTAGAATGGACTATTGGTTACTTTCATGAGGTTTAAAAAGCAATACAATTGAGTATCACTGGTATAAAAATGATAAGAGATGCAGCTAAAATGGCTAAAAATCTGTCCAAGAGGTATGAAGAGAACAATGTAAGTCCCACGACAGAGGCCTAGACAGAGACGCTGTGTCTGACATGAACTGACCAACAGAGACCGAAAAGCTCTTATCAGTAAGATAAGATGAGAACCAATCTAAGGCAGACCCAGAAATACCTAGCTGGTTTAGCCTGTTTAGTACAATACCATGATCAATGGCATCAATAGCAGAGCTGAGATCAAGTAACACAGTAATGGTTTAACATTGTGCAACAATTTAGTACCTATTGTCCTCCAAGGAAATAGGGGGGAAAAAGAGGGAAATAGAAAGAAAGGAGTTTATTGATTGTGGAGCAGGAAACACCAATGGTATGCTGGTTTGATGATGGGAGAATATTTGGTCAGATGTCATTTAACTGTCCATAAAAATGTAAGAAAGTTAGTGTAGTCAGTGTAAGAGAAGAGATTTTAAAAAAGGAAGATTGAAGGGCAGGGGAGCACCAAAGGTCTGACAAACAATTACAGGTTCAAATGTTATTGTAATATAATGTAATATAATATAATGTTAATGTAAGTAATTTTCTCGTTTGTTTGTTTTTTGAAGCATATGGTACTACATATCCCCTACAGTAGGTGGCAGCATTCACTTTTAACGTTGGTTTGTACTAAAGGAAGTGACGTTATCTTTCGCCCTAGTGCGGAAACGGCTGACTTGACAACAAAACATAGTGGTTAGTTTTTCATTCGTAATTATATAAACTATATTCATACTGTCCTCCGAAAGCTATTTTCACATACCCGTAACGTTAACAGTTTGCACTCGTTGCTGTAAATGCATTGGAGCTGCTGCGGCTAACTAACACTAAGTTAGCCTGCGCGGGGTCATTTTTTTTTACCCCACTGGTAGTGTGAAGTAGCTTGTTTACGTCTCGTCCAGTTGTCAGCTCTCTAGTAAATGGCCTGCACTTTAGAAAAAGTGTTGGGCGATGCTCGGACTCTTCTCGAAAGGTTGAAAGAGCACGACACGGCCGCCGAGGGACTGATAGAGCAGTCCGGGGCCCTCAGCCAGAGGGTTCAGGGCATGAAAGAGGTTGGAAATGCCCTTCCAGACAAGGTAAGGACAACAACATTTAGCAACACGTCAAACCAGTCCTGTGACAGTGTTTCTCCACATGAATTCACTCACAGGGGCGCATGGGAATCAAAAGCAGAGAGTATATTGAAATAAAGTGCTACCCGCAGCAGGGTCAGTTTAGTTCCCAGTTTACCTGAAGATTTTTTATCATGTTCAGAATGACTCCTGCAGGTGCTTTGTAGGTCTGTATTTTTGAGGTAACTGCAACAATGTTAAATTCACAGATTTTTGAATGGAGTTTGGCATGACGTTCTTTCAATAAATCTAATAGTCATGGAGAAACAATGTATTTTGTGTTTATCATTATTATTGTTATTATTATATATTGCTTGTTTATAAAGATTAGAGCCAGACAGCTGATATTAGCCTATCACAGATATCAGTATCAGCATATATGTTGTCCAATATGTACCAATTTTTTAAAAAGTTATATAGGCAGCATTTAATGTATATTTGATTCATTTTCTACGTCAAGTTAAATATGTACAGGTTTTTTTGGTATATATTTTTTTCTGTTATTTAGTTAGTTATAGTTATTTATAATTATTAAATTCCCAGTGTAGTTTACTGTTCTCAGTGTCTGATAACTGCATTTAAGGGATCAATGCAAAGAAAGTGTGTTTATGTATGTATTTATTTATATATGAAATTATCGGCTGACATATTAATATCTGAATTAATATCGGTTGACCGTTTGATGCTGAGATTGTACATCAAAAAGTACTTTTAATACCAACATAATATATTTTTTAAATTGATTCTACCATCACACTCATAGTATCGTAGTATCATTATTCTTGATGTAGGGTGTGAAATGCATATTCTCATACACTCGATTCTTTATCCTTTATTTAATCTGCCTGTACTTCTCTCAGCACATAGAAGATGCTTCAGAGCTTCAGGAGCTGACCAAGTACAAGCCTCATGTCCTTCTGACTCAGGAAAACACTCAAATCAAGGAACTGCAGCGGGAAAATAAAGGTTAAAAAAACACAACTCTATTCACACTATTCTTTATGTAATATAATGGTAGTGTTTTATATGTGTGTTAATCCTCTGATATGTCTTCATGACTGTTTCTACAGAACTATGGTTGTCTCTTGAAGAACACCAGTACGCTCTAGAGTTGATTATGGGTCGGTACCGTAAGCAGATGCTCCAGCTGATGATGGCGAAAAAAGAGCTGGACACCAAACCTGTGCTCAGCCTCCACGAGGACCACGCCAAAGTATAGCAGCTTTCTTTTCTTTCATATTAAAATTCTTAGTCATGTGTACAATAGGATTTCACAGTGATAGCTTTAGAGCTGAAAAATCCATTCATTTTGGGATTTTGAGATTTTTTTTTGTCTAACTTTTATCCAGGAAGTGCAGAGCCAGGTGGAGCGGATATGTGAGATGGGCCAGGTGATGAGAAGAGCCGTGCAGGTGGATGATCAGCACTACTGCTCTGTTAGAGAGAGGCTCGCTCAACTGGAGGTGAGCGAGAACATGCCGTCTGTTCAAATTAAATACTGTGTGTGTAGTTAGGGTATCTATATGTGGTAATATATGTATAGAGGGTGATATACTGTAATTGAACAATACATGTGTTACAAAACAAACATATATTCTAACTGACCTGTGGTAATATCTAGAAATAAAGATAGTTTTAGTTTTCTTCACCCAGGTATGTTGACATACAATACAATCACATTGAATGGAATTTCATTTGTGGATGTTGAAGCATTGAAACAGAGCCCCTCCCCCTTGGCTCAGATAGGAGAAAAAAACCTTGATGCAGAAATCTGTGGGGATGAATTTCTAAACCATACCCTTGGGTTCACAATCCATATGCATGGACTACATCTCTAGTGAATGGACCTGCCTTACATGGACTGTGGGGACTACATCCACCCAGTAAATCAATTTAATCTAGATTTTACAGACTTCTCATCTCAATGTTGGTTTTCAGGTGAAAGCACAATAAATGCTAAAATTTACATAAAAGCGAATATATGAAACTCCAAAAACAGAAAGCTAAATAAATTTAACTAATTACACTGTCATTAAATCTGCTGTTCAAATGAATGTCTGGTATATTAACAATTCAACCATGTGTGCATAGGGAATCAGAAGGCACAGTTTATAAATCCATGTGTCTGGTTTAAAAATCACTGGGTAGAGATTTACACATCAAGTTTTCTTTTTGACCCCATTAGGAGGATCCCTACTATGGTTAAATGCTCTATTTAAAGCAAAACTTTGCATGGCTAGATACCTCTAAGGCTGCGTTCACACTACAAGCCAAAATCCGATTTTTGGCCCATCTAGATTGGAATCGAATGGCTCTTATGAAGTCTGATCAGTCATAAATCACATGAGATCTGATTTTTGCAAACCAGATTGAAACCACTCGCCCATATTCCAGTTGTTGTTGCTAGCTGATATCACTGAACAGAGCCAAATCCGATTTGGACACTTAAAAACAGTGTAAAAACAGTGTGGACAGTCAGGCCTAAAAATCAGATTTGAGAAGGAATCAGATTTGAATCAGATTTGCCTGCAATGTGAACGCAGCCTAAAGGTACAGTAAGAGAGAAAATGATCAATTAATTTAAAAAAAATCAATCTGCTGTCCTGTTCAGATTGAGAACAAGGAGCTGCGAGACCTCCTGACCATCAGCAAAAGCTCTGTGAAGACAGCAAGAGAGGAAACCAACCAGCTAACAGTAGCAGCAGCAGCAGCAGCAGCAGCACAAGAACAAGAACAGACCCCTCAGCCAGAGTCGGAATGATCAGCAGCCTCAGTGTGAACTGTGGTTCGGGGCAACAAAAAGTCTTTCAAGACCAGCAGACAGGGTTGATGGTGTCTTTACATGGGTTCACCATGTACACTTTTTTTTTTTAAACATAAGCTGGAATTCAGTCAAACCACAGCATATTTTTTGGTAGTGAAGGTCAATTAATAACACAATATACTGACTGACTGAAAGAAGCGTTAACCAGCAGGTATATTTGGATGGTAGCTGTTGTATATTTTCATATGTAAAGTATGTGTATTGTCACTGCAGTCGTGTTTGCGTGAATTTCAAATAAACGTAATCTCGGACAAGATATTTCATTGGGAGCCAAGACATACTGCGGTAAAGGCAGTAAAAGCAAAGGGGCTTTTATTTGTTTTTGGCCAAAGATACATTAACTCTTCACGGACACAGTTTCTACCTCTTTGGTGCCCCTTTGCTGTTCACACACACACTCACAGTATGTTATAACTGCTCATAACCACCCCTGCTATGAGTTCACTTGAAGTCTATTAAGCAGCTAGCTCGTAGGTTGCATCATTTTAAGTGTTTGTGCTTGATAATCACTCTGCCAACAAGACGACTCTTGGCTGTTTCACACAGTTTGCCTGCTGAGGAGTGGTGATGGATCATTTGTTTGTGATTATCATTATATCAATTTGATACGTTTGTCTGTTCGTAGAATTCATATATGACACGATTTCCATGTTTAGTACTTTGTGTGTAATGGACACCAGTTTTATAGTTTCAGATTTATGTGCAGAGTAATCGAGTGTCCCAGTTGATGGCACATGTTTATTTTATGGTAACAATTTCAGAATTTGCCAAGTTTTTGTGTGATGGATATCAAAATGTTTGGGCACTGTATGTTGTCAGAAATTGTACATTGTCATCTCAGGAAATCAGTGTTATTAAGGTGAACATGCTGTAATGACTTCATGGCAGTGTAATGAATCGTGTCAAACGAAAATTTCATTCAGAAACTTTAAAATAAATTTGCAATAAACAGTTGTGTATCTGTGTATGTTTTTTCCCCCCTGTTGTAAGATACAGTATATATGCAGATCAGGCTATTCTATTCTTGGACGCACGATGGCGACATTGAGTTGCTTTGGATTTAATTCATCGCGAGGTTTGCGAGAACGATAATCAATGCTGCGTTCAAGTCAGAAGGCACGCACAGACTTTGAACTAATTAAGCGTTTTTACGGATATAGATTACCTTATCCATGTCTTTTCGTTACAAATTGTCTTTTTTCAAACTGTAGGCTTTAGCAAACCTCCTGCTCTCTGTCATTTTGTCCTTCTTCTGCGTTCAAGACGAAACTACTCGATTTTTTCCGACAGTCCCTGAAGGCATCAGCAGAGTTGGATTTGACACTTACAGCTTTGCTTCAAGCTAATGTTCAGCATGTCTGAGAAGGAACTGGGGAAAAAGTGGGACCGATGCCTGGCAGACGGTGCCATTAAATTCGGTAAATATCCCTGAGGTTTCTGCGTGTATTGACATTATAATATCCAACAGCAAGGGCAACAAAAGCACAAGATTATACTGTAGTGTCATTGACTGGGCGAGAGGCTAACTAGCTAACCATAAAGGGCTCGTAAAGGACAACTCAGTGACCAGACAGATATACATGACTTAATCCTTTTTAATTGGTATAATTAGGGTTCATTCTGCAGTGTCATTAAGAAAAAGGGGAATCTTGATACACTTGCCGTAAAGATGCGCATTATTAACGCTATTTGCGTAACCCCTAGATTTCTGTGTTGGAAAGAGGCTAAGGGGGACTCACCATTCAGAAAATGTTAATATAGATATTTCTTTTTTTTATCGATAAATACAACATTAATGGACACAAAGTAAGACTTATTACGAGACAGCAATGCCTACCCCTTAATTCGGCATACTAAAATTACCGATAAACCCCTACTTTAAAACCATATAAGCTTTTTATTGTCTCGGCTGAAAAAAAACAGATAGAAGTGATATAGGAAGGCAGCTGGGTAAAGTTGACTTAATTTATTAAAATTAAGAATTACTTGATAAGTCACTGGTATTGTAGAACCATGTATTCTTATACCACAAAAAAATCCATAGTCATGTACGTACTGCAGATAAATTAAGAACTGTAAAATTGACATATATTTGAATGGAGTTTGGTGTGATGTCATTGAGTGGAAAGAGTGACTGGCAAATGTTATATTAAGGGAGTTAGTGTATTCAGATAACATATGCTTTGGAACAGTTAAAGGAAAAAACTACTGTGCTTTCCACCACATTCATACCACCTTATGTATGGCCCGACCGATACTGTATTTTTGGTGCCGATACCGATAATATGGAGTAAAAAACCCAATATCAATATTTTGGCAGATAATCTTGTATACAGAACATATATGTAAAAGCGTTTTTGTAATGATACTTCAAATGGTTAACAATCATTTGTGACAAATGTATGTAAAGGAGGCGTACTTTACAGTTTAATAATATCTATTGTATAAAATGACAGCATTGCATTCAAACAGAAAACTTATCTGGGAATTTAATAATTATAAATAATTACAAATAAATAAACACAACAAAAAATGTATGTATATATTAAACATGAATTAAGAAAAAATATCAAATACATACATACATACAATTCTACCTATATAACTTATTATATGTACGCTATGTACGTATACATCAATACTGATATATCTGTGATAGGTCAATATCGGCCAATAATATCGGCTGACTGATATACCGGTTGGGCTCTAACTGTATGAATGAGTGTACAAGTTCAAGTTTAGAGTGTGAAAGTTTAATGTTGTGTGTATTAGACAGTAATGAGTTTGTAAGCAATAAAAAGGTTAATCTCTGTTTAGCTATCTCCCAATGACATATAACATGAACAATTTATAATACACAATATAAATGTACATGATATAAGTCACTGAAAGAACAAGACTGACAATTATCAACGTTATACACATACACTTTGAATAAATAGAAATAAAGCTAGCAGCTGGATACCAGTACATTGTCGTGTATGTATTTCTAAATGTTTTTTTTATTCTTTTTTTTTTCAGGCACTGGACTCGGGTTAGGAATCGTTTTTTCTGTTCTGTTTTTCAAAAGTAAGTCGTTTCTTTGGATTTGCCTCTTTACTGCACCTTGAATCTTAAATGTAGCTCCTTGACAAGAGGAGCAGAGCAAGGAGTGATATGCTACCCCATCATGTACAAGTAATTGTCTGTCAGTTACTCCTAGCAGCTAAAAAGCATTTTCTACAATGCAACAGTAGCTGTATTTTCCAACATGATACATTATTGTATGTAAAATTTGAATTTGGGTCTGTTTGGTGGTTTTGTTGTGGAGAAGACCACCTACAACACTCATCCACCCAAAACACACACAAAGGAACATCAAGTGAAAAATAAAGAAGTAACAGACTAGAGTATGAAGAGGATTACAGCAACATGTCTGATAAGTTGTTAACCACACTGTGATGTTGTGCATGAGAAGAGATAAAGTATCTGTTCCATTTGTAGGGCACACATGGCCGATTTCCTTCGGCTCAGGAGCGGGACTTGGCATGGCATATGCCAACTGTCAGAATGACCTGAAGTCACATTATTTTCTGCACAGAGGCGAAAAGGTTAGAACTGAAATCATTCCTTATTCTGTCAAAACAACAATCCTGTGTCACTGTCAATGTAAATCATGAGTTATGTAACTGATTTTCACTTTCTTCTACAGGAACAATAGCTACAAGTCATCGAGGGACTGTCTTATTCATTTTTGGGATATTTTTGTTTTGTTTTGTCTGTGGAAGAGTCACCATTTGCACTGTTCTGCAGTTAGATTTTTGTCTCCCTGTTGGACGATCCTTCCCTAGAATGACTCTGTATAATTTGTATGTGCCTAATCAGGACAGTCTGTGTTTATTTAATAAAATTATCATGACAAAAATATGAAACTGATTTCATATGTTTGATTTTTTTTTTTTGCTCAGGTGTCTTTTGAAAGGATGAAAACCATGTAAAACCATATTTAAACGTTTAGTAAAAAACAACCCTAGAGTAATAAATCATAACAGCTACTGTTGATTATGCTTCATATAATTAACACTCCAAATGTAATGGTGGTAATTTGAGTCAAGTGTTAATGCAGCTTTGAATAGGTGGTCTTCAGTTTATTTATGAATTTGAGTAGGAGTGATTTTTCTGAAACGTGTCGGGGAGGAAGGTGGCTGCAATCAAAACGCTGTCCCATAAGGCAGTGGGCTTGGTGTGGGTGAAAGGGGGTCAGAGGGTTGGCAGCCAGTCGGATGTGGCAGATGACAGGGGCACAGTAGTGATGGATGAGATTAGTCATCTCTGAGGCGGAATGAAAAATAAGAGCTTTGCATATTATGTTTGTCATTTGTCACGGCTGTTGACATGCTGAAGTGTAAAGGATTTAACCCACAAAAGCTATTGTCTTTTATGCCATCTGGTAGTCGACTGCTCTGGTAGGGAGGTAATATCATCACACCTTGTTTTTTTAGCTGAATAATTTAGGAGTAAATGTATGAGTCACTGAAAAATATTTCATGAACTTTAATTCTAATCTACTATTAACAAACCATTTACACCTATTCCAATACCAGATCATACCTTTAGTATCATCATCATTTCATCATTCATGTTTTACTGTTTTAAAAAAAGATTGATATCTAAATGTCCACAGTTGGTGTAAAAAAAGAAAAGAAAGAAAGAAAAAAGAGCTATTCTAATGTTTAATCTTTATTGCAGTCAGTTATCCCCAAAAACATCCTACATTTCCAATACTGCCTTTTTCTTTTTTTTAATCAGAGTGAAATTTTCACAAAGCAACAGAAGACAGTATTCAACTGGTTTTACAGGCAGAGTACTGTAGTTATACCCATGACGAGTAAACTGGACTTCATGTATAATGTTGGTGGAGTGCTCCTTTAATACCCCCTTAACAACAACACACCTAAATCCATTGGTGCAACCAAGTGTTTCTGAAGTCACGGGTGTGACACCAATTAGAGCTTTAATAAACCAATTAGAGCTTTAATAAATCTGTCAAATACAACAAATAAAAAAATAAAAACAGATATGCAAATTTATTGAATCGCTAAGGAATTCAAGAATATTTCCAAGGACCCGTCATAATTAAAGCTTAATTAATTCCAGTGTAAGTCAACCTTTGAAATCATTAGAACATGAAAACAAACCTAAGCTGATATATTCATTTAATAGATACTGAATCTGGTGACTACTGCTTTTAAAAAATATGAAATATGTCTAAATATTAGATCTTTAATTATACATATAAATGTGCAATTTCAGAAAAATCTCTTCCACTTCAAAAGTTTGGACACTGTTTGTCTTTATTCACAGGCACTGTAGATCTAACAATCACATAAAATGCTTATTATTATTCATTAGAAAAATGCCATAAAAGTTGCATCTCAGTAGTTAAAAACACCATGACCAAACATGGAGAAAGACCACCCACACCACTGCCTATGATGTTGAATTAGCATTTCTTGGCTGTGATTGTGCATGGTTATGCATTAAGAGCTCAATGCTTTGACACGCTCCTTCTCAGAAGCTGTGCGCTCTGGCTGGGAGGCGCGCTGGAGTGGCAGACACAGGGATTAACAGGAGCGGGGGACATAAAGGCAGCATCACAAGGACCATAGTACCTGTACACCACTCTTGAATAGAGCCTTGCTTACAAATGACAGCTGCACGATTTTTCTGCTCCCCTTCGCTATTTCTCAGAATAAAAGGATTTATGAAAGGCAGCCGAGCTCCAGCACAGCAAAGGACGTGTGGAAGCTGTGCAATTATACTTCTGTGAGGTGAGATATAATTCTGAGAATTGGTCCTTGTTGTGTTCAACTTCAGTATTTCTTCTCACCAACACTGCTCTTATATGCCTAGTTGAGGCTTATCTGTCTGTGTGCCCTCCTCCAGTGATCATCATTGTGACATGCGGCTTCAAAACCCTCTGGCAGGCATCGAATGGCTCACTCTGGCTCTTAGCTGTGGATGAGGCAGGGACGTGCCAGCCAGGATGGAGAGATGAGTGCAACTGTTGGCAATTTTGATCAGTGTATTGGTGGCAGTGGGATTAATCACAGAGCACCAGGATGAATTCTTGCCAAAGGAAGATGGAGATATTTACCAGTGGAGCACAGTCCAGTCAGCCATAACAGGGATACCTCGGTGGCTAGTCCTTGAGGTGAGAACGTTGGCGGCACAGGCGAACTGGTCAAGGTCTGTGATATTAAGTGGTGCCTGAAGAGAAACCTCAGGAGCTGGTACATTGATTGTTGCCAACCACCGCCATGGCTGACTCTCATTTGTCTGGCTACGTGGGAAGCTACAACAGCAGCTCTCCCACCACCAGCGCTTGGAACGTTACTGGCAGTGGTCCGTGGTTACTGGCCTTTATGCTGACTGTGATCATCCTCATGACAGTCTGTGGCAACATGTTACTCATTGCTTTGGTGTTCGCCCATCGCTCTTTGCGGTGCACCTCCAACTGTTTCTTGGTGTCTCTGTTCCTGTCTGACCTAATGGTGGCACTGGTGGTCATGCCCCCAGCCATGCTCAATGTGCTGTGTGGTGCCTGGGTGCTGTGGCCAGCCTTTTGCCCGGTCTGGCTATGCTTTGATGTCATGTGCTGTAGTGCATCCATTCTCAACCTCTGTGTGATCAGCCTGGACCGTTACCTCTTCATCATCTCACCACTGCGCTACAAGCAGAGGATGACTCCACCTCGGGCATTGCTCCTGGTTGGAGCTGCTTGGGGGTTGGCAGCACTGGCCTCTTTCCTGCCCATTGAGATGAATTGGCACAGCCTAGGTCTTGGGAGTGGACACTCATCGGTTCCTGGGGTCAGCAGTTCCAATATGAGCTCCTACTCTGACACACTGTACCCAGCGTCCTACTTTCAGCTTTCACCATCTGGAGGTCTTTCCTTCCAGTGTCGCCTACGGGTCACCCTGCCCTTTGCTCTAGTGGCATCTGTACTCACATTCTTTTTGCCCTCCAGTGCCATTTGCTTCACTTACTGTCGGATTCTTCTGGCAGCACATAGACAGGCGAAGAGGGTCGCAGCACTGAGCCACCCACCACACCCACATCCTTCACTTGGGGAACCTTCCCGGCCTCCTTCACCTGGGGGTGCAGCAGGGCAAGCTCACCAGGACGGAGACGACTGCAGTCACCAGGAGCCTCCCGTTTCACAAAATGTACCGGTAAGGCAGAGAGACCAAACAATAAAACAAGTGTATGAGTGCCAGTCATATAGGTTTCCTACCCGAAACACTGAATGAACTAGTGGACAATGTAGACTGCCCTTTAAGCTTAGCAATAATTCAGGAGAGTAGGAGTTTAAAAGGTTGATTATGTGAGTGGAAAAGGTGACACAGAGCACAAAGATAATAACCAAATTATAGTTACTCATCTATTGTAAGAGTTGTCAAGCTTGACTTTTTCTGGACATTTTACAATTTTGACATTATGCTACTCATACGGACTACTCCTCAATTCATCATCATCATTATCTAAGTGCAGCAATTATGACCCTTGAGGTGGTTACTGTTAGTATTAATGACCACTGTTTGCTTCACACATACACACCTGCAAAAATGCTGTTAGAAAGCATTTTAGAAAGATACATTTGCATTTTTTATTGTCAATCTTAGAGGAAAATCAGACAGCTATTTTCTGCAATTAGAAAGATGCACAAAGCATAGACATACAGCTTCTTGACCAAGCCATGAGTTTAGCAATGAACATTACCAGAGTGAGTGGGGGCTTGCAGCTTTTCCACTGACACTTAAGGGCAAAGAGCTCGTGATGATGTCAAAGGCTGATGTTATAATAGAGTAGATGCCATTGAACATGAACCCATAGAGAGCCAAGGAAAGAGGTGTAAAACCTGTCAAGAAATAATGGTGAGAAAAGCAGAGAGAGTCAGATGTGCTGCACGCGCGCGCCCACACACACACACACACACACACACACACACACACACACTCTAAATCAATCGGCTTAAAACAACATAAAATCTAGTGAATTGAATAACCTTTACTTACAGTTTTCTATTTTCTAACTTATATACTAATATGAAGCTTCAGACATCCAAATAAGCCAAATAAATAGATGTTTTTTAAATGGCAAAGTCCAATTTGACAAAAATGTGATACTAAAAGACTAAATGTTGCAGATATCCACTTGATATGACTAACTCAGACAGGTTAGAGTGATTGATATTGTATCTATAACTCTGGGTTTTACTTTCTCACTCTGTTGTCCACAGCCGTCAGTGAACAGTGAGCGTCGTCTGGCTCACAGGCAGGGTCGGAGGGCACTGAAGGCCAGTCTGACCCTAGGAGTCCTCTTGGGACTCTTCTTCAGCGCTTGGTTGCCCTTTTTCATCACCAACATGGCTCAGGTCAGTAAAGGTACTGTAGATATACTGTAACACATAAGTGTAGTGAAGAGTAATTATGCTTGCAAGGGGCTTTATCCAGGTTGCCTTCACCTTTAGTATATACTCATGTCAATATGCTTTCTTTCTTTCATCAAGCATTTTACTTACCATTTTAAAAAGCCTGATATTGATTGTCTTTTGTTTGTTTTTGAAACACTTCTCTTATTTAATTTATTCCAGTGATTCAGAAGTTGTCAGCCCAGTTTTCTCACAAATTGATACGGGTGGTGGACACTGAAAGAGTGTGAAATAAATGCAAAAGAAAGAGAAAAAAAACTCACTTGGATACTGATCTATTTTTGTATTGGCCAGCTTTGGCGTCACAGACTTGCCAAGCTTTCCAACAAGGAAATAGACATTTCAGTGTAGTGCAACTGACTCATTCCAAAACCAAGAAAACAACACACCGAAGTGCCATTAATAATTGGGTTTTTTTTTTTGAATTGTTGCTTTTGATTCAATTAGACTGAAGGCAAGCACTCATTACCTAGTAAACAAACAGTGGAGGCAATGAAAAACCTCAGCCAGAGTAAATTAATGTCAAAAAAACAGCTTAATCTAAATTGGTAATGACACTTGTCCTGTTATTCAAGCTTTCAATGATCCAGTCATTTTGATTTCCCATCTGTGCCCTCTCGCTTCTCCCCTGCATGACATAGCAGAGAGAGCAGCACAGAGACTCCACTGTGTCTGTGTTCTTCTTTCTTTTAACACTCAATGTGGTGTGTGAAACGCACCCCTCCTTTCTGCCCTATTCCCACCGCCTCCCTGTCTCATCTTCATAGTATTGGAAGCTCTCCTCTAACAGCTGTCTCCTCCTTCACTGTTTCTCTATCTAGCCTTAATGGTTATATTCCAGATCACTGTTTTTACCAGTTTAATTTTCCCTTAATCAGAGATAATGAGATGTTTTATGTTAAAATAAGTTGTCAGCTTATGTGATTAGTGAGAAAGTTCATGTTTTGTTCATAAAATGATTTCACAACTTTTCAGTACTGTACTTCAGATGTATAGGATCCCAGAAGGCACAGGGAAGCTAAATAAGTAAAAACATGCAGAGATGAATATATAAATTGATGAACAATAAGTAATAAATAAGGCATATTGTCTGTATTTATTTCCCCAACTGTGCCAAAAAGGGACCTGGGAAGTAAATATATGAATAGATGTGCACTAGAAATGTAAAATAAAATGAATAGAAATATTAATAATAATAAAATAGATTAATATATGAATTTATGTTTTTATTTATGAGTTGTACCTTAAATCTGTTTTTAAAAAAAGAAAAAGAAAATAGATAAATAAATACATAAGTGAATGAACACTATCAATTTAAAGCGAATTAATAATTTTTACAAAAAGGACAATAAATGTAGGCTATAAATAAAGTTATGTCGAGGTCAAAACAAGGCTGCAAGACAGTTGGTCTCCTGATTCAGTTGTTCTTTGTACTACAAGTGTTGCTGGAACTGATTTTTTGCATATTTCCAATAGCACATTATTTTATTCAGTGCTTACTAATTTGCAGTTTTCTTCCTTCTTGCGTTTTTTTTTTTTATTGCATTGCTACATTTCATGGCATGTTACCACCACTGCCAATTAGCAGAATAGTGTGAAATATGCACACACAAATCAAGGGGAGGAAGTAGCACTTGTAAAAACTCAGTTGCGCTACTGGTGGTCGAAAACTCCACAGGGTGCTTTTAAAACTACATTTTTTCCAAATTTGACTCTTAATAAATTTTTGATGTCTTAATGCTCGTCATTTTTTCCACTGTCTTCATTCAGGCAGTGTGCGAGTGCGTCCCCCCTGCGCTCTTTGATGCCATCACCTGGCTGGGATACTGCAACAGCACAATGAACCCCATCATTTACCCATTGTTCATGAGAGACTTCAAGCAAGCTCTGGGAAGGCTCTTACCCTGCTGCTCCTCACGGTCACCCAGACGACCCTCACCGGCGCTTTCCCTCTCTCTCCGCAACTCAGGAGATCCGAACCTGGCCAGCGACCCCACCTCCCCTCTGGCCTCCGACCCTACCCACCCCCCAGCTACCGCCACTGACGCTGTCAACTTGTTGGATGCAGAGCATGCTGGGATTGAGTTGCCTCTGCTTCTGCCCAATCAGGTGGACACACTGGATTGATTTGCAGGCTGGAGCAGTCAGTTTGTGTGTTGTAATTAGTGTCAGAATTTAAGGTAAGGCTTTAAAGGTAAGGATTTAAAGACTGAAAATGAATACATGAGATGAGAGGTGAGTGCAGTCCTAAGAGAAATAAAATTAGACAAATAACAATGTTAAGAAATATTTAAAATCAGTTGTTTATAGTCACTGCAAAATGTCTTTGAGAAGACACATTCAGATGGAAGTTCAGCAATCGTACTCTGGTTCTATGTCGACTTTTGAGTGTCTCTTTCAGATTATGAAATGTGGCTGGAAAAATGACATAGGCGCAATACTGATAGTCAGACTATTTCCAATTACCAGTGCCCTTATACATGAACTGTATAAAAAGCAGTGCTTCACATTGGTATGAATGGAAAAGAGCAAAGAAAGGCCTTGAAGAAGACTGTCACCTTCACTGAATTGGCCCTCGGCCTTATGGAAATCAAATTACTGTGATAATATCCATAGCAACCAGGCCAACGGATGAAAATTAGAAGGAAATGAACATGAGATACTGTCGTTTTTACTGCACCCTCTGAAACCTGAAAAACACCAGTTATATTCACAGTTACTTGATCTGACGGAGTTTAGCAAATAAATTATGACACTATTTACAGTTTGTAAAAAAAAAAAAAAAAAAAAAAAATCTACTTCATTCACAAACACTGGTTAAACAGAGCAGTTCATTTAGGGGCCATATGTTTGCATTGGCATGTCAGTATGTTGAGAATGAGATTCATATTTTCTCCAACAAAGCTTGGACGCTAAAACAAACAAACAAACAAGAAAACTTGAGATGAGTTTACAGAGAAGCAGCTGGTCCTGTAACATGCTCTTTACAAGTTTGGCCGCCTTTGTTCGTGTGTGTGCTCTGTAGTCCAGCGTGTGTCTTCCCAGCTCCATGATATGTGTTCATTATCTGGATCTGCCTCCTCAGCATCGTCACACTGGGCATTAAAAGCAGATGCTGTGTCATGATTACAAGCATTCTCCTCTGAAGTAAGTGGTAAATTGTTCTTGGCTCTGATTTGACACTCTGACTCTGGATCATTCAGCGAATCCAGCAGATCAGAAATATCAGGGATGTCCCAACCATCTCCTGTCTCTGCTTTCTCTGCTCTCTCTTCCACGTCTCCACCTTCAGCTGTACGAGCATCAGCCTCCTCAGCTGGGCTTTGTGTCTCATTCACTTGTTGCTCATCGGGCATTTGGTCAGGGATGTCCCCTGTCCCCTCTATAACTGCCACAGAGTTAGGAAGAGCAGAGGAGCCTCCTGGGACTTCTTTGGTGGGAACTCCTACTGCAACCAGAATGGTGTCCATCTGACGCATGTAGTCCAAGTGACCTTTCACCTGAGAAGCAGAAACATTGTTTTAATGTCCCTGACTTCAAAAAAAAAGAAAAAAGAATACATATCTCTTTGTAAATGACAGTGTATAATTTTCACTTTTTTAAAGAAAGGTTTATTACTTTGTAAATATGTCTTCTTTTACTATGTTTTTGTACAAAGAGTTTTCCTCTTCCCATGTATGTACTGTAAGGTGCTTCAGACATGTCAAGTATCTTTTTTATTTTTTAAATGTTCATTTGGGCAAAAGTTTAAACCTGTGATGATTTACTTGGTTCAACAGCCACAATGATAAGGACTGGTGTTAAGTTTCTTGTGCAACCATCTTGATTTAAAGAGAGACACAAGGGCATTGCTGTGACCTGAAACTGAAACCAGCAGGGGCCTTATTTTTTTTCTTCTTTCAATTTTATTTAAATAACACTACTGTCTCTTTTAATGTGATAATAACATACTGTATTTAATAATATTGCATTACACTAATTACATCTCATTGTAACATTCATTGTAAAAGTGATCAATGTTTGTATTTATTTTCAGTTGAATTGAATTAATTTGTATTAATCACTAAAAGTCTCTAGCAAGCTGTTGAAAGCTGCAATAATCAATATTTTTATATTAACAATGGATCAAATGACTATTTGTAATGTGAAGGGCGTTGTTCATGGTGACATAATCATGGCGAATCATCACATGCCTCTGAAGTTCCTCTCAGCTCTGAAGTGCGTTTTAGTGTCTTTCAGCCCATCCTTTTGGTTTTTACAGCCTGTGACTTTACTATTTTGATTCAGTATTGCTACTCTCATTAACCTTATTTTCAGAAGCAGCGGACAATTATTGAAAGAAACTGCTAAACCCACTTTACATTGACTACCCAATACCAAACAGGAGACGCACAGTTAGCAATAAGTGTGTTAACGTACTGTAGTAGAGCAGTTATGTAGCAGCTTAAGAGGCAGATACAGTATTTCACTCAGGAGTTAGTGGAGACCAAAACAGAGCTACACAGAGAATTTGACCAGATGGCCAGACACATGAGTGCAAATGAATGCTCATTTTGCTGCATGTCTGTTGGATGTGTAAATATGCCTGTGTTTGCTAGCATGTTTCACATAACAACTTTATAGTATATCAGCAATGTGTTTACAGCCTATTTTGCAGCCTCAAGTGGCCAAAAAAGTATTTATTAGAGGCACAGTAAGCTCCATAAAGAAGATAGACATTGCAAACTGTAACGATCAAAACATAAGCCACTTATTTCACATAGATCATTTCAACTGTGGACCTTAGCATATGTCTAATTCTTAAAATCTAAAAAAGCATACAGGGAAGGGGAAAGTGTATACTGTAGCTACACTGACTTTAGTGGCTCTAATATAAACAAAAGCTCTGACTCACCACAGATGAGAGATCCACATTGATTATGCGTCCGTCCTGGTCGTTGATTGGCTGTAGCCCAGCAACAGACAGTTGTGCAGCTGAGCTTCGGTACAAGAACCCCAGGAGCCAGTCCCCCCTGATAGGTGGAGAGTTCAGAAAGTCATTTATTTGTGTAAAATCTAATTTAAATTCCTGCTGTCAAAGACAGTGGTTTCCAAATCCCCTACAGCTACAACAGTGGACCTTAAATATACAGTGACTAAACAATGACTAAATCAAAACTATAAAACATCTCTCAAATGTAAACATGGATTACCTGCAGTACCCGTTTACTATTTTTCCAGACACTACCCTGGTTATTCTCTCCCAGGCCTTCTCAGAGCCATCCACAGGGGCCCCCAAGAGGAACACGTCCTCCACTACTCCTTCACCACCTAAAGAATCACAACAACACAAATAAAACTGTTATTACATTTTCAAATGCAGGATGTAAAAGAATCTGCATAATGTTAATTAAGAATGACTTCATAGAAAATGTTCTGAGGAATAAAAAAGCTGTAATTATTCAAAACTATTCCCTCATCCACAGCTACCAAGGGATGCCATATACAGAGCTTTGTGAACAATCTAAATATATTTAATCCACAGGAATGTCATTATATTGTTCATACCTTGGTCATTGGCAAGCTCCTCTAGACAGTAGTAGATAACTCTGGCCCCAAGACTGAAACCTATAAGACTGACAGGTCGCTTCCCCTTCAAATACAGAAAGAAACAGTAAAGTAAAATACCACTTTAAAGCAGCAGTTCATTGTCACAGTGTTTACTGAGAACCCCCCTCCAATTATATAGAAGGAATCAATACATTACTATATTAAAGTGTATATTAACAGAGTTAAGAAGCAGCACACTACCTGCTGTCTGCTTCGTAAAACCTGTGCCAGGTGTTTTCCCACCTCAGCTGAGCGGTTCAGACAAACACACCAGGGATGATCGATGACACTGGCTGCTGCCAGCAGAGAGGCAGGCCACGTCAGAGCCGTCACAATGCCTGGATAGTGTGATGGTGTGAAATACATTAATGCAGGACCAAGAAAAGGGCGATAAAACAAAAGCACAATGGCTGAATATGGTATTTGTCAAAAAATACTGTAATGTACATTACATGCACTATCTTAACAAGCAAGCACCAGTATGAGTTTTGGTTTCAGAGGTTTTGCACAACAATAGCATCAACTTTTCCAAATACACAAATCCAAAACAAAAAATATGCTACGACAAGCACAACCACTCCTGAAGCTTGTGACAAATATGTTTTGAGTATGCTTTGACCATCACTACCTGAGAGCACTGTGTACTTGAGGGCTTCCTGGGCGACCATGCTGACTAGGCCATCCAACAGAGAGGCCAAGGCTGAGCCCAGATCCCTGAGGAAACGTGACTCCCACACCAGGCAGTACTGCTCCCCGCATTCGCCCAGGCTGCACCACGGGGCCTGGAACGAACCTGGAAGACAGCAGTTGTTTTTTTATGTAGTAGGTAGTCCAGTGCGGTTGAGGAAACGACTAAGCACCACTTGTAAATTAAGTGCTTTTGGGCCATTGTATTTGAAGGGGGTACTAAGCCTGTAACTGAACATATGTTTTAGTGGAGAAAGAGAGCTACAGCCTTTTATGTACAAGCAAAACTGAAGTGGTGTGTTTGCATAATCTCCAGGGGACACAGGATAGTTTTAGAACATTACGTCCAGAGCCTTGCTGGGTGTTAAATACATTTTTGTTGTTTTTATTCAATGTACAATCAAGTATGAGCAATCATAACACTTACATATAAGTAAGCAAGGATACGGAATAAAAAAAGATCACAGCATATTTGTTGGGCTGGTTATATTTATATAACCATTTATATATTTTTATCCACTTTGTTTAGGTGATGTTGTCATGCATGGTGCATGATGTTACGATGCACTGTAATATGTTCTCAATATTCTGACTTCTTTTACACTTGTTGTGTGTTTTAAAAAGCACTGCCTGGATGTTACTCTTTTTGTTGTAATGTTACAATTTATATTTTGCACATATTTATGAAAGTTGGGAGGCAAACTGGTTTTAGGATGTGGCTATGATAATTTTATTGTCACAACTTTGCACAAATGTGTGAATTATCATGATTAGGTGGGATTGAATATTGGGATAAAAATGTTTATAAAATGTTATGAACTGGTGTTTTGTTCTCCATTTACTGTACACTGAATTCTGTCATTGATTTATTTATTGTTCCACCTACCTGCCCAAAGAGGACTATGGGCAGAAAATAGCAATTTTACTAAAAATCTGGTGGAATGCATCTCTCCTTGTTTTATATAGGCTTAATGTTTTATTGTGCTCTGTGCCTGACTAACAAATTACAATAAAGTCTTCATTTTAAGAAAAAATATGTAATATGCGAATTTAACCTATTCAACCTACTCTAACATATATGTTTATATATGTATTAAATATTACAATTTTAGGATTCTGCTAATATTATGACCTAATTCTTGTCTCATCTCAGAACAGTAGCCCCAGTACATACCACTTTTTCAGTGGTCTGGCACTGACCCTCCTCTCTTTCTCCACCTGGTGAATAAAACTGAAAAGGACTGTGTTTCATTCAGTGTTCAGTAAAGCTGAATGATGAAGGCTAAAGTATCATAATAAGGGCAGCTGCATGTCTTTGCTCTGATTTCCTCAGACTATTATACTATTATCACTGCTAGTACTAATACTGAGATCAATACTCACTGTATTTACCGCTGCAGAGCCAACCTGTCACTGCTATGGTCAAGTGAAGATGCTTCCCAGAGTTCAGCGGCCGGAATTCAAATTCCTCTATCGCCCCAACGCACTTATTCATCTTATAACCTGGAGAGACAAAGTGTGAAAGTGAAAAAAGTTAGAAAAGTAAAATAATCTAAAAAAAAAAATTAAGAAAAGCTATTAAATCGATATGGAAATTACATAAACGTGCATTTATCAAAAAAAAAAGTCAAAAGTCTACAAATGTTAATTCTTTCCACACACATCTAATGTCATCCAGTGCTCTCACCAGTCAATCCAGCCCCTGCAGCTCCAAACAGGGAGGCCATGATTGCAATGCCAGTGGCTGAGCCCAGAGCAGCAGCCCCTCCGGCCCCCAGCACAGCCCCTGCCCCTGCTGCCACCAAGGGTGCTGCCAGCCCACCTGTCACACCTGGCAACGAGTCAGTACAGAAAAAAACAAGTCTGTCGATGCATATACAAGGAACAATTAAACTCATTAAAATGGTGCACTATCCTGGTCTTTAATTTAAATATCAGTCTTATCATTTGAAGCCTATCTGTCCACTAAAGTAACTGGGTGTTTCATATGTGCATCTGAAGTTTTGAAAAGCATTTGAAGCAGGAATAATCACCGATCACTGTTCCTCCACCCACAGTGGCTAGTCCAATGAGGAGGTAGCGGCGTAACTTTCGCCCTCTTTCTTTCCTCCGCCGCCGAGAGGACTCCTCCCTAATGCAAGCAGAGACAGACAGATAAGAGAGTGGGCTGGAACAGTTGAAATATCCATTGGCTCCAAGAATTTTAATGTGTGAAATGACTCCTTATGAATCTAATGTGACATCTTGAAAACAATAATCTGGTTGTTTAAGCCACACAATTGTAACATTGTCTTTTTTTATATAAGTGTGACTGCCATGGGCACTATTGGTGTTTTTTAAATAGTCTGAAAAAAATATAATTTTTTTTTTTATCTTAAAACAAAGCAAAACAAGTGAAATTTCCAATGTATTACTATTGTAAAGGGCTCTCTATAAATGAAGCTACTGACTCACATCTACCACCATCCATCCTTCTATACCACCATCCTTTCATAACTTACTCGCTCTCCTCTCCTTTTTCCCTCAGCCTCTCTCCCAGCGTTTCCTCAAACTCCTCCAGCTGCTGTTGAGAGATTCGCAGCAGACAGCTGACATGACGGATGAGAACCCTCGCTCTGGCATCATATTGGCCTGACAGGACATGACAGGTTTAAAGTAACAGGTTTATGTGAATGTACACAGACACCTGACTTTTAAAGTAGCAGTCACTAAAGGGTTCTTACCGTCTTTGACAGAAAAGGACACCAGATCCTGTAATATGAAACATGAACAGGTCAGGGGAGGTGTATTTGTAGAAATCCAGATACAAAACAAGAGCTGTATAATTAATTTCTATTCCGTAACTTCCCACAAGATGATGTTTAACCTCATCTTGTGTTCTGTTAGAGAGACAAATACCTGCATGATGGGGATGGCTCCTTCAGCTAGCAGTGGTTCAGCCAGTAGGGTGGAGAGGAATGTGTCTGAGCCCTCAAAGCCCAGGCCTGACAGGAAAGCCCCCATAACAGGCATCACTGATTCATCCAGGTCCAGCCAGCGGACCAAGCCCTGCAGGTACTGATCCCTGAACGTACTGTGAAACACACAATCCCTCATCATCATCAAATAACAGTTCAGTTAAAACACTATTTACAATTTAGCTAATTCAATTTTATTAATCCAAATGTTTATTCTAAAATGGAAAGAGCAGCTTTTAGAAATGTGTAATTTTTTACTTAAAAAAGAGGCAAGTCCACCAGCATGCAGATCAAACTCAATACTGCTGCCCTTTTTCTGTCTAACAGTTTCTACATACATACATCTCACCCACTTAATGTATTGTTTGTTGATGGCCACATACACAACTGCATTTACAAGTCCAACTAAGATGTGGTCATGTTTACCAATACATAATAGGAACACCTGTGTAATATTATGCAACCCAAGTCAACTGGTCTGCCATAAATTCTACATGTATTGACATTTTTTTTTTTTAGATTGTCAGAAAGGTAATAATTCAACTTTATGTTTATTGTTGAGGTTGTAGTGAGTGCTGATATTACATTGAATATTCATAACATTTTGCCACCCCCTCATGTATGTTAATGGTGTTGTATTGGACTGCATTACATTGCACAGGTGTTTCTTATTAAGCAATTGTTGAGTGAATAAGCACTTGTCGAAAGGGTGTATTCAGAAGCAGTATTCCTTTTTTTCAGTTTAACTGTTGAAATATTGTAGGTGTCATAATCAATTCACACCAAACAAATAATCATAACTTGTCAGTCATCATCAGTCCCTTGGGTGATGTGTTAGGTGGAATTAGAAGAGGGTGTATGGGAGGTTTTTAGCTCACAGTGATTGCATTGATATATCACACACATTAAATATCATGATGACATTATCTCTCTTGACCCTGTTACCTGTTTCCAGGCCCTGTAAACAAATGGCTCAAAGAGACGCCACACAGTGCAGCATATGCAAACCGCCCCTGTTCTGTCAGCCGTCTGCTGATAATTTCCTGTGGGTTTTGGTCACATGGGACATCTTGTGTTGTTCCTGTCCCCCCTGGGTCTGAAGTTGTAAATAGACAAAGGTTAATTATTAACATAAAGCAGTTTCAAGAGCCTCATGTAAGATAAAATACATGTGACACATTTACACATAATAAAGACACATCATGATCATGCATTAAAACATTGTGCTTTTGTTTTTAATGCTATTTTGGTGGATTTGCCTACATGCCGAATTGACCAGAAAGACCCTTATTATTAATGTTAGGTTCTGTGTCATGTCCCATAAGGTGTGTTAATGGTACCTACACTACACAGCTGTACACTGTCCGGTTGTTAACTGTAGTTTGGTGTTTAGCAATAATCTTAAAAGATTACAGCAACAAGAAACTGCGTTACACCGAGTCTAACTTTGTCCTTCTCATCATTTCACGGATGAACTGACCTGAATTCAACATTAAAGAAGGCTGATATAAATGTGACACCAATGCTAAATGTTCCTTAAGCTATAATTGTAACTTAAAAGTGTATATAACACTTATAATGTATAGAACACAGTGTTTTAGCTGCTTCGCTTGTTTGGTGACGTGCTATCTCAGCCGTTTTCTAGCTAACGGTTCAAGTCATAACTTTTCATAACTTCGTTATTTTAATAAAATACTTTACTACTGCTTTAAGTAAATTAATAAATACATTATATGTGGTACCTGGGGTAAAGTCAGAGTCCGTACTGCTGTGTTTTTCCTCCATGTCCACAACTATAGACGGAACTCTGCAGACTGAACTTTTGCTGCCTTCAAGTGTTCCTTCTGAGCTCTGACATCTGATAATTACACATGTTGCCTGTACGATATTCACACGTTCAAACGCCTTTGATGGCAAATATTTCTACAAAAAAACAATGCAACAAAAACTTATTGTGGATGTGTTAATGTTAGATGTCAACCGGCACAGAACTGCGATGTGCTGGATTCATAAAACGAAAAGGAAAGGGCACATTAAAATTTAATGAAATTATTAATTTTGATTGCTGTTGTATGTATCGCTGTTTCCGTTACCAAATACGTCTAAAAATCTGCTTTCCATGTCAGTGATAACAATAATTTTGAGTAGTTTACGCATAGACTGTATGAGTTTACGCGGTTGTTAAGATTTACGACTTTCCTGAAGTAATCATGTCTTTGCAACTTTTGAGTGACGTAACTTCCACGTATGTGGCGCAGAGCAGGGCTCTGTTCACGAGTGAAAGGTTTGGGAAGTTTGTGTTAGAGAAAATGAATGACGCACAATTACAAATTTAACCTAGGAATGAGCAATTATGTGTCATGGGAGGTTGAAAGAACCACTGATTAGCCTTTTCCCCCCATATAGATCGGAGGAAATAACCAATGAAATCCCCTCGTGACTCAAGATCTTAAATCAGAGCTAGTACAACTGCTGGCCAGTAGGTGTGAGTGTAACATTGATTTTTAATCTTTTTGCACAGTAAGGTTCCCCGCAACCCTGATTATAACAATAAATTAAATTACCTGGACAATACATAGACTGTATATGAATCCTTTTGAAATCCAGTACACTCTGAAAGTATGGAAGATTTAAAAGGCCTAAACCAAAAAGGTTTGCCTATGTATTTAGTTTCAAAATAAAATAGAAAAACATGTTAAAAAAGACATTTTTTTGTCTTAAATGAATTAGTTGGAATATGCAGTCCTGACCCTTTTTTTAAATCCAATTTACTCTGAAAAGTATGGGGGATTTAAAAAGTCTAAATAAAAAGTTTTATTTGTATGTAGCATTTAGTGTCATAATAAATTAGAAAAACGTGTTTAAAGGACAATGTTCTGTCTTAAATTAATTGTTTTTCATGGTGCCATGAATTTCCCAATGCCCTTTTTAAAATCAAATCACAACACTAAAAACAATGAGAGGATGATATTGCATTTCACTGGTGTCTAGCAGAGAACAGCTTTAGCCTGCCAATAAGCATTAGGAATTTAAAATCTTCCATGGTCTTAATACCCTGCCTAATTAAGTAATAAAGCAATAATGTATTGTTTTGTAATTTGTTTGCCTTCTGTTCACGCATATTTCAATTTGTTCTGATTCGTTGTTCCAGAGTCCAACGATGACTGTCTGTCATTGTGTCTCTCTGCCACCAGTAAAATGCTTTCTCTCAGATGCTCGGATACATGAGAAGGAGGACAGTTGCCTGCCAACCCCTCAAGAAAACAAGGGACACAGTCCAAGGAAGCACATTGGAATCATTTGATTAGGTGTGGCCTTTGGCTAAGGATGCAACAGAAAATACCATTGTTCAGTGGTGCGTGGATTTTAATTTTACCATTGCCACAGGCATAAAGATAGAAGAGCAAGAGATACTTACAATAGAGGACCAGTGAATATGGAATGACTGGTATTTCATGTGATTTCTGTTTATTTTGTTTATATGCAAGGGCATTATGAGCTATGAGATATCCAGTAGCATACCCTATTATATAGTATAGTATAGCAAGCTAAAGCACAACATGTGTAGTATAATTATTACAGTATAGTAAAGTATTTCACAGTGTATGTATGTATGCATGTATATATTGTATAGTACACTATAGTATACACTACTAATGTTTGGACACACTTTCTCATTGGTATGTTCAAACTTTTGACTTGTACTGTATTTAGCATGGCATAGACACTAAACAATAATAACCAGGAGAACAACTCATGATGTGCAGATCCACAGGTTCAAAAAGGGAACATTTTGAAGCATTTGCTTATGATGGAGGAAATGTCCTGTCCAAGGATCTCTTATAAATCTCTCCAAAACAAAGATCTCCATATTAAAAAACAAACTCAACATATCAGCTTCAGGCAACAAAATGAATCAGGATTTTTCAATTGGATCCTTTCAAACAAAAATAAATCCTTAAGTCACTGTAGAAAAGGAAATGAAATACAAAATGATATTCATCATGGACACCAAGATCACAAAATACACATAAATGTTGCTCTTCAGGAATACCTTCATATCTGTCTACTGCAACTGCAACTGTCAGCAGTAAAGTACCAGTTCTTAACTGCGCACAATATAGTATAGTATAGTATAGTATAGTGTAGTGTAGTGTAGTATAGTGTATTGTAGTGTAGTATAGTGTATTGTAGTGTAGTATAGTATAGTATATCATAGTATAGTATAGTATAGCACAGTCAAGCACAGCATATTACTGGATGGTCAAGTATAAGACAATACAGAATTAAAATGGATGTAAAATAAAAGATGAGTATGAGAATATGATTAAACATGAGTGGGGCTTCCTATGTGCATTTTTAATGAAGTTTGATTTGATGCATGTCAATTAGTCCTATAGCAAGAGCCACTGTGCCTCAGCCAGTATGTGACTATCATTTTATCATGCTCTGTCCTTGGGTCAATTTTGACAGGCGTTAACTCAAAAATCTCAAAAATGAAGTATAGTTTCATTTAAAAGAGGCCTGTTAACCATAATGTACAAAGAATATGTGTAAAACCTGTGGTAATAAGTTGTAATGAAGTAATAATAGTAGTACTAAAAGTAATAATTACTGCTTTAGAAACAGTCAAACCATTAACCCGGGTGGACAAAATTTGCATGGACGATTGGAAGACAAGAGGAGGGTTAAAAAAACTACTTTATTTACTAAAGCAGTGCACGTCTTCATATTTTTTTTTAACACACTTTGATCTCTGTACTGTTGATCTCTGACTCTCTCTCTTGAGTCTTTTCAGTCTGTTGGCTGCTCCTTTCCCACTCCCTTCCCATCTGCTTTGTCAGCTCCCATTCACTGTACTGTATATACTTGGCACAGCTCTCATGTTTTCCAGTCTCAGTTCTGTGCAATGACAGGAGACAAGGGCAAACTCCGGAAAAATGTGTAAGTGAGGGCGGATTAAACGTCCACCAGGTCTTTGTCGCTGTTAATTTGGGAAAATAATATCCTGGCCTTGTAGGGGAAATCTCCAAACCTACGTGTGCTGCATTTGTCTCTGTAAGGCATCCTGTTTATACTGCTTACTGAAGAGCCTCTGGTGTGTCATAAACAAATCTTTTAATGTGGCAAAGTCAGAGATAAGAATGATAAGCAATAGTGTATTTTGATTTGGAATCTCCTTTTTCTTCTATTGTATAAAATATTATTTATACATTAAACACAAGTACATTTAACTAATCATTGATGATATACAGTAGAGATGACAGTCATTGAGAGAGGAAACAAGCTCTCCTGTTGGATTTAGCTTTTATAGCTCTGGTGAAACTGTTCAAATGAATGAATCCCTTGTCCTGCAAATTTTAAATGTCAAACCACCATGTGTAGAGATGTGTTTTAAAAATCTGCACTTAACAGCTCCAAAGGAAATATCACTATTCCAAAACTATTCCATTTTTATGCCATCAGAATAATTTCACAGTTAGTCTGATCACATGCAATTCTACACATAGTGGATCATATTTTTTTAAATTCATACTTTGAACCTCCTTTTATTTTTCACCGCTTGTCATTATTGAGCCATAAGAGATGGATGATGGATGTGAAAACCGAAACATTTTCAAATCCTTAAGTTGCTCATGTGATTTACTTTTTCTATCTCTGTGTAATTTTGATCAGTCATGGTTTCAAACATTTCACTTTTTCAGTTGACTGCAAAAATACACACTGCTGATGTGAAACGTGAAAAACATACATCTCTTACATGTCCAAACATGTCAGTAATGAGAGAAACAGATGAGTATTATCTATCCAGTTTGTGGATATTAGAAGAGAGTAGGAGTTTGGACGCTGTGGAACATGCCAACACACTAATTAGCACTAAACACAAAGTACAGCTGAAGTTGATCCACAAGCAATAAGCCACAAACCAAAATATTGGACAAATTAAAGCTCAGACATGGTGACGGCACAAGATGAAAAGTTATGGTTGTCATAATTCTTCCTGAGGGAGAGTTTTATGGCAATGCAACTAACAGTTATTGAAGCATTTCACTTGGAACCACAAAGGTTAGCCTCAGGGTGGCATTCATAGAAAATGCATTGGATTATAAGGTCATTAAGTCATACATCGCCTTGGAGTCATGAACCTTGTAGATGTTGAGATGAAACTTACCTGCTGGTAACACTAAAAGGAAAGTCATTGTATCACTGAAGTTGGTGGCATTCATCCTCTGGGGACCAGGAAGGTCTGCATCAAATTTCATATCAATCCACTGAATGGTTGTTCAGATATCTAACTAAACCCCCAAAATGTCAACGTCATGGTAGTGCTAGAGGAAAACTCAGGGGATTACTGAATTTCATTAGATCTATCCTCTGGGGAGCATGAATGTCTGGATATAGTTTCTCAGGAATTCATCCAATAGTTCTTTACCAATTCTGTCCAGACTAAAATGCTGAACTGAACAGACTTGTCATTGCTATCCACAATGGCACTACTGTGGTAAATAAAATAAAAAACAGGGGTTAGAGATTGTTAAACAGCTTATATGAATCTTTGACAATTTTAGGTGTACACTACTGTCTCACAACTTGTTGGTACCGTGTTCAACTACAGAAGCTTCAATCAATTTTTCCATAAGAAGAAGCTGAACTCTTTGACCCAACCATCAGACTCCATGTCTCAACCATAACCTATCAATCTCCCCTGGGCTAAAACTCTTCTCTCTTGTACTTGAACTATGTCATACAATCTGCTTGTGTGTGTGTGTGTGTGTGTGCGTGTGTATGGTGTGTGCTCAGTCTTACAATGGATTACTCATTGAAAAACAGATAGGCAGACAGGCAGACAGGCAGAGCTCAAGGCAGACAAGTTCAAACACAACACACCCCCAATCTCCCCCATACCATATCACTAACAGACAATGTCAGGCTTCTTCTCCTTTCCTTTCTGTCACCTTGACAGGACAGGCCCGACAGGAGGGGAGCTGAGTGAAACCAAGACAGAGTGAACTGTATAACCTTGAGGGCAGTTTGGAGGTGTGTTTTTACATAAAGAAAGAGCAGGAAGTAGGGAACCGATAACAGAGAAAGGCTGAAACTTTAAGCGTGTGTACAACACGCCTGGAAGTGAAAGGCGAGGACTTAAGTGGCGAGGCAGCGGATGAGGGTGACAGGTGCTTGTGTTAACAGGCCGGATGGGCTGAACAACACAGCAAGGTTGTCATCTTTCTGTCTTTAAAGGACCAGGGGGATGTGCATCACACCTGGTGAGGTGTTTGAGTAAAGGTCTGCACCGCAATGTTTCAACCTCAATGTTACTCCTGGTCTGATACGTCTGCAACTCAAGTATCAAAAGCATGATTTAACCAGGTGTAGTGATTGTGGCTTTTGAACAAGATATGAGTCTTTGTGAACATTCTCTTTTTTATTTGTACACTCTTTTAGAGTGAGCAGAGAGAGAGAGGGGGGGGAGTGTTCCCTACTGATAGCTTTGATAGGTTGCCAGGTCTTTCCCCAACGCAACCTGTCCTGACAAATTCCACTGCAGATGCACTGGTAATTACACCACATCCCTGCTTCTTTAAACTTTCAGACATACCACAAAAGTGACTTCAGCTACTTTTTGTGTGTGTGTGCAATTGGCCTGTGTGTACATTTATTCCATATATATTTGTGCACCTTTGTCAGCGTACATGTGAGGGCTTGTGTGTGCACTTGTGGCTGTGTGTTTGTTTAGTGTACAGGAGTGTTACTAAGGGTGGAAAGCAGCTGGGACTGCTGAGAAGGGAGTGTGTGTGTGTGTGTGTGTGTGTGTATGTGTGTGTGTGTGTGTGTATGTGTGTGTGTGTGTGTGTGTGTGTGTGTGTGTGCGTGTGTGTGTGTGTGTGTGTGTGTGTTTGTCTGTGTGCGAGGCAAAATGCAGTAAGAAGGCGAGGAATCACAAAGGGAGGAGAGAATGGAGAATCCAGCTGCTATCCACTGTGGCCAAAACACAGTGGATAATGAAAGAAAGAATGAAAGTGGAGAATGAAAGAACGATTTTGAACAGTGATTGGCTTGCTACAATAAAAAAAATACATGAGGGGGAAGATGGAGAGCAAATATAGGATAGGAATAGAGAATATGAGGCAGGAAAGAGAAGAGAGGACTTAACAGAGTCATTGTGATATGAATACAAACACAAACACACTTCAGCACAGTATTGGACTATGGAGGAACGCCTGTTGCATCCAGCCAACTGTAGCCTACCATCCTCCCTCCCACAGGCAGCCAACGCTTGGAGAACTCTGACTTCGATGAGTCACTGCAACTGACCTTTCTCATGTGGCTTCTGACTTTAGTATTTGTAGATTTTAGTGAGAATTGAAAGTCCTTTATTTCATAAAGTACAAGAGAGCACTTGGGGGCATGCTGAGTCTGTGAATGGAATTTCCATTTTATATTGCTGACCTATGGTCAACAAGACAGAATCCTCACAGATGGATCAGTTACTCTATTTAGATGTTTTGGAAACAACCAGAAGAGCCCATCCAGAGGACCTCAGACTCATTAGGAGTTAGGTCTCTCAAATGCAGCTAGACCCTAGCTACCCTACTGTGCTGTTAAAGTCTCCCATAAAATGTTGGTTCAGTGGGCCTGCTCATAAAACGTGGGACTCTTTACCTCAGGCGGTAGATGCAATCCGATCAGTATCAACACAGACTGAATGGATGAAGTTTATCCAACTTTCTCCATTCAGTTTGTCTTGATACTGAACCAAAATGATGAGTAGATTTATCTGCCAACTATAAATGCACCTCCTCTGACACTCCTCCACACAGTAAGCCCATTGTCTGAGCAGGCCTCTCAAGAGAAGCCAAGCCAGCCATAGCAAGAACCTCCACTGACCCAACTTGGCAGAACCAAAGACTGTGACATTTTACTGTGGAAACTTGCAGTGGGTGTTGGCCTCACCAGTTTGGAGACTCGCTGTCGATTATTGCAAAACAGATGTTATAAGTCGTGAGATGGGTCTAGCCGAATAAAGTTTTACTCCAAGACAGTGAGCAGATGCAGGGGTGCCTCTGTGAAAATGCGATCCTACCTCTAACTAAATGGTTTCTTGTGTTTAATGGGCCCTGTCATATTTGTTTAGGAAAAGCAAAGATTGAGCTTTTTCCTAGATGTAGTTAGGTCTTGGATTCCATAAATTCCATGACGGTTGGGGTTCCTCTGCCACTTTCTTCAACTTTATGTCATGACAAAATTCTTAAGAGTTAAGAGTTAAGGAAATACATTCATGCATACAACTTAAAAAGACAAGACCCACCGTAGACATACACAGGATGCTGATCAGTTGAGGCAGGAAAGTACCAATGACGCAGGACCGGAGGGGCCAGTGCTACTCAGGAAGGCAGTGGGCAATTGCTACATTTCTGGTTCTCTGCACATCCCATCCTCTGGGATGGGAAATCCTTCTGACTCCCCTGTATCTATTTTTGGTTTATGGTTTTTATTTATGTCTTTTCAAAGATACGGGAGGTGTGTTTTTGGCTCAACAGTACATTTGAGCTCTAAAGTAAATTTTCCAGAATATTTTATCTATGTTTACTCTAATCTTGCACCACCTGGAATTATCTAACATTGCCATCCCTCTCCTACCTGTACCAGCCTTTTTACTCGCCCTATAATCTCTATCTCCTCAATCAGTGTCTCATCTAGCCTCTCGTCTGCAATTTGTTCTTTATCTTGACAATTAAGCAACGCGTTAGTTCATGCATACCAATCACAGACATTCTCCCCACAAGGCAGTCCCTTTAAATCCAGCCTCCCTTTAAACCCAGCCTCCACCTTTCTGGTTCAGGGTCTCATCATGGCTCTAGGGTCAATCTACAATTCATGTCTTTCTTTTGGCCCACTCCAAGGGGGTCTTGTATTGCGCTCCCTGTTTTTAGCTCAGCATGCTTCTGGCTTATCCAGGGAGCATCTTAGAGTGGAATCTTCAATGCCAAGTAAAACTGTATTACCATTTGTTGCAATAAATGGTTTAATCTATGACAAGAGTGTTCCTGACTGAAATATAGTTTGGTTTACTTTTACTAAGAGAGAAGCAACACTTCTGCTCGTCTTCCTCAAATCTGCACAAGAAAACATGGTTCACTATAAACCAAACCTCGAATACCATAGGCTGGCAAAAAGGAGGAAAAGACTGGCAAATATAGATCTGTGGAATTCACTGAACCACTGACAGGGGCATTCCAATATGTAGCCAAATCCTCTGCAGCCAAGCTTTTAATGGGTAATTACAACTAGGCTGCTATTATGGGCCGAAGTTACAAGAAACTATATAAGAAGCAGTTACTCAGGCAGCTCGAAGAGTGTTTCAGGCTTCAACCCTCTCCCAGAGGATGTGCTGTTTTTCTCAAGTTCCATGATATCACACCCTAAAATGTTGTGATGACCACAATGTTCACAGAGAATCTCACTTTTTTCGCCTCTCCACCGATCCAACCCCTCATCTGTCTTGCTCAAGACCTAAAAGGTCAAGTTTACGGTGTTGTTGCACTTTTTCCCTCTAAAGAGCTTTCACTTGTCATCCCACCAGGACTATGATGGTATGTGAAAATGAGCAAAAACAGATCATTGTCCAGGTTGCATAATCGGAAATTGTGATCGGTGACAGGGTGCTGAAATGAGGCTGTGCTGGGTGTAAACAGCTGGCAATGTCTGTGGATTTCAGCGCAATGCGACCGCGGTTCGTGTGCTTGACACAAGTCAGTCAGCAGCAGCATGTAATATGTCATTGCACAACTCACGGAGTGCTTGACATGGCGAAATATGTGCAGATGTGTTCATGTATGAGCACAGGGTCATGCAAAGAGTATACAATCCATGTTCAACTATTTACTGCTCCCATGCACACGTACACACACCAGTGCCAAGTTGTTCCAGGTGGGGGTATACTGCATGTATCTAACTGATTTACAGCTCACTGACTTAACTATAAAATACAAGCACAGGAAGAGAACTCCCACATACAGTAACATCCAAACAGCACAGTGACGTTGACCATAGGCTTCAGGGGCCGCAAATGTGCATGTAAGAACATGCTCAACCCCCGAAGGGGAGGCACACAAAAACCACAAAGAAATTAATGTTGCATGTCTGTTGTGCAGTAGCAACAGTGTGTAAATGGATCATAGTGCAGCAAGGAACTTGGCTTTCAAGACATTTCGAGGTCAATTTTAGCAACAGAGCGTAAAACTAAAAATTTCAGTAACCAGACACAGACTTAAATGGTCCTGGCTGCCAATGTAGTTACTGTAAATGTAGGCAAAATGAACAGAGTGACTCACCACAAGTATGACAAGTGACAAGTATAATTAAGTGCGAGTAATCGTCACTTATCTGGTGTTCATTTCTCATTATCTTCTATATTTTTGATTGCAATATGTCAGAAATCAGCTATCAATTCTCATAATGATTCCCAATCATTGACTGCACTGTGGTGGGAGTGTTACTAGGTGTGTATTGGGAAGGGTGTGTTTATTGTAAATGTCACATTGGAACAATAGAAGTATTTGGACATGATGTGTCACAGAGGAATCTAGACCTTTGTCCAGTCCCACTTGAATTCCTACATCCTCTCTCATCCATTTATTTCCTCCTACTAGCTTTGTTTTCTTCTTTGTTTCTGTCTCACACACTCACACACTTGAGTGCACGCACACAAACACACACAATAACAGTAAAGTAGGTGTGGTACAAATCCATGCAGGCCAGTGCTAAACTGTCCATTCACTTCACTTTCCACACGTAAATCTTACTTTATTTTAAAAGGCTGCGTGGTTGACCTCAGAGAATAGCTTACATGCAAAGCTGTCGACCTAGAACTATGTGCTGTATAATTTCAAACATGCACTCCCAGTGGTTTAAATGCTGCAATATTTGTGGTCTCTGTTGGTGAACCAGAGGCTCCTTAATCTCTAGCTTTGCTAAAAACTCACTGTTGTCTTTACCAGGACAAGTATTCATAAATTAAGCCTAAAGGTATCAATATTAGGATTCCCATGTAGAACATTTCAGTAAAAATATGTTTCTTTTTCTCTTGCACTCAGTATAAACCCACATGAGCTGAACGTCATGGTGTAGGCTATATGACCTCCTATTGAAGACTTGCCAGCAAAAATGTGGAGTTTTTAGTGGGTTCCCCATTTATATCCCTGCCAACAGGGTAACTTGAAGACTGAAATCCAATTGTGGCTCACATCCAAGTAGTTGACGCCTGGATGGTGAACACAGCCCTATTTACTATTCTGAGTTACTGGGGAGACTGGAGGGAGGAGTGAGGTACACAAAACCTACAGTGTGTCAAGCCTGACAGAAGGGAGGGAAGTTCAAGCAGCTTTACTTTCAAAGTAAAGTACCATTCTGTTTGACATTTCATTTTAGTGGGGTTTTTTTTTTGTTTTTTTTTGTCTTAGATTTATTACTCTGACTGTTTTGTTATCTAGTAGGGACTTTGCCACAGCAGCACATACAGGCCTGCGTCAGGGCAAAGTCCCTGCATTTGATTTCATTTACAACTAGAACTAAAAGATATTTACATCCACTGTTTGTGGCGTTAACTAAAATCTGTGCTTAAGAAAATAAATAAAGTACTTATACTATAATACAATGTATTATATTTATACTTTATACTTTTACTACATTTCAGAGGAAAATACTGTAATAGCATTAATCTGACAGCTGTAGATACTTTACTGAGTAATTTATCAAAGTAATAAGTCATGTGATCAGTTTATCATGCATGGTCAGACTAAGTAAACTAAGTAAAGTAGTTAAAACTAACTCCACAATCCACTATCCCACATTATTATTATCATAATAATTCATATGAGCAAAGATTTTTAGTGATCATTTAGGAACATTTTAGTGAATAATACTGGGGGGACAAAGCCTTCTCAGTTGCTGCCACTGCTCTCTGGAACTCACTCCCTAAATCCCTTCATGACTGCACTGACCTCATAAAATTCAAATCACTTCTCCAGATCCACCTTTTCAAATCCACTTTTAATGTTGGATTCTTTTCTTTTTCTTTTTTTCTATTTTTGTTTACTCTTCTCTGCATTGCTTTTATTGATTGTGTTTTCATTTATTTCAGTTTTGTTGTTTTAATTGTCTTTGGTTCTTTAAAGTGTCTTTGAATATGGTTAAAAAGTACTATAAATAGTACAAATAATAAGTATTATAAATAAAATGTATTGTTATTATTATTAGTAGTATTATTACTATTATTATTATTATTATTATTACTTTATGTCTAATTTAGAAAGCAGGACTTTAATATCTGACATGTTTGGAGTAAAGACTGGCTTATTTATGTTAGCAGTCATTCATATGAAGCACATACAGAGCTGATTGACATAACTATTATTTCTGTAGCCTAAACTTTAAATTCATCTCTTTAAATCTCGAATAAAAGGTTCCGTAGGAGACCAAAGTGAGACCATTTACAGCTTTGTTGAAGAAAAGGAAATGATCTTAGCAACCAGAGTTTACTTTGGAAGCAAGCTTGTGTTGATTCTCGCGTGCTTGACACACGTGCCCTGGAGCGCGAGCGAAGCGCATTTGCATTGAGGAGGAGCGCCCAGACTTTGCGCGTACTCACAGGCTGAAGTTTACAGTCTGGCTTAGTTTAAGTTTAACCTTCAGAGTTTCCAGTTGCCGAGAGTTTGATCATGCTCAGTAAAGAAGAAAGAGGAGAAGCAGAATAAAGACCCGGGCTGAATGGGACTTTTATAAATTATGCTTTGACTGTGATTTACTGACTTGGAGTGCGCTCCCCCGGGCTGTGGTGGATATATAGGGTCGACTGAAGACCTCTTAACATTTGTTTTCTTTTGCGTTGGAGGAACTGAGTCATACACTTTGCTTGCAGTGATGGAGAGCCTCATGTTATTGACATGGATGCTGTTGTGTTCGCTCTTGCGGCCGTCTGCTACACAGAACCCCCCACCTGAAGGAGGTAAGCCCCCTCAGATGGATTCATCCAATGGTACCCACATTTACCTTTCTTAACGTTATGATACAGAAACGTGTTCAGTTAGGAAGCTATGATTTAAAAAACAGGAAAAATGATGAAGTGAAACTTTCCTTTATTGTATTGTGGTGACCTAAATATCTTGTCTATTAGACAACGTTCTCCAAAGGGATTTAGTAAATATTAAGACAATTTAAAAGCTCTAATGACAAATAATATGAGCTCCAGGGAACTGATGCTGCAGCAGAAGGTGGAGGGACTGTCTGGGCTCAGGGTGCGGTTGATATTACACCAGTGTTCTCTGTGAAATGGCAGGACTCCAGGTATTGAATTGTCAGTTGATGAAATCCCATCCAGGGACCACCCAGGTATCCAGTAGCTTTAGGGGCTCACTACATAACATGAGAAAGAGCTGAATTTCCAGATTATTGTCTGTTGATGACATCTCTTAGCCTTGTCACTGTGGTTTTCCAAGAGAGAACAAAGCCGTCCCCAGATCAGAATGTACTAATATTTAGTTCATTAAAGTAATAATAGTAAGAATGACAGCTCTGACCTTCAGTTTCCCATATCAACAGTCCACTGTAAATGATGAACTAAACCATAAGTAATAATAAAAGTCTCATATCGGGGGTCACTGAAATATAAAATGATAAATGTTTTTAGGCTGTTTGTGAAGTTTCTTCATCCTACTCTGGTGTAGAGTTTACTGGTACTGAGGCATTGTGTAACCTCTTCAATTTGTCAGCTGTTCTTACACAAATACAAATGCCTTTAATTCTTGATAAATGACTACACATTCTTATACTGTATCACTAACCAAGTAAAACATATGTTATCAGCTGTTATCTCAGTGATACCTTTATGCACCTGTGGTAAAGCTCATGAGCATGGAGCGTCTTTGAAGCCAGACTTAGTGGTGACACCATCGAGTCTGTCTGTTTCTTTATGACTGTGTCAAGCAGTGAGTAAGATGCTGTCACTTCGCTATTTCCATTAATAGGGACCCTGATGAGTTTCAACCAACTTAGCTTACAGTAATTGGGCTTTTTATAGGTGTACTTGCTGTTAATACTTTCATCCTTGTGCAATAAAGATCTCTTTCCCACAAGTCACATACACAGAAAAAGAAAGTGTGTTTATCCTAGGTTAATAGTGATTATGAGTAATTAAGTTGATTATTAAGGATCAAGAATAGGCATTCAAGAGAAACTAAGGTTGTGATAGATAAACTAAGGTTGCTCTTGTTATTTTGGTGTCTCTTATTCTGGTGTTGAAATCTTCTGGACACAAGAGGCTTATAAATCGAAATTCCTTTATACTTTTGCAACGCAACACGTTTATATTTGTCTCCTCATCTGCGTTTTACATTTCAGCACATCCAGCAGTGCAAACCCTATGTCGTACAGGCTTGATTGTGCCTGTGTCAGTAATGAACTCATATTGTGCCCATGTGTTCAACAGGTTGCCCGCTCTGCTCCTGTAGTGTTTTACTAGGGGCCACGTGAGGTTTCACGCTTTGTTTTTCCACCATTATATGGCGCATGTGTTAATAGTCCACCAATAAATCTGATTTACAGCGTATATGATAGCAGCAGACTGCATTTAAACATGTCTTTTCTTTAGATAAACAGTGAAGTAGCTATCTCCAGACATCAACATAGGGTTTCAGATAAAGACTTACCTGCACAAAGGTAGAGGAAAGGTACGAGGGGGGGGGGGGGGGGGGGGGGGTTATGATACAGAGGGGCCCCCTTGCCGCAAAGTCCAAACAACAAGGCAAATGCAAGGAATTCTTTAAGCTGATGGAGAGAAAGGCGGTGAGGGTGCATTGCATGTTTGATTTGTGTGTGTATGCATACCTCTCTCCCCTCTTGGATTTCAACACCTCTGAGTCTTATCAACACCTCATCTCATGTTTTACACATCCAAATATTAAATAAAGAGGCATCCAAAGGTGTCAAGGTGTTTGAGCCAGTGCCTGTAATTGTATTCTTATTAAGCCAGAATGTTCCTGAGGCAACTGTCTTTCACTCTATCTGTCTTCTCACACATTTCTTTTTCTTCTTTCCTTAACCCTTGCTCGGTGAATTTAATAGTGGGTGTTTTTCTTTGGATGAGTGAACAATCTGAAGATCTGCAAATAAACACTACTTCAAACATTGCTCTTTTTCACTCTCTCTGCCCTGTATATGGCCATCCAACATTCCTCCTCGTCTCTCGCATGGAACTGCCAGTACACCCCCCTCTCCCCCGACCCCGCTCGTCTCCTTTTAACGCCTTTTATTTCCCCTTGTCCCACCTCCTTTCTCCACTCCCTCTCCCTTCACTGCTAATAACGAGCAGCTACTGGTCCCTCCTTCCCCAGCTTTCACTCCTGGCATTCCCTTTTATATTCTGTTATAAAATATGGAAAATAGGATAGGAAAAAAAAAGCACATTGTGGCTCAGAATCCCATTTATCCATCTGAAGTTATCATAGAATCCAGCATCATTTTGTATTTCCTCTGTTTCTTTTGATTTCTTCTTATCTTCACTGTAAATATTTGTTTCTATCTTGCTCCTGACTCGGCTGCTTTTATGTTGACAACATCTCCATAAATGTTATAATGACTGTGTGACTGTGTTGTTCCTAGGAAGCGGATAGAGCCGGAGGAGGGAGATTCTAAGTGTGTGCGTGCAAGTGTTTGTGTCCTGCAGCGTGAAAGGGGGCCTGTGGAAAAAGTTGTTGGAGTAAAACGGAATCATAGGGGACGTATAAACAACTGTGCTGATCTTCTGTAATGTTTCTCCACAGTGCTGAACTGCTGCGAGGGTGACGTCCTCTTCTTATTGGATTCCTCAGGCAGTGTATCATCCTATGAGCACTCCCGCATGCTCACCTTCCTTTCTGAACTCCTCCTTCCTTTCTCACTGGGAGAGGATCAAGTGAGGGTAGGACTTCTGCAGGTGGGCACCCAACCACGCCTTGAGTTCGGCTTTGACACCTACAGCGACCAAAGTGGCCTCCAGGGGGCTTTGAGGGGTACCAAACCTCTCAGGGGGGACACTAACACAGTAGACGCGCTGAGAATGGCAAGGGACCGGGTGCTGAGACCAGGAGCAGCAGATGGGGCCCGGCCGGGGCTCCCGAGAGTGCTGGTGTGGTTGACCGATGGAGTGAAACCGGGCGATGTGATTGGACCAATGGCTGAGCTGCGGGAACAGGGCGTGGCTGTGCTGGTGGTCTCCACTGGGCCTGGTAACTATCAGGTGTTTAGGCAAGTGGTGTCCCCACCTATTGAAAGCCACCTGCACTTTGTGGACATCGATGACATGAGTATCATCACAGAGGACCTGCGTAATGCCATCATTGGTAAGTATGGCACAGGGGATTCTTGAGGTTTAAAGAAGGCTGTGGAGTCTGAAGTGTGCTACCATAATAATTAATTGTTTTTTTCAATAATAATCAATAAATTGATTTTTAAAAAACATTTCAAGATTGATAAAAAATACATTTTAAAAAGGCTCTTAATTTTAAATTGTGCCAAGTTGCTACTGTGTGTTGGACTCTTTAATTTTATGTTTACATGTCTTAAAATCAAATATATGTCAGATTAAAAACTATGTTAAAGAAGAAGACAATTGTGAGATGGATTGCAAGTAAAACCAAAAACTAATATTTTTCAATCCTTTTAAAAATGGAGGTGAATATTGGTTCAGAATTCTTTTCAATAGTCTGTTTATTGTTGCTATGGAATTACTGCACAATCATCCACATTGGTATTGATTGTGGAAGATAATTTGATGAAATCAAAATTGTTCCAAAATGGATGAACATTTTGGCTTAGGGGTGATATGCCAATCCTTCCCATGATGTGTATTAAAATGGTTAGGATTAGGTACAAAAACCACTTGTTTAGGGTTAGGGAAAGATCATAGTTTGAGTTAAAACAGTAAAATGTAGTAAAAATGTCCTGTTTAATGGCACTTAAATGCATGACATGATGGTAGAAAATGTCTAATTAGTTTTCTAGGCTAGCTTTCTATGAGGTGCTGCAATAAATCAATAGAACAAACTACTATCAGCACAGGAAACCAGTCCAACAACCCATGTCAATAGTCTTATAAGAATTATTGCACTTGTTCTGTAGGTGTAGCTGGTGCTTTTATGTAGTGGACTTACATTTTCTAGGTAGCCATAAACACAAGTCCAAACATATGCTAATGTTGGTTGTTGTGTAAATACTGGTAGTAAATTATGTTATCATTATTCTAGGTCACCCCATGTCTGTATTATATACAGTATTATTACATCAAATATATTTCTGGCTAGTTTAATCACAATATGCCTTTGGGTTTCTTTGTCTATATTTTCTGCTGGCACCTTCATATAATGTACAATAGGGCCCATTAGTTTTGGATAAACATTAAAGCATCAACATAAATCTCTGAGGTAAGTATCTAAAACCTTAGGCACATAAAAGTACTGAGAAAAGAAAGTATCTGAAGAAGTATTTTTAGTGATTTAGGCAAAGTGACCCTTTAAAAGGTTCAAGGAGCTATAGATAGCAGTAACACTACATCTGCATTACCCATGTCTGTTAATAGATTTGAGAAGCTCCCTCTTTCAAACATCTACAATCACACTAGACGCCTGCGACTCATACAGAGGTGTTTTACATGTCTCTTTGCGTCTCCCTAATGCCACACATGCTCCTGAAGACAGTGAGGCCAAATAGGAACGTTGGACATTGAGCATGTCTGTGTGCGTATGTAAGAGTCTGTAATGTGATAGGGCGATCTATTAATGGATTAATGACTCAACTTCCCTTGCTGCATCCTCCAACACTATGCCAGACATGATACATATATATTTATATATATATATAGACTGGGGAGATCACCCATTTCTCCTGATTAGGGAACTGCCATAACACTCACAAGGGACACCTCAGCAATTATACAATATATACTGCAGCCATAAGACATGATGCATAGTATAAATAAGTGTTGTGTGCGACAAGGAGAAATGGATCCTATTGCAGATATCAATGCCTCAGTGAAGCTTGTTATTTTGTTGCAGGGCCTAACTGGGCAGGCTATTTCCAGTTGTCTTATTCCAAGGGTTATGAATGCTTTCAGAAACCCAAGTCTGCGTGTCTATGTGGGTGGCTGTCTGAAGCCAAAGCATTTTTAGCACTCTGTCTTATTCTCTTAACTGTCACCATCATTTCTCCCTCTTTGCAAAATGATGACTTCTTCCTCAATTCTGACAGAGCCACACAGTAACTTCATTCTTCATCCCCCCTTCTACAGAGATCATCAGAGCCGAGCGAATCAATGTCAAAGACGTCTCTACCAACTCTGCCACACTCCAGTGGCGACCTGTTCTGTCCGGTTTGACGGGCTACTATGAGATTCGCTTCGGTCCGCTTCCCTCTGGAGGAGTTGGGGGTGGTGCTGGAGGTGGAACTGGGACCAGTCCGAGCACTGGTGGTAGCCAATACCAGAGAATCACCCAATCTGCAGATTCCAGCGCTACCAGGCTAACAGGCCTGAAGCCTGATACAATCTATACAGCTACACTGACCCCGGAGTCCAATGAACAAGCATTTAACACTCTCTCTGTCAACTTCAGAACAAAACCAGGTTGGGAAAATAACCCATGTACACATTGTGTGATAAACCATAACTGTACACATACTTTGCCACTTACTCTAAATTTTTCATTGGGCTTGTTACAGTTACAGTTAAAAAGTTTACTCCTTCCAGCTTCTCAAATTGCCTTTATCTGTCGTATGTCAATGAATATTTTAAAGTTTTGACTTAATTTGGAGATGTCTCCTTTGGGATCGTGGTGTGATTAATCATAGCTGAAAATTATCATGGGTTGCAGCCCTAGTGGTTTATTTTTTCTTCATATTATCTTTCAGTTCCTCAGTGTTTTTTCTTGTCTCCCTACTCTCCCAACAGAGGTGGTGAGTCCAGCTGTGGTGACTGTATCTGAGTCAGGGCAAACCAGTGTTCGGGTGAGTTGGGGTCCTCTTCAGCCAGAGACGGTCACAAGTTACTACATCGAATACTCTGCCCTGCCCAGAGGCAAGCTCCACGCTGTCACAGTGGGCCGAACGCAAAACTCCACGCTCCTCAAGGGCCTCCAACCAGATACCACCTACCTGGTTACTGTCAGCGCTCGGCATGCCTCGGGCAAGGAGAAGGCAATGTCTGTCAAAGTGTGTACTCAGGAAGGTGAGCTATGTGAAGAAAATACAGCCAAACTCAGTGATCAATCAGTTTGCTGCAAACTAATCCTAATGTTACACAGCATAGTACTTTTAGCCTCTTAAATTTCAGATAATTACTATCCGTCCCATTCAGGTTTGACTACTCCAAGTGCAGTTTAGAGCTGCTTGCTGAGCCAGAGCCAAACAATACTGTACAAGTTCTATTGAAGCAATTCCTCTAGTCTACATTCATATCCTCTTCTTTGTAAAACTCTGACTAAATATGATACTCTGTGGTCTCTGTTTCCAGAAACTCCAGCCCTGGCAGACCTTCAGCTGACCACAGTGGGTAGTGACTCAGTGCAGGTCGACTGGAAGGGCAGCGTGGCTGGTTTGAGGGGCTACTGGCTCACCTGGGAAGGAAAGCAAATCTCTGACCCTGCCCAGCGTTCCTCCCTCTATTTACCACCCGACTCTTTGTCAAAGCGCCTCACACACCTCCCCCCATCGGCTAGGGTGTGTGTGTCACCCATTTACAAGACAGCCCGGGGAGAGGGACTGTGTTGCACAGCACAGTTTGAGTCAGGTAAATGGTGACAGGTCATGAAGTGTATTTTTAGTTGTTGAGTTGCTGTTTAAAGCAATAGTTCAACAGTTCTGCCTAGCCTAGCCTTTCCAATGTTAAAAGCTGTTTCCTCTCTTTAATCTAATCGCTTCCTTCATCTTCTAATCTTCTATTTCCTTAAATGTTTAACTATTCCTTTATAGGCTCAATTTCCCAAATTTATTTTAAAAAGTCTCATTTAACACATTTTCCATTGCCATGAGCACCACAAGTGAAATTCTACTCACTCCTTTGAAACCTCTGTGACTAGAAGTAAGTCAGATGATGTTATTGTAATTGTTATGTTATTGTAATGTGATTGAGTAAACACATTTAAAAGAAACATGTTTATGTTGGACATTGAATAGCTCCAGATTAATCCCATTTGTTTTGTAATGTTAGTGTTTCATTGATGCAAGAAATTGTTAACAAAAGACTCTGACTTTTGCACAAATGTTAAACTGTATAAATATTTCATCAATTGTTTTCTCCTTCTGCCTTTTAGATGCATTAGCATATGGCTACCGATCATAGCACTCCTGAACTGCAAGTGCACCTTACCAAACATGGAGGCATGGCTAGAAGAATGCTGACTTTCATCCATAATTCTTTTCAGCGCCTCTCCCCTCTGTGGATATAATCCAGGAGAGATATGTAGTTTGGCTTACTGAGCACTCACGTGGAAGCCATAGACACTTAAGAGTGGTCTAGGACAATATGGTTACATGTTGATTGCTCCAATCTGCAACACAGAGGACTATTTGCTTTTCCATCTCTATTTTCTCATCTGGTTTACACATTTAGTAAATGTATAATATTTCAGTTTAAAGATGCAGGCGTAAGATAAAGATATTTCTGAGGTCTGTTTTGCAGACACAGAGCAGGAAACGCTGGGGTTGTTGGATGTTTTATGTGGCTTGTTTTGCAGAGTGCTTTGCACCATATGTGGGCCTCATGGCCAAACCAGCATTTTTTTCAAATCCTGCTAAAGAGAACATTTGATTTACATTCATAATGAATACGTATGGCTTATACTTACATTACTTCCCTTTCAGCAGGTTTGATGACATTGGATACTTGTGTGTGCAAGAAGGGAAGGTTAACGTGTGGCCCTTTAATAACAGGAGATTCAGGGATTGCTTTAAACTTTCAAGGAATTATGAACAGACCAACCCAATGCCGTGAAGCCACAGAAATGCAGTGTGTGTGACAGATGTGTGTAACTGAAAGAAGTCTTGTATTGGGGGTCTGCTCATAGAGCCATCATTCATATTTATTAATCTAGAGTCATGTAAGTATGAAAATTAATAGCTTACAGTATACAGACGTTTTTTGCATTTTAAGACTGTTACCTTTTTATAAGCTGGTCTTTACTGCCCCCTACTGAAAGGATTACTGCCCCCTACTGAAAGGATCCTCACAGACTTACAGCTGATCTTTTACTGTTATCCTCTCAGAGCAAATGTCTTATTTCATGTTTGGTGACCACTATTGAATTTTAACATGAGCTTGCAATAAAGTCCTTGAATAATTTTGTTAATACTTTCTTTTGCTCTCTGTTTTTTTTAAACTATAATACAAACTCACATCACCATCTGAGATTAAGGCTAAGTATTCTGAATATTTGTGTATTTTATTTGCAGGGTTTTTACTCTAAGGTACAGTATGTTCTTTTTACATCTGTAGATTTGAGTGTGAGTGTGGCTTAAACACACATTATAATTATTGCAGATTCCACAGAGGTTATCGGATCAAACTTAATGAAAGTATACACTGAGTACACTGACTGTTTAATATGCTACTGATGGACTGAATCAGCAAATTTGTATCAAGGCCTATTTCAGAAACATAAGTCGTTTAATTATAGTCAGTCTTGGTTAAATGTCAATTTAAAGATATTTAATTCATCATTTCTATATCAATAATTTTAACCCACAGGTCTCACCCAATTGCCCAGATGGGTATGTATCTATGTGGATGATCCAGCGAACTAAATACCTGCCAAGGTACACCATCCCATTGATCTAGTCTTTTAAATCCAACATTGCCATAAATCAATCCTATTCATAGTGTTGCAGCATTGTCTGGACTGTCCTTGTACAACCAGAGAAATCTCTGGAGGTAGACAGATCTTTATTGTCTCGTAGTATTTACTGTCTTATCACCCAACCTCACAGCAATCCTTAATAAACACCCTGAAAGCTATGCATAATATTACCTCAAGCCTAATCATCACCCTTACTCATCATGCTTAGTTTCTCTTATCACCATTTATTAATTACTATACTGTTTAGTATGCTATTTGATTAGGTTTTTAACAATAATAGTATACAACTTTGACTATACAATAGAGGCAGAGCTGATAGTTGAACCACTAGTGGGGAAAACTCCAATATACACTGACTGATTGGTTTAATTATGTAATTTTAAGGATCATGGAATAGAATAGAATAGAATAAAACTTAATTGTCCACAATGGTGGAAAAACCATTGTGAATTCATGTCATTCTAATCACCAGAAAATATACATGGTTAGTGTTTAAAGATCGCCCCAGAAATATGACACTCTACTATTAATAATAATTTATGCTAGGTTTGGTTTTTAAACAACAAAAAAATGCCAGCAGTTGCATATCAACACCACTAGATATCAGTAAAAGATCATATTTCAGTCTCCATCAAAGCAATGGACACATAGGCTAGTACCTAGGACCATATGACTTGAAGGTGTTATTGTAACATTGGCTGTCACTGGGTTAATTTCCACCACTTATAGAATACAACGACCTTTGTTTTTGAAAAAAACTGTGAGAAAAGTGAGACAATTTTAAAAAAAACATTAGTTTTACTTGTACACTGTAATTAAAAAATCTATTAATCATGATAGTTTGATCATTCAATATTGAAAACAATATCTAATGTTCTAATAATTTTTTAGGGCTTCTTTGAGTCACAGGCCCCTCATACAGCACTCCTTTGTCAATATGTCTTCTGTGAAAAGGGCCCATTTACAGGTGAGCTGTTTTCATCTCTACCCAAGCTACACAGTGAAGTAAAGGTTGGAGTAACAGATGGCCTGAGTATATCTAAAGGAAAAAAGGATACCACATTGGATTGAAGGCTTCTGGTTCAGATTCCTACAGGAGACCATGCACAGATAATATCAATTTGGAAGATACTTCCATCTCATAATTTAATCTAAACTGGATCAGGATACCATAATCCTGTTTAGTGTTTGTTTCATCTGTTGTTATTTTAGGATGAGTTACAGTAATGTGGGACATTTTCTTCAATTGGCACATCAGCAATATATTTTAATACAAGGCACATATATTATATTGCACCCAATACCATTATGATATCCCAACGTGTCGTCCAATCATATCAGAAAATAGAATATAGATGTCACACTTGGAGAGGAAATGGCACATTCCATGTGCCAAATTGTCCCAGTTTATGTGCATTTCCAAATGTGAGACAGTCCAGACTGAAATCTGGGACGCTCATTTCCAGTCTTTTCTCACTGAATTGCTGAAATCACAGAAATACAGCTAAACAAACCCCATCTCCCATGTCGTACTTTGTGACATACCCCATATTGTTGTTTCTGACTTGGAGCACCAGGATAAGGTCTGGTGCAGTTCCTGTAGCAGACAGTTGGGGGCATCAATCCACAGAGCCTGTTTCCCGTTAGCTCGTCAGGCTGTAATATCCGAGCCTTGACATTGCGAAGATGGAGGATGTTATGGTCTAGCCCAGGATATACAGAAAAGCACAAACTGCGAGTTTCAGAGGTCTGTTATGACAACATTTCCAGTTGGTCCAGGTAAATGAAAAAACCCTCTCTGGTTCCTCAGCAAGCGAGCAAACGTTAGCTTCTTTGCGAAGTTAGGTAGCTAACACACAAATGACAGCCAGCTTTGCTAATGTCAACGAACAGGCTAGCGCAGCGAGCAGCAGCTAAGCTAAGCTAGCGGCGTAGTTTGAGATAACTGACACGTTAGCTCACCTAACCATAGTTTTTTCTTTGAGGATACTGTCTTGTCTTATCCAGAGACAAATGCATAACAAAGAAGCCGGCAAGCAGCTAACTTCATCGAATGTCATCTGCAAGAGGAGGAAGATGTTTTGATGTCAGTTCTAGCTAACGTTAGCAAGCTAACCATTTGCAAATCCGTTTCCTGGTTGTAATCTTTCGTCTTGTTAAAACGTAAATTGTTGGTTTATTCCATTCCCTGACTTCGTTTAAGTTAAGGAGCATATAAAACAGCTAGTATTTATCGTATAATAACGCTTCCTGTGTGACTTTGTGCACTCTGTTAGGAGAGGTCGCAGTGTTAGTGACAACATATTACAAATCTGGTCCTTGTTTACTGTCAAACTACACATCAGCTAACACGACTTTACACTCGTTCAATGTGTTTGATATGTTCTTTATTTCGCCATGCATTCAGTGCACCAAATGACACTAGCTGTAATATGTCAGCGTTGATTTAATCTTTAGTCGTTGCTATGCGTTTTAGTCCTGCTCTCTCTTTCCCTTGAAAGTCACTGTGTAAGGAGAAAGTCAACCACATAAACAGGTTCAAGTTTGAGTTATTATGGACCAAAATAAGCCCTTACTTAACAGCAGGGTTCCCACAGTCATTAAATTTTTGGAAAAGTTATGAAATGAGAAAAACTGGAATTATGTGAATGTTTTGGAAAAGTTTTGAATTAGTGATGGCTCAATCTGATATGAAAGATAACGAATATAAGACATGCTGCATGAACTTGGACCTCCCACTTTTACTATGTCAAAAATCAGTACATTCATTTAAAATGAATATACAAATCATCAATCTCTATATTTAGCTTTTTAATATCTTCTAATATGTGATCTGGGGCCAAACGCTTCCTCTGGATGTAATTGCAAAATCTTCCTGCCCACTTTTTTAAAACTACTTATAAATCATGGAAATTGGATAAAATATTATGGAAAGGTTATGGAAAAGTTTTGACAATTCATTGGTAAAAATGTGTGTATCAGATTGGGCAGGAAGCATTCTTCTCACAACAAGGGACATAGCTGGGTTGGTGCTTGATGGTCTACCTTAGTAGCATTTTCATTGTTTTCCTAATTTGTCATATTATTATTGTGTGTTTGCAGGTGGAGGCAGGAGGTGTGAGTAGAGTGCAGTACACATCAACAGCATGTACTCCGAGTGGCGCTCACTGCAGCTGGTCGTGCAGAGTGACCAGGGCCACCTCAGCGTTCTGCACACCTATCCCACCAGCGTGGGGACAGAGGTGGCAAATGCTGTGGTCAAACCTCTGGGCACAGCTGTGAGCCCTGTCGCCACAGAGAACATCCTCAAGACAGATAAGGAGGTGAGAAAGTGTTCTACGCTGGTGTTACACAGTCTCAAAGTTTAATAGCTTGGTAGTCTGCCAAGGTGCTAGCTCCATCTAAGGCTTTTGAGAGCCTGTCACCTTCAAAACCTGCTCACACATGAAGGGGCTTGGCTCCAGTGATCCATTGTAAAGTATATTTCAGGCAACACCAGTCACAAGAGCTCAGTGTCAGTGTAAAGTACACACACATAAGTTAGCACAGCCATTGTGTTATGGGTTAAAGTACTTGACAAATTGCTCACCGTTTGATTGGAAAAATGTGTATAAAACAATGTCAATATATTTTTTGCATGTAGCCGTCCTACTTAATTAAAATAAAAGGGAGGCAATAAAACAGGGTTAGGGTAGCTAAAAATGATCATATCAGGTTAAGATATGAACATACTGTGTTTGAATGGAACAAGAATCTTTTTTTATTTTTCTCAATGATTTGCAGGGAGGCAAACTTGTCACCTTTCATTGAAAATTGAAGTTTTGAATTGAAAAATGGTAATTTGTGAGATTCAAGTCGATCCGAGGGTTTGAGTGGGCTGAACAAAATGTGGGTGTCAGCCCATAGCCGATATATTCGTCCAATCACCCAAGCCTAATGTAGTCTAATATTAATCATCCTAGGTAGACACAGTCAAATCACTACATTTGAAACACAAGTTTATGAAATATCATTTTACAAGATTTTAGTCTATTCCCTCTCTGTGAGGCTTTGGCATGCTTTTGCATAGTTTGCTATAAGCACCTCTCATTCTCTCCCAAAATGATTAGTAGTTTTGTGTGTTTCTGAAGGGGTGTTATATGTGGGAATATTTCTGCAGATTTAGGGTCATTTGTTTCCCTTATCTTTTTATATTTGGACATAAAAGAAGGAAGTGCATTGCAGTGTCTATTTCTAAGAGATCACAATGATGACACAGTCTCTGGTTAGCCAGTTTTTTCTTCCTTTTATCTGTGTCAACACTATGGTCTGTAAGTCTGTATTTTGTTACGGATTTTCTTTGTTTGGTTTCAGGAGTGGTCAGATATTTGGCTATTTCAGTCTCTTTGTTTAGTGTTTGATAACATTGAAGCTTCTGGTTTCTTTCTTCTTCTTTTCAGTTTAAGGTTAATGCATTTTAGATTTGACCCTTAGTGTGTAGTTATGTTATTGGACAGTGGCATGAAGAATAGACTCAGGATGAGGGATTTGAAATATCTCCCTCTCTCTCTCTCTCTCTCTCTCTCTCTCTCTCTCTATCTCTCTCTATCTCTCTCTCTCTCTCTCTCGCTCTCTCTCTCTCTTTAAACAATAAGCTGCGTTTCCCTTTTAATTTGTCAGTTGTTGTTCATGTTGTGTTACTTCTTTGTGTGATGCATACGCCTGGAGCCTCCCTAGAGGGTTTGCATCTTAGTAATGGTTTTCACCCTGATGACTTCACATCCCTGGAAATGCTATGATGCAGTAATCAACTTAAATGAACAGCCTCCTATATCACTGGTGTTGTCACAAGTGCCATTTATATTTAAGGAGTATATGCAATTGTCTATAAAAAGCTTAAAATATCAAATTTAAAAACATTTTCAGATCATGTCTTGCAGTACTTTATTGATGCACAATTATAACTGCAACTATAAGTCTTCTTTGGTATGGCTGGTTACGCGCCTAAAAATAAGCATTTTCTTCTCTTCTTCCTTGTAGATCAGCACATTAGCTTTTCTATAAATCATATTTCAGCTAGGCCAGGAGCAGGATTTCTGAAAGGAACTCTCATATTTAGTTTATGATTTCCTTAATTGTGTTCAGTTTCTCAGGTCCTACCATTAAAATTATGGCATTGAAGTTTTATTTTCGATGTCGTGATAAGAGTTCTTTTCTCTCATGCTCTCCAAGTCCAATTAGATGCCATTAGGAACAACCTATACAAGCTGTAATATGTCTTTTACTCACAAGTATTTTTCATATAGCCACTCTGGCAAATAAATGCCTTACTGATGAAGTGCCACAGAGATAGCTTCTTCCATTTCTGTCCGAGTTTGATGCCTGGGGCACAACACTTTTTGCACAGCCCCCCCCCCCCCCCCCCCCTTCACTGGAACCATGTTAACAAAAATGAACATGGTTTACGTGCCTCTGTGTGTTTTTATTTTTTCCACACATTTTGCGTGGATTCAGCAAAAATTCAAGGAAAATACTTTGTAGGTGGCTATTTCATGCCTGAAAGCATCTGAAGTACAAGCTATATATTCAATGATAAACAATTTTAGTGTGTTAAACAGGGATGTCCTGAGCTGTTTATAAGATCATGAATGAGTCTGATTCAATGTTTGCTCTGTACCAGCAGTAAAAAAGTCTCCCTTGCATTTTGATGAAATGCAGGAACATCTGCTCTCCATACAGTCTACTCTGCTAACACGCACACTGTTACGAGCAAGTGAACCGCAGAGCTCACAGCAAGCCAACAGTTTCAATTAATGATATGACAGCATGAATTAGCAAGTGATGTGTGAGGAGCAGTGTTGGGATTAAAATATTTCAGCAATATTTATCAGCTGCACCAAGCATCCGAAATGCTGCTGCTGCTGCTGGTGGTTTGATCTTCACTTCATAATGAGGATAAAACAAGATTAACCTCTCTGTCACTGCTGAGCCACACTAACTCTCCCCTCTTCAAGGATGACAAACAAAATATAAAATAATATCATCAAATTCAGGAAATACTGATTTAGGAAATGATTTAGTTTACCTTACAAAGCAGCTGAATTCAAGAGATCACATGATACCGTTATCTCATCACTTCCTGAATCCAGCCGCCTTGCAAGGTAAGGCGGTGATAGACAGATGATTATTTAGGTCAAATTTTTTAATAACTTTACTAATCTTAATGTAGGCTTACTGTTGGTAAACTATGCATCAGTTTATCTTACTATTAGGTCACCCCTGTCCCTCCCCTTCCAAGCATGCAGGAGAATGTACAATGGCTGCAAAGAACTATGGCTGTGCAACATGATGGGGTCTTTGGGAGGGGACCCCCATCTGCTCCCAGTGTAGATATAAAGGTCTCATTCTCATTGGATTATACACTAATAAAAACGTACTTATGAATATTATATTCCATCTCTGCAAAGTCTGTTCCAACTAGATGCCACTAAATTCTATACAATAGACCTTTAAGCCTCAAAAGAATGGCAGCACTCACAGAATATGACTGTATTTGAAATATGTGTTGAGAGCTATTATTCTTACTATGTGATGTGGCATACAGGACTCCTCAGCAGCAATATGCTCCATGCCAACTCTTTCTAACATGATTTAATGAGAGTGATTTGGCCCCTAGGTGAAGTGGACCATGGAGGTGCTGTGTTATGGCCTTACCCTCCCCTTAGAGGGGGACACTGTTAAGTTGTGTGTAGATGTCTACACAGACTGGATGATGGCCCTGGTGTCGCCCAGGGACTCTATGCCTCAGCCTGTGGTCAAGGAGCCCAATATGTACGTCCAGACCATCCTCAAACATCTCTACAATGTCTTTGTACCAAGGTATGTCAGACATGTTGGCAGACGAGCCTTTCTCTCTCAACTGTGGTTTTTAGAATGTTAATGTATCACTCGGCACATATTATACACGTTTGTTTTTACATTATATCTGCTACTATAGATCTGTGACAATTGATGTCACTTAACATACCTTTTTCTTCTCATTCCTTTTTTCCTCATTTCAAACACTTTGTCTCTCCCTCTAGGCCTGAACAGCACAGTCTGAACCACATTAGGCTCTGCCAGCAGGTTCTGACTGCGGTCCAGAAACTGGCACGAGAGTCTGTTTCCATGGTGAGGGAAACCTGGGAGGTGCTGCTGCTCTTCTTGCTTCGCATCAATGACACATTACTTGCCCCGCCCACAGTTGGAGGTAAATCTCTACCTTGTCCTTCACAGCCCTTTTTGATGTATTTCCTTAATTATTATTTATTAATACTTACAAACAGCCACAATCTCCCTTAACAGTCCCTCTTTTTCCAGTCGGGGTGGCAGAGAAACTGGCAGAGAAACTGATGGCAGTGCTGTTCGAGGTGTGGCTGCTGGCATGTGCCCGTTGCTTTCCCACGCCACCATACTGGAAGACAGCTAGAGAGATGCTGGCCAACTGGAGACATCATCCTCCTGTTGTGGAGCAGTGGAGCAGAGTGGCCTGTGCCCTGACCTCCAGGTTAGAAAGATATCAGCTCAGCTTCATGTGGTTTTGTATTTAGTGCAGTGACTATAGGACAAATAATAAGTGACTTTCTGTTTTGTTTTTTTGGTTGAGGTTTTCAAGTCTTATCTATGTGATAATCTGCTCTTATACCTGTCTGTCTCCTTCAATCCAGACTTTTGCGCTTTACCCACGGACCATCCTTCCCACCTTTTAAAGTTCCCGATGAGGATGCCACCCTGATACCTTTAGAGATGGACAATGACTGTGTGGCACAGACGTGGTACCGCTTTCTCCACATGCTCAGGTACATAAACCCTCATTATTACTGTACTAAACTGGAACTGGAAACGAACCCTAACTGACACACATGGTTCTTTTGTTCATGTGTTATAAGAAACAGAGAAGTTGAAGTAGTTCATGTCATCCACTTCCCTTCAAATATTTCCTTTAGCTTTGCATTCTATTTCCTGAATACAAATAAAGTCCTCCCTAAAATTAATTAGGTGGTTGGTCCTGTAGAGCCAGCAGACATTAAAGATCTGTTATCATCTCAGTTCTGATAACATTTAATGTCAGAGAACTGTTTCCGTTTTAAGCCACGTCAGAATCATGACTGTTTCTCTTCATGTTTATTCACTTAAGCTACAGTACAGTGGCATCTGTACTCTTTTTTCCCTCCTAAAGCTGTCAATTTTTGCGGTTTGTTTCCAGCAACCCAGTAGACCTGAGCAACCCAGCCATCGTGAGCACGACTCCAAAGTTTCAGGAACAGTTTCTCAACTCCAGCGGCATCCCTCACGAAATGGTGCTGCACCCTTGTTTAAAACAGCTACCCCAGATCTTCTTCAGGGCCATGAGGGGCGTCAGCTGCCTTGTGGATGCCTTCTTGGGTAAGAGGATGCTGTAGTTAGTAATCAAGAGGTCAGTCTTGGCATTTAAGAGGGAGTGACTTCTTGTAAATGTTCAAGCTCCAACAAAGTGATACATTTGAGAATAAAGATGGTAGAACATATGAGTTTTGGCATTTTTAAGCAAATATGCCATTGGCACCCAATTGTCTTAAAGCCTGCCTTACATAACATCCAACAGTGTTGCGCAGACACTGTTAATTATGTTGTCTTAAGCAAATTGTACATTAATGTTGGTACTGTGGTAAAATCCGTGGATTCCAGTCACTGCTGGAGGTTAGGGAAAAGAGCTCTACAGAAATGTGGAGTTAGTATATGCAAGAAGGCCGATGTAGTCATTTAAAGGATTCACAGCAATTCCAAGCAGTCACACTTTATAACGGTTTTATTCTTTTTTCCAGTTGTTGTTCAGTTGGTTAGTAAAATCCAAATGTAGGATGTCAGTGAGTAACACCTGTTCCAACATTTGAATAGAAACATGTCAGTGTGTATTTTTCTCTTTACACTGTAGGTGTCTCTGTTGAAAAGAGAGATGTACGGGAGAGGGTGTTCACATTTTCTCCAGTGCTGCTCTCTCATGGTACAGACATCAGCGGACGTATTGTATGATAAGATGGGCATATGATGAAGTGGTGGTGATGATATTAACAATTGGAGGGGCGGGGGGTTTAGATGTTACGTCACAGACTTGCATTCAGACGAAACTAAAAGAACGTCAACAGCGCGGGTGTCCTGTGGGGGGTGTTTTAAAGCCAATCAAGATAAATGGATATCAATCATTTTTGATTATTGTTTCTAACCATTGTCTTGCATGTCTACAAATGAATATTGCCTGTAATCAACTCAGACTCAAGCCGTTTCGTCTCCCCTCTCTCGTGACATTAAACGTTTGTAAATGGCTTTGAATGATTGTATTTAACCAAAGCAGCTTTTTGTTTGTTGAAGCCAATCAGAAGTCTTTCCTCCCCCTACCCCCGCCACTATGAGGGAAAATCACTTGCTTTAGTCTCTTGCTCATTTCACCTTTCTCTCAATAGGCATCTCACGTCCCAGAGCTGACAGCGCCCCGCCCACCCCGGTCAACAGAATGAGCATGTCCCCGCCCCCCTCTATCACCAACACTACGCCCCCTCACCACCGCAAGCAACGACATGCAGTGGTCACCAAAACCACAAGCAAGAGTTCAACTGTAAGTCCGAGTGTTGCATAAAAGTATGATAAACAATATGTTTTGAATGTAGCTCTGTGATAGATGTCTTGTTGTACGTCTTTATTTGTCTGTATATCTCTTAGTCACTCTAGTCATGTTGTCAGCTTGCTAATAAGACATCATGCCTGTATCCCTCTCCACCCTTGCAGGGAAGTGGTAGTCAACCAACCAAAGCATCCCAGCAGCAACAGCAGCAGCAAACTTCCTCTTCCCCGACCCTGTTGTCTAGCCCCAACCAGAGCAGTTGGGAGTCTCGGCCCCTGCCGGCCCCGGCGCGGCCAAAGGTCAACAGCATCCTCAACCTGTTCGGCCAGTGGCTTTTCGACGCCGCTCTCGTCCACTGTAAGCTCCACAGCGGCCTCAGCCGAGACCCCAGCATGACCGGTAAGGAGCGAGACGACGGCGATGAGCGGCCTTTCCATTTTATGCATGGGCAGGCGGGTGTTTCGTTGCTGTTCATTAGTATGCGTTTTTGTGGAGTTATCTGTGTTTTTTTGGTGTCCGTTATTTTTTGACTGTATGTTGTCGGGGTATCCTTTCCTTTTTTCACCATTTTCTCTGAAACTTCTTTGGCCTTTCTGTGTGTGTGGAGGGCTTGGTTAGAAGTGGCCTGGTATGAGATTTTCATCTGATTCTAATCCATTTTACATCTACCAACAACTATTTAAACCTGGATAAAACTGCATATAGATTACAACCATATGCTTAAGACTTCATACACTCATTTTATCGATACATACAGTACTCAGTATTTGAAAAGAAATTTGGCTCATCATTGGCTCTCCATTTATTTTTCTCTTTTTTGGTGTAGTGTCCTGCACGTGTCTACCATGTCTGATTAATGTTAAAGAGTTGTAGTGGGTCATCTATTGAGAACAAAAAAAAACAACAACAACACACAATTCATGCCTGATATGAATTGATCCAAACAATATTGGATCTGCTTTGATTTTGTGTCTCTCCACTATTTCTGTTATCTTGCAGCCTCTTTTATCCAAATTCTCCTTTCTTATAAATCTTGTAAGTAGGAACGGCAGCTTTTTTTCCTCACTTGATTTGCGTTTCTTGACCAATCTTCCTGCTTTTTTTTATTTTTATTTTTTTTTATTTTTAGTTGACTTCCTCATGAATCATTGCCATTATTGCCATCATTTTCTGTTCCCACTCCTTGTCATTTCAAAAGTTCACCACCAAGCGTTCTCTCAGCGTCCTCCAAAGGTGATGGAATGGGTTTCACCAACTGACCACTTGTCTCGACCATAACGTTGCCAGTTCGTGACAACGCCACCCCCCCCCCCCACCCCCCCACTCGCCTGCTTTGAGTTCTCATTTTCTTATCCTTTGGGTCACACTAATCTTTATTATTTAGCTCCAGACTCCCTCCTCCCCTCCCCCCTCGCCCCTCCCCTTAAGTTCAGCATTAATATTTTTGTTTCTTGTAATTTCCTTTTGTATCGTCAGTTCACTTGAGTTTTGATTTTTATTGGTTTGGTGCCTCAATGCATGAAGTGAATGTTTTGTACCTTGAGTGACAGTTATATAATTGCAGCAGCGAGAGGAGCTGACACAGGGATTTTGCTTTTTGGCCTTGCAGCAGAAAACAACCCATTTTATTACCAGCACACCACACCTGGTCATGCTTTTTGCCCGTGACAGGAAGAACTTTTTTATGGCAAACTCTTTGTGTCAGAATTCCTTCTTTTTTTTTTTATTGAATGCTTTTAAATGACGTGAGTGTGTGTTTGCAGTCATTAAAGTCTTTGTTCTATCTCCTTGTGACAGCGATTAAACGTTTGCTTTATGGTGCTTTTTGTTTTTCCAATTTATTTCATTTTTTTTTTTTTTGTTGTAGTGTGCATATTGTAGGTACATGTTTGCCTGTTTCTCATACATGCATGAATACTAATGACCGCATTACAATTCAGGGTCCTTTCATTCTCTTGTCTCTTTCCGTTGTCTACAGCCATAACCACTCAAGTAGGTTTGGAGCTGAAAAGGAAGGGCTCACAAATGTCCACCGACTCCATGGTGTCGAACCCCATGTTTGATGCCAACGAGTTCCCCGAGAGCTACGAAGCAGGACGAGCGGAGGCCTGCGGGACTCTCTGCCGTATCTTCTGTAGCAAGAAAACCGGAGAAGAGATTCTGCCTGTTTACCTATCCAGGTAATGTAGTCAGGTCTTCTTTTTTTTTTTTTGTTAGATGCAAAGTTCTAATTGCCTGACAGTTCTGTGAGCATGCAGTTTTAGCTTTCTCAGCTAATATGCAGCTATTTCTCTGTCTCTGCAGGTTTTACATGGTCCTGATTCAGGGTCTCCAGATCTCCGATTTCATCTGTAGACCAGTCTTGGCTTATATCATTCTCAACTCTTCCTCTCTCTTCTGTACTGACCTGAAGGGCATCAATGTGGTGGTACCCTACTTCATAGCTGCCTTGGAGACTATTGTACCAGACAGGTGAGACTCGTACTATCTTACACAAGTTGTACATTAGTTAGTTTCTCTTCAGAGGTCAATTTTAAAGATATTGCACTTGAGTTTCTTGGACGTCTATGAGATTTGCTTTTTCTCCATCTTCTAGGGAGTTGTCCAAATTCAAGATGTATGTAAACCCCACCGACCTGAGGAGAGCCTCCATCAACATCCTGCTTGCCATGCTGCCATTGCCGCATCACTTTGGCAACATCAAATCAGAGGTAACAGCTTTGGCATTAGTACATTTCATTTCTTCCTAATGTGCTGCATAAATGAAGGGTTTTGAAGGTCTTCGGGGTTTGCTGTATGAACTGAGTCGTCTCATAACCATATTGATGTTGTGCTTTAGGTTCTGCTAGAGGGGAAGTTCAATGAGGAGGACGGGTGGCCTCATGACCAGCCCGTGTCTTTCCTGTCCCTGAGGCTACGTCTCGTCAACGTCCTGATCGGAGCCCTGCAGACTGAGACCGACCCCACCAACACACAACTCATCCTGGGTATCTACAGGCTTCATCACATCCTCTTTATTCGTTCATTTTGCTTCCCGATGTTACCTATGTTGTATTCTTGAACTTTTTTTTGTGCTTTTTTTAAATGATTAATTTTGTTAATCTTTTCCCTCTCTCAGGTGCAATGCTAAATATCGTTCAAGACTCTGCACTGTTGGAGTCCATAGGTGCACAAACTGAAACAGTAAGGATCAAGTCACAGCTTTTCCTACTGATTAGATTAAAAAAAAAAGTGATGATGCCAAAAGCAGTGAGACGGACCGGACATTAAGATTGCTGTGTTTTGTGGTGATAGGGGAGTATAGACGGGAGCCACATGACAGTGAGGAGTCAGAGTCACAGCCGTACAAACAGCGGCATTAGTTTCAGCAGCGGGGGCAGCATGGAGGCCACCAGCCCGGACTCTGAGCGCCCTGCCCAGGCTCTGCTTCGAGACTACGGTAAGACACCCCAGCTGCTCCACGTACACTAACATCTTTGTGTTTGGTAAATCAACACAGCACTGCCGGCTTTGGACATGTTGTTGCTGCAAGATAACTTCATGTGATGGGTAGCTGCTTGCTCATCAAAATAAAACATGTAACTCATTTGCTCTTCGTAGCTAACGTGGTTAAAGTGGTACGCAGAGTTAAGAAGCGTTGGGTAAAATGTCTCTGTAGGTGATATCTTATTTGCTGTGATGCTGTGCTGTTTGTCTTTTTCCTCTCCAGGGCTGAGCGATGTTTTGCAATGTAATTTTTTTTTTTTTTTAAATCTAAAAATACTTACATAAATTGATATAATTGCTGTCATTTTCCCACAAGTTTAAATCTTCACTGAACACTGCTGCTGGCTCATAGGCGACTTTGTTCACCAGGGAATGGGGAGGGGGGTTTGTTCTGTTTGGTTCCTGTGGGACAAGATGGTAGCTCTGTTACATTGTGCGAGCTCGGGACAGGAAACACAATACTTGAGAGCAGACGGGAGACTGGAAACTGTTGTTTTATACACCGCAGTCATTTCAACATGATTTAGATCCTTTTTTTTTTTTTTTTTAATTCAGGAAATCACATGCCTGATTTCTCAAATTGAACACTTAAAAATACTCAATACTATTACTGAAAACATTTTAAAGTATCACTTTGTGTGTTGTCTGGTGAGACTTCCTCAGGTTCTTTAGGTAGAAAAGAAAGATAGTCAGCATTAGGATTAATTACTAAACAATAACAGTTATGGGACAGAAGAGGAAAGAAGAAGGATTAAATTGGGACCAGAACAGGAAGAAGAAAATCTACACACGTCATGATGTAGTCCAGACATTCTTTACCTCAGCCTCAGCTACTTCCACTGGGCAATACTTTCCTCTGGAACAAATCTGAACTGTCCAAACAGGCCACTTTACATTTTGACTGAAACTTGGCAGTTACTTTACTTTTTCTTTGTCGTAATTTAAACAAACAAGAAAAAAAGAGTCATGAAGTAGTTACTTACTTTCAGAGATGTTTTATCTATGTACATCATGGAAAACCCACAAGATGTTAATCACAGTAAGGTTTGTGTTACTGTGTATTAAGAGTTAGGTTTTTATCAGAATGACTTGTACATTGTTTATTAAGTCACTTTTGGACAATTATATACAAATTTGTTGGTAGAAATGATGAGAAAGGTATATCGCTCAGCCTTATTTATTCTTCAATGTATTTGGAGAATAAAGTCAGCACCGCACATTGTGTGCGGGTGATGACACATTCAATATCTCTTCTAATGCATGTTTTTTGAGAAATCTCTTCAGCCACTTTGACGCCTTTGTCCTGCTTTGCTCTATTCTTTGCGGTGTTTGGTATTTCGGGGTGTTATATGGTTTAGCTCTTCCAGATACGGCGGCAGGCCTGCTGGTGCGCAGCATCCACCTGGTCACCCAGAGGCTCAACTCCCAGTGGAGGCAAGACATGAGCATCTCACTGGCTGCCCTGGAGCTCCTGGCGGGGCTCGCCAAGGTAAAGCAACAATGTTCAAATGCGACTGAAATTCAGTGTAACGATGAGTAATCATTGCTAGCTGGCCTCACAATTGTATTGTAGCTTACTCATGTTACCCACCTAAGTCTCAACCATCAGTAGTAGATTTTATGCTCCAAAGCTGTGCCTTTAGTTAAGTGTGTGGATCCTCAAATGAGACAGTTTTGCCTAACGGAGGACAAAAGCAGTTATGCATTCAGGTGGTTTTTGTTAAAGTTTAAGCCAGAAAGCTCCAATTTCATCACAAGGATGTTGCCCTTAAAAAGTTTCTAGATTGAGTGCAGTGGTCTTCCTGGTTTGAACAACACACTGACATAAGATGTGTCAGCTAAAAAATAAAGGTCCAAATAAAGTCACATCATTACTGTATTGATATACTGTAGCTTATACACTGTTTTTTTTTTGTTTTTTTTGCACATGTCTTAACCAGGTGAAAGTGGGGGTCGACTCTGCAGACCGCAAACGTGCTGTCAGCTCTATATGTGGGTACATTGTATACCAGTGTAGCCGTCCAGCTCCTCTTCAATCCAGAGACCTTCACTCCATGATTGTAGCTGCCTTCCAGTTTCTATGTGTGTGGCTCACAGAGCACCCGGACATGCTGGATGAGAAGGTGAGTTTAAAGTCTGAATTTAAGATTCTTGGATATGCTGTTAGATTAGAAGGTGGCGGTTAGTATTTCATTCTTTGAGATTCTGTCCCCTGTTCCATTTTTTTGTATCAGGATTGTTTGGTGGAGGTGTTGGAGATTGTAGAGCTGGGAATCTCCGGCAGCAAGTCCAGACAGGAACAAGAAGTGCGACATAAAGCGGAGAAGGAGCACAACCCAGCATCAATGAGGGTGAAGGACGCTGCTGAGGCGACTTTGTCCTGGTGAGACACTTCAAAGTTTATAGAGTGTAAACCAGCTATGCAGTTAGTTGATATAGTTAATATGTAACATAGAAAACTACATGCTAAGCAGTATTCTTCATACTGCTCTTTTCCATTGTCTTGAACCACTTCTAAAGAAAAAACTGTAACTAATAGGAAAATGGTATATTTTTGTCAGACCCCTGACTGTTTATACACAAAGCATGCTATTGGGTATGCATTTGTGTATGTTGAAGGCGAGGTCCTTTGCATATAGACAATCAAAAAAGTTTGTAATACAAACAGTAACCATCATCATCTGTGTCATGGTGGCAGGATGACATCCAAGCAGCAAAACCAAACAGCAAAACCTAATTGACCAAATTCAATTAAAATGTAATTATATAGCACAATTTCATACAGAAGCAGTTCAAAGTGCTTTAAATAAAAAAACAGCAAAATGTGGAAATAATACAAACATACTGTACAAATACGGTGAGTGCATTTAAGTAAATGCTTGAGCGAAAATGACAGTCTTCAGTTTGTTTTTTAATGAACTGTGTCAGAGCATATCTAAGTTCAGTTCTTTAGCTGTATGAATACTGAATACCAACTTACCACACTTTGAAAGTTGAAAGGAAAAACACAATCTTGTCAAATCACCACATTTACATTAAACTGTCTGCTTGTTAGCTACTGTTACAGCGCCATCCAGAGGCGTGAAAGCCAAAGGCATTCTGTATAGCTCCAAAAATGTTTTTTTCTCCTTTCAACAATAAAGTAGTTCAAATAATACATTTGAAATTCAAAAGTATTTTTTTTAACTTTAGTTAGACTAAATCTAAATTATGTATGTGTTCTGTTTTTCTGCTACAGTGACCTAGTTTCCCCAGTTTTCTGCTGAACCTCCAAACAGCACGCAGGCAACTACTAGAGAGTAAAAGGTTCTGTACACCTTGACCCAGTTTCTTAATGTTTATGTTCTTACATGTGCCACTGTGGTGTTCCCTAGTATCATGCAGGTGTTGGGGGCCTTCCCTTCGCCCAGTGGACCCGCCTCCACCTGCAGCCTGCTGAATGAAGACACCCTGATTCGATATGCCAGACTCAGTGCCACAGGAGCCAGCAACTTCCGCTACTTTGTCTTGGACAATTCAGTCATCCTCGCCATGCTGGAGCAACCGCTTGGCAATGAGCAGAGTGAGTAGCTTATTATTTGTTGTTTGACTTAACACAGATTTCAGGAGGGAGATGTTAGGGGGGAGGTGTTACCTGGTTCATTTTTGATGTACAATTATATACTGTATCACCTGCCAAAAACCAAGTAAATTAAAATTGATAACCAAGATGCCATTCAATTTCTGCATAAATGAGATCATCTCTATCCTCACAGACCCCAGTCCATCAGTGACAGTTTTGATCAGAGGGACGGCTGGAAGACATGCCTGGACCATGCAGCTCTTCCACCAACCCAGAGGAGCTCGGGCCAATCAGAGGGTGAGATCACATTGTAGATTACTTCAGTTTGATAGGCACTAAATTGAAATCACCATGCTATAGTCGTGCCTCTTTAAAACTTTACTGATAAACATATTTCCATATCTGTCTGCTTCTCTCCTCCCACAGCAGGTGTTTGTTCCTGAGGGCCGTCCAACACCCAACAATGATGTAGGGATCAAGTACAACGTCAAGCAGAGGCCCTTCCCCGAAGAGGTGGACAAGATCCCACTTGTCAAAGCTGATGTCAGCATTCCTGACCTGGATGACATTGTCAGTAAAGAGGTGAGAGAAATACTTCTGTTTGAACCCTGTCAGTGATCTTTTATCCACATTATGGCTTAATTACATTTAGTTTAAGTCACTGAAACAGAGACATCAGCTACCACAAGATTATTCATTATCATGGCTGAAATAGAGCCACGTGGTTAATAAATAACTCGTATCATTTGTTATTATACAAACTCAGGTGTGTTGTTTGGGCTGGCAGGATGATTCGAGAGCTACAAATACACTGATGAGTAATTTCCCACACGTGAGTTGTTGCAGAGGTGATATGCCACTTGGGGTGTGTGTTGGAGAAAAGGGTCAAATCATCTGGTTTGGTGGCAAATACACTCATAGTTTTGTGGGGTTTCATAATCCAATCCAGTAGCCTTTGCAAACAATTACAGCCTCTGTGGTAAAAATTGCAACACATTGTGTAACCAAGTGAGTATTAAAAGCTTCAAAAAGACTGGATCTGTTGAAGGGCTTTTGTACTGGATTGGATTAGAGTACTCAGGTTTAGATTATAACTTGGTAACTAGTCTTCACATCCCCTTAATACACCAATTTTGGGAGGTAACACCTCAGTACTGGGACTGTGGGTGTGTCTTGTACCATTCATCATAAAATTGTCTTATAATCATCTTAAAAATGTAATTTCCCCTTCTTTACAGCTGGAAGTTCAACATGACAAGCTTCGATTACTGATGACGAAGCAGATCGATTATGAGGGCACCCTGGAGCGCCACAGCGAGGAGATCTGGAAGTCCAAGTCTTTCCCTGACCCCCAAACAGACTGTAAACCCCCTCCACCCTCGCAAGAGTTCCAAACAGCCCGTCTCTTCCTCTCCCACTTTGGTTTTCTGTCTCTGGAGGCGCTCAAGGTTGGTTAACATAATTTGTCTGATGGCCAGTAAGAAGATGTTGTGGTTAGCTAAAATTTAACTTAGCTTTTTATATTACTGTTATTGTTAATACAGTTAATTCAGAATATATGTCAATTCATTTATTATCTATAGGAGCCCAATAACAGCCGTCTACCTCCTCATCTGATTGGCTTGGAGTCGTCCTTGCCAGGGTTTTTTGACGACATCAGCTACCTGGACCTGCTTCCCTGCCGACCATTTGACACTGTCTTTATTTTCTACGTGAGGGCTGGGCAGAAAACCAGCCACGAGGTGAGAGAACTCAGGTTGATTGGTTGCAGCAGAACCCCATAGAGTCTGTATGATATAATAATGTTTACAGTGAAATTATTATTTGGGCTTGCAATTAACTGGGGAGTGCACAGGTGTTGATCTTTTCTTTCTTCCTGTCAAAATATGTCTATAAGAATCTCTGATTATGAATGGATCTGTTCTTGTGTGTGTGTGTGTGTGTGTGTGTGTGTGTGGTAATCAGATCCTGAGGAATGTGGAGTCATCATCCAGTGTTCAGCCCCACTTTTTGGAGTTCTTGCTATCCTTGGGCTGGCCTGTGGACGTAGGACGCCACCCAGGGTGGACGGGGCACCTAGACACCAGCTGGTCCCTCAACTCCTGCTCTGACAACGACATACAACAGACTGGTGAGCTATGGAGTTATCTACTGCACTACAATGAGGAAAACTGGACACATCACATCAACATCAACTCTTGTTTATTCAAATGTTAAATATTCATGGAATATTATTGGAATATATTGAATATTTGATTGTTTCTGTAGAGGAAGCTTCTACTCCTGAGGACACAGGCGGTTCAGTGTTCAACGGGGAGAAGAAAGTTTTGTACTACGCTGATGCTCTGACAGAGATTGCCTTCGTTGTTCCGTCTTTGACAGAAAATTCCGGTCAGTATTAACTTCTACTATGAATTGATGAACATTGTATATGATGGGAGGGATTAAGTGCATTACAGAGCTGTCATATGCTCTTTGTTATTTCACAGAGGAGTCGTCAGTGCACAGTGACTCCACAGTGGAAGCAGACACAAACACAGAGCCCGCGCCTGCTTCACTCAAACAACCCAATCTCACACTGGAGCTATTCCCTAACCATTCAGAAAACCTGGAGTCTGCCAAAAAGGTAAAGTCTGGCTTATGTCAGTGTATCTGAACAGCTTGACAGTGCTGACTAAGATTTCTAATTTGGTTTTGTAGTGTTTGTTTACACTCACTGAATATTGTGCTATTTACTGCAGCTGAGTCCTTTGGTGAAGACCAAGAGGTCATCGACTGGAAAGTCTTTCCCAGCACTGGGACCTGAGACGAAAGTGTTTGTGGTCTGGGTGGAGCGCTTTGATGATATTGGTAAGCAATCTCCTCATTCTGCCTAATATCCTCTCAGGTAATATCTCTGAGAGGCTGGTTTTATGTAGTTTAAGACCACTTGCGGTGAAGCATTCAGCTTCATTCAATAAATTCCTCCATACGAAATCTTAGTGTCAAATATGCAACCTCTGTGGCATTTAAAAGGTGGATGTGATGAAGTGTGTTAACAAATTGTCATTGTGTGTGTTTTCAGAGAACTTCCCGTTGTCTGATCTGTTGGCGGAAACCAGCACAGGTTTGGAAGCGAGCATGAGCAACAGCACTTCCTGCAGGTACTAAAGCAGTTGACAACCAAAACAGTTTGCTGTCATTATAGAACATATTGTTAACAAGTTTGGTTTTGGTCTAATGCAAAAATGAAAAACAAAAAAACATTCGCTGAAGGCGTACAGCTGCAAAAAAACATGTGCTCTGGCATGTAGGTCAACAACCACTGCAAGAATAACACAGTGCAAAACAGGAAGTACAACATGCTATGTATGCAAAAGCAGAAAAGGAACTGTGGCAAAGCTATGACAAGGGCAAGGGTGTGAAATGACAAGAATATGCAGTTTTTTGTGAAAGGTGGTTTTAATGTACAGTAGCAGTCTAGAAAAACACTTTATAATTGAAGATGTGTCCAGATGTTTGACTGATACTGTATGTTGGTCCTCTTCACCAGCAGCTTCATTGTAAAGATTATGGATAAAGTGACACTCACTGAGGCCACAGACCACAACCCCTCAAATTGATTTAAATGGGTTGCAGTCAACCAAAACAATGCTACCATTGAGAGCTCTGTGTATTCAGATCCTGTTGTGACAACTGTTGGTTTCACAATTTGCAACTGTTTGTTGAGTTGAGTTGAGTGCCCATGTCCTTTGAAAGATAATGGGTCGGTGATGTGTGAAGACTGCTAAATGTACTTCTCCTTTACTGCTGAACATCAGGCATAGACATGTTTTCTCTGCATACATAATTGTTTCATGTGAAGTGAAAACCTACTGGTATTTACACTAAACACCAGTGGGGTCACAAGGTGCCTACCTGATTGTAAACATGTAGTGAATTATTGTAAAGGAGAATTAGGCTTCAGTCTCTAAACAGCTATTAATATTTAAAACCACACCCATTCTTGACTGATAAGAACTTTTGTAATTAGTAATCATTAGACCCGTTTTATTTATTTATCTATTTATTGACACCATCACTGTAAGGTTTTTTAAGACAGGACACATTGATGGTTGTATTATTTTACTAGAAATATAAATGCACTGTAATGTAATCATAATAAACAAGTTCATTTTAAAGAGGGGGCATGTATTTAATCCCAATCCAGCCTATGTTTTGGGTTTAAATTAAATTATTTTAAAACGTAAACCTCACAATAAACCATCAAGATAACTCTAAAATAACAAAACACGTGAATCCCTGATTCAAGTCACGTGAATTAACTGAATCAACTCAGCTTGTCTTCTTTGTATTCATTTTCATTTTCACTATTAGAAATGAGCATCGTACACTTAACAACATCACGTCCATGTGGTGAACACATCCGCTGACACTGCAGAATCTCAAAAACATAATAACAAGCTGTGTTGTACAGCTGTCTACTTATGTTTTATTGTACCAAATGTGTAAAGTTTTTCTTCATGATGTTGAAATATCCTTGCACCAGTATCAAGTCCTTTGTCCACAATTTCCCTGAGAAAAAATATAAACACCTGAACATATCTTTTCAGTATTTACTACAAACATAACATGGTACATGTACACTCTGTTGTTCTCGCTGCAGGTCAGGGTTACTAGAGAAGGACGTTCCTCTGATCTTCATCCATCCTCTGAAGACGGGTCTCTTCAGGATCCGGCTGCATGGAGCTGTGGGCAAATTTGGCATGGTGATTCCCCTGGTGGACGGCATGGTGGTCAGCCGCAGAGCACTTGGTAATAGCTCATATGGATCTCTCTGTCTTTGTTTAACCCTCCTTACCGCATATTTCCTTTTCTCCTCATCAGAAAGAACTGAGGCATCAAGTCCTAATGTATCCCAGGGTCTCCATGGGGAATCTGTTCCTGAAATAATATACACAAAGCATATTATTTTTATGATTGGCATTTTGTTTAAAGACACAGGAAACATGACAGAAATAATTACTTTATCTCATCAGATCATTTAGCAAGTTAGGTTTATGCTCATACATAATATTACTTTAAAAAAAGAACCCATACTGAGTTCAGTGACAGTTCTTAGTCAGCAGATGGCATAGTTGGAAACTATCTTAGACAGTTGCTGTGGTTTAATGAAAGTTGGAATCTCCTCACATTCTAATTTTCACTCTCACTATCTTTATCTTGTTAGAAGGCGCTGTGCTGTTATGCTGAGAGCAAGCCCAGATCACATTCACATAGTTATATATTCATACCTGGAAGCTGCCCAGTACAACCACAGTGTGATCTGTCTACCACTGAGCATGTGGGGTCAAGGGCCTTACTCAAGGGCACCTCAGTCGTGGTAATGAGGCAGGGGCAGGCGCTGTTTTTTTCACTTTCCCCACCCAGATTTATCCTGCTGGTCTGGGGTTTGACTTGGCGACTCTGCGGTCACAAGCTCGCTTCTTAATCCTTTTGCCATGGTATTACTGTATTAATATTGGATCCTATTGCCACAGTATTATCAACAGCAGTAGAATTCAGTCATTTCATGAAACTCATTTACACACAGTCTTAAAAGTGTCACTGTTTGACTACTTCTGCCTGACGAGCTCATGTGTTTGCCTCCTCCTCCCAGGGTTTCTCGTGCGTCAAACAGTCATCAACGTGTGCCGACGGAAGCGTCTGGAAAGTGACTTGTACAACCCGCCTCACGTGAGGCGGAAGCAGAAAATAACTGAGATTGTCCAGCGTTACCGCAACAAGCAACTGGAGCCCGAGTTTTACACCTCGCTCTTCCACGAGGTGGGGGAAGGAAAGCCTCACCTCTAACCTCCCTGGTTCTGTCCTAACACTGGCTCACAAGCGCACACAACAACACACACACACACACACACACACACACACACACTCACACACACACACACACACACACTCTTATGCTATACTCTCATACACCATTTTCAACTGTGCGTGCATACACACACACACACACACAGAATCTTTATATTTATACTGTACTATTTTGTTATTTATATGAATACATATATCAACACTGTCTGCCTTTGACTCCGAGAGCAAAGCGTCAAAAACCATGCCAAGGTGGAAGAAGCTAAATTTCTATGTCGCAGCCGCTCACTGAAGATTCAAATGGCTGAAGTTCAACAGTGACTGTCTCTCCTCATTTAGGTTCGCTTTGTGGCAAAAGAGTTTCTGCTTGTCTTTAACTGCAATACAATAGTTACACTGTTGGCCTTTTTGAAATTATAAACAGTTTGTCCTTTTAAAAAAACCCTGTGACATGAGTGCATTTCATGATGGTTTGGTAATACAAAATTGTGTCCAAAATCCAGATCTGCATATCTGTTTTTGTTTTAATTAAACAGATCCACGGTTGGATTTTTGCCAAGGAGATAAAACATGCAAGCATCATTAAAAAAATGTTTTGTAACATACGTCACTGCTGCTTTTAAGGCAGGCGGCTTCAAGAGTACAGAGAAATGATCGACGGCATTAACCCATAATCTAACTTTACAACAAATTGTCATCTACACCCAAACACCTGCTAAAGTCTTCCTAGTGCACACACACATTTTGTCCATCGCAGCAGCTGACTGAGCACACAAATAGTGCTGTTTCTATTTTTTTGATTTTTCAGATGATTTATAGGACTTCTGTGTTGTTTTACTATACATGGATGTCATTTGTGACACCTGAGCAGTCATCCCATCTCATAAAAGCTACACTGTGTGTGTGTGTGCGTCCGTGTGTGTGTATGCGACCACATGTATGCTAGTTCAGTCAGTCAAATTATTGACACCACAAGGAGTCACAGTGACTCCTGAGCAGATGAATTCTGTCACTTTAAACAAATAGGAATCTCAAGATAAAAACCATTAAGAAAATGTTCTATTTTCTCTGTCAAGTAACACTAGAACTGGTTCACTCTTTAGGGCTTTGTAACATTGGAGTTCACTGATCATGAAAGCATTTACGGAGCTCCTGCAATTTGCACTTGATGTTTGCAGGGCTGTTATGAAATGATCAAAAAGGCATTGTAGGTTTTGAATCTGCCAATACCAAACAGATACCATAGCACATTTTAAAGTGTCTTGCTTCTCCAAACAAATCCATGGTGATGAATTCAAAGGCCAAAATACTCCAATGTAGCTAACTTCCATTTTGGCTGAGTATATCTGTATATTTTTTTTAAATTCTAAACCCAGAAAGAGAATATTTAACTTTTCTGTTATATTCAGTTTGGATAATAGAAATGTGCAGTTTTGCCTTCACAAATCTTTTAGTAACTTTCACAATTTTCTTTCACTTTTGTTTATTCACTGTACTTTGGTTTTGGATTCAAGCCCTCTCACTGTCTGCCTGTAACAATGTGAATTTATTTATCACAGAGATGGAACAGGGCAAACACCTCTAGTTTCTTTTGTTATTTGGAAAGTCTTAATGCACTGAGCACATTTTATGTTTATTTTCTATTCCCTTTGGTTACCTTACTTGTCTTTTGTACTTTTGTGCATTTTGAAAGAAAACCCTGCTGAAGGAAGAGTTTTATCTTGTGAAAATATGAATGAAGAAGAGGCATTGTGGCGTTTTTAACCTATCATGTCTAATCGTGTGACTCACTTTTTATGATGGTGCTTTATGCACATGCCTTTTTTTGGAAGGAAAAAGTACATTAAATATGCTTCAAAGAAACTACATACAATCAGTCATACAGTGTATCCTATGTTACTCCTTTGATGTTTGATCATATTTAAGGATTTGCCATGTACAGAAGCGGAGGATGATATGTAAATATATGATAGTGTAAGGCATTTACAAGTTGTCTGTTGCATTCCTCATCATGAGATGGCGCGAAAAGTTCTGTGTGTATGCAATTTTGTGTGGGAGGCTCACAATGGGTATTGAATGTAACATGCATCAATTAAAACTATTATTGACATTTTAATTTCTCCCATTCCTAATATTTGACTTTTTGTTCACAGGTTTATGTTGATGAAGAATAAAATGAACTTCCACTTTTTCTCTTTTAATATTTAATTGATGAGACCTTTTCTCTCCAGATGCAACCTAGGCTCTAGATTTCAATTAGGCCTATTAGTTAGAGCCAAAATGATGTTAGAATAAAATAAAGACACCTCAGTTATTCTGTAAATATAATTGCATCACAAATATAAGTGTAGCTTAAAGCCTTTTAACAGTGGTATGGTTGAATGATGAAGTAGCTCGTACTTCGGGGGCAATACCTGTAACAGTAGTTGTACATCCACACTGAGGCTGATGAAACATTACTGTAACTGAGATATAGTGTGTATATATCTATCATTACTGCCAGTGTAAAGCAAACACAGCTGTATGGCCTTCACACAAATTGCACAATGAATTTAGAGTGAAAGCTGAGCTTGATAAAAGGTTTAACAGGTAGGTTACGTCATACAATTACGCACGAGACCTAAATTAGCCCGCTTAAATAAAGACACACCGGGGTCAAAATAGGCACGAAACGACTCAGTATTAAAATATATTAAATTGCTCTTTGGCCCTGACTTGTACCGGAGTTTGTTTTGTTAATTTCTTTACGTTAACAGTGCCTAAGCTGGAGCATCTGTCTGCTGCTGGAAGCTGCATCTTTGTGTGAGTCCGCCAGGGGGCGCCTTCATCTCAGCTAGCCGGCTAACCTGGACGTGAATACAACAGGTAAACATTTAGCTATAGCTACTTGACACATTTCAAGTTGATTTATAAATGTCTTCAGTGTTTTTAACAACATTGTAGAAGGTGACAATTCAGCTGAAAACTTTGCAGGAAACTTTTTCATGAAACCTCTGGGCATTCTGACATCTGTTAATGCCTTAAAATTGTTGCTTTTGACTAATTTATGAAAGAAGAATGCCTCTTTGTCTTTTTTGTTTTTGTTTAGTTTAATTAGCAGCATGTTGTGCCGAAATGTCCATGAAAGATAGGCTTATAATGATAAAGATATCCCAATTTCATCACCGATAATAGATGTGTGTAACTGAAATCCTTCTTTTAATTAGGAGATGTGAATGTAAAACAACAGTTCATGATGACATTGTGTGTCCATTTAGTTTTGTCCCAGTAGTTTACTTGATGTTTCTTGTGTTCCGTTTTGGTAAAATAGCATTTAATGAATTAATTAATTAATTAATCAGCGTCACTTTCAGATATATGCCCATTAACGCTCATCCCACGTTTAGTACATTGACAGTGGATGTTTAGTGAGCTGTCAGCAGAAGTGAGCTGTGGCCCCTGAGCGTGGCTCTGGCTGTGGCTGTGGGTCCCTCCTCCTCCTCTCTGTCGTCTCACTCTACCCGTGATCTGATCTACTGTTGCCGTGCTTGCTCTCAGCTGGTGTTGCGACCACACAGCCGGGCACTCCGCCTGTTGTTTGGCACTTTTTGGTGAGCTTTTATTTCTAGTGTTGTGGTGCATTGCGCATCACTTCCTAAGGGAGATTTCTTTTTGGGAAAAACCTACTGTTCCAAAATGGACTGAAACAACAACTCAGCAAAGTGTGGATATTTAGGAAAAAGCATTGTACTTCTTTAAAGAGCAACCTTTTGTGAGGGTTGAATTACCAGCATGGAAGAGGAAGACGGGCATCATGAGAACGGGATCCACGCCACCAAGGACTCGGACCGACAGCAGCGGCTCAGACTGTGTGTTTTAAATGAAACGTTGAACACCGAGAGGGATTATGTTCGGACATTGCTTTTCATTCAGTCGGTAAGTTTGACATTACCTTTCACGGTGCTTATGTTGACGCTCCGCTCTCTCCTACCCTGGCAGAACATTACGCCAAACTACAGTGAGAAATCCTTCAATTTAAGAAAACCGTTCCTATTGGCAACCATATAATTATCCTAAATTGCTGATGGGGATATTTCATGAAAAGACAGACTACACTCTTTAGCTCGGCATGTATTCAGCACATCAACCGGCACATGCTGCAATAAAGATTTTACTTTAATATATGTTTACTTGCTGTAGCCTTTCTGACTGATCAGGAGTCAAATTGCCTGAAATTCGTATTACGTTTGGCCTGACACTGTCTTGAAGAGCTCAGTCTCTTTGGGAGTTGCTTGTTCTCTTTTATGTTGTTGTTGTTGTTGTTATATTTAAACATGCTGCAAAAGTTGGACACACCTCACAGCTCTGGTTTACAGCTGCTGCACAACGTGGCTCTCTTCACAGTCTTGCCTTGCTGACAGCTTTGTGCTTGGCTTTTTAAAAGGCAGCCTGCCTCTTGGAAATGATGTGAGCAGAGACTTACCTGTGTTTTAACCTCCTGCTCCTTAACCACATATCATTAAGACCATGTCAGTGTCAATATTGCTAGGCAGACTCGTTGAGATTCATGGCACAAGAGCATGATGGTCTGGAGACATCATTCACACCTCCCCATTGTGTGTTAAAGCCCAGGTTCAAAACAATGAAGGAAGAGCTCAGTTCACACCGGCTTAGCAAATAGATAGATATTCATGAGCAGTCATCAGCACCACTTTACCTTTTTCCAGAAAGAGATAAGAAACCACTTCAGTACAGTTACTTATTCACTCATTGTACATCTGCTGCCTTTGATTAAATTAACATAATCACACACCCATTCAGCCACCAACAGGGTGCCTCCCACTCCCACCTGAAAGGAGACAATTCAGTTGGTCATGTCTCCTTGTCTTTCTACCATCACCTTTTCCTAGTCATCTCTGGTACTTGCACTGTGCAGGTGGTTTCTGTTTCCAGCTGATACTGAGTCATTGTGTGGTTGACTGCATTTAACGTGACTGAAATAGTGTAACTTCATTATAAAGCTTTTTTCAACCACTTGCTGTAGGGACATCTTTCTTTTGTTGCCCCCTTCAACAAGGTCAAAGGTCAGGGTCCGCTACAAAGCATCACCCTTAGGTTAGTGATTCAGACTATCCTCTTACTTTTCCACCCTGCTGACAACAGATTGTTTTAATTTTTACTTGGTGATTTTATGAACATGCTAATGATTCTGTAAATTCTCCGATTTCAACATCTGGCAAGCGTTTGTCGAACAGCAATGGTTCCCTCTTTCTCTTGTTTTGTCACATGTTTAGGAACTTCCTCAAAATGCTTGAAATAATTCATCTGTACAGGCTGTCAAGAGTGTCACAAAGATACTAAATGATCTTACAGTCCTCAAGTCAGCGATGCACTTCAGTCACACCCTGGACTAGTCTGCTGAATGAATTTAAATTCTACTCATGTTTTTTTTAAAAAATCAGCTTTTTAACATTCGGGAGGCCAATCTCTGCGGCGCCGCTTCCTTTCTCAGTTACACAAGAGTCAGTCAATGCTTATCTTCTGTTACAAGACAGACCAGGCAGCAGAGGGACACGCTTTGACCTCCCTCCCTGGAAACCTGGTTCCGGCATTATGATAAAGACACAGCCCTAAAGATTTATCAGAGAAGTCTGGGTTCTCTTTACTGTGAACATCTGAGAGCTGTCAGTGCCTGCACCCTCCACCGTGCTCCTCCCTATCATCACATCAGTTGCCATCTCTTGATTTAAGCCATACGGTGTACAGCCAGAGTGGAGTGATACAGTCAAGAGGGAGGGGAGTTCTGTTATCACCTGTGTCTTTGAATAGAGCGATCTTTGTAAAGCCAGGGCTGCAGTCAAATGTGTCAAGATTTAGTCCATATTTTCCCTTGTCCTGATAAGCCTTTGGGATTTTTGTTGGGATTCAGGCCGAGTTGTGGATTGCAACTAATTCAACTCTTTCACATGTGCAGTTTGTTAATAAACACTGCTTTCTGTTAACCAGTTGTGTACAGTTGAAAAGTAACAGATTGATTTTTTTTTTGTAGGCTGGGAGAGATGCCCTGATTACTAGTCATCACATATGGGCGCATACTGAGTAAACAAGCCTTGATGCCAAAGCGTGCTGTTCTGTACCATATTGTGTATGTTGCGTGTACATGTGACACCATCCCAAATCCATTGAATCTTCATCTCGGCAGGGTTGCGGCATCGGGAGCTCAGTAGCTTAGATTGATAATGGAGAACATGGATACTCGAAACAACAAAAGGAGAAAAAGAAACATCAGTCCTCTCCACCAGCGCCAATCCTCTGTTAATCCCTCCCAAGCCCTCTGCCCGGGGTCCAGCCGAGCCTGCTCCCCTTCCCCTCGGTGGTAGCTGAGGCTTTGTCACCATTCAGCTCACAGTGGTGTTGATAAGGGTAGTCTGGCTGTGGGAGCTCAGAACATATGGTTTCAGTAAAGATACAGAGTGAAGTGGTGTCGGGTGGGACGGGGATGTAGTCCCTCAGTTTGAAGAGGCAGTGATGAGGAATGAAAAATGTCCTTTTAAGCATTTGATTGAGGTATTTTGTGATGATGAGTGATATTGGTCCACTTGCCCTGAAACAGCCACATGTAGTTCACTGAGAATGTGTGGTATGTTAATGCCCGAGCAGCGGATCATTGATGCACATGGAGATAATGTACGATCCAGACAATGAGAGGTGTTTTCCCTTAGTCAATAAAAGTGAACTACACTTCTGACTGTAAACACAACATGGTTTCAGGTGGCAATACTTTCGAGTCTCCAGATACTACCGCCTGGTCCTGTTTGTTGAACATTAGCACAGGTGGTTGACCCTATAGAGTTTTGATTTGGAGGAACAGAAACCACAATGGGACATTTACATTGTTGCAATTGCTGAAATGTTTTTTCCACTGTCAGATTCCATTGTGGTCATACTGGAGATGTTTGGTCATGATGTCATGCCCACATTGAAATATTCAAGTTAAAAGTACATCATCGCAGCCGAGAGTTTTTTCATTTTCATTCCTAAACCCCTCAGCTTCTCTTTTATCTATAGACACCTCTCATAGGGATCTCATAGATATCCATCATACCCATGGTGGAAAGTGGAACAGTAGCAGACTGAATGGCAGCTCGCTGTTGACCGCCCACATCACCATCTATTGCCTTATCACTGATTTATTTTCCACCCAGCCCCCAGCCCACCCCTTTTTGTGCTCTTCCAAAACCTCCCGGATCTTTGGCCCTCGTGCAGCGTCGTTTCTCAATCGCAATGATTGCGATGACACACAAAAGAGATGGTTATCCGGCTTTGGCATCTCAGCCATTTTGCATGTCATTCATCCCCTGGCAATTACCAGCGCCAACGAGCTCATCCAACGTGCTGCAGGGAAGCATGTAGGGATGGTGGGAGAAGAGGTGAGAAGGGGGTTGGGGGGGGGGGTGTCTGTGTGAAAAGAGGGATTAGAGGATTCATTTTGCTCAGTATTATCGTTGCAAATCTCTAAATCTGCTGCATCCTTAGAGTCGAGTGAAATCAGTCTCATTTAAACAAGACAGCTCATATTCAACTCCCAAGTTTATTTTGATAGATGCTTTTGTTGTGGCAAATTCCCTTGTTTGTGTCTGAATTGATCATTTCTTAGTGCTATAGATTAAGTGGGGATTTTCTGTAGGGCAGCGCTTTGTTGATTTAATCCAGACAACTGGATTTTCCCTGCCATGATCCACCAAAATGTAGGCTATCTATGACAAGCGTATGGTCAGTGGTGTCATACCCGGTTAGATGTGGGGGGATTTTCCTTCAAAACCATAAAAATGAGGGTTTGTCATTTTTTGTGGAAACACACTGAGTTGGTGTCCAGTAAGACAACAGTGGAATAATGTGGCCTATAAATTAGTCAGCTTTTGACCGTCCTTGTTGATTCTGAGAATTGAGAGACAGAGAGGAGGTTGACCAGGAAGGTCTCGTCAGTGCTGCGAGGTAATGGGAAACATCTGGAAATCCTGCCCCTCTGTGACCTTTTGCTTTGGGCCACACACACAAGTGAGATCACACATGTCCAGTGCTGGTATGTGTTTGTATAGATACCTGATATTGTGTTTTTTTTTTGTTTTTTTTTTTGCAACTGCATGCACTCTATATAGCCATATTTTTTTTCACACCTCTCTTTTTCTACACTTTCACCTGCAGTTACTGCTGACACGGCTCACCGAGCAACAGGATGACGCGTGCATGCAAACACAAACACACACATCATCCGATCAGTGCCCAGGAAGACAGACATTCAGGAAACCAGCTTTGAGCTTCCTCTTCAAACTTGAGCCCGTGTCTACCTCTTTCCTTTTTTTTTTTTTCCTTTTTTTTTTGCGTGTTTGTTCTCTGCTCCATCTCACCAGCAGCCCTCCCCACTCGGTGGGAAAGACCAGCATCAAGTTTCTCTGGGCTAGTGAGGTGGAGGGCGGGGAGGGGAAGGGGGGGTATAAATAGCATCAAATTCGAACTCTCATCTTTGGCCACAACGCTGGTGGTTTCAGCTCAGTGCAAGCTCAGCCCCGCTGAAGTCATGCAAGCACAGGCACTCATCACGTAATAGCAGCAGTGAAAGAGGAAAAAACAGCCCGTGGAGTCCTCGCAGCAGGTAGAAGTGTTACTACGGCAGACTGCTGGGGTTTTGTGAGCGTTTTATTACTGGGCTTTAAACTCTCACTGCTGCTTTATTAGACTTGAGAGACGGGACACACATTCTCATCACAGAGCTCGTAACTCCCAAATTAAGCACAAATTCAAACGCTGAAGGTGGCATTCAGTTGAGACAGATATGCTGGTGTTCAAATGAAGCAAAAGGTAGGAAGGTAGGGAACTAAATATTCTGGTTTATAAATATTGTTCCCTTCTCGTGAAATCTTTCATATCCTACAGGCTTTGGATTTTTCTGTAAACCAGAGTGCAAAACAAGTTGTCTGACTGTTTTTAAAGGCCTTCAGTTTTCCTAATCGCTGCCCTTTGTGAGAGACGTCTGCATGACCGACAACACAGCGGTTTATACAGGTCAGCGCATTAACCACTGGCTTTGATGCAGACACATGACATAATGTTACTTTTTTTAAAGTTGCCCTACTGTGCACCCTCCCATCACTGCTCTGGACAATTGGTACCTTGCTGCGCAGCTTTTTGCCAACAGCGCCAGACTTGCCCATTACAGTGCAGCGTGTTATATAAAATGGGGCGTAAATGCCAGTTTCCAACTTAATCTTTTGTGTGGGGTTTTTTCTTCTTTTTTTTAAAAGTCATGTGTGTCGATAAGCCATTTCTTTGAAGCATAAGACTGCAGCAGGAATTTTAGGAATTCAAGTTAACAAGTCTAAACCACTGTTACACCCGAAGGTATGATGCCAAAAAACCACCCCCTCCCTCCCCTCCTCCTTCCCTCCACAAGATATATTTGCGGATTCTTCCAGCTGTGAATTTGCATAGGAAGAAAAGTCATCTTAGACGATCAGTGTGGAAGGATGTCTTGTAGTGAATGCTGCCATCCTATTTAGGTATTAAGTGGATTAGATTCTCTGAGTTGCTTGTGGTTACACAGATGAAGCAGCGTGTGCCGTAGGAAATATGAGATTTGTGTAGGTAAGAAAGTCATGAACCAGAAGTCGGTAGCATTGTATCAGGTTTCTCTGTGTCAGATATCAGACCGCACAAGATTGCAGACTTTACAGATGCACTGCAGAAAGCACCAAATAACAACCGCCAATAACAGACCACGAGTACTGCTGTGTGTTGAAGTGCTTTTCAACAGGCTGATATATGATACAGTGGTTGACCTGGCCTGAGTTGTAAAAGCACAGCAACATGAGATCTCTAATGTCCCCATGGAGAGCATGACCTGGACAAAGTTGGGACAAGTACTTTCTCAGAGAGGATACGGGGTACAGTAAACGTGCAGCATGGTTGTGAGCTCACTCTATAATGCTGGGATATGCAGACTGACTTTGGCATAGACTCTCAGGAATTACCTCCACCGTCCCCTGGGAATTTCTATTTGGCTTAAGAACCGAGGCGGCAGGCTTACAATGTTTGTTGGCTTTCCCGAGCACAACCAGATGTGTGGCTTCTTTTCGGGGTCAAAGGTCATTTGGCCGATAGAAAAATGCCGGACAACCAAACAATCAGAGAACAACTTTACACAACGCTTCTTACATTTAAAGACTATGGCAAAGATTTTTGATATAAAGCCTGGGTTGGCTTACAGGACTGTTGAAGTCTTGCCTGATCAGGGCGGGCCAGAGTTAATGCCTGGCCTGTATTTTATCCTGCCAGGAAGCCGTTCACATGACACAATGGGACAAAGAAGGAGTGTCACACACACATCACACACTGCTCAACACATTAGTAAGTCTATTGTTTCTTGTTCTATGGCACCAAAGCAGTTTCACAAAACGTAAACATGAAATTGACAAAACCTTTTACTTCTATTATCTTTAGACTAATTAAAACCATCTAATTTGAATTTCAGCACTTGTCCAGAACGGAGCAAGTGGACTTTAGAATCTCGCTCATGTCAGATATGTGGGTGGGCGATGTTGATGGGAAACAGGTTCCCTTCCCAGTTCATTCTCATCTATTACTTTAGACTTAGCTTGAGTGAGTGGAGGAACAGTGTGAGGGTGGTCAGGTAAAGCATAGAAAACCAAAACCTTATTGCTGGATTAACTTTTCTGGCCCGTGAACAAGGAAAGTTTACATAGCTAAGAACAAGGAAGGCTTATGCTGTAATGTTTGTGTTTTTATTAAGTTGATGCTCTGGGAAAAGTTACAGAAACAAAGCTTTGCATAAATCGGGTCAAGTACAAGGGGGGAAAAAAAGGATTTCATAACAAAATAACAAGACGGTTAAGTATCCGTGTCCTGATATAAACACTGATGTCAGGTTACAGATGCATCACACTTGCCATATAGTAGTGGATCATATTATGCTGTAATGTTTTTCATGATTGCCACTTTGTTAAATATTATCTCAAATAACGTAATTACTAAATACAAGATCGTTGCCTGTTTATGTTATTTAACCCCTCGTGTCAAAGAGGCTACTGACTATGTTGTCACTACTGTTCATGACAGCTGCTGGCAAATTCTCGGCCGTGGCGGCTGAAGGGTTTTTATTGCAGCATTTGTTCAATGTGATGACATTTTGCCAGCTAACGTTGCATTATTAAAGGCTTGAGTCATCGGTGCTCATGATCTTACTGTGATGATCTGACAGGAAACCTTTTCGGAAACGACGCTACGTTTTGACACCGCAGCTGGTTCTTGAGGATTTCTTTGGCCTCCAGCTGAGATTGATTTGATCCTTTACAGGAGAGATATGTGACAGAAAAAAAAAAAACATGCAAGTGAATAGAGCCCTTGATTTAATTTTTACCAGGATTGTTGTGTGTTTTCCTCGTATGATTACATGCGATTTATAGTTTCATAATTTCAGGTCCCCAGTGATTAATATCTCTGCTCTACTTTTAGTTGCGCTGAGATGGACTATTATGAAAGAAAATGATCCTGGAAGCATCTCTTTGTGTAGTGAGGACCGACATGAATGTTAGTAGCATTAGTAACTGCCAAAAATGGGAAGTTGAGTTAAAATGTAGGTCAGTTGCATTAGTAATTTTTGGGGCGTGAAAAAGACTTTAACAGAAAGGACTTTATCCAGTTGCTATCTAGTCCATTACATGGTGTTCTCTGTCAGGTTGGTAAATAATGTTTGAGTTAGAATCAGTGGGCGTTATCTATGATCTCTCCTCAGTGTAGTTGGACACAAATTAGTTTCTTTGCTACCAGTTTCTTTCCATCTGTGCTCATGACACTGTGGTTTGCTTGGTTGTATCAGTCATTGTGGAAAATGCAGGAAATGCTACTAACCCTATCCCTTAATTTTGCCTCTTGAATGATCAACTGTGCCGCATCTTTCTTTCTGTCACTCCTCTTTGATCTGTTGGAAGCTTCGCAGGTCTCTGATGGCTCACTCGACAACACACTCACCACGCTCTGATCCAGTCTGTGATCCCTACGTCTGTCAGCACCAAAAAACACACGTCCAAATGTCCAGATGGCCTCCACAATCTGGTCCATGATGTTATCTGCAGATCACCACATGTCACCCATTAACAGGGAAGCCACTTAGAAAAAGGCCTCGTAGACAAACCTGTCAGAACCGGCAGAGATGAAATTAAATGAATATAAATATCGGATGATATAGGAACATTCCCTGTAGACTTGAATATAAATCATCTTAGAACATCTGAACCGATTTAAACAGTAAAGCAGATTACTCGCTGTTAACATTCAGTGCACAAATGAGGAAACAAATAAAAAGACATGTCTGCCAGAACACTAATATGCGTCACAAGCTATTTCCACTATGACAAGAGGAGTATGTGTGCTTCTCTATATTTTGTTACCATAGTCATGTAGAAGAGTGACAGAAGTGTGTGTGTGTGTGTGTGTGTGTGTGTGTGTGTGTGTATCTAATCGAGAAGCAGAAGCTGTCTATTAACCTGAAAGAGTGGAGATAACATTAAGATTATTTATAACTTGTTAATACATGTTCAGCCACTGTGAAAGTGGGAGTATCTGGCAAAATAAGAAGATGAAAATGCCCTTCCTCAGTTTTACATGCCTCCTGTCAGCTGGGTCAGTAAAAACAAGGTGTGCTCAGAAATGATAATGATTCAATTATTATACAGCAGTGAAACCTTTTGAAAGCAGAATTTGACGGTCTGACAAGGCTTATTGAGGCAGATCCAGGCGCAGAGATTTTTTTTATATAGCAAATGTCACTTAAAAATGGGTGTTTCTCAAATTCATCATGTGCATCATCCATTCATCAATGCAAGAGTTGATGAGTAGGCAGTCTTAAACAGGAAGTCTCTGATCCAGGGTCTGTCTGTCTGTCTGTCTTCTGTCCACTTGTCTCATCCCCCTGCAGTGTTTAGTTTCCGCCCATGTGAGCTACTGAAAAGGCACTGAAGTTTAAAGTCCTTCAAAGCGGAAGTGAGTAAGAGAGAGAGGAAAAAACTGGAAAAAACTCAAAGAAGACTTTGTGTTTTGGCGATTGGCTCTGCCAAAAAGGGTTTCTCTTGGAAGACAGCGAGGGACTGGTTGGAGGGGGAGGGGGAGAGGAGGGGGTATGGAGGGTAGGGGAGAGATGTGAATTACAGCTTCAGAGTAAAAGAAGTCCACTAAGGTTTGCTGGGGTCCCTTATTGTGGAAGCGCCACGGGCCATTCTCTGGCTCCGCTGCACTCAGGCCACAAAGAGGGGATTTCTTCATTTATTTTTTCAATTTCATGCCATGTCGACCCCAAAATGCCCTTCACTCCCTCTCTAAAACTGCCCTGTCCCTATTTGTGGTTGGCCACCCCAATCCTTTCCCCCCAAAAAGAGGCTGTTAATGGTTGCATTGTTTTTAACTTGTTGTTGTTTTCTCTTGGATGAGGAGGAGTAGAGAGTTTGAGGCTGGGGACCTGAGAACTTAAATAGAAAAGTCCTGAATCTGTGGATCTGTGATTCTGCTTGAGAGTTGTTTGAGTAGGTGTGGGAACTAAAGCGAATTGAAAAGGGGTTCTCAGGGCCCGCTGGAAAAACCTTGACAAGTGTTAGAGCTGTTCTTGATATACGGAGTCTCTTGTGAGGTATCTGAATTGAGTGAGATGGCCCAGCATTGTTGCTGAATGCTGATGTGGCGATGGGCAAACAGAAAAACAGCCCAGTCTTGTCCCCATTTACACCATTTTTTCCCCTCATGGACAGAAATCTACTGTCAAAGAAAATAATCAGATTTAAAAATGAAAACGATGTGCCTTAGATGGTGTAGGCTGATTGGTCCACTAATGAACAGACTTATCTAGATATATGGCTAATTGATCAAATGGCTTCTTCCATCAAAGAAATGGTCCATGGACATATTTGACATGCGTCACTATTTACACCATTTTGCTGTTGACTACCCACATATTACATGTAAAGTTGCACTTGCTGTTATGACCAACAGGAAGTACAGGGCAGTTTCACATCTCAGTAATTCTCCAGTTTACACAAAAGCATGTTTATTGAATGGAGGTAAATGAGCCTGAGTGAACTAACGTGAAGTAAGAGGCAGTGACGCATGTCAGTTGCTGTCAGTGTTTCTTATGAATCATTTTGTAATATTGATCTCTCTGCCCAGTAGGTCAGTGAGCAATATATTGAAATCAGCTATACAAAAATATTTTTGTGTTCATATGCTGATTTTCAAATAGGAGACATGCCCTTCCCTTTTTCTAAACCCTCATTGTGTCTTTAGTTTGCCTTGTTTATCAGGGCACTAACAAAGCAACTGCTACATTATAACACTGTAACCATGTCAACTTTCACTCGATTCATGCAATTTTGTGGAAATTTCCTGCTTGTTTCACTTTACCAAATATTAAAAACACCTTTCAGTATAATGCAATCTAGTAAAACACCGCAGCTGCTTTGAAAATGACAGTCAGGGTGCCATGAGACCATGTTCTCATATTCTTCTTGCCTTTAATCCCAGTTTAATATGGGTAACCTTTTAAAGAAAGTAAACACACGAATAAAAATGCCCTTATTCTGCGTGACCCTTGTGGCAACATCCTGTGCCAGCGATGTGACAGCAGCTCCAACAACAGCTACGTCCCTGTGTGACTTACTCTACGTCTGACTTACTCCCATGTCGCAACTTGACCCAGTTTGACAATAATGACTTTTCCTTACTTCTCTCTTGTTAATTTCCTGCCATTGTTTTACCATTGTAATAATGATCAGACAGATCTTCCTGTGTTAAGAAATTATTTTTAATCATTAAAAATTGAATCTTAAGAAATCACAGATGAATATTGCGTGTTTGTATCGCATTCAACCTGATGATCTCTGTCCCAGCTGATTAAAAGGGTGCTGGAACGAAACTGAAGCTCTCACCTCAAAGAAAGTGAATCTAATGTTAGACAGTGTTATGAAGCTGGCTTAGCTGTTCAGATGCAGACGAGGCAGACGTGGGGGCAGCAGGCTTTTTACTCACTGTCCACTGGAGCGAACACTGAGCTCACACCAGCATATGGTCTGTCTGTGTCTTCACACCTTACTGTCTGGCCCCTCTTCGCTCTGATAAACCTCAACAGTTAGCAGACCCCCCAATTCACATCTGACCCTTTGGCTGTTAGTCATATGAGATGATGCCTCATATGACATTAGGCCTGTTATTGGTGTTAAACAGTGATCGCACTGCCTGTGGTGGCAGGTGATGATGGATGTTAGCGTCAACATGGCATGTTTTACAAGCCCACCGTGTACTATGAAGCATTGAAACTGAATGTGTGAATGATGCAGACGTCCTTTCAGTCCATAGCTATAAATAGCATGATCATCCACTGTCATCTTCAGAGCCTTAAACCATGACCGTACGACTATTATGACTGCTATTGCTTTAAGAATAAAGCATTTAAAGCATTTAAAGCAGGGCTGCAACTAATGTGTATTTTCAACATTGATTAATCTGCTGATTATGTTCTGTATAATCGATTAATCATTTCATTTACAAAAATTGTGAAAGACATGTCCATCACAATTAACAGCTTACAAGGATTTAAGTGAAACAATAATTAAAATAGTTTTGATAGATTATAGATTTTCTTCTGCTCAACCAATTAAGTCATTATTTGATCTCTAATTTAAAGTGTATAAAGGATTACTGATTTGTTTGTTACAGTTTGCACAAGACTGTCCGACGTTACTTAAAACACAATTAAGTGAGTGGTCAGTCATCAACATATCCTATACTTCCTTTTCACAAAAGTCACACTTCCTACTCAGTCTGCTCTTTTTTTGTGTGTGTCTAGAGGCACCGCTTCTAGCAGACTGTTTGTTTTCCTTCCCCGCTGTGTTGGACCTCCGCTTATCTGCCTGAAAAAGAGAAAAAAATCTTTTCAATGATCTCGGTGTTTAAAAAAAAACACTGGCTTTTGTTCAGTGCGATTGCCCTGTTTTCACTTCCTGTTTGTGTGCCACACACACACACACACACACACACACACACACACACACACAAACACACAAACACACCAACACACCAACAGAGGCATGCATGCGCGCCTCTCTCTGTTGCAGTTTGGGATTTTTTCACTTGTCTTCATTCTTTTCTTTTCTCACACATAAATTGTTGCAATAAAGTGGACAGTGACTCAGCTTGAAGTGGCATGTTTCGCAACTTTTTGTAGCTTTATGTGTGTTTTATGTCACGGTTGAGTTTCTTCAGCCATTCACGAGGGGGGCAATAGCTGTTTTGTATGCTGCTTATGTCACATCTGTATCTTATGTGCCAGTTTTTTAAGCACAAGATGCATATCATAGGTACTTTGATTGTCATGACTTTTTTGCATGGTATCTGGACCACCTTTGCCATAATGCAACAGCAGCACTTTCAAATGAGTTCTTTATGCTGAAAAAAGTGTGAATACACCCTTGCACAACAGTTAGTAAATAAGGGCAGAGGAAGAGGTGGTTGGTTGGAAACCACTAGCTAATGTACTATACAAAGCTTACAAGCTCGCTCTTTGGAACTGGGGCGATTGAGAAGCTTCCTGTTTAATGCCTCACCCTTTTTAAAAAAAAAACTGGAATAAAACTGTCCAAATGCATTCTTCTTCAGGACACTCATCTGTTTGGCTACTGTAGTAAATAGCTTGTTAAAACATTTTTAGCTTTAGTCTAGACCATTTAAATCATGAAATGGACATATAATTTTCTCCAGCTTTTCATACTTCACTTAAATTGCTCTCTCAGGTCCCTGCACTCGACAAGAAAAGAGACCCAGCTAAGAAATTTTATTAACAGGTGACATTTTGCTAATACCTGCTTATTGCTGCCAGGCTGCTGCAGGTACTTCCGTTATGAATGGATTTAAAGTGCACAGACATTCAAGGGTGAGTAAGGAGGAAGTCATTTAGGACAATTATTGAGCAGTAGGAAGAACTTGAGGATAATCCAGAGAATGTGTGAATGATTAAAGGCCTGACTATTCACGGCTGGTAGAACATTCTGTTACATTTCTTGGGCTGATAAATGCAAGCTCACTGGGTGTTTTGAAGCATGTAAAGCTGAATGTCTAACATTTTTCATTATGACTTTAATTCTGTGTATTTTTCATAACTTCCTCAGTGGAGGTTGGTGGACTTTTCTGGCTCTACCACACTGATGTATCAGTGGTATAAGTCTGCATTAGTGTTGTACTTGGCAGCTATTTTGTGGTTTATTAAAGAGTGTCATGGTTTTGTTACTTGTCTCCTGTGGGATTGCATCATGAGCAGTTTCCCCCTAACAGCCCATCACCCCTGTGGCAAAAGACGGTCACGTGCAAGAAGTCTGTTGTGCTCTGCGCAGCAGCTGAGCCCCCTTTGTGCAGTCACTCTGACTCATAAGTATGTGTCCAAGGATCGAAAAATGAATTTGTGTCCCATCTGACCAGCTATTATTAACACGTTGATTAATGTTACCGCCATTTTTAGGAGAATAACTACGCATCATTTGCACACAACCTAATATTAGCAGCGGAGGGCAACCTATCCAGAAAAAACGATATATGATCTGTATTTTCAATGACTACAATTAGTTTGTGGGAGGAGGCTTTCAAGACATAATCATCTCCCGTTTCATCTCCATCACATTCATAACCATTGTGGGTCAAGGGGTGAATCAGGTTTCAGACAATAACTGAAAGACAATTATTGTTATTCATCATTCATGGAAATATCATTCCTCAATGCCTGAGCCTCCTCCAAACATAATTACACACCATCAGTTCACCGATGACGATGTGCTGATGTCAGAAAAGAGGCAGAAAGGTCACCTGTGATGGAGATATGAAAGTAAACAAGGACCGCCGGCCACATCCAGCTGCCTCTCAGCGTGTTAATTAAGAAGTAATGAGCTTAACAACTGTGTCTAGTGGGTAGAGTTACAGTGTTTGTCATGACTACTGTGTGTTTGCTTTTCATGATTGATTTCTTTCTCCCCAATAACAACGAGCTTAACTACGTACTGTGGAAAGGAGGGCTTTTACAATATTCATCTCGCAGCTTAATGTCAGCACATGTCCTCTGAGGTATTGTCCTCCCCGTGCAAATGATGCATGAGCCGTAATATGCCGAGGGTTATCTGAGGGTGCAATCACATCTGCTTCTTTTCCGTTATCCAAAACCAGAGTGGGAAACATTGACTGTTGTATTTTTGCTCAAGCTGCCAAATTAGTAAACCAGGACTCGTTAGCAAAGGTCAAATGGATTTACACAAAGCTGTTCTGAAAGTATTGGTAACCCGTCAACCTGCCAAGTTACAAATTTGGGTTATGGAGGAAGTCGAATCAGATTCCCTTCACTTTATGACAGACTTGTCAGTTCTCTTGGCAGGAAGTCCCTTTGTTCGGTGCTCATTCCTGTAAAGCTCCCAAGAAATGGCTGACTATGAAAATCAGTCCAGACTGCAGTTTGCCCAATTATAATGCTTGTCTTTCCAAGCACAGTGAAACGCTATCCATCAGATGTCAACATCCTTCCAATTATATCCATAATACCCTCTTTGGAGCCCATTTCCTGTTGTTGATTCCAATCATGCTCTCAAAACATCACAGACTATAAAAATCCTGAGTTTTAATAAAGTCGGACATGCTTGGTGTGCATGCCCAGTTTGTGCTGTTATGTCGTCTGTCTCGGTCATGATGGTGGACAGAGAAGGCTTCCAATTCTTCTGTCCAAATAAACCTGTGTGCTTTTGTGATGGAACAATGAAGACAGCCAATACAACCCTGTGTGAGAATGGCCAGTGTTGGGGCGAGACCTGGACTGAAAGGATCTCTTTGTTGTTCCTTCCCACCATCCTCCCTGCTGATCCCCCCCTGTCACCACATCTGTGTGGCACATTTTGTGTAAGAGTGAATGATCCTTCCTGGATGGTAGCTGTCTACGATGTCAGGAAAGAAGGACTCAGAAGTCAGGATTCTTTTTAGTTTTTTCACCTCACCCTGTGTTCTAACTCTGTGCCTTCCCCCCTTTTTTGTTTTTCTCCTGTGCATCCTTTGCTTCTCTCCTGCACCCACCACAGCCTCGCCCTGCTCCCTTCATCTGAAAGCAACAGAGGAAAAGCCTTGTTTCCTGCCTCCCTTCTCATCTTCTCTGCCAGGGAGCAATCTCTCACATGAGTAACTCCTCCAGTGTGGACACGGTACAAGTTGCCATATGGGAGATTTAATTAGTATATGCCTCAAGCACAATCAGCTCCCTCCCAAAACCAGTCAAGAACAGGAGAACTACTGCTTCCCTTTTAATGCTGGTCTTAATTAGCGAGGTCGCAGCTCACTGTTAAGGACCGTTGCTTCCTATTTTTGAACAACCTACGCAAAAGCAAGTAAAAAGGTAAAAAAAAACTAGAGACAAAGTGTTTGGTCTCTTAGGAAATTATATGATTGCTGCATGACTGCCTGGTTGGCTGGTTTCTATCTTTAGAACAAATGTGTGATTACAAGTGTCAAGTCTTTCATTATAGGCAGTAACTTACTGTAAGTAACACATGTAGTAAGCTGGTGTGATTGTATAGAGCATGCAAAGGTTCCCTATAAAGGGGTGGTTCATGCAAATAGAACAAACAAACATATTTTCTTACATATCTACCTACGTCAACAGTTTTCAAAGAGACTGTTTTTTTGGTAGACTGTTGTTGAATCTTAGGGTGTATTCACACTTGACTTGTTTGGAGTAGTTCATTTGGGCATATGTGAACACAGCGATCATGCTCAGATGTGGGACAAAAAAAAGTAGGCCGAGGTCACCAAGAAAGGATGCTCCTGGTTCGCTTCCTGTTGAACCCTGGAGCGGTTCGCAATTGACTCAACTAATCAAAACAACTGACACATATCTCAGGTTATTGGATGTTTAATGTAAAAACATATCTAGACATAGGCATCACATAAGCTAATTAAGCCTATGTGATGCACCGTCAATTGTAATGCGTGTACGTGGTGTTGTGCATCCATCAGAGCCCATCTTTGTGGCCAATTCCTTGAGGTGGCACGTCTTCTATTTAAAAGCATCAGGACATTGTTTTGTAGTTGCAATCTAGATTCACGCTGGATATTTTGTTCATTTAAAGAAGAAGTATATCAACCACGGAAACACAATGGAACAAATTAGCCACACAAAGACAGAGAATGTGGCTAGACTCGCCAAAACAGTATCTTGTGTTAGACTAGCCACATTCTCTGTTTAACCATGCAAACTGGTGACGCTGGTTTCTGACCAATGAGAGAACAGTTTGCTTGCGCTATTTGTTTTTAACTTGCTGTTGACAGGGCTCTGTGAACACACAGCAACTGAGGAACAAATGCAACAGTTGTATAATTTTAGCGTCAGAAACGGAACCAAGCAAACAAGCTGTGAGCTATGTGTGAAAAAAATATGTGGTCATCTGTTGAATTGTATGATCAGATATTTCCTGACATAAACCTATCTGACTTTAGACTTTATTCTATTGCATTCTTTTGCATATAAGTCCTTTATTTAACACCAATATGTAACCATTCTGATTCATATTTGGCACATTCTTGTGAAAAACACGTGTTGTTTATGCAACCGAAACTTTGACTAACCCTAACCCTAACAATTAGCTTGGCACTGAAGATCAGATATTGTATTGCCACAGATGTAAACATTTTGATGATTGTGCCGCTGGTTTCATCGTTGTGGTTTTGAAGCAGCAGGTGACAAGCTGCACAGAGGTTAGAACAACAACCGTAACCTTCAGTAATGCTTAGATTTTCAGAATCATTGTGCACACAGTTTTCAACTCAATATTCATTTCCTTTGTAGCACCCTTTTATCCAAGAGGCAAGCTATCAATTTTCAGACTTGAGGCACCGAAATGCAAGGCAGACACATCAGCAGGAGCCTGCCACATAAAGGAGGCTCCAGGAGAAGAGTTTTATTCGGCAGTTCGGGGGTACACACTGTATCTTCTCTCCTTTATCCAATTCTTTTAAAGACACTATTGGCATCTGGAGATGAGGCAGGCAGACAGACTGAGGCAGGTTAAGTCTGTCAGGCATAGGGTGATAGACAAAGAAAGGGGGAAGAGAGAGTAAAAGAAACTGTTTGCAGATTCACTTCCCCTCTCTTCACCATTATTCACAATTCTGATTGGCAAGCACACACACACACACACAAAACTGCACACACAGCCAAAGCTCAACTTGACATGAGCCTATTATGGTGAAGTGGTGTGTGCAGACTCTGCGACACTGAAGCAGTTATTCTGGCTGATGTCTTACAGCTGAACGCTCAGGTGCATTAACTTCCATTACAGAAGATCCATACAGTAAAGTGTCACAAGACAGTAAAAAAAAAAAAACCATCTCTTATAGTGGAAAGTTTTGTGATACCTAAGGGGCACTGAAACAACTGTGACACATTTACGTTTAGCACCATGAAAGGCAATTTTCCATGAAGTATGTGTGTGCTGTACTCAACATGTGACCTGCTCTTGCTCTCAGGCCTGTATGTTTATGCTCATGCATGGTGATGTGATGTACTTTGTGTGTACTGAACGTATCAGTTTTCTCAGAGCAGAGATGGCACGTGCATACACATTTGATAATTATCAGTAAAGGGAACCTGGCTCTCCCCTTCCAGGCCACATTTGTGTAAATATGAGATAGGTCAGGATTTCCAAAACCTGTCTTGTTGTTTGCTAATCTGACTGCGTCAAATGTTCAAATCTCTATGTCTTTATGTCTATAGATTCAACAAGGAAGTGAAATGAAATGGATATGTTTAACAGCTTCTTTGTTTTTGTTCTCCTCAGGCATTCTTGGAGAGAATCAGACAAACTTCAGAGGACCAACAGTGTCTCACACCTGAACAAGTCAAGGTACAGCTGGCTGTCAGCTCTTCTAGAATTTAATACTTGTTTGGGCTGCCAAAAGTTCACATGTCAAAATATCTAAAATATTTGATTTCCTTTACTGAGATTCTTAGATAAAGTGTTTATTCCCAGTTTTGCCTCTATTTGCTGTTCACTTCCGCCCTCTTTACCTTACTTTCCTTCCACCCCCCCCCCCCCCCCCCCTCCACCCCTCTTTATCTCTTCCTTCCTCTGTGCCCCCTCCCTTTACATCATCCCTCTGTTTATAGATTCTGTTTTCAAATATTGAGGACATCCTGGAGTTGCACAAAGAGGTGTTGTCTGCCGTGGAGGCCAGTCTGCAGCCCGAACCCCATCCTCAGCATGCACTGGGACACGTGTTCCTGCAGTTTGTAAGTACACAACATGCAAGAAAACAAACAAGAAAAACATCACACCGGGTCACACGTGTACACAAGCACATGAACGCGCACATGGGAGCCCATGCGCGAATTCCTACTCCATGCAAAAACACAAACTCTTTTCATGAGCTACCCGTAACCGCAGATGCAGGGAAAGCGTGCAAAGCCTGCTGTGAAAATACCCCTTAATTCTCTCTTTCGCACATGCACACCCTTCCGTTCCCCTGGACTCTCCACACACACACACACACACACACACACACTTTCACACACACAAACTCTCTCTCTCTCACACACACACACACATATTCCCACAAACTACCTCCACCCCTTTGCCATTCCTCCTTTTCCAAACAGGCCTGCATCCTGTCAGGCAAAGGAGTCTCTCTTCTCCCCCTATCTCTCTTCTTCAGTCTGTGCAAGTCGCCGTCTCTGCCATCTCCATCCTCCCATCCAAAGATTCCTCTCCGCAACCCACCCCCTCCGCTCCCCTCTGTTTGAACTCATTTGGCCCCAGGGAACAAACAAAGAAGGGTCTGTGTCCGGGGAGGAAGAGATGGCGTGTCACTCTGCGAGGGGACAATGCTTCTGCTGGTAGCACTCAATCTCAAGCCCTTTCTCTCTCTTTCTCTGTTTGTCTGTCTTTGATAAACTATCTTCAATTTACTTTCACTGAGGGACCAAACACCTCAGCTAGGTATTCTACCATCAGCCTGCTCCATCAGTTTATAGGACAGTGCTGCAGCAGGACAATAATCTCACAAGTCTGTGCCCCTCGCTTTCTTTCCACCCAGCTTCAATCTAATATCTAGGGCAAAAATCTGTTGATATCTGGCCTTACTAAGATTTAACTCAACCTCTTAGATCATTTCAGCCTCCAGAGCAGATTTTTACCTTTTTTGAGAAAAGTTTATAAAGGTGCATTCCACTTTTTGAACTACACCATACCTCTGTAGTGACATGACACAATCAATACTAATCTATCCTCAACCTTTCATTAGTTTCTTCGGAAAGCTGTTGAATTGGCTCATCAGAATGTACCTTCACACATATGCTAGACGTCACGGTCATTCAGTCTGTCTGGCCGAGTGTCAGGGCGGAGAATTGATTAAGGGAGCTCAACAGGATTTTTCCATTGCTCTGTGGTCAGGCTGGGAGATATAGAGGTCGGACTGGATGGGTTATATATTGAAGCTGCAGGTGCTTGGGTTTCAAACTGAGCTGATGCGTTTAAAAGAAAGAGCCTGGTCTCTGTAATTCACTTTTCCTCAAGCCTTTCTCAGTATCATGACTGGAAGGAAACCTTAGTGACTCAAGCCAGTATTGGATTTCAATTTCAGGTATGATGATGAGTCATAATAATGAAACAAAACTCAATAAATGTCTCTTTAGCAATAATATAATAGAATTAAGTGATATTTCAACACTCTCCTATTCAGTCAATTATGACGTAATGTAAAAATTGAAATAGAAACAGGTGCTACATGTAGTTTTGTAAATACTATAATATAATGAATGTTTTAGGCGTATAGTTTACATTGCATCAGTCCCACATTATGTTGTGCTGGGGTTAATACTCACCAATGCACCAAATGTGTATTAATCCACAGCTGGAAAGTGTTCCCAATGAATGCACTATTTACTCTTGTTTGAGTAACATTTACTTAAGACAGCAGTGCTCAGCTGTTATAGAAAAACGCTGTGTGGGTTTTTAGAAGGAATTTTAGTAGGAATGAATATGTTTTGTAGGCAGTGTAGGCAATTCAGAAAGTATCGATAGACAGATGAACACATTGTTAATTTGTTGACAAAAAAATATCCTCATATCCTTTAAACTGTTTAATTTTCTGTCAATCAACTAATCTTTTCAGCACTAATATGCTTCATGTACAATTATATATGTATATACACTCTATAATTACATTTATTTAGGGTTGTGTTTTCTTTGCGTCTTTCTGTCTGATAATGTGTGCCACTGTGTTTGTGCTTCTTTCTGCTGAGGTATCGCTCTTCCCACACACACCACCTTTGTTACTGCGTATCCATTACACTTCCCTTTCCAGCGTATGACCTTTGTCTCCTTCAACGCTGACACCTCTCAGCCAATTGGTTGGCCCTGTCTGGCGCCCTCCAGCCATGGCCCTTGACCTCGACCAGAGGTCAACACCATGACTGGGATTTGATTAACCTCCCGCATTGTTCTTTAAAACTGTCTGCCACTCACAGTTAGGGAAGAAAAATGGGAAGATTCATTGCTATTCAAAGTCAGATGTTGCCAAGATGGCCTGGGAGGCTGCAGATATAAAATGTAACGAGCACCAGTCTTTGCTTTAAAAATAATTATAACTCTTCTTAAGCAGGGCTGCGTCTTCTAAACATTTTTCAATGACAACTTTATTTCTTCATCAGTATTAATAGTACATTTAGCACTTTTAACCTAAATTTATCACAGGCAAAAAATCTGAAAGTTATTCAAACTCTGCAATGGTAAAAAAAAAAAAGTAATCGCATGTTAGACGAGAAATTAGAGCCGTCAATGTTTGCTCTATTTCTGGGAGTGTATTTGAGCACTGTGCAAGAGGCAACAGTCATGTCATTATGCACTCTCTGAACTACACCCATTCTGCTTTGACTCGATTCCTCGATGTGCGATACTACCCTCTCATCCACCCTCCGGAATAACATTCCAATGACGAAGAATTCAAATAAAGGCTTATGTTTATCAAAGCTACAGCCTAAGTCTTTGAGCTATTCGGGGTACAACTGATGTCTTTCAGAGTAGTCCTGATGAATGAAATTGACTCTGTGGAAATTAAAAGTTCACATTTTGGCCGTGGTGAGACACTCAAAGTACTTTAAGTGTCCCTGAATTGACTATATAGCTGTTGTCACTTGAGGAAAGGAAAGACCTCAGAGTCGGGCTTTGATTGTAAACATAGCTGCAAAGAGGCATGCTGTTTATTTGTGCAAGAAGGGTTCAATTGCAGACGGTGATTGAGAGTTGAAACAGTTATTTCAGGTTCAGCCACTGAAGTTGCCAAGATTTCCAGGAGCATGTAAGTGTAAACGGATACACAGCGGCTACATTTACATGTCCCTAATGACTCCTGTAATATTCAGCCTGCTGAAGTATTCTATTTGTGAGTTGGTCCATGTTTTATACTCTTTTTTTCTATAATAGCCTGGAACAGCTTAGTATCAGAATATATTTAACAACTTCTTTTTTCTTATACTTGAACAAAACTAATGCTGGATGGAAACATGTCGTCCTGTTCTTTTGCTGGATCTCACAGTCTTGGCTGAATGGTTTGGGAGAACATATAGACAAAGACATATTTACTTGAATAGGTTAAGTTGATTAGCCTGACCAGAATATGACTTAAAAAGACCATGTTGGTGTTAATCAAATATTACATGTATGTCAACTGCTTTATAAAGCATATTATAGATGCTTCTGAATCAGGTTTTCCTATTTTGTTGTATTGCAAGAAGCGTTTGAAATTCAAATACACATTACAAGGTTTACACCCATTTATTTAACATTTGTTCAGCCAACACAGTTTAATGTTGCATTGTGCTGTGGGCAAAACAGAGCAACCTCCTTTATTGTCACACTACCCTGTGTTTTGGGGACTTGTTTACTCCTATACTAACAGAGCGGTCTCATTGGGATGAATGACGAAGCCTACAATTTATGACAAAGTGCTACTGTGAGTGGTAAATCCCTCTCACTTTGTAAATACCACCTAACCGAACAAATGGACAGCAATGCCACAACGGCATTCTGTAAGGTAGGAAAAATGAATGTAGATGTGAAAAAACACACAAAAACACTAGCACAGTCCTTTATCTGTATTATGGTTAAGAATTCAGATTCTGTTGCCATTGTCAGACCAGCCCAAATAGAAATAAATAACCATTAAATGTACAGATGCATATGAGTAGATTGACTTAAGTGGAACATGTACTTGCACAAATTTTGATCCTCCTGCACTTCTTAACTCTAACCGTGCAATGTCTTAACTCGGTTAGACAGTATCTGGGGTTTCACGCCATATGCTGGCCCAGCTGTTGCTCCCAGTGGTCTTTTTAGACTGGAATCCCCTGCCAAATGTGGCTTTGGGTGTGTTTGTATTCCTGCCTGCCTGTGTGGTAAAAGCTGCCCACCATTTACACTGTGCTGCTCATTTGTGTTACACATCTACAAAAGATTTTCGGCTCCTTCTGGTTAAGGCAGGGGATGGAGCAGAAACTCAGGGTTCTATAAAAAGAGTTGTTAGCTTTGTTTGGCCTTCTCTGTCACAACTTCTGGGTTACCATGTCAAACAAGACACACATACTCAGTTTTGATAGGTGTGTGTAGGTAAGTGTTTCTGTGTGTAGGAGTGAAAACCACACGCAGTTCGTCTGCACATCCGTTCGTGTGCAGGATGCTGGCTTGGTAACCATTTGTATTTTTAAAGGTGTTGGTGTAGATCATCCTTTTAACCGAAACTTTTTCAAAGCTGCTTCCTTTATAACATTTTGGGCCATCTAGCTTTAAATGCGGAGCCTTCGGGGAGTGGTATTTCAGTTTAGGTGTCTGTCCACCTGCACTCACTTGGCTGTTTCAGATGATAGTTTCAGTTTCAAGACCTTAAGCTTAGGACCCATTGTACACATGGTTTCACATCCCAATTACGGGACCATAGTCAAGAACACACAATTGCGTTAAATAAGCTACAGGGTGTAAGTTCAGCTGCAGCTGTGATACCGTGTATACATTGTTCTCTACAGTACGCTGCATGAATAATGTATTTCAAGCTATGCTCACAGGCCCAGGTGTCGTATTGCGTAACATTAAGAAAAATAAGCTGCTGTATTTGTAGTCTGTTTGGTCATGTTTCAAAATGTGACTCTATCACCTAGGAAAAAAGGGAAGCATCATATGATGGTGTGCTATTTGTTTTTTCCACTGTGATGTAGAATACTTTGTAAAAGAGAAGTGTGACAAATGTTGTAAATTAATGCCAGTAGATAACGACGGATGTTAAATTAGAAAATGCTGGGGGGGGGGGGGGGGGACTTTTGTGGGTTAAACTTTAAAGGTTGCCATGGGGACACGTGTATGTACAGACTACAACATCTGATTGATATCATTTGACAAACTGTAAAAAAATAAATAAATAAATAAAGTGAGATAACTATCTAATCAGAACATTAAAATGCAATGAATTAATCAAAGTCTTTCTAGATATTTTTTTGAGTATGTATTTTGTGTTTTTATAGTGCCAGCCCAATTGAACCTCCTGCATTTTTAAAGCCAGTATACTCTGCATAGTTTTGTCTAATTGTTGACATAACATGGCATAGCAAATGCTGTTGTTGCTATGACGACGACTACTACTAATAATAATAAGTAATGACAGCAGTCCAGTTATGCACTTTCCTTGCTACAGTACAACTGCCTCCCATTAGACTGCTGTAACTGGAGCCTTTCTCCTCCATTTTCTGCTCTGCACTGTCAATCTTCCTCCTGTCTATCATCTCAGTGGGTTCTTCAAGGCTGCCAACAAGCCAGTATAATATGGTATCAATTCCATGGTCCTGACCGTTTGTTTTCCATTTTATTTTGCAGAGGGAGCGTTTCTCAGTATATGGCGAGTACTGCAGTAACCATGAGAAGGCTTTGAGACTCCTCATGGAGCTAAACAAGATCCCCAACATCAGGACCTTCCTACTGGTAAGACACCACACGTCCTCTGCCGTTTTCATCTTCCCTTTTCTTGCTTCTCTTCGCAAGTCATCGAATCTGTCCGTTCTTCTGCATTTATATGAAGTTCCTTCCTCTTCCAACTTTGACTCTGACTTCTCTCCTGTTTTTAAAAAAAACTCCGTGTTTCCATTATTTCATGTCACACTTATCCTTTCTCTTTTGCTTTAGTGTTTGTCCACCTACCCTTTGACTGTGTTTTCTTCCTGGCTGCTATACTCCTATCTTCCTTTGCCCTACATTTCTTTCCTCCTGTGAGTGTCCTCTCGCTTATTTCTTCTTCTGTCATCTATCCATACCATCCCCTTCCTCCTCTTTTCCTTCCATCATGTCACCTCCATTTCCATGTTAACACGTGAATAAAAGAGCAGAAACGATAACAAGGTCAGAGGGCTCTTCCTGCCTGGACAGGACGCAACCACCATCAAGGTCACTTTTGTGTCGATCTTGTTATGTTTCCGCTGCCAGCTGCTTCCGTGTTTTGACACCCAAACCTTTAGGCTCTGGACAATGAACTTACAATGGTGACAGGGCCTTTGAGCAGGGGCCTAACCAATGAAATCATCTGCGGGATCTTTGCCAGCCAGCTGTGGAGTGTTGGCACCCTATCTGGGATTGGCCGAGAGATCTGAGGCCCGGCATTTTTCGCTGCCTGATGGTTTGCTTCCATGGTATTATTCTGATCCACAGGACTGGAAACAGTGGAATCAGAGTATAGCTGTGTGCTTTGGCTTTTTGCTACTCCTGGCCCAGCCACGCAGCAGTTATTTAGTTAAACCTTCTGCGACATTGATGCTTCCAAAATAAAATCACCACACAACATCTGGTTATGTGTCAAAGCAGGTGTCACACTTCCTCATAATAATCTCAATTATTGGATGAGCCCTTGTGTTTTGTGTAGCAACCATCAAAATAGAAACCCAAGAGTTTGACTTGATAAAGAAAATCTGTGATTCTCCTTCAAAGAGCAGAGGACACAGAATGAAGTAAAACGTTTTAATTACATAAAGTGATGACCGTTGCGAATCCATGTCATAGTAATTAACAGCAGTGTTATATGTATTGCCATTGGCTTCTTTTCAACTGCGTTAAATTCCAGTGTTATTTTCTTTCTGGATGAAACCATTTCCATGTTAATAGAATCACACAATGGGGAGGGAGCTTCTGAAATTGTACAGAAAAGTGTTAGTTCCATTGGACGAGAAGAGAGAAGTGAAAGCAAAAAGGAGGTCAGAGTGAATAACAGAGGGAATTCTGGCTTTAGGCCAGCAGATTACAAATGAGCAGAAGATGAGAAAGAAAATAATTCAGGAATAATTCAGATAGAAATGAGAGTGTGAGTGAGAAATAGAGAGAGATGTGAGATTAATACATCAGGAATCTGTGGAATCCCGAAGTTCTGCAGTCATGATCAGCTACATTTTTTGCTTCTCATTTTTCCATCAGAAATGCTGCACAACCCCCACCTTCCTCTCCTGCTCTATGTAGAGTTGAAAGGAATTGCCATATGATTATAATGCTCCAAACTGATCTCCTGCCTTCCTTCCCACTGGAGAACACTCAAGTGGTTTATCTGCATGGCTGCTTTTGATCTTTCATCCCATCCTATGAGCTCATAGCCTACTGACAGGCTGCGTTCCTACAAAATAAAAGGCGTAGAGAAACCATGACTGTAACTGTACCCCCCCGTCCCCCACACTTCTGAAAAAAACCCCCCCTCCTTTCAACTGGTTCTGGAGGGCAGTTTATTAAAGCCCAAAATCGTCTAGGGAATGAGGAGACATTTTAGAGGTTTCACAGTAATCCTTTTGTCGAAAAGCATGGATATTTTGAGGGTTTTCCAGTGACACAGTAGGAGATATATAGCCTTTTTTGTTTTAGCTTGATGGCTGTTGCTTCCTGTAAGAGAATCGGAAAGAGAAGAATGTTATGGTGAAGAAAAACCAACACACATGTGCAGTCATATATAAAAATATTAAAACTAAAAACATGACACATCCACTTGTATCAACCTAAATTCCAGTGTGGCTGAAACAGACCTGAATGTTCTATTTTCCAATAATAAAATGCCCCAGAATTACACAAATAAAACTTTGGGGACAGGATGTGGTTATTGGCAGGAAAGCTTTTTGGGTAACTACAGCTGGTGTGGTTTAGATTCACAGAAATCATGGTTGTTGAAGCCAAGTAACAATTGAATTGAATTAATAGATAAATGAATAAATTCTATAATATAAATTGTTTCAAATAAAAGTAGAAATAGTCCAACAAATACATAATAATGCATTTCTGAAACGAAAGTCATGGCAATGATAGTTCATGACACTATATTGATGTGAATATACATGAGTAAATGCACAAATGCCTGCAAAAAAAGAGCCCTTTGTACATTTTAATATCAAAGGCATGTCTTCATTTGCATAAAAATTTAATAACTTGTTTATAAAAGTGGGAGACACGTGGAAAATGCGCCACACCTAAGGCTTTGCTCCTAGAAGAACAAACAGGTTATTCTATTGCACCTGGACCTAATATAGATCTTCTGTCAGTGTAACAGGCTGTGACGGAACTGAAAAGACAACAAGAGCCAATTAAAGTCTGTTTATTGCTGAAAGAACACAAGAGGCCCGAGACAGCATTGAAAACAGCTGCAAATGCTCTAAAATAGTTTTTCAGACAGGTGCTGTCTCAATTAATAAAGTATTTTAAACATTTTACAGCTATGGACAAGTTAAATGCACTCTTACTCTGTGACTGAAGGAACAAGACCTTGGTAAATATGTGTTGATTGAAATATGTGCATTTACTGTACATTTCTTTGTATTGAGGACCTTTTATTTCTAGCATTTCAGGCAGAATATCTCTCTGTCTGTTCTTTTAATATTTAATGTTTCTTGGTGTATAGTGGTATGTAATTGTGTATGTCTGGGTTTCTTCTTCAGCACTGCATGCTGCTTGGTGGGAAGAAAAGCACAGATATTCCCTTGGAGGGCTACCTTCTCAATCCCATTCAGAGGATCTGCAAGTACCCTCTACTGCTCAAGGTACTGTACAACTGCTGCACTAATGTCATGGTGCATCATTAGAAACCTATTTACACAGATACTGTGCAAACCCTAATATTGCTTTGTTCATCAGTACCAGTGACTCACTTATTATTTGGCCAGACATTTTAGGCAAAATCTTTATATCCACCAGCATTTCAAAGCATCTCCTACCTGTTAGTAATTTAAATTGTGGGGTTTGGGATTTCTGGACTTCTATTGAAGAAGGTGTTAAATATGGTCACAGACCTCTTTATGCTACTCTTACACTCAATTTAAAAAGTGTTTAATGGGATTTCTGTAGTTTGTGTTTTAAAACTCAGCCCACCTCCTCTTTTCCCAACATAGGAACTACTGAAGCGGACCCCCAAGAAGCACTCTGACTATCCAGCAGTGGAGGAGGCTCTGCAAGCTATGAAGGCTGTCTGCTCCAACATCAATGAGACCAAGAGGCAGATGGAGAAAATGGAGGCTCTGGAACAGCTGCAGTCACACATTGAGGGCTGGGAGGTGAGAGCAAGAACAACGGAGTCAGGAGGAATGAGAAAGGGTCAGAGAGATGACGGGGGAGTAGTCATGAGGAGGTGTGTCACAAGGTGTCAAGATAAAGGTTGATTAAAGAGAAAAATAGCTATTCCTTGCTTCAGTGCTTAAAAACTTCAAAGCTGAAAGATAATGACGTAATGCTTAGGGTCACCGCTGTGACATTTAAAAGGTAACAATATGAAGAAGAAAAAAAATCCTCTAACATAATCAGCGACAAAACAGACAACCAGGCTTATTTTAGAAAGACCTCAACCATCACTTTCTCCATCTATCTTAAGAGTTAAGCACTATTGCAGCCAAATCACTGCTGCAGGGGCCACAGACAGGGCTTGGGAGCCGAGAGAAGGGTCCACTGCATTTTTCACGCCTCCCTCACTCACCACAACAGAGGCCTTGTCTTAGCTGGCACCAATGGGACAATCCACCCACACAGGGTGCCAAGGGGGATGCCAGCGGGCATATTGCCCAATCAGAAGAGACCTAGGAAGCAGAGCTCTAGTCTCACATGCACTGGGAGAGTTATATGAGGGGACCTTTAGAGGGGGGAAAGGAAGAAAATTGAAAAATGGAACCAGAGAATGGGCCTCACTGGGACATCCCACTATCTGCTTGCCAAAACAGACCCCTTCTTTCCATTTCCTATACAAAAATGTCACCATTTGACCCTGACAGTAGTCCACCAAAACAACTTGAACACAAGAAATGGTCAGTTAGCGTATATTAACAGTAAAAAACTATATATAGAGAGAGTATTTTTTGCTCCTTCTTGTGATAAAGAATCAATCATTTGTCCATGGTCTATGCTTTAGCCACCATTATGTAACCCCTTTATGTCTCAAGACCACAGCAAGTGGTGCTGAAAGAACTGGCAACAAAAAATTGCTCAATTTGGAGAAATCATTCAACAATTAATGTAATCGATTAACAACTGTGGTCATTTATCAAGCAAAACTACCAAACATTCACTAGTTCCAGCTTCTCAAATATGATGATTTGCTGCCTTTTTTTAGTTGTATACATAATTTATTACACCAAAAATGATATCATCCATTAAATAGATCATATCCATTAGGTGACATGCAAAATCAAATTCATTTGGGAGAAAACCTCAAACAGACATCAAGTAATTTTTTTGCCTAGGACAGGCAATTTCTCTGTTGTCTTCCTCTCAACAGCTTAGTAGAAGCTCGGAAAAGGCACTTCTCCACGACCCTGCCCCCCTATAGAGCCTTCAACCTAACAGCATTAGTCTCGCTCTTCTTTCCTCTCTCCAGCCACTCTCCAGGCTAATCACCTCCAGCCCTAATGGAAGAGGCTAGAGTAGTGCCGAATCAGGCCCAGACGCATTACTGCTGCTTGGATACAGTGTGCGCAAGCACGCAAACACACGCACACACTTATACCTTCATCATGTATTCATTGACTTGCACACTTACACATGCATTAAAAATGCAGGAAAGCATAGATATGCCTGCAGATGAATGTTACAAACACTCAGACATGCTTGTACATGTGCACATAGGTACAAACATACTCATACCTGCTCGTGTCCTCCCCCCACCTCAACTCAGCACAGTAACATGAGGTTGAATCGATCGTCTGAAAAACAATCCCCTCCCCAGACCCAGTCGACAGGCACCTTAAGAAAAGCCCCAAGAATCATTTTTCTCGCCATGAACTCAAGCAATGAAGATCCATCATAAAAATATACTCAAGGGAATCAATTATGGACGCTTGAGAGTGGGTGTGGCCAGCAGGGGGTTTCCACAGGTCTCTGGTGGACCCATGTAAGAAACATCAAAGACAGCAGTGTAGTCCAAATCTGATGTATATGGGGATGTGGGGGTACAGCGGTGGGGGTGGGGGTGGTGAAAACCAATGGGGTAGGTTGTCTCACGTTCACACATGGGTGTATTTAGTTCCAGAAGATTTGAAGTGGAATGATCCGTTTAACAATGAGTAATGAGATGTCTTTTAACTTTATTATTTGATTTTACGTTTTGGTAGCCCAGTTTAGACCGCTTTGGTGCATAGCCTATATTCTACCTTCTGCACTTTCTGGAAAGTCTACAAATTAACATAAAATCAAAACTTCCTTCCTCGTTTGAATTCTGATATAAGAATACAATTTTGTGTCATTCACAACTTCGGCAGGAACATGTGAGCGCATGGTTGCTCATTCATGTGTGTGTGAAAGCGGTTTCTGTTCCCTTGGTGGAAATGTGAAAAGACCGAAAATTATTTTCTAAAAATAATGAAGCCTAAATAATTTTGGTTCAGCCGCTCTGTGGAAAGGTTAATTAGACACCACCTTATTCTTTACTGGTTTCAGAATGTCGTCAAGAAACTCACTAAAATGATTCTAAAAGGTTTGTGAGTCACCTTTCCAAATATCTACTTTCTAAATTGCAGTATTAGATTTCAGATAATGAAGAAACTGTTGAGACCTTTTTTGAACATTGATGATTAATACAATTCAGTAGTGAAAATGTGGCATGATAGCATTTGTTGAGAAATGGTTTTTGCGGTCTCAACAGCTTGCGGTGTACTTGATAGTTGACAAGAAGAAGATAGATTGCATCCTAAGTAGGTGGTGTGCTACAGAGCAACATACGGTAATACAGTTTCCTTAACAAGTACACTGGTCCTGAAGTGGACTTGACAAGGATTTTATGTTTTAAATTTCCCCTTGGCATGACAGAAGTACAGAGCATTTGGTTAGATTTGACTGCAGCCATCAGAGCACTTCCACTTACAGTCCGCACTATGTCATGAGGTATGCATTTCCTTCCTCTATGCATATACAGCTGTACTTTTATGTGTGGATGCAGGGATGTATTTGTTACAAGTATTTACATCCTGAGAGGAGAATAAAAGCCTTTGTTTTGTTCCTACTGGGGGGGTTCCACAGGAAACTATGTCTAGGCCAAGGTAGGAGTTTTGCATGGCTGCCCTGCCACTCTTAGTATTTAATGCTTCCCATTAACTAAAGCTCCAGTTTGAGACGACAGCCCTACAGTTGTGTTGGGAAGCTCTTCAGCCATGTGATGACAACCCTCAGGAAGCGCAGGAAGTTTAAGTATTGTTGCTACGTCTCACAAGTTCAGTGATTGACCATCGAGTAGCTAACTGGCCTGAAAGAGACAAGCATGCAGTTCATATTTGGCAGTTTTGCATTGCGCATAAATTGAAGTTGGGTGGGGACGGCTGTGTTTACTCTTTCCTATCATTGACGATGGAATGAAAACAAATTGTTCACAATGTCAAAGTTGAATTTCATATTGTTTCACTGAGGTTGTGAACTCCCAAGTTTTGACACAAACAACAGTGTTTTCTCCTCAATGGAGTCTGCGAGTTTCCATGCTCTGCTCTAATAAAATAAACTGTGGCTGCAGTACATGACCAGCATTATCTCCCTGTCAGTCTTTTTTTTTTCTTCTTCTGGGAACCAACTTTGACAGATATCAGCACACATGACCAGTACCTAACCTCTCTTTTATTCTTTTTTTTTTTTTTGTCTTTAGGGAACCAACCTGACAGATATCTGCACAGAGTTGCTACTTCATGGAAATCTCCTTAAAATCTCAGCAGGCAATATTCAGGAACGTGTCTTCTTCCTGTTTGACAACCTTTTGGTTTACTGTAAGAGGAAGTCCAGGTGAGAAATGCAGCATCAGGAAAACTACACAGTAGCTACCACAATAATGTGTCAAAGGAGCGGGAACATGAAAACACTCAAACACATTTTTATTGGCTGAGAACTGGAAAGACGCCAGACATGGAAAACTGGAGCAAATGTTCACACTCCTGTTTGTGTAGTTATTAGTATGCAAGCAAAGCCAAAACACCTACATGTGTCTGCTGCTCACATACCTGTTTCTGTATGAATGTGCATGTGTTATAGACACAAGTTCTTTTTTTATTGGGGCATTGGCATCAACGCATTTCCCTGCTGACTGTAACCACAGTGTTGTCTCATTTCCTAGGGTTTCTGGGAAGAAGTCCACCAAGAGGACCAAGTCTATCAACGGGCCCCTCTATGTGTTCAGAGGCCGAATCAACACTGAGGTGATGGAGGTGGAAAATGTGGAAGATGGAACAGGTTTGTATTTACCCAGCAGCTTTACCTTTGGAAACATCCATTCATATATTTGTTTAACAATTTCTCTTGATCCTGTGGTCATTCTTGATTTATTCACTTTGATATAACAGATAATATAGGCAATTAGACTTTGCAATTAAAAAAAAAAATACTACTTTTAATTTGCCTACACTGCTCCTTTTTAGATGTCACTTCTTTTGCTCATAAAACTGTGCCATTTAGAAACTGTTATGATGTATTTCACAGTTTGGGTGGAGTATCTAGCACCTAGTCACAAACAGGATGTAACTCACGACATAATGTGCCACCTTTGGATGTCAGCTATTCAGTAATCAGTAAAGGTGTTGATACAAATCTGAAGTGCAAAAGCAACCCAGAGCTAGGTGGTAAACTTCATGTTGGCTGAGATATTGTGATAACTGTCTCATCTGTGGTACTGGCTGTGATACGGTCATAACCCAGCTCGTTTTGGTATTGCGGTATTTCTGCAAGGCTTCGGTATGCACTGTCCGCTGGTTTAGAAACACTTGGTTTTCCTCTCTCTCTCTCTCACGTTTCCTCTTTTCTTCTGTTCTCTGCCGCTCGAATGTTTTGCAAGCTCACATGACCTTTTTTTTCTGCATTTCGGCTGCTGGCTATTACGTTCAAACTGCTTAGAGGGAAACCACAAAGAAAAACATGCCTTATTCGCAGAACTCAGGGTTCCCACATTGAAAATGTGTACATTTGTGAATACCCAGAACACAGATTTTCAGATTAGTGAGTGTAGAAGATGTGAAAATGTGGGGTTATCTACTGAAAGCTTGAATAGAAGCATATACTTTCTATTGCATGTAATAATAACAGATAACACAGAGTTCATAAATTCTACGCTATATGCTGGAGCCTTGATTCATACAGTGAAAGAAGCTGACTTAAATAGCAACCGGCTCATCCTTTGAAAAAATGGAAAACTGTCCTCACCTTCACTGACTCACACACCTCTCTGTCACCTTATCAGATCTCAGCATGTACTTACATAAGATTTTACTAGAATCCATCTTTTGCAGAGGCTTAAAAAAGACACCAGACTGTAGTATGTGTGTTCCAACCCAGTTCCCCTCTCTCAAAACAGCATGAGCTGCTCCCTGTGGGGTTTGAAGTATCAGATCTATTTATATGACCTTTGAGTGTGAGACTAATGCCCCCCATTACCAGTGGGCATTCATTATTCAGTGGCCACTCACCTGCAGCTAAATGGATGATAAAATTAGAAAAGGCTGAGAAGTACGAGGAGAGATTTTGTCAAGTCAGTGGAGAGATGATCTTTTACTTCTCTCACCGTGCATCATATTTATCTTTTTAATTGGCTTGTAAATCTTTGGTCAATGGTAAATCCTTTTTGCCAGATAACTTTGATGTTATTTGATTTGACTATAGTCAATGGTGCTTCCTTTGCTTATCGCTAAGGTCAGTCAATATAATGTGTGTGGTCTGTGGTTTTTGGCTTTATTTACTGAAACAGTAATGCTTGAAGAGAACATGAAGAAACAAAAAAAAAAACAAGGGTGTCAAGAAACTGATCATTTACAGTCATATATTTTATTTTGAACAGATGACCACACACACACACACACACACACACACACACACACACACACATACATTTATGTACATGTATGTGTATATATATATATATATGTGTGTAAAAATTCTTCCCCTGCTCTACATCAAATTTTTTGGATATTTTTCATGATTACCCCCTCTCCCCTTTTTAAAATTAATTAATACATTTTTTGCCTTTCAGCGGACTATCACAGCAACAACTACACAGTGACAAACGGCTGGAAGATCCACAACACAGCTAAAAACAAGTGGTTTGTCTGCATGGCCAAAAACGTAGAGGACAAGCAGAAATGGCTGGATGCCATCTTGAGGGAACGGGAGCAGAGAGAGAGTGAGTAACACTGTTTTTATGAGGTCATTTTTATATAGCACTTCTAATTTATGGGACTGACATTGAAAAACAATAAACACCAGATTACACTAGATTTCCTCTTGTGGAAAAATCAATTGTTTTGTGTAATTTTGCTTAGAAAGATGTGCCACCACCAAGCATGTTTTACAAGGAACCCCACATGTATGAACAGTTACTTATTTCAAAATGAGTGTTTCACAAGATCACCATGTGAATATAAAAGTGCCTCATTCTCCTCTCCGTCCTCCACCGTCTCCATTCTTTGCGCTGAGCTTTCCAGGGATCACTTGTCACAATAGTGTGACAAATACTGTGTTGTCTCTGTTCTCAGAGACGCCTTTTCTCTGTGTCACTTTTGACCTTTGTATTCCTGATTTGTTGTTGTTGTTGTGCAGTTTTTAAGCTTTTTCTGCTGTTGCACCCTGACACACCTCAGATGTGCAAACCATCGATGCTCCCTTAGGTGGCAAACAGTAATGACTGTTGATGTGCCTATGACCTGGATACAGTGTTTGTGTCCTATGGTCATGACCCACCTTGAACAAGCTGCCTACTTTTGTTTCCTAAATAGAGGCTTAGGTGACATGATGTTTACAGTTGGCCTGGTTGACCTTTGTGCAGAGCAGAGGCTGCTTCAACAATTTAATCTTTACATTCAAAAAGCCAATTTCTACTTGCAATGCAGCAGAAGTATTTGATGTAACAGTCCCTTCCCAAGCAAGGCTTTGATTAGCCAAACATCTCATTCACAAATAACAGATGGGCTAAAAACAGCATCTTGGTTAGTTGCTTAAAATAGCAAATGTGTTTACTTGTCAAAGGAAGTGAATTATATAATCCACAACAACTTAAATTAATTTGGATCTATTTTTAGTGTAATGAAACAGTCTTGAATAGATTTTAAGACAGATTTTCCAGTATCCATTTCAGCTGTTGGCTTTGCAGTCATACAGCAAATTGACATGTGGAAATGCTTGTGGAAGAAGATTTGTTTCTGTGTGCGAAGAATCAAAACTATAGTTGGTCTCATTCAAAGAAAAATCCTCTGAGGCATGGTTCATGGTAAAACAGAAACCCACAAGAGCACCACCTTTACTGATTTTAGTGATGTAAACTGATATTCTTGTTGCTCCTTATGTTTTCCTTTCATCGTGTTACTTCCCTCTTTTGCCTTAAAATGTGTTCCCACCTGTTCAGCACTGGCCATCTGTCATTGTTATGTTGTGGGCATTAGACAGTGTGCAAGGCTTTAACCAGATTTGGGGCAGTACACAACAGGCCACCTGATAGCATTGATGGCTAAGAATCAAAATTTGAGCCCTAAAGCTATTTTAACATCATTTTGGTTGAAAATGCCAGAATGCACTGTTCTTTCACTCGGTACACCCGTCGATATGAATGTTTTCATTTTTGTAAATTAGCCTTCGTAATTTGGACCTACATTAAACAAGCATCCACTGCAGAGTTTGACGTCACAAGAATCTGATCTTGTGATGAAAGGGTTTCAGTAGGTAACGAAGAAGTGTGCTGCAGCTCGCGGTGTTAAGTTACGACCTGGCGGAAACCGTCCTGAAGCTAACAGATGCCAGATCAGTCACAGTGCCCAGTTTCAACACACTCTCCATTTCTTTTACCCAATCTACAGTATACTCGTCTCTTAGTGTATTTACCTTTCTCTCAACTTCTTCACTCCAGTCTAGACAGCTACAAGATAAAGTTTTACTGCAATAAATCCTGGCAACGATTTTTTCCACCTCCCTTTTCACGCATCATTGCTTTTCCCGACACGCCTTATTTAATTTGACCTTTCCTACCTATTACTGTGGTCTCTCTCTGTGCTGAACATGTGGGACTTCCATTGATCACCAACTGCCAGCTGGAGGTGGCTGCGTTTTTATCTTATCATTATTGTCAAGGAAGTTGAAGGAAAACACACGGGTTAGATAATGCGATAGGGTATTACCCAGTGAGCGCAGGAAGACGAGGAGCAGCACAAGACAAACTCTGACAGCTGGACCAGAAGCACAGGGGCCTCTGCGCTGGACAGGCCCCGTCTGTTGTTCAATGACACTCATTGTTTAAGTCTACTCCAGCTGCTGTCAAACGTAATATAACCCCACCTCCATCACAGGCTGCAAGCACAGAACCCCCAAAGACTCAATGGGAAAATTGGATTCAAGAGTTAGCCGTGTAACTTCTTACATTCTTTGTCCCACCCCTGTCCCTTTTTAGCTGGTCGGACTCCCACCCCAACTTTCTACCTTCAAATTGCAGAAGTTGCATAGTTACATAATGCAGTTTTTTTTCCTACTGTATTGCATTGTTTGAATTCGGAGAAGCAGAAAATATTAAGCACTCTGGCACAGAAAGTTGAACCCAAACAACTAAAAAAGTGTCAAAGCTGATTGAAAGACTACAGTCAAACTGAGAATATAAAAAAAAACCCCAAAAACTTGCAACTGCCATTTTGAAATTTTGCTCTGCTCTGAATTGACGTATGAGACCATGTCCCTAGAATGGAAGAGGTAAAAGATAAAGAGAAACAGAACTGAAAGGGGCAAATGACTAATTCAACAGGCTGAGTCAGCGAAGCTGGATGGTACAACGGCACAATCAGTGGCAACTTTATGTGTCAATGCCCCGAACAGACAGCCATGAGGTTGACACATGAAAGATCCTAAGCTGAATTGTTTTTCAATGAGTCACAAATATATGAAATGTACTTTTATTAAGCATATTATGACTCTTAAATCTGAATACTTTTAAGTCAAGATTTGTAGCTTAATGTGCCTCTCAGTAGAGTTAAGCAGCTTAGGGTGTCTCAAGAGTGGCGCACAGTTGAGTTGCCCGAGTCAGGAAGTCTCACAGTGCAGTTCATAAGTTCATCAAAACCCCACCATGAGGTTAAGCAGCTCAAACAGTGTACTCACTGGGGACATTTTAGTGGGGCAGCAGGCCTTACAATGGACCCTCACATGTTCTGCTTTACAATAGACGAATAATAGTTAACAAACCAACACAGAAACAAGATCAAGATCATGCTGCCCTCCTGAACTTTCTTACTTATTCTGAAGAAACAACTTGTCTAACAGAGATTAACATCTGGGTTTGTTTCAGAAGGTTGTGGCAAAGCCGAGCCACCGTGCTCTGCTCCTGGCTACAGTCCATCTGCACAATACCAGAACACGTCCAGGCAAAAGACTGTTTGTCTCTTCTAAAAGCACCATGACAGCCTTTGCCTTTTGGCTTTGATATACATGTAGATAGCAAGTTGAAAATTGTGTACTGTAATGGTTGTGCTGTATTTTGTTTGGCATTGTGATACAACTGCTCTGTTCATCTGAGATATTTTGTTTGTTCATTTATTTCCCTTTCCCCCACGTCTCCTGTTGTCAACTCACTTAAAAAGATAACCGTCCGTTTTAATGTGGAACGTGGCAAATCCTCTTGTATCTGACTCTGTTTTTCTCTAATGTCTGTAGGTCTCAAACTGGGAATGGAGCGGGACGCCTACGTGATGATTGCAGAGAAAGGGGAGAAGCTCTACCACATGATGATGTCCAAGAGTCGGCACCTTATTAAAGATAGACGCAGGAAACTCAGCATTGTGCCCAAGTGTTTCATGGGAAAGTGAGTTTCTTTGCTTCTTTGGTGCCTGGTTTCTTCAGTTTCCAAAAACTAGTGCAGTGCCCATTCAAAATGTACCCGAGACATCCTGCACTGTTTTGAATGTACATACTAAATTCCCATGTGTGAGTAAAATTAGTAGTTTTCAATTAATTCTCTGTGGTAATTATCAGTCCATATTTCTGCTCATTGATGCCACAGGCATAAGAAGAAGCAAATCAACATTGTTTATGAGGCATTTTTATATATTTCTAGAGAAACTGCTCTTTCAAACAACTTTACACTCGAAACTGCACTTCCTCGTAACCCCAGCAATACGCCTGCAAAGTGTGAAATTGATCAAAAGAACGGTTGTCAAGATATGTGAAGGACACACCTACATACATACAGACAAACAGAGAGACAGACATACAGACAGGCAGAGATTGCTTCCTTTAGTAGGGAGATGTGACTGCAATGCTATGCTGATCACAAGGGGAACCTTACAAATCGTTGTTACATAAGATCAGCAGGCTTTCAAAAGAGCTGGTATCCAGTCTCCCCAAACCCTGGCATAGTGCCTAAACTGTTTTATCCCTACATCCTCTCGTCTGTAATGAGCCCCCCCATCGCCTCCTCTCACGAGTTGCAAAAAGCCAAGTTGCTTCAGTCCCCACACACTCACATCGTCGAGCACACACACACACCCAGGCACCCAGACTTTCATTATTAGAGGACTTTAAACTGGAGCTCTGGAACAGTCATTCCCCTCTCTGTCCCCTTGATGTTTTGATACAATGAATTGACAGTGAGAGACTTCCACAGTAGCTTCACATACAGCATCACACACAAGCATTTGTGAAGTCTTGAGCAGCAATTAAAATTCTATCTGGCACCTTCTTGGTGAAACAAGAAAACAAAACAAGGCAAGACTGGTGTTTCATAAAGAAAAACTAGGGAGCAACTATTGTGTGTCTGCAACACTTCCAACATGGCCTCTCAGTACTTTACATATTATCAACCCCACCCATGTAATTGTTTTTTTAAACGTAAATGTGGCGGGCTATAAAAGTGCATTGACTACTGTCACATCAGCCACTGCCAAGAAATGGAACTAATGAGTTACTCAGATATCTAACAGTGTTTCTGGGAGACGTGTTCCATCTCGGTGGCGTCGTATGAGGTCCTTGGCTGTTTGATTTCCTCTTTGCTCCATGTAAATTGCTAGACTGTCTGGATCCAGAGACCTTCCAGGAACTTAATTGTGCTTTACTGTGTGTTTGTCTGCATTAAGCACTTATTTTCCCGGTCAGAGTCTCCTCTATTAAGAACAGTTTAATGCTGCCCCTTATCCACTTTCAGGTCAGAGTTCACTTGCTCGTTCAAATGCCAATGTTTGCCAGCATGGTTATTTCTTTTCTCTGAACCATCTTTTTTTACTTCCTCACTCCCTCCTTAGCCTCATCCATTTGCCTCGCCCTTTATCCTTTCCCTCACTCTGTTTTCACTCTATACTATCTCCCACTTTGCTCACTTTATCGCTCAGTCGTTTCCTGCCAATGAGTGCAACCTGCATTACCTCTGCATTTATCTTTCTGATGAAATTAGCAGCAGGCACAGTTTAAATGCTTATTGCATTAAACTGAGATGCTGACTCGCAGTTTGATAGCACCCTGTTGACTTGATAGCGTAATTCCATCAGTTGTCTGCTGTGGACACACAAAGGTAGCCGGTTTTAACATGCTTTGAATTTTCTTACTTGATGATCATTGCTACTTTTTTTTGGTAATGTTAGTGATTACATAAAGTGGTGATTTATTATATCATATCATCTCTTTATTGTTTCGCCCTTAACTTTTGATTGTAAGAGAGCTCAAACCATGAAGAGATGCAATTAGATCTCAACTATTGACTCCGCTTTTTTCTTAGACAAATTTTCCAGCTCCCCCTGGGTTTGCTTCAGTTCCACTAGCTTTTGAATGGTTCTCCCACAGAAGAAATGACACAAGCTGTGTCCCAATTTCATACTACAAGCTAATTTTAAACAGCTTTTGAGTATGTAATGTATTGAAACTGGAAACATTGCAAAATTGTGTAAAAAACCCCCCCCCCCCCCCCAACATTCTAGTCATACTTGTTTGCAGTTGATGCACAAAAGAAATGAGTGACGGTGAGATGACTCCAGAAAAGTCCTGGAGAAACAAAAAAAAATATGAATTTGGAAAGTTTGTGAAGTTTAATTGGAAATTACATTCTAAATGTGCAGTTTAGCTTAAATTGCAAATATTTTATAATTTCCTGTTCATATAAAACAGTACATTATGTTGGTTTCTTGTATACTTGCTGCAGAAACAGTGTATTATAAAGTACTGTACTATATACAGAAACACATTTCAGATACTGAAATATGAAGAGGCTGGACCATCCATTAGCAGATATTCCCACAAATCCATTATCCTTGTCTTCTATCTTTCACTATGTGTCATCAAGACTCACCCTATATCGATATGTCTCTCTCACACACACATGCGCACACTCACACAATTCCTGCTCATCATATTAATTTCCGTTTCAGCTGTGTATCCAAAATTAACTTGACTCTTACATAACATCCGCACACACACACACAATACCCCTCACATTCACGTAAGCCCCCGTCAATGTCAATTAACAGCCACTGGTTTTGACTTGAGCATTCACATACGGAGAGACAATGAACACCCTCACTCTAATTATGCAGGCATGAAAACATGTCCTCTCCCAGACTAAGAAAAAATGAAAAGGCCTGTTTGGACTGACCTCCCTTCACACAGACACAGGTTATAGCATGCACCTGGCAGGTCACAAGAAAAGCTCTTATTAATTATGATAAAATATTCCTTTTGTGCTGCAGGCAGACAAAAAAGGACTCATGGCAGATGGCTCAAGGTGTCCACAGTTCTACATGATCATACCCACACGCGTCCACACACTTGCACACCTCGTACGCTTGACATTTATGCATGCTAAGTGATCAGACAAATACACTGCATACATCCGTTATGTGTCTGCCTTAAAGCAAATCCACACCTAAGCACACTTTTTTTCACACGCACACATGCCTCAAAATGATTCCCATGCTGGCATGGACACACACCCATTAGCTCCCTACAATTCACTGTTCATCATTATCTTGGAAAGTGGTTTCACTCAGCAGTACGAAAGACGAAGAAAGGGAGAATGTAATTTTCTCCCTCAAACATTTGTTCAGTGCACACTGGGTGTGAAAAGATGGGAGCACAGCTGAAGTGCGAAAATTTGGATGGCTAATGCAAATAAAGTATCAAAGTATGTCTTAGGGATATTTGTATCAAAAGAAAAAAGGATAAAGTTAAGAGAAACACTTTTACAAATACATAGATGTGTGTGGGTATGGTCTAAGTAGTTCTTCAAAGTGGAACCTTTTTTTCACCTTTTCATAGTGACAGAATAAGCAGCTTTCTGCTCTAACAGTCTTGCCACAGTGTCAGCATGTTGCATTGCACAATGCTTTCAGAAGTGAACATCAAGGCCAACTGTGCTTCAGAATGGACATATTTCACAGGCTGTATTGTGTGGGCTCAGTGAAAGCAATATTCTCTGCTTGCAAGACATCTATGTAAACACTCTGCGGTTTGCATGCAACATTAAAAAAGTAGTAAACAAACAACTGATAGCTACTTCTATTGCAGTTGAGAATATTCTGGTGGGAAAATTAGCATTTTCATATTAACTCTTCTACACACTCCCCCCCCCCCCCCTCCCCTTAGGACAGAGCCATTTCACAGTCAATACCACTGTCAGTAATGCATTGCAGTGCTTGTTATACACAAACAAAGTGTTGGGCAAAACATTTAACCATCACTTGCCTTTCTCCTTTACATCAGCTGCTTCTTACAGTTAATGGTGTGAGAGTTTTTCAGTCCCAGTTTCAGTCACACACCCAAGCTGTTTTTCTGCTTTGGCTTTTGGGCAACAGATTCCAACAAAAACTAATAGAAAACAGTTAAGCTCTGTACATCGACTTAGTTTCTGTTGACGCTGGAGGGAAACACACTAATTCTGTTGAGAGTTTACCACCCTGGCTAGTGGTTTTGCTGCCTTGCTAAAGCAACATCCTGAACCTTGCATGGTTGTATGTCTTTAGTGGTGGACTCTGGACCATGCCTGTATACTTTGACCATTTATACAAACTGAAGTCATGATGACCTCCGCACCTGCTGCATATTAAGAAATCATATAGTATCATTTATTTATTTATTTATTTTTTGTTATGTGATATATTATACATGTTGTGTTTAAGAGTGGTTACCTGAGAACCGGGACAGTGTTGCGTGGTTTTAAAAGTTTGATATGGTCGGAGTATTTAGCATAAGAGGCTCCATGACTGAACATCAAAGAAAATAGTGGTACTTTTAGAAATACCAGCTTTATCAACACAACTCAAAGGAAAAAGATGATGGCATAGTGGCACCCGCACTCTCTGTGAAATTTTATGCTTAAAGCACCACAGCAATAACTTCTACAGGAAAGATTGAGATTTCAATAAAAAAAAATACAGTGGACAAATACTCTAGAAACTAGGCCTCATCATATGCTTGTCTGTCTTTTGTTCTCAGTGAGTTTGTATCGTGGCTGATAGAGAACGGAGAGATCAGTAAACCTGATGAAGGGGTCAACCTGGGACAAGCATTGCTGGAAAATGGCATCATTCATCATGGTGAGACAAAACAAAATTCTTTTATTTCTGTGTCTTGCTCTCCTAATGCGATTCTCTTGAATTTTTCTCTGTTTCTGAAACTCGTGTCATTTTTTTTTTACCGTTTACTCACATATTAACTGCTCCAACTGCTGTTTTTCACTTTTAGTCATCTCACGCTTCTTGTTTCTAGACTTGTTTTCCTGCTTGTTTTCTCATTAACATTTTAGTTCTGTAATCGTTTGACTCAGACATGTTATAAATAAATCCGTGACATTCTAATAGACTGCACATTTTAGGGTAGAAATGACCATGATCGAAAGACACTGTTAATAATAATTCTGGTAATGTATCTCATGTTATTTCCCCTTCCTTAATTTTGTCTGAAGTGTGACATTCTCTCTCTCTCACACACACACACACACACACACACACACACACAAATGTACACAAACAGCTATAAATTATGTATGAACACAGTTGTCCAGAGTTTTGCTGAATGGGCTCTTGTAAACCACTGTTACGATTTATACACACCACCCTTTCAGGGAGATTTGCTGAGACCCATCGCTCATATTCTTTAATACCTGTGGAAAATCCCCTGAAGTCCTCCCTCGCAGTTGCCCACAACCACAGAGAGATACAATAATGACATGCAGGGCTCTGTGAGATAGCAATCAGGATTTGTGGGCAAACTGGAGAGGCACAGGCCCGCAGGCACAGTGTAGGTGACACCAGTTACTCAGTGAAAGGAACTCCGACACAGAGATGTAATTTGACAAGACTGGCAAATTGGTGCTATCCATGAGTTGTTGTGAAGAGACTTAGAGTAAAAAGAGAGATTGTCAAGCTTACTAACTTTATCCAGTGCAATCAGCTACATAATCTAAGCAAATTTGACATCTCCTTTGCTCCCACAGTAATTCAGTTATTTTATGTTCTTTAAATACCACATTTGACACATTACAATGGCTGATTTTGTGGTGCATTCCTTTGGTTTTATGAGGGCATTTTAAGTCTAGACTGAGAAAACCAGCAGCTTGTTTGAGCCCATGCCAACTTGTTGTGGTGGAACCAAACTGCCTCTGTTTGGCAGATTCAACTTCTTCAACAGGCATCTGTTTGTGTACATATTAGTCATGTTCCATTTTCTGTGTTGGATTAATTATATAAAAAAAAGAACTTATTTTGGATGTTGCTGTGGTTATTGATGTCGTTTGGAAGATTTTTTAGAGAATTCACAGCTGTCTGCTGTGTTAAATGTTTGAATGCCATGGCTTAACCAACCCAGACATGAATTTACAACTTATGTATTTTCCTCAAGCATTTATTTTCTTGCTTCTCATCTTACTTCTGTCTTTAACTTATTGTGTGAATGTCTGAGTTAGTAGCCTGCAGTTAAATACAAAAAAACCTCAATCATTTGCTTGTTCAAAAAAGACTGAGCTCCAGCCGAGGTGACATTTTCTCTTTCTGGTGACATTTCAGTATCAGACAAGCACCAGTTCAAGAATGAGCAGGTGTTGTACCGCTTCCGCTACGACGATGGCACCTACAAGGCCCGCAGTGAGTTAGAGGATATCATGTCTAAGGTAACTAACTCTGCTACTGAATATCACCACTAGAGTTGGATAACAAATAGTAAATAAAAACTAAAGATAGTGGGAAAAGAGGACAATTGTCATCAATTTTGAGTCTGCATATGTAGCACATTGACAGTAAAATGTACAAGATACATCATGCATCTGCACAAATTGCATTGACAATTGCATACATGTGTATGAGTTATGACTCAATATGAGACACATGTATGTTCAGAATGCAGAATAATTTGAAAATATAGTTTTCAAATCTCATTTCTGCACTTTCACAACAGTAACACATTAAACATTTACTTGAATTTGTAGTTTTAACTTTAAAAAAAAAATCTAAATACTCGGAAGTTGCATTTTACATACATTTATTGAAAATATAGAATAAATAAATTCATATCAACATAAACCCCAGTGCCTGGTCACTAACCCTAGAGGCACTAATGCTTTCCAATAAGAAACTGAATCAGAAACTATATTTGAAAAGCAAAACCAAACAAACAACTTTGAAAATGATTTTAAAGTTGTTATGTTTGCCTTTATCCGTTCTGCAACCCCGTTGAGAGACTGTGTATTTGAAATGTATGTCCTAAAACGATGTCTTGAGGGTAACTGTTTTCACAATCTGAACCTCCTATCCTGAAGCCATGCTTGTACTTGTTTACCTAAGGTGTGTGTGTGTGAAATGACTCAGCAGCTCCGTTTTTCTTCTCTTTCAGGGTGTCAGGCTGTACTGCCGCCTTCACAGCCTGCACACGCCTGTCATCAAGTAAGTACCTGCCCTTTCCTTCACCATCACCCCCACCCCCACCCCCACCACCACCACCACCACCACCCCCATATGCTAATGTTTCCCCTTTCCAGGTGCTTGAATGCATATTCATGAATCGTTCACATTGGGCCCACGTCACCCTTTCTGTAATGCCTGAACAAACAGTAGCAGTGCCAGGAATGACAACCCTCAAACCTCTCACCTCTCACACTTGGACTCCGAGGCAGACTTGAGCTGCTGTAGATTCATGTGTTGAAAATTCAGTTCAGGTCGAAGACGCCAGGTTTTCGTGACTGGAGGTTTATATGAGGCAGCTCTTAAAGGATTAAAGGAGAGCCACTTATTATGAGCATTTGTCGTTTAATCTTTACAGTGATGGGGGTTAGTTGAATTTATTTTAGTGACTTTTTATATGCATGACTTATGCTTTCTCACCATTTCACACTGTCTTACACATATAAACACATGTACTTAATCCCTTTCCTGCTCACATATGCAGTACACATGTCATTTCAATCTTAATTCTGGACTGAAGACCTAAAACTAGAAGTTAAATCAGGGTGACTTTCCTTATTAATATTATATATTGTAATCCTGAACCTGAAAGTTGCCCCATGAAGTGTAAAAATTCACTCACTTCATGATTATTTTTGAGTTGAATGTCTTTGAGTGAGAACAGAAGTACAAATGTACACAAAAGCAGAAGGAACATATCGCATCTGTTTTTTATACACACACACACACACACACACACACACACACACACACACACACACACACACATTCATTCTCTGTGTTCGCTGCAGCCCTTTCTTTCATACTGTTTCCCCTTCATCTCTCTATCTCTCCCTCCATCACTCACCCGCTGATTGAAGGGCCTGGGGTTGCCTTCGGTGCAAACAAAGAGCTTTTGGTCTGGGGACAAATCCTATTAACATACAAAGGCAATCCCTCTGCCTGCCAGCCAGATATTATGTAATATGGCCTGGCTTTTTCAAATCCGTCACTAAATTGGCATTGTAAGCTGCAACTATTAATTATTACGTTTGAGTGATGGATGTATTGCAGTATCATAAATAATCATAAACTGTGCTTCTATTATATTGAACTTTGTTGAATGACAGTGCGCCTGTTGTTTTCATATCATTAAAATGGAATAAATAAGAATAATGATATGTGATAAAATAGATGGATATGGATATAATAAGAGAAAAATATGAAATAGATTTAAACCAAACAAAATCAATCTTAGCAATATCACAGATATCTTGTAGAGGGCTGCAGAGGATGATGACCTCCTTGCTTTAGAAAATAACAGCATGATCATGATCAGCAATTGACGCCTGCTCACTTTCTACGGTGTCTCAAAGCATTGTGTGCATTATCGGTCAGTGCACTTTGAGTCCCTCTACACTTAAAGCACACCGTCTTGTTTTTCATTTTGAACGTGGCTGTTAAGGTGTTAAAGCAAATATAAGACACAAGCCATGTTGTAGGCTCTCAGTCAACCACAGATCATCCCAAGCTTTTCCTGTTTGAGATGTTGAGGTGCAAAGAGGTGGTCCTCAGTGGTTGTTGGTTTGTTCTCAAAAAGAAACAAAACAAAAGTTATCAGAAATTAAAAGAGCACTGAATGTGAATGTAAATTGTAAACTTGCAGACTGTTTTACATGCAAATACATCATTCTTTTAATATGAGTGTCGCCATGACAATATCAGAAAAAATATATGTTTTATGATCACGAAAAAGGAACTTTTTTTGAGTTCAGAGAGCTCACTCAGGAAATGCAGCGCTACAGCTGACACTGTTCTGAGTTGATGCAGTAAACCACAAAGACGTTTTGTTATGCGAGACATATGTTACATGTGAAACCACTGAGAGTGGTTCATGCTACATGCATTGTGCTGCAATAATACATTTTGTAAAACCTCTTGTTCTACCTTTAGGGACAGAGATCACCATCTGAAAACCTTTAAATCTGTGGTGCCTGCTTGCAAACTTGTGGACTGGCTACTGTTACAGGTAAAATCATTTTCATTATACCTTCACTTAATCCAAAAACACAAAATACAGGTTTAGCAGATGATGACACATAAACTCATTGCTGTAGTTGTGAAATTGCCCTGTTTGAATCATTTCTTTATGTTATGTAATTCACATTTGTCAAACATTATCACTGAGATTGCATTATTATTATGGTTTGCAGTCAACTATAAATGAAAGTAGCCACTGAAAAAATAGTTCAGTCCAATTTGGCTTTGAATGTTATGGGCATTTGTTACCATTGCCTAACCATTAAAAGCAAAGCCAACGACTGTAACAGCTACAATATTGAGTTTCCCCTGAACAAGAACAATATGTAACATCCTGTGTTGCACAATGTACAGAATACTGGAAAGTGGAAGCTGCTGTTCTCTAGCGAAAGTGGTGACAGTGCATTACGTCATTAAGTACTGAATTATTAGAGATAAAAAATATTTCACTTTTAAAATTTTACTTAATCACTTATCATAGTTGCATTGTAGCCCATTAAAATCTATCTAATTAATCATCAACTGTTCATTAAAGTAACTCAGTGGCTCCCATTTCAATGTAATGTTTACTAAATATCTGTTATGTCTCGGTATGCCTCATTGTCTTTCTTACACATTTCTTACACATCAGCATCTTCAATCTAGGGAACACAGAGATAAGTCAGGCCAGCGGTGCTGCAGTCTGCTGTGTGTGTAAAGGTGTAAACAGGCATTGTAACCGACCGACTGTGTGTCACTGATTTGGTTTCCCAGGGAGACTGCACGAACCGGGAGGACGCTGTGATGCTGGGTATTGGGCTCTGCAACAATGGCTTCATGCATCATGGTCAGTTAAATTGTCGCCCACACTTGCACACATGAAGCACGGATAAACACACACACACACAAACAGATTTTTACTTCAATTCAGTTGATGTTTCACTCTTATTCAGCACAAGATAAAAGGAGCTCAGTGACGCTTCGACATGACATGCATGTTGGGATGTTTCTTGTTTGTCTGTGATGTTTTTTTGAAACAGTTCTGGTGTAAAAGTAATTAATGCTGTTACTCTGTTCCCTCCCTCTCTATTACCCTGGCCCTCTCTTCTCTGTGCTGCTCAATTACCTCATCATACATTTTCCCCTCAGACAGTCCTAGTCTATACCCATAAAAATGTAATACTAACCTCTCCTGTGTCATGCCTCTGTTATAGATTGAAAAAGGGGCATCTTATGTTTGCATATACAGTCTAGCCAAGTCTCAGCAACCTCATTGACCAAATTGTATTGGAGCAGCTTTGGTTCCAGCCCAGCATGTTGAATGTAAACAGCATTAGCAGTGTACCCTAACCAGAGCTGTTTGGCTTAGATACATGGCTGTCTGGGACAGTCCACTGAACCATGACTGCTGGTTGAGGCCTAAATGAGAACTGGTCATCTTCATCAGCCAAGTGCATTATGTGTAAATCAAGAGCCACTTTTAAGAGGTGTTGACAGTGAAGTATGTGAGAAGAATGACTGGTCATTGTTACAGATTCTCTAAATGGTCACAAGCTCACAAGTACTATTTCACCAGGTGCTTTTTGACTGCAATTGTGTCATGCAGCTGTTAGTGATAAATCAAAATGTATTTAGTATTCAAGTTTTAAATGTACACATGATTATTAATATTTTCTGAAATGTCTGGTGTTTATATTTCACTCTCTGTTAACCAAATTAGTCAGGCTTCATTTTCTGTTTGTCTAAATGGCGCACACACACACACACACACACACACACACACACACACACACACACACACACACACACACACACACACACAAATGCACACCTTCTGTACCTCCTGCTACCACCTGTTTTGACGAGTCACCTGTTTGCTTTTAGCCCTCCCTCTTCTCTGCCTTGATTCAGGGTCATGACCTCTTTCTTCTCAGCCTGTCTGCCCTCCTCACCCCTCCCCTAGTCACTCTCTCCAGTCCTTAGTCAGCACACCTGCTGCTCTTCACCTGGTTCCTCTTGAACTCTCGCTCCTTGTCTGTCTTTTTTTCTTTTCTTTTATTGTCCTTGTGTGCCTCAACTCCGCCACATTTTGTCCGTCTCTCTGGTTTTATCTGTTATGAGGTGGATAACAGATAGCACAGTAAAGCTAATATGCCTTTCATCTCTCCTTACTTGCTTACGTTCATCATCTACGCGTCTGTCCTGGACACCTGTTATATTATGCCCTTCCTCTGGGACGTAATGCACCCTGTTAGTGTGTGTCTATGTGGTTGTCACTGACATAAAAAATGACAAAAACCCGCAAGGTGCCACTGCACTTAGATAAGTCATAAATATATATTATTTATGTATTTATTTTACATATATGCTTTCAATTGTTATTTCAAAATATGTTTTGCTCTTAGTAGAAATTAAGTATTTAATTAATGCCCATATTGTTGCATCTTTGCATCATATTTTAATCAAAAATATATCCTTTACTAATTATTATATAATTATAACCTGTCAAGAGAAACACTGTTGCTGTGAATAAATGTCCAACAGAAGGGATATTGACACTGTTTTCTTGACCCTTTTGACATTGTCAGCATGCTGGATGAGTATGTGAGTGATATGTAATTGTATGATATGCATGTTAGACTGTGTTATTAGGCTATGACAGTTTCCGGAGTAGCACTCCCTCCAGTCAATGAGTGTTAAGGTATTACATGGCCACAGCCTCCGTGACTCAGAGGAAATAACTCACGTTCGTTTGAGTTGGCATGGGGCCAGTGTGAGTGGGTGTGGTGTGCGTGTGTAATCAGTTTGTGAAGGCTTTTGTTCATCTGACAGTGCCAGATGCTCTCAGAATCTGTGAACAGCTGGGCACCTTCAGCCCTCAGTGTTGCCCATACAGGCCCCATTTTACAACGGATTTAAAGATTCATACACCTACGCACATGCATATGTAAGAAAAGGGGAAGTTCTTGATTGGATGTCTTGTATCTGTGAATGGGTTTGAGTTCAAATGTGATCATCAATAGCCTGAGGCCAGTGCCAGCTGTTAAAGTGTTTTCAGTACAGTGGTGCATGTTGAGGTTCATATTTCCTGTCATTATAGGCATACTTAGGTATTTGCACCTGTTGCAGATGTGTCCAAAATCCATGTGCATGAAGTCGATGGAAAGAAAACTGACATTCATCAGGAACGCAAAATGATTATGAAATAGTAGTATATTGGCCACTTTATATAATTAAGTAAGAAAGTTACAAAATACAGTGACAATGGCAGCATCGTTCATTGATGCTGAGCCCATGTGTTTGAAGTGAGTTGAATTGTCATAGTAATTGCCCACATACTGTAAATGATGGCCTGATTTCAGCGACTAAGCTCTTTATCAGAGACACACGAAAAAATCTATAGTGGTGTTGTTGCAATGTGTTTTGGTGCAGGGTCAGAAATGCTATGACTGGAGAAGCATCCATAATGTGCTCCTCACCTGTTTGAAGCGCCCCATGTGTTTGAGCAAGGCTCAGCCCAACAGTGGGATTTCCAAACACACACAACAGACTGTTTCTTGTGTCCTCCGGAGAATCTTCTTAGCCTCGGCCAACGATGGCTGTGACCCAGATGTGGTTTGGCTCCAGATGTTCTTGCTGGCATCATTAGCTAATGAGCTAATTAAGTATTAGCTTGTTTGTGTGAAGATGTCCACACATTAAGGGGCAGCTTCTTTTGATTCTGCTTGGATAAACAGTCTGTACTTTGAAGTTCACTAGCAGGGCATGTGCCATCTTGAAACATGCTTGACATTTATAAGGTCCAATTTTCTGACAAGACCATCAATTTTTCCTGTATTAGTACAAACACACATTGGATTATTAATGGGGACGGTCCCATGTGTGGTCAAAGCTAATGAGAACAGCCTTTCTTTAGCATGACATCCCCTCTTTTCTCAGCAAGTGGAGATTTAACACCCAGTGCGGTTTGTCTCATTGTTGCTTTGTCAAAATGGTATTTCACTTCACGCAAGCAGCTTTGTCTATTTGATACATCAAAATGTGATTACATGTTCTTTAATATAAACCCAACTGCTTTCTCATCACATGTTGTGTGTTTTTCCCTTCAGTCTTGGAGAAGAGTGAGTTCAAAGATGAGTCCCAGTTCTTCCGTTTCTATGCGGACGAGGAGATGGAAGGAACCAGTACCAAGAGCAAGCAGCTCCAACGCAGCGACTTCAAACTTATCGAGAATATCTTGGCCAAGTCTCTGGTGGTAAGCTGGAACATGCACTCGTTCACACATGCACATTCTCTCACGCGTGTATGCTTAGATACTAACTGTCCGTCCAAAATGCCTGTCTCGCTATAATTTTTGTTTGCTCTTGACAAAAACACAATGGATGATAATAATAACAGAGAGAACGTGAATGCGTTTCACTGAAGTAAACAAACTAAATATGGCACAAAGATCTTTTAATTCACTACATTGTGAAACCAGCACTATCCACTCTGGAGAGAGAGTGTGTTCCAAATAAATCACTATTCAGGTGAGAAACAATGGTTTAATTTGGACAGATGCCAAGTGGAGAAAAAAAGCTGCTTATTCACATGTCATTCTTTCATGCAAATACATACATACATGTGTGCAGAATAATATACTGTATTTATGTGTGTGTTTATGTGTGTGTGCACAGTATAATTGTATGGCATATGATTCAAAGACCTATTTGGGAGCTAATTGAACTGACATATTGACATCGACTATATCTTTCACTCCTGTTTACTTGGTCATGTGTGTGTGTGTGTGTGTGTGTGTGTGCTTGATCTCCACAGCTAAATGTAATTAACATCACTATACACACAGAACCCCCCTCTCCTCCTCCTCCTGGGAGTGGGGGATGCTTTGATGACAATAAACACCTTTGAATTTGCTCTGATCAGTATGCATCTTAATTAGCATTGTTTTGTGGAATATAATCAGCTGTATTGCCTGAGATGAAGTCCCTGTTGTGCTGCTGCTGCTTAGCCAACAGATAAAACTGTGAAAGCTGACAGCAGATGAACAGACGACTGTCGCTGTCAGATACGCACTCGTCCTCATTTGATGATAGTTGGAAACATTTCATTTTGGAGCACACACATGAAACAAAGTGTAGTAAGATGAGCTTGGATCCCCCCTTCTTGTTCTGCTTTAATATGAAGCATTTAAAATGGCTTGTCAATTAAGACTTCACTCTAGTCTTTTTTTCTATGAAAATGCTGCCTAGGTGCCTTATCTAAAAACACAGAGCCTACCGGTAATTAAAATGAAAATGTACCAGTATCTCAGTTTTTAACTCCTCTTAAATGCTCTTCTGCATATTTACATTCCCTCTTTGATGATACATTGGCACACTGCAAATCCTCATTCATGACATGACACAACAGGTGCTGCAAGAACTTGAGTGAAGAGGAGAAACTCCCTTAAAGGGAAAAAAACAGGAGTGATGTTTAAGCACTGCATGCTATGTTTCCAATCAAATTGCATCTGCTGTCATTAGGCCTTTTTTGTAAGCACAACTGCATACTTGTGGGAACATTCCTGAAGCTTTTAAAAGGTCAAGATTTGTTTTATTGAGAAAGTTCCAAGAATTATGAGACACATCAAACACCATCAAATCACAGATGCATGTAACACACCTGTACAAATGTAGTTGTGTGCACATATATATTTAGGTCGGGTGTAGGATACTCTATTCATTTAAGGAGAATATGGAGCGTGCCAACACTTTATTGGGCTGAAAAAAGGCTTTGTTTTGACCTTACTAGTAGCCTAGGCCGAATGTGTTTTTGTCACTATACAGTTAGCTGGTCCAGATTGCGTTATGTAACATAAAGTCTGTTCATTAGTAAAATTGAAAATGATTCATGTACGTACTGATGTGGCACATAAAATAAGTTCAGGCGACACTGTTCTGGGACTAAGGGACTGTGGTTTCCAGAGGCTAAAACAGAAAGTCAACTGTTTAGTTAAGTCTGTTATCTTTGGGGAAACCTAGCGGCATCAGTAGCATCCCTTTTAATATCAGTGGGAAGTATGCACGCTATCTGGCTTTCCACAAGAAGTGGAGAAGGCTTTTTTTCCTTCATTAGCGGAACAAATCCTCCCTCATGGCTATTATTGAAGTGAAGTGCAGGAACTCTTTATTTACCGCGGCCATCTCCTCTGATGTAACAGCAGAGATCCGCATCTTATCAGGGCCGTGCAGCAGGAAGATGGCCCCGACAGCTTACCTAATGGAAGCCAGCTAATGTGTTTGTGATGACAGCGTTTAACTAAGCCCCCTGCCACAGGGGAATACAATATGAGAAGCAGAGAACATCGTCAGAAGCAGGACACCTGACACGCGATGAAAATCACAAATCACAAATTGCAAACCAGCAGAATTTAGACCGTAATAATGTGTGCATAGTTTGCATTTGAGACCACCCAGAGACAGAGCCATAAATCAGTCCAATTATTCCTCTGAAAAAATGGGTAATTTTAGCAAAGACAACCAAGTCGCTTTTTAAAACAAGAGAATGGAGTTAATCTCCAATTAGTTGTATGATATGTACACATTACAAGATATTTTGCAGTTGCAGTTTGTGAAATAGCAGCAGAGAATAGAGGGTCAAATTAAATGAATATAATATATACATATATAATATATACGTACTACTCTCTTACTCTTGATGTTAAACCACTGAAAGATCAATGTGTGAGCAGTCGGGTGTTTTTTTTTTCTGTGCTAGATTCACCCTGAGGAGGAAGACTATGGCTTTGAAATTGAGGAGAAAAACAAGGCCATTGTGGTGAAATCTGTCACCAGAGGCTCACATGCTGAGGTAACTGTCAAAACACACACACACACACACACACACACACACACACACACACACACACACACACACACATCTCCTTCCTGCCCCAGGGCATTAGTTCCAGTAGGTAATGGCTGTCTACTCTTTGGACGGCTGCTGTCAGTCTGCCTCTGTTTCTCTGGAAGGGTTTTGCTCTGATTGGCTGTAGAACCATTAGACATGCTTACTCAAATCACCTCACCATAGTGATTTAAAACGTCATTTAGGCCCTGACAAAACATTTAACATGTGTATCATTGGTAATGAGTTTCTTTTTAATAACACATCTTAAATAGCCTGTAAAATCACACATGCCACAGCTGTTTTGCTTTTTTTAACCTGACAAAAAGTCACCGTTTCACCTTAATGATAGGGCTAATGCAAAATGGACTGTGCAACTATTTTCCTTTGGTGTAATTTCACCTTACGTAAGCCCACTTTGGTTAGAAAGGTGACATAGTTCTGGCTAGTGCCTCCTCAACATCTTGGGTTTAACTGTCTTGCTCCCCATCATTTAAATTTGCCCTCATTTCTCTTGTGTCTTGGTTCAAGTTTCATCATCGATTTCTGTTATTTCACTCATTGCAGTTCTTTCCCACATTGCTCTTCTCCTCAGTCATTCTCTGGATAATCTTTCTTTTTCTTCTCTGCCTGTTTTCCACCACAGTAAACACTCAATCCTCTGCTCCTTTTTCTCCATTTCTCTCTCTCTCTGCCCCTCTTACTCTGTTATTCATCCCCCATGTTCCCCATTCTCCACAATAACAGGATTGCTAGTTGTGACACAACCCGTGTGCCAGCACAGTGAATGCAGCTCAGCTGATTCCCATGGGGCTCTGAAAAGGGCTGAGAGACACACACTCACACACAGAGCTCTTTCACTATATGATACTATTATAGAGGGTCACATGCATACAGGCACCCATGCAGTATTGCGCGCACACACACACACACACACACACACACACACACACAGACACAGACACAGACACACACAGACACACATCCCTGCATGCACATTCAGATGGCTGTGGCTCCTCCCAGTCGTTCCTACATCTATCCTGGGCTGTTATCCAGTGTCGGGGCCCAGCTCAGCCAAGGCCACCCCACCGGATCTGTACCCTGGACACTGAACTCACACAGGGCAACACACAGAGGCAGCATTATTCTCACAACGTGACTGAAGATGTGAAAGATGACTGCATTTAATGACGCGCAACAGGCCGTGGTGCCGTGTGTCCCTATTGTAAAAGCATTCTAGATGCTGATATGTAACTGTGCAAAGTTAAAGGTGTTTGATACTTTGCAATACTCTGATACCATTACTCTGTGTTGACATGCAGTGTTAGGGATCGCATTGTATTTATTTAAATGAAAGCAGCCAGAACTGTGAACTGAAACTATCACTGACAGTAATAGAAAAATGTAAATAAAATGCAGCTGCGTGTTCACAAGTGCATAACTGGAAACGGAAATAAAATCTAGTAATGCGTGCAGATGCAACAGACAGCAGGCAGGAGACTCAGGCGTATACAATATCACGCAGCTCAATCATGTATGTCCAGTAGCCAATCTTGATACACACTCCTACGTAAAATGTCTTTTCATACGCTGGAAAATACATGACAAGACTGAACATGCTATGAGAAATATTGAGTGGTGCTCACTGATTTTCTCTCTTGTTTTGGTTTTGGTTTCTCCTTGGAAGCACACATGCACACATATTTGTTAAACATATCCAGACGAATGCAGTGTTTGGTCAATCTGAGCGTTATCCCTTTTAAAATGCAGTTCAGCCACAGAAGTCAGGAGATAATTCATGAATGGAATGAGTCCCCTTCTGAAACTCTCACTGTGCAAATGGGGGCTTTAGATGGAGCTGAAACCTAAAAATAACTGCTTCTCCGTCTGTCCATCCAGATGGCCGGTCTACAGGTGGGCAGGAAGATCTACACCATCAACGAGGACCTGCTGCTGGTCAGATCCTTCGCTGAGGTGGAGACCATGATCAGCCAGGCCTTCTGCATACGGCGTTCCCTGCGGCTGGTGGTCAACACGAAAGCCAAGGAGTGAGGGAGCACGCACAAATACATACAGTCACACAGCCACACACACACGCAGGGTACATTGGTCTGACTGGTCTTTTCTCATCCAGGATTGTGAAGATCCCTGACAACCCAGACAGCCTCTCCTTCAGACTCCTTGGCTCTGACCCTCCTCATGTCCACGCTGTGAGGAAAGGTGAGTGACAGAATCAATTGATAGCCAGTTTCATCACAGCGAAACTTGACTTTTTTCAAGGTTAGTGAATGAATTTCATTGTTACACATGAGGAATAACAAGCAGGATGAGAACATCCTACTTAAATTCCAGTAATAATAAAATAGCCAAAAAAGTGTTATCACTGAAACTAAACTTTTTATTGAAATGTAATGATATAAATATTTGTTCATAGTTGTGGTCCTCTTCTAGTAAGAGAGGCGAGTTGTGGAAAAGATAACAATATTTTTTTGTTTTCAAAGGTAAAAGGGGGTTTGTACATGTTATGGAAAAGTAATCTGAGTGGTTTTACAGTTCACAGCTCCCCGGGAGATTTAATTTAATTGACATTTCTTGAATTCAGTTACAAATGTCATATATTTTCCTTGTGACCCCAACACTAGAAAGTCTTTCCGTATTATTTCAACTTCATTGCCAGTAAATGCTTTGAAAGTGTTTATGGTGTCAGAAAGACAATTAATTCTGAGTGAAATCAAGGGAAAGATGAGGTAACTCTAGCCTCTAACCACCTGTTACATTCTGCTTTTAGTGAGCCTCTATTAGGTTTTTATGGCCACCTGTCAGCCAGACAGCCTGCGGTCAGGGTTCAAACCCCTAATATACCTAACTCTACTTTTAAAACACACACACACACACACACACACACACACACACACACACACACACACACACACACACACACACACACACACACACACACACACACACACACACACACACACACACACACACAAATATACCTAAGTCACGTTTGGGGTATTTACATAAACTTAGATTCATTTCCTGGGGACTTACCATAACCACTACTCGGTTAACCCTTACCTTAACCACTGATCCGAAAATCAGGGTTTTGCCTATTTTGGGCACAACTTCTGCCCCCAATTGCACTTGCTGTCCCCAATCAACTAGTCTTATGTCTGGTTTGTGTTTGTGAAAGTGACTTATATCATACACATAGATAATTTGTTTGTGATCAGAGCAAAGGGTTAAGTGTCATAGGCAACTACAAAAACAACCACAGTTTTTTCTCTCTACATCCTCATTCCTCCTCTTGTCCCCTTACAACCCTATAACCAGATGTTTGTACCTTGAAATAGAAAAATGAGAGATTTATTACAAGTTGAATAAAGGATGAATCCAAATGTGTAAACCAGACGGTAGCAGGAGAGGACACACACGAAAACAGAAAGGAGAGGAGCCATCGGTTGGTGCAACCAAGGAATGTGATCCCATGGTTTCACTTTTCTTTATTATGGCAGGAAGGCTTCTCTACTTTCTCCCCCTCTCCTCCTTTTCCCTCCTTTTTTAGTCTCCTGTAAAGTGCTTTTTCCAGCTGAAATTCAGACTCTTCAATTGTTTTTTTTCCTGTTCCTAAATCAGCCCCCCTGTGTGCTACCCATGCATGGGTCAAGTAGTCTTGGAGTTAGGTAATTGCTGGCACCCTGGGTGGAAATGATGCCAGTACTGGTATTTTTAGATCAGAGAGGAAGATGATGGAGGTGTTGATTGGACTTCTAGGCTCTGAACTGAGTAATTTTCTATTTTCCTGGAGGAGCAAAAGGGGCAATGTTATGTTTAGATATGAGAATTGGGTCTAAAAGGAGATACTGAAAAGAGAAATCCTTAGAAAATTATATTTACTTTGAGGTCATAGTATACAGTTCCAGTGTATTTCTGACGCTCTGTGACTCCTCACATTTGACCTTTGATCCCGTTTTGACACTCTACAGGCCGGGAGGCGGCAGGGGCGGGTCTTCAGCCAGGCCAGGTCATCCTGAAAGTCAACGGCAACAACGTCAACCACAGTGACTACCCAGAGGTCCTGGAGCACTTTACTGCGCAGCACACACACCAGGAGCCTCCCCAAGAGGTGAGAGGACTCATAAAAACAAACATGATCTTTCATTCATAAACACAGGGTTTGTAGAATGAGTTGGGGTATTGCTTAAGAATGTATTAAGGGAAACACAATCTGTTAATTGAAAAGCCCAATCATCTCACTCTATACAGGGTATTCAGTGTGGTTTTATAGTCCTGGGTTTTTATGTCATGTCTCTCACTGTAATAGAACACTTTATTTATGCTACGAATGATTAGTATCGGTATTAGCTTAGGAAGTTATTTTGACCAGATCGTTCAACAATGTGGCTTACAGAATTCACATTTGACAAGCCAACATTCAAGAGAGCCACACTAACCCAGACATTCCTACTCTGGCACGGTACATAAAACAGCATTAGCATTAGTTAGAGCTAGAAGTAGCTACAGCAACTGAGTACTGAGTAAATAGATTAAAAACTTTGCTGACCTTTGTGGTGCAACACTTCTTCATTTCATCAACGTTCAATTGCTTCACCAGTGGGTGGCCCAGAAATCTCCAACATAAATTACTGGCTGTCACTTTGTCGCTGCAGGCGCCTTGTAGTGCGAGTTGAACATTTTTCAGCTCAAGATACAAAGCTGTACTGAGCAAAAAAAGTAGCCCGAAGCAATAAATGAACAACTGTCAACTTTCTGTCGAATTTTTATCCAGTCCTGTTGCCAAGAAGAGTTTTTCCTCATAGAGTCAGAACTGGCTACTGGTATTTACATTCTGCATTGCCACCTTCAAATAAAAAAAAAACTGGTTGTTTTCATATTCCTATAAGAACAGTTTGTGGCTCCAGGCAGTATTTTGCAGCGATGCAGACAGAGTGGGATGTCCTTCTTACTATATTAAAAAGCACAGTGTTTTGTTTTGTATTCAACCTGGCCTTCTGTTCTAGTGAATCCCCTTTACTTAAACCCAGCCCAGTCTGGCAGCCTTACATTGGATTTGTTCCACTAAATGTTTGCTGGTTCATTTAACAGCAAGATAAATTACCAGGATGTTGTTGATGTGGCTGACTGCGCTGCCGAGGTCAGGTCGGTGCAGTCAGCCCTGACGACCCTGTCAGGTGAAAAGTGTCCACATCCACATGGCACGATGAGATAGTTTGGTTTCATCCCCTTAATTTCTGTGTATAAAGCGCAAACATATTTACAGGCATGTAAAAAGAAAGCGCATAGCTAAATATAACAAATTCCTCATTTTTTCTCTTGCTCTCTCATATACCTCATACTGTGTTTTCTTTTTCTCTTCAGATCCTCAGTTCCTCATGTGAATTCTAATTATGAGTTTTTGTTCATGGCAGTCAAACTCAATATAACTGTGCTGCTCTAATCTGTTTCCTCCAGTGTCACTGGGTGTATCGAGCTTTTGAGGATGTGGAAAAGCTACAAAAAGAAAGAGGTGCAGGTGAGAAGGAGGAGATCGCTTTCAGCCCTTATCACGAGGATGAGAATGGCACCAATGGAACAGGTGAAACATAATGTTACATCCTCTGAAGTTGTTTATCGTAGTTACTGTCTCTTAATGCACACTCCCTTCAATTAATATATTGCATATATACTACATTTTTAAGATAGAATCACAATACTTCTTTCAGATGTAATGCCAGTTTCATTTGAGAAAAACTTACTGGAACATTAGTTTTACACGGTAATGTCCTGTCATATATGTCCTGTCAAGCTTGATGTTAAAGGAAAATCAGTTGCTGCCTAACCATTACATCAGAACGTTATGTTCCACATAGATTACTATTTTCAGATGACCTCTGAATTGGGTCCTTGTCACTGTGTCAGTAAAAAGTGGGTTCAGCTGTAGGTAATTTACTGTGGGTATGGAAAATTCTCGGTTTGAAAATTACACAAACATGTGCGATACACAGGCAGCACTTACAGGCGTAGGGTGTCATTGAGTAACATTCAGCGTACCTTTTTATACAGTAAGTGTCTCATTTTTCCTACAGTGCTGGTACATGTGACTGTTGTGCAGTACACTGTGTACTTTAAGTTTACTTTATATGTCAGTACTGAAGGGATTTATAATGTTTTCATAAGTCTATCCCAGGCTTTGGAGTTTTTGTTATACAAGCACATTTTGGATTTGCTAAGAACATTTAAGAACGTCACTTGAGCTCTGGCCAAAGTTATTTCAGTTTCTGTTGTTTGTATTCGTTTGTTTTCCCTCCCCTTTCTTGATGCTAAACTAAAACAGAATTATGCCTGAATGCATGTAAAGTGACTGTACTGAGGTATGAATATTTCGCTCCACAGACATCAAACTGGGAAGACTTTCCCTCTCCAATGAGCTGCCTCTGGTCAGTCTGACGGTAGATAACGTCCACCTGGAGCATGGTGTGGTCTACGAATACGTCAGCACTGCTGGCATCAAGAGCCACGTCCTGGAGAAGATGGTGGAGCCCAAAGGCTGCTTCAGCCTTACTGCTAAGGTAGTTATGGGAAGATGAGGTGATGCGTGACTCTTTTATGGTTAGAACTAAATTGAAAGTATGATGCAGAGGAGAGAATTTACCACGGGGTGTGCATCATATTTTCCTTCATTTATCAGCTAAATGTTGGACTGTCACTTTTTATTTTTATAGTAGTTGTTGACATGGCTTATATGTTCTCAGCCTCTGAAATATAACATCTCATGTATCACAGAACATCCCAACTTGGCAGTTCACCAATATGCGGGTCACTGATATTTGTTCAACTTGTACTATTATGCCATGATCTAAAAACAAGCTTTTTGGCCCTGCTGATAGCTTCAGTTGTTAGTATTGGAAAACCGACTGTTTAGTTGGACAAAAAAACACAGCTGCTTAGGTTGCTGCTGCCACAAATGCTATTTTTACTCTGATCTTAATCAACTAAATCAGCTTAGTGAACTTTTATTATAGAACTGATCCATCCTTACCCGTGTTTCTTGTCTGTACAGATCCTTGAGGCATTTTCTGGTGATGACAGGCTCTTTGTTCATAACTGCAGCCAGCTCATCTCCCAGAGCGACCGAGTAGTTTCCATGCCCCAGTACGAGTTCAGACATATCTGTGATACCAAGCTGGAGAGCATCCGACGGCGCATCAACAGCTATGAGCAGGTACTGAGACACACTTATACACTCTGTTGAACACACAGATGAATTGTCCGCTGCTCATTTATATTCAGTTTAAAACACAAATAGAAAAGTCTTCATCACAAATAGGGTAACTTAAAATCATAAATCACCATCATTCATTCTATATATCCATATTCATATCCTCACATTCATTCAAAAAAGATTTATCATCTCTCTTGTGATTGATTCTTACTTGTCCATATAGTGCCTGTCTGGTGTTATTGATGTCAAAATGATGACTTTTCCATTTTCAATACATCTATATTTGCCTTTTAAGCCACATGTCAGTATCTATTAAGTATATTCAAGTATCAAACCAACCACCTCATAGAGAATACAGCTCATCTGTATTGTGTAAAGCTTGACATTGAATAAGAGACACATTTGGAGTTCTTGTCCACAACATTAAATGTGTATTTTTCCATCACTCAACACAACAAGGACTCTATTAAAGTTTATGTTAGGTTATTAATAACGATTATGTCTCATTATCGCTACATCATATTTTCTGCCACGGTGGCCGTGTTCACTGAAAACAATCAGGGTTGTCAGTCATGAAAGCGTGTGCTTTCAATAAATGGTGTCTGTTTCCTGTTCCCATCTATTCTCTCCTTTTTCTCCTAGTTTGCCCAGGAACTGAGAAACAAGGTGTGGCCCTCCTTCAGGCAGGCCAACGTTCACACTCACGCACTGGGTTGCATGGACTTTGTTCCCACCAACTGCCATGTCAACCTGATGCAGGTCTCCTACCCCAAGATCATTACCTCTGCTGGCAGGACTTTCAGCATCCGCTTTGGGCGCAAGAACTCCCTGTTTGGTCTGGATCCTGACCAAGGTAGAGGACACACACACACACACACACACACACACACTCACACACACACACACACTCACACACTCACACACACACACACACACACACACACACACACACTCCTCTATCTGAGAAGATGTACAATCTTTGTCCCATATCCACCACTTAAGCTTAAGCATCACTGAGATCCATCCCTTTCATGATAATACAGCTTAACCCACTTAACACCAGCTCAGTGATCATTTTGACTAATTACCCTCTATGACCATTTAAATCCCACAGTGCAGGGAAGGGAATGCCAAGCCCAGCCTCCCACAGTAACCATAAGGTCTCAACAAGGATTCCCATAATAAATTAGATGAGTGGTTTGCCATTAAGACTCCATTAGCCCCAGGCCATGCTCATATTATTGACATGAGAAGTGAATGAATGATGTCAGCAAAGATGGCGCCTCCAGGCAGCCCAGGAATGTGTGCCGTTCAAGCGATGCTGCTACTGCAGGAGTCAAAGGGGAGAAAAAGGGAAACCAAATTGAGTGGAAGTGGAATGCAAAGCCAACAAGGAATCATTTCAAGAAGAGGGCAAAACATTCTTTATTCATAGATATAGAAAAAAGTATCTTACTTTCTGTCTACTGATTCATATAAATGAAGAGTCCCTGGGCCTGTCTGGTGAACTCCCTTTACTCTCAGCAAAGATGAAAATGCAATGCAGCTGTCTAGACAGCAGACAGTTAGCATCGCTTGCATTGTTCCGGGATGCCTCGTTCTCAGCTTTGCTCTCTGCACCAGCTGCCAGTCAGACATCTGCGCAGCAGTTGTAGTGACGAGATGTTCAGCCCTGATGCTTTTCAGCAAGCGCTCTGCCGGCTCAGTCAGCCAACAACCAATGAAGATGATCTTTAGTACTTAGTTTTTAGTGTTGTACACAATCTTTATGAAAAGTCTGAGGGACATTACATTAGGTTGTTAAAAAATGCCCTTTTTCAATGATTAACATAGGTTTAAAAAGGAATGTGTGGAATGTACATAAAAAGCATAAAGGCCTTTCTATTTAATGCTCATGTTTGCAAGAACTTAATCTGTCTACAGTTCTGGGATGTCTTAGGTTATTGCAGCTTAGTTTGGCTTTTAACCCAAGTAAACAGTTTTGCATCCTGCTCTCGCTGCGCATATCAGTTGCATAAGTGCCCTTTAAGAAGTTGTTTTTCATCAAATCCAAATGGAGAACAGACAAGAGTGTTACTTTATGGAGTTGAGCATCTGGGATAGATATAATTGTCAGAGAGTGAAGTCTGTTTCACTCATCCAGTGCTAACTTATTGTTTCCTCTCCTCTCTTCTCCTCTCTTCTCCTCTCTTCTCTTCTCTTCTCTTCTCTTCTCTTCTCTTCTCTTCTCTTCTCTTCTCTTCTCTTCTCTTCTCTTCTCTTCTCTTCTCTTCTCCTCTCCTCTCCTCTCCTCTCCTCTCCTCTCCTCTCCTCTCCTCTCTTTTCCTCTCCTCTCCTTTAGCACAACTAAACCCCATGTCCCACACCCAGCATTGTGTGACCAGCATGGGATCTCCTTCCTGGAAATGTTCTGGCCTGGAGGGTGAAGAGCCAGATGGCAATGGGGAGGAGACCATGGATGGAGGCGAGGGGTTGATGGACGGGCGACGGAGTGGCCATGGAGAAGGGGGTTTGAGCTTCCTGCTCAAACAGGAAGACACAGAGACCCAGGACTCCTACATTCAGTTGTATAGCCGCCTGGATGTCGCTGTTAGAGAGATGAAGCAGTATGTGGCTCAGATTGATGTGTAAGTGTAACAGTTCATATTAATCCTGCATAACTGAATACTTTTGAGCCTCATTTTAATGTAAATATGTATGTTATTGTTCCATCTTTGAATGGCATTTCTTTTTGCCTGTTCCACATCATTCTCTTATCTCTATCCCCATGCCAAGTGTCATCTGTCAAATAAAAAGTGTTTACTCATATCCATTCAGACAATATTTTCAGCTCATACAGCTACCGCTATGATCAAATATTGGCATTCCACTGGTGTTTATATGTGAGTAGACTATTTTCGTAGCCTTCATGGTGACATTTAGAGATCTTTGCATAAAAAGCTAGGAGCCGTTATCCCCACAACAGCCTCCCGAGGCTGTTCGTCAGCTTCTCTTTGTCTGTCTGCCCTTTGCCTTGTTTAAAGCTGGGGATTTACAAAAGGAACATTCTTCAGGCCCAAAATATTTATGGGTCGGGCCCAGTTCAGGAACAGGGAGTGAGGCCAGAATAACATCAAGAGAAAGAGACACATATTGTGTGTGTGTGTCTGTGTGTATGTGTGCTGAGGAAGGGGTTTGACAATGAATGAACTGATGTGTTTGATTGTAAAGTCGTCTATGCAGGGTGTATTGTAATATAAATATATGGTAAGTATGATAGTGTCTTGACAGTATTTAAATGATTTAATGTCTATACTCTAAAGCTATGGCATTTTAAAATATTTCAAAATCACAAATCCCTGTATGCCGAAAGTGTATTTTAACATTCCTAACTTGGACACTATTACTCATATTTAGTTGGAAATGACATTTTTGTTTTCAGATCACATTTTTTAAAATGACACTTCTTTTTTTCATTCAGCCTGTTGTCATCTATAACGGAGCCCACACAGCCACAGGGGGAGGGTGGGGAGCCTCCTGTCTATGAGCCAAGTCAGCCACCCTCTCTGGCCCCATGCGAGGATGGCAGCGACCAGGACAAAGCGGAGCAAGGTGGCATTAAAAAGGTTTGCTTCAAGGTGAACGACGAGGACCAGGAGGACTCAGGTCATGACACCATGAGCTACAGGGACTCCTACAGGTAATTGGTTAAAGAGTGTCACTGACAAATCACACAATTTCTGAGGTAGCTCAACTTGAAATCAAACTGTAACCTGGTCATGGAGAAGGAAAGACCAGAGTAGCTTAAAACTTAGAAAAGACCATCGACAATCAATTTCAATTAATTAAAATCAGATTGTCATGCTTCTTTTCTCAATAAAGCTGCCTGCTAAAAAGCACAATTAATTGTTTAGATTGGAGGACAATCTTATATATCTCCTGACATAAAAGTAGCATCTTTACAAAAAACAAAAAGGGAGATGTGGGGACACCCTTGTCTCACACCTGGATTTCTCACTACGGAATCTATAAAACATGAACAACATTCAAACTCACTCCTTTCTTCACTAACCCTTAATGCTACTCATTTCCCCTCTTCGGAGGCTACAATTCATTCCAGATGTTGGTATTTTAACTTGAGATCGAGGGCTAAAAATGACTTCAAAATGTTTTGGTCAGATCTGGTTATGTCATTTGCTTGTTGTGAGTTCATTCAGATGTTACTGTGTGTGTGTGTGCGTGTGTGTGTGTGCGAGAGAGAGAAAGTGTGTGTATGCACGGTCCACAGGGCAGTGCTCCACTGAGCCCCACCCTCCACCACCCACTAAGATGTAGTTATTGGTTGTTGGTGTGGTGGGCTGGTGTGTAATAGAGCCAAATGTTTGGGGCGCGGCCTCCTCAACAACTCTGTCATTAAGGCCTGGCCACGCCATGTGAAACGCAACTACCTCATCACAATAAAATGTAAAGGAAAATGTACGTGGTTGTATGTCTGTGTGTATATACGCACACACACACACACACACACATACATGGTTAAGTGTTTCATCCAGAATTTGAAGCCTATGGGGGGAAAAAAAACCTCTGTTCAAGGTAGTCGTAAAAGGCTACAGAGAGAATGTGGATGAATCATCCCACTTGTGAAATTTTGGATGTGATTAGAAGTGCTACTGTGTTTCAGGGGTGGGTGGTGGATCTGTTTTTTTTGAGTACTGTTGAGAGATTCAGACATTAAAGCCTGAGGTGGTGACAGACCACAACAGGGCTCAACAGTTGGAGGTCACTGGCTGAGTACAGCCTGTTAGGAACATAATGTGAGAAATAGCACAGTAGAGACTAGCTTCTACACACACACACACACACATACAGAGACAGGGGGTCAAAGACAGAACATACAGAAATAGTGAAGGAGAGAATACTGTGTGAAGAAATCATAGTTGAGTAGTTTCTGTTCCAAGCTTCAGTACATCGTGTCTGTCGTAAATCTTTGGCTGTCAAGTGTGAATCATGTGTGTGTGTTGCCCAGTCGAGACCTTTTGTCTTGTATCTAGACATATTTAGAGTGCGTCCAGGTCCAGCTGAGACAGATTACAGTTCACTCCAGACATCAGGGTGCATCTCAAGTGACAACCTAGGATTGATCTTCCTTCCTCGGTTAACATGCCAAACGGTCCAATGCACATCTCCTCTTTCCTCAAACAAGGGGACAATCAAAATCAAAATAATATACACTGACATCATTTCTTGGCTTCCTTAGACAAACAAAATTGCTCAAGATATTACAAGATATGACACTTACTGACAGTACATGCACTGATTTATAGATATATGGAATTTTACGTCTTACACACACAGTGCAACAGCAACAAAGACTATTCTAATGCACCAACATCCCCCTTTTTAAAAAAAAAACATTTTAATTAGCTGAGTAGGTGCTCAGATTTTCACTGTGCACTTGGTCAATACTATCCATTAACACCACACTCAGAATTGAAGTGATTTTAGTCCTTTTTTATATTTTACAATTTTCCACTGTGAGTACTACATATAGTAATGGGCAGTATGCAAATTAGACACAACTACAGTTTAAGAAGGGGCCTCAGAGGAAGGTGTAAATGAATTGGTAGCTGGGAATCCAAAGTGTTCTCATTGTGTTTATAAGTGCATTCTCATCTGTTTTTAGAGCTTTGAATACATTACTCAGTACAGTATATATAATAATGTAAGTGTGAACAAGAACTGTGTGTGTGTGTGTGTGTGTGTGTGTGTGTGTGTGTGTGTGTGTACTAAAAGCAGGATAATTGTCACAGTGGTGCTCACACTTTTGGCAGGAGGTATGTGAGGCTAAATTTGGAAATCATCTTGTGTGTGTGTGTGTGTTAGTGTGACGTGGAATGTGTTAGTCTCTGAATTCAGCCGGAAAACACAAGGGAAATAACACAGGACAAATATGGGGCAAAAATTGTGTGTTTTATTAGTCAACAAATAAAAAGAAAAACAATGAGAGGACTGAAGTATGATAAGAGAAAGTGAAGGAGGCACAAAGTCAAATTACTATGGGTGTATTGTGGTGTGTTTGTGTGTGAATAAAACCCAACGGATAATCCAAGAAAGTGTTTGTTATATTAACTCTCTTCCCACAATTGTAATTACTAGTCTCTCCCCCCCCATACCAACACATACACACACACACACACACACACACATTAAGGACCACAGAATAACTCGGCAGGTGACATCCACCCCCAAACTCCACCGCTTTGTCATCCAGCAAAGCCGGGTAATAGCAAAAGACGACAAAGGCAGTGTTGTCATTTTGGAGTTCGTAGTCCCTCGTAGGCCATTTGTCATGGTAATTCAGCATGTGAATCATTCAGAGCTCCTCTGAGGGGATTGGGAGTGTGCTCACTTGAAGCAATGTATAATTTGAGCCACATAAATCTTCCACATGCTCCCGGTAATAATGTTGAATCACAGACATACGACTATAAATACCAAACTAAGACATTTTTATAAAACTGTCTCAGAAAGGCAGAAATATTGTGCACACATCAACATTGGGGAATACTCTTACAACTGAGCTACAACACACTGGTAGCTTGTAAAAGAACATGTATCAATAAAAGTGTCTGTTTCAATAGATGAGCTCCATTTCACTTTTTAAGTCTAATGCATCTTATCAGTTAAATGTTTTGGACTCTAATGTAGCTACAGTTTACTTAATGTTTCTCTGTGTAAACCAGTAGTAGTTGTTGCTGTGAGAAGCTATTTGATTACCTTTGGCCTCACAAACTGTAAATCAGAAAAGACATTTACAATCAGAAGGATTATTTGGCAGCATAATTACAAGACGCAGCCTTCCAAATTCTCTCTGTGGTTTAAGAATGGAATGAAGCCCATCGCTTTATGTTGCATTTTAACTGTGTGTGTGTATTTTATTCCAGTGAATGCAACAGCAACAGAGATTCAGTCCTCTCCTACACCAGTGTGCGAAGTAACAGCTCTTACCTGGGGAGTGATGAGATGGGATCAGGTACAGAAATGAAAGCAAATGTAGTTTTTCTTTTATTGCACTTTTTTTCTCTCTGCATGATATTTGTTTGTCTCCAAAAATGCTCTTTATGCATTTGATGTTCATCCAGAAGACCTCTTACTGCCATAACGTCCTTTCATCTACAGTGACACACTTTCTATTGCTTTGGCTCTGTTCTCAAGCTCATTGTATCTTAAGTGAAACAATGATCATTTCAGAGCCAACACAAGAAAAACAAAAATGTGCCATTGTCCAAACAGACAGCACCATAACTAAGTGAATTCAGCACAAACAACATAAGCTAGAAAGACAAGAAATAATGGGTGTTTGCATAAGAATCAAAAAGTGCTTGCCAACCGCTTTAATCTGTGACAATGTTCATATGTCTTGCTTTCCCAATGCCAAAACAAAAAATAAATTCACATATTTCTCGGAGGTGACTGGTCAGATATTTTAGACACAACATTTCATAACTCCCACAAGCACATTTTTGTGCATTGAGCCAAATATTTGTTCATTGCTGTTTATCATGTCGTTAAATCTCACACAGCCTTTTAAAGAGAGATCTAACATGTAACTTGATTCATCAGAATGTACACAAAAAACTTAGTTAATAAACTTAAAATATGTTATCAATCTAACACTTTTTTTTCCTGCCAGGGGATGAGTTGCCTTGTGACATGAGGATTCCTTCAGATAAACAGGACAAGCTGCACGGCTGCCTTGAGCATCTTTACAACCAGGTAAGTTGTGGGGGTTCGGTTTGGAGCAAGCTTCTAGATTTAGGTTTGCAGAAGGAGTTAACCAAACCTTGTCCTTGCATACTTTGTGCTTGATCTGAACTTGTATGCTAATTCCAGTCTACTAATTTTAAATGTAGCGATACATTAAAACCTTAATTCTAAACTACACAAACACATGTGGACCAACTAAGATAAGCCAACGCTAAACTCAGCCAAAATGTTCAAAACTACAAAATAGTGAAGAAAGCAAGAAAACACACAGAAACACACGTCAGTGTTAGAACCATTCGGAACAGATGATTGTGATAGTAATCAGTCAACATCTGGGCTGAGTTACCTCATGGAGCTCTCTGTCCTCTGGTCAGATCCTAGTTTTCTTTCTCATCTTTCATTTGACCTCCTTTCTTTCTTCTTTCTCCCTCTTTCTTTCTATGACACACACGCACACACATAGACTTGTACTGATGTACTGATACGTAGACATCCATCCGTCTTTTCCTCTCCTCTTACCAACATTTGATGTCCTTTGACTCTCCATGGGGTGCTCCCACATTGGCTGCTGTAGTTCTTTCCACATGTAAACAGCAGCTCAGGGGGCCTGCAACACAAGCTTTGTTGTTGGTAGACCAAAGCCAGAAGCAATCACAGAGTTATGTGTTAGTGGGCATGTGTATATATTTGAACTGCACAAAAAGAAAGGGAAAGGAGTAAGGGTAGCTGGAAGACAAAGGGAAGAAAGATTTGTAGAATATGAGGGGTGGCAGAGAAATCCTGTGTGTGTGTGTGTGTGTGTGTGTGTGTGTGTGTCTTTCTAACTTTGAGAGAACCAGTTTAGATGAAAAACAGCATTGTGAGATACATTTTTGTCTTGTGAGAGCATTTTAGCTGGTCCTCACAACTACAAAGGGCAATTTGAGGGTTAAGACTTGTTTTTAAGGTTAAGGTTAAAGTTAGCATTGGGTTTGAATTCAGTTTAGGTTAGGTTATGTCAATGAGTGTCCTCCATAAGGATACAAAGACAAACATCTGTGTGTGTTTATTTGTGTACACAGGTTGAATCCATCAACAATCTACTCAAAGGACTTGTCATGACCAAGGCTTGTGAGGAGACCAAGTACTTTAACTCTGGCCACCACCAACCAGGTACATGTTTGTATCCTGTGTTTGCATGTGTGTGTGTGTGTGTGTGTGTGTTTTGGTCTTGTCTTGCTTCTGTTAAAACAGCCATTACACACGCACTCACGCATTCCTGTTTTTTGTTTTTTTGTTTTTTTGTAAACAGAGTTTCGTCATGCAGAAGACTGGACTTCGAGTTGTCGTGATATGATCAAGAAGAACATCCAGGAGGACCCTTGGAACCTACCCAGCTCCATCAAAACCCTGGTGGAGACCCTGCAGAGACGTGCGGATGGTTAGTGGAACACACACACACACACACACACACACACACACACACACACACACACACACACACACACAAACGTACATGTGATCATATACAGTTACAATCAGTCTCTAAATCTTGTTTTCCTTGCACCTCCACAGATGGAAAGAACCAGCTTCTCCTGGCTCTGCTCAAGTGCACAGGTAGGGTAACATGTCAGAAACTAAACACACAAATAGAAACCAGCTCATATTTAGAAGAAAGCTGTGTTGCATAATCAAACCAGATAGAACCCAGTTGTAATTTTCCATAAAATTTCCAGAAGAGATGTTAAAACCGGCTGTGCAATCACTCAGCAGAACTCAGTCCTCAAGCAGCAGGATAGGTCTCATAACTGCAGTCTTTTAAATGATTCCACCAGTTTTGGGCTCTGTGCAAATGAGATCATCCATCATATGAAAATACAGCCAGTTCTACATCAGGACATCTGCAGGTCCTTAAAACATCTTTTAGAATGATTGAATTAAAAAAAAGTGATTTATCTCAAGTGTCAAGAATATATTGTCTTTGGAATTTTTCAACATTTAACGAGGTTATGATTTTATTATCTTTAGTTTGTCACATGGCTGTGAAACAATGTATGCCCACTTTTGCAGCCTGATATAAAAGCCAAATACTGAGCAAGTTTTAATTTCTTTCCCATAAAATTATATAGTCGTAAAAACTCTTTCAGCAATGTTTTCCATGTTGAGGCCAGTTGCTGTATATTTGTACAGGAATGAGGGTTGGTGTTAAAGCATGTGATGCTCCAGTCACTTTGAACTGTGCTCAGTAGCATATCGTGCTAGTTAATGTGAGTTATCCTCTCAGGGGATCTGGGATAATGGGGCACAGTTTATGTACTGGAGCCAACTCCAGGACATGTGTAATGAGGAAGGTCAGGTTGGCAGGTTGGGAGGCTGGGACACATAACCCTCTCTGCCCACTGACCTTCTCAGCTTTTTCTCCTACACCTGTCTTCCTTTGCATCCCTTTCATTTGGACTCCCCTCTTCTTCCCGTAACCTTACCTCCTTTTATAACCCCTGAACTTCCTCTCTTTATAAAATTTTCCCTCTCCCACACCAGACACATCTTTACAACTGCGGAGGGATGTGATCTTCTGCCAGGCGGCGACGGGCGCCCTGTGCACGTTGGCCGAACAACTGCTGGCGGCGTTGCGATCGCGATTTAACAACGCTGGCGAGTACCAGGAGGACGGCAAGGAGACCAGCCGCAAGTGGCTAGAGCAGATATCAGCCATCGGTGTGCTGCTGCACTTCCAGTCCACGCTAGCACCACACCTGGTGAGGACTTATTTACTGCTTTCATTTGACAAGTAGGGCAAACCCACTGTATGAGATAGCTGCATCATTTAGATGTATTTTTTGCACAGGATGTTGTGTGTGTTCCTAAATTAAGTCCTTTGGGTCTCCATGGTTTTCTAGCCATGCAGCTGTCTTCACACAACTATTAAAAACTGTCTTCCTGGTGCAACTTCTGAGCTCTCTTTCTCTCCCCTGGCAGAAAGAAGAGCGGACCATGCTGGAAGACACCAAGGCGGCCCTGTTGGACTTGGACAAAGTCACAGTGTTCTTCAAGCCACTGGAGGATGAGTGTCTAGTCGCAAGTAAGAAACTCCATCAACAAAGACTGACTTGGCCCATTCAAACCAGACTGCTGGTAATGAGCAGCTGTATGGTTTGACCAACTCTGAATAAAGTTCCATTATGTGTATGTATGGTAGCTATTGAGGGTGAAATTGCCATTTTGCCGTTGCAGATTTCATTTTCTTTTCAGAGGAGAGCTGTTGAATGAGGAGCTAAAACAACGCTATAATGGTGCTATAAATCATCTTAAACAAGGGCAGGGCATGCAGTCTCTTAAAGTCCTTGTTGTCCTTGTATCACCGATAAGATGGTCCCTTCCTGACATGCTGTGTGGGGCTTTATGTCAACTTTAGTGCTACTTTGAGACACATAAAATACTCACATATATTTCAGTAATATACACAAACAATACATTTAAATACTCATGCACATATATATTAGTCCTGAAACAAAATGCAGTATGTGCTGTTCTGAAGAAATACTCTTTTGGAACATGAAGATGGTAAATTGACATTGTTGCCTCCACTTAAGGTCAGAACATTTATTTCATAGGAAGCATTTCAAATACAATGGTGTACAGCAGCTGTTTCCCACGAGGCAGCACCCAGGTTGCTCATAGTGAGCATTATTAGCATCTTGACATGACTGTGAATACAAAGTTCAGCTCACAAGCGTATTTGTTCCATTAATAACCTCAGTATCTGTATTCACTGAAAGCCACCAGAGGTCTTAGCTGATACAAAGGACGACTGCATCCTGAATCAGTTCTCTTTTCAGCACCTTCAATATGGTCAGCAGAGATTGCAGCTCAAAGGAAAACACCAACATGCACTTCCCATTCTAGGAGGTTAAGTTATGGACGAGGCAGGGATTTGCTATTCCAGGTTAGCACTCAGCAGCATATATTGTGCAAAAACAGCATGCAAACGAATGCAGGCAGAAGCACCCTTTGACTCAAGCACACTTTATATTTGTCTTATTCATGACATAAAAGTAAGACAGGTATGTAGAGTATATACAGAGATTTCAGACTCAAGGCTACCATCATTTACCCATTCATCTCCTATACTTGGATATGACTTAAAAAATAATTTTTACACAGACTGCTTTGCTGACGTTGCACTTTCAGTTGTAGTCTGCTGCAGTGCAGGGAGATGCTTTTTGGCGGCAGCGATCACTGCACAGTATTGATTTCTTAACATGCACAGTGAGCTGGGAGCCATAGGTAGAATCATGTAAGCACCACAAAGTCTGAGGCCCCAGAGTTCAGTCTGAAGCATCACAGCCAATTCCACAGGATTATGGCTTGATGGGTTCTCCAGGAAAGAGTGCTGACCCTAGAGGTCGCTCAGTAAAGGTCATTTTTTCTATTTTAACTGCTAGAGTGCCACATTCAGAAAATGTTAGACGGGAGTCAGCTTAAGACTTATGAATTATTACTTGCCATGTATTATTTGTAGAATTAGAAGAAGGCACCGATCTGCTAATAAATGACCCAGTAATAACAAAATCCTTAAAAACAGTTTTTTTAGGTTAGCCAGCTGCTGCTGCTGCTACATTAAAAACATCTTGCAGACATAACATCATGTGTATGCAGATTTTCCTAATATGACTAACACAGAAAAGAACCAGAGTTAAATTTAATACTATTGACATTTTTTCCGTTACTGTGACACAACTGAGGAAAATCCTGAGACATTCTGGTTTCTCCTCTTTCTTTTCTGGCAGGATGGAGCGTCTGATATACCTGCAGTGATTGTGGTTTTAAAAAGAACAGTTATGTAAAAATGATTTGAAATGATGGATGGTGGTCTCTAATGCAGCATTGCTTCTTTTAATTGCTTCGGGAAATCTGTATAATAAACATAAACAAAGAGTTGAGCTTCTGGCTGTGGCAAATATATTAGCAGATGTACATATTCATGCACATCGTCTATTATCTATGTATGAAATGGTTTGCAAAACAAAATAAATGTAACTAACAGATGTAGCACATTTCACTTTGTAGATGTCTATTTGGAGTTATCAAAGGTACCTTCACAGCACTTTACAATACAGTATTGTTAACTTCTGTCCTGTCTGTGTATGTCCATTACAGACACACCAGTGTGCTACCAGGTGGAGGGCAGCCGACAGGCCCTGAGGGTCACCCTGTACCTGGACAGCTGTCACTTCAGTGAGCTTCCCACCCGGCTGCAGAATGGAGGCAGCCTCAAGCTTCAAACTGTCCTCTTTACCAGAGGTAAGCAACTGGGAAGACTGGGACTGAGAAACTGGAGCAACTGCAAGGGTTTAAGATCAGTGGTTAGAGCGTAACACAACAGTGGCAAGTAGAGCTGGGCATTGTTTCCTTAAAGTGCTGTGACCGAGTTCCACGAACAAAGCAATCTTTTTTTGTCTCAATATCTTACTTAGTATGACATAATTTCCTCTTTAACCATTTTAACAAAATAAGCCTTATTGTCTTGACAAAAACAGCTGCACATGAATATAAGATCTAATTCTGTATAAAATAATGCTTTAAAATACAGGAGATACACAACTGATGAAGAGTCTGACCACACATCGTCTTTGAATACGTATCTCACCGTTTTAGTCAATTGAGTCAAATTCAGAGAGTCATTTTGGACAGGAATCACATGTGCATGTACGATAATCATTTAAAAACACTCTTAATGCTTCATGGAGCCTCTTAGACGCTCGCACATGTTCATTTCCCGATAGCTTTATGTGTTTTGTATTAAGTTAGACTGAGGCCTTTTATAAGCCATTTCCTCCGCCTTTAAGTTCTCCTCTACTGCCATGCTCTTTGTAGTTCTCCATCAGTCTCAGTTGGCTTAGTATGAATAGTTAGCATCATGCCTGTCTGCCAAATGGCCATTAATTTTTCACAGACAAGTGCCAGTTGGAACACTTATCAACTGAGAGAGCTCATATTGTTCTCATGTACTTCAGTGTGGAAGAAAGTGCTGCAACACTGCTTCAGTCATGCAGATATGTGGATGTACATCACCACCTAGTGGAAAATAGTCTTTACTGCAGGTTGGGGAGAAGTATGAGGCACCATGTGATCTTGCAGATGCTGAAGTTTGTGTATGTGTGTGTCCATATCCATTAGCATCATATGTCGTCTCATGGATGAAAAAAAACGTATACAGGGAGGACATTTTTCAGCAGTTTACTGTTTGAAAATATTATTTTAAAGTTAGGATTAAATTTAAATATTGGATTTGATGGATTTCAGAATTAAAATAAGGACAGTGTTTATATTAGTGAAAGGGTATAATGATTATGTTTAAAGTGGTGAGGGTTAATGTTCAGGATCAGAGAATAATCTGATCCTAGATATGTGTGCCTGTGTGTGTGTGTGTGTCTGTGTGTGTCTCTAAATTCTCCCTCCCTGTTTTAATCCAGCACTGGAGCGTCCAGAGGGAGTGTCCCAGCAGGAGTACAGCACCACAGAAGAATTCCAGCAGCGCATCAACGCTGTCTCACTTGAGAAGGTCAAGGCCTACTACCGCAGACTCAGGTACGCTATGCTACACTGCATCACAGCCCTCCAGTGGCTTACTCACTAGCGCTCAGGATATTTTTCACCTTAAAGGGAGAGTTCACCCTGTGGTGGTGTTGCATAAGCAAGCAGAAACTGTGCTTCGATTGCTGTTTTACTTTTTTACTTCTTTTTTTTTAAACTATTGTCAAGGTCTAAGATCTTTGAAGGTGAGAGCTGCATCATTTATCCTGTATCGTTTGTCTTGAACAAAGCTCCACACAGTCTTACAGGGTAGCATTCATAGGATTTTTGTATATGAAGTTTGGAGTATTAATTCTTCAATCATGTTTAAAAACTCAGCTTCAACATAGAAGAATCTTTACAGACATTTTATGTAATATTTTGCAACAAAAGGAAAGATTTGCTAAACCAGCTTGGATATGAACTTGTTTTAAAAAGTGTTCTAGTGGAGGATGATGATTATTTATGAAAATCTCAACAACAAAAAAAAAAGATCATATTTATAACTATCATATTTGTTGCAAGATGTCACCAAAATCTAAATGTTTACAGTAACAACTCATGTATATTTATTGTATTATTTATTTATATTTTTATATATTTATTTATGATTATTATTATTTGTCTGATTTACAGAGCTGCATATATGATTGCATGTTTCTGATTTTCATCTATTTCTACTTCTGTTGTTATTGTTATTGCACTGTAACATTTTTACATTTTTAATAGCCTGTTAATGATATGGTTGTGATTTCTTATATGTGTGTTAATTCCCAGGAAGGCTTATGCAGCATCAATAAATTATGATATAATGTACTGTAGCAGATGCATATTCTATATAGTGAAGCACTCTGCAACTGTAGATGACTCAGCTCTCACACAAAGTGAGTCAGAGGAGTTGAATCTGTAGATTTTCAAACCAGATGAAGAGTTTAAAAAAAAACTGAAATAGAACTGTTTTTGTCCCAACAGAGCTTTCTATTTGGAGAAGTCCAATCTTCCTACAGACTCAAACTCCACAGCTATGAAGATTGACCAGGTAAATATACACGTATTCATATATGTTTACTGCGGTCACAGATTGTGTATATTACAGTGTGCCATGTTACTTATATCCTGTTCTTGTAACTGTAAGTACATCTGTATATAATGTTGTGACTGAATATAAATGCAAGCACAGATACTGGGCCTTGAAGTTAGAGATCTTCAACCAAGCATTTCAAAAGTAAGATGAACTGCTATCCTGTTTCCTCCACTGGAAATCCCCACTAGCTCGTCAAGACCCCCCCCCCTCTCTCTCCCACACACATTAACTCAAACTAACCCCAATACTTCAACATTATCAACTGCTTCCATTTGAACCTCTGCAATAATTAGAATAGAAAGAATATTTTAGTGTCCCAAACTGACTGTAGCGTAAATAGATTCCAGTGATTATAACTGAATAGAGCATAGTATCAATATCTAGAGCCTTATCCACAGGTTTAAGTTGTCTTTAAAATGGGAGAGTGCAAAGAGTCAAACCTCTTTGTGTGGTTTTTAATGGATTCACTCTGTTTATGCTGGTGCACCATCCTAACAAGTCAGTTACTCTGTTTAGTCTTGTGTTGAGTATTAAAATCTATCAAGTGCTATCATGTGAGATCATTTCACTTGTTTTGTATACAAATACATTTATTCAAATAAAAAAAGTGGTAAGTGCCAAGTGGAAAATACTACCTTAATTCCATATAGAATCCCTTGTCAAAGAAATGACCAGAACTGGTGAAATTTTAGAGAAAACGAATGACCTTTTTTAAAAAATGTAAGATTTTAGCACTCAATACTAGTCTACATGACTTGGTAAGATGGCCACTTTTGTGATATTGCACTGTATCTTCTTGTTAGAAGTCCATTTAAGCCTTCACCTTCTCCTCCTCACAGCTGCTGCGACCCCTCAACACATTGGACGACCTTTGCCGGCTAATGCAGTCCTACGTCAACGTGCGCTCCAGCACCCAAGCCCACCCGTCTGGTGTCAGCGTGCTGTGTGTGTCCTCTGAGCTGTGCAACCGCCTGGGAGCTTGCCACATCACCATGTGTGACACAGGCATGCAGAGGTCAGTCTGGCACCATGCCAACACTGTAATACTGCTAGTGTAGTATCACTTGTCAGCTGGAATAAAGATTAACACACTGCAGAGTGGATGACATGCACCACTGAACCTCAAAAGTGCAGCCTTATCTAACTGTCTGAATTAATTTCAAGGTGTCCAGCAGGTGCGCATATGGACAACCCCATTAATGCGTGTTTGTTACACACAGCGCTGACCTTTTGGCTTTTTTGTTCTTTGCAGATCTACCTTAAGTGTGACACTGGAGCAGGCAATGATCCTAGCCAGGAACCACGGGCTCATGCCGCGCTGCATCATGCAGACCATGGACATAATGCGCAAACAGGTAAACTAAGGACCAATGGAGTCCTTTAGGAGGTTGTAATGTCATAACATACTGTAACCTTAACCATAGCATGATAAGATCATATCAACACAACACAACATTTAAAAAAAATCAGTAAATGATAATTGAATTGCCCTCCACCAATTAGAGAACATATATAGAAGAGTAACTTTTGTGATCAAAGGTTTCTCTCTCTACATCTTTACCACAAAGTCTTGCCGCATGAATATCTTTGTGGCTTAATCTGTCAACTTGTGGTTGTGTTAGATCTCCTCACTTGCTGTAAATGTTCAGCCTGTCAGGCCAATTGAGCTAACTGCAATGTGGTTATTGTGGGTACAATATGTTTATAACATGTGTTTTCTCTCCTACCAGGGCGCAAGAGTGGAGCTCTCTGCTAAAAATCGCATGGTAATGGACCAGATGCCTCCGTCAGCCCCAAGGTACTGTATAAAACCACTTCCAGCGCCCTCTGCCCATACCATTCACAGATTGTACCATTTATGGTCGCAGATGAAATGGATTTTCCTCATTTCAATTTTTCTTCTTCAGGCTCTTCAAGCTGTGTTTGCCACCCTCAGACGGAGAGCTTTAAGAAAGCCGTCACTTCAGAGAACTCATCAGAGAGAGGGTGAATGTGGAAAAGGAAGATGTGATGAAAGATGACAGTAACAACACCGCTTTCCTTCCGAGAGACACTGCAGGTGGAAGGAACCTTGTTCCCTTCAATGCCCCAGTGACACAGGGATCATTCCAGCATGGATACCACTCGAGTCTTCAGTGCACTGTACAGGCTAACTCCCCCAGCTCCACAACACTGTACAGACTGCTATTGTCAGTTATCTGGGAGAACCTGAAGCTCAAGAATAATCATTTAGTGTTATTCTGGGAAGCCTCAAGGATTAGTATTACCGCTTGGGCTGTCTGTCCATATAGACACATACAGACACATACACACAGCTGACATAAACAACTCAATAACTGATGCAAAATATTCACAAGATAAACGAAAAGGACATGCTTTTGTGAAGACATCCACAATGATGATGCTCATAGCTGAGCTTTTATTATTAACTGGATTAACCAAACTACCTGTAGCTGACTGTCATCATAAATGCAGATGTTATCCATTTTTGCCTTGGACTGCAACTCCGGAGAGCTGTCTCTTTGTCTGTGTGGCCTGGTGTTCCCCAGGGCTCAACGTTTGGACCCCATGTGAAGTAGAATACTTGAATGCCCTTGTATTCTTGTATGATAGCTGGCTGAGTAGAAGCAGAAAGTTAAAGAATAGACAGAGGGATGGAAGTAGGGATGAGAGGGACAGATGTAAAGATTGATGGTATGGGGCTGCTTTTTCTTCAGCCCATTGCATGTGGTTACTGTGCAATTACTGTAGGTTTAGTGTGAGTACTATATTACTGCACTATATGAAGGATAGTTATTTATTATATCTGGAAGGAGTGTTTTTATCCCTTACTCATGATATTATCAGGTATTAAAGAATCTAAAATCATTCCAGCCAACATATTGAACAGTATTTAAAGGACCAATGGCATGCCATTTTTTAAACATAACTGCTTGTGTATTTCATTTTATTTATGTGTATGAAATTTGATTATGTCAGGAAGTGTTACATTAATTTTCAGGGAACGCAACGGAGGGAGGTCGAGCAGAAGCTAGCTAATCAGAATCTGGGGAAGGGGAAGCTAAAGCAAACAATACACAGCTGTTTGTCAATAAGCAGCCGAGTCAACAGGTTGAGAATATTAAAACATTGTTAAATAATTAATATATTAATGAATGAAAAAAGTGTGCTAGTTGAAGGATTTCCTTCTGTTAACTTGGACATTATGTTTATTTTTAAATTGGCGTTTAAGTTTCTCTGGACTGTCGTAGTTACTGTAGGTATTAAAATGAGCACAATGATTGGTCCACTCAAGTTGCAGTGTTAGCAAAAAGTACTGTAAGGAGTTTTTAATGGATGATGTAAACAAAGGGATCATTTCAGGACTGAAAAACAGTAACCTTATATTACTGAACATTTCAATTGTTTTGTAAATACAAACTGTAATGATATCTGAGGAAAAAGATAGCAGCAGCAGAGTAATGTTATAAATTAAGTTGGATTATTTTTATGGAGATAATATAGTATATAAAATTTAAATCTTTTTTTTTTGTTTTTTTGTTTGAAGAGAAGCTGTTTCTCTTTGCTGAGTGTAACCTCACTTACAACTTGTTTTTGACTGTTAAAAAGGTTTGACATGTACTTCAAGAATCTGACATTCTACATTCATTAGGCAGATCACTTAGTCCTTTTTTTTATTTATTTAAAAGCAGTCTGGACTCGAATGAGCATGTTGGAATTGTCTCTACAAATCTCTCCACACTATCATGGCCACTCAGTTGGCGTACTGTAAGACTCGGTTATTCTCATTTCCCACATCCGATTCAAATCAGAGCCTTGACTCTGAATGCAGCATTAGTTACCATAACCTGGTTTTAAGTGTGTGTTACAAGTTTTAAATTAGCTAATGACTGCAGCATGTTGGTGTAGCTGGACAAACAAACAAATGTCACTGATTACACTTTTATTTACATTATTCTAATGTTTCATTATTGTATATACTTTATTTGCAAATTTATGTTGCTTGAAAATAACTGTACAAAGGATTTTTGTTCAATCTTTCTAAAATGATCATTGTGAATGCAATCTTAACAATCTAGTAAATAAAATGTTCACAGTATGGTAATGACTTTCAGTGAAGCAGTTGCTGTTGCCCGGTGATGAGCCCGCAGACGACGTGATGCTCTAATGTTTATCTTGTGATTTTCTTGTTTGTGTCCTACACGTGTTTATGTGTCTTAGTCTACGATTTCACATGAATGAGTCAAAAGGAGGGGACACTGGAAATGATCACAGCTCCATGCCTACACACATCATATTAAGAGGCTGTGACTAAGTGCTACTGAGAGTAAACACCAGGTCTTCTCATTGAACTGGTTTCTTTCTTTCCAGTCCATTTACTCATACTTTTGCATCAGTGCATAGATAAGGTCTTCCATCACATCCTCCTTCCCAGCTAACCTGATGCTTATCATGGGGCAATTGAATTCTCTCATCATACTTCATACATTAGTTAGTTCTCATCTTTCACTTTTTCTTTGTGAAAGGATCTATATCACATTATTTTGCATTAGAATTTCCAGTGAAGTGTTTGCATACCGATTGAGATTTTCCATTTGTTTTATATCTTAACTGACATGGAGTGATATTTTCATCACTGTATGTATCCTTTACTTTACCAGAAACATGACGAGAAAGCAAACCTTAAAAATATAGCTTTGCATAGTCTCAGGTATCCATTACCCGACTAAAGAAGGCTGCACGTATGAATATTGCATGAACATGCATCATCAATGAAAGCCATCCTTGCAGCTTTTCTCTTGGGCCACACTGGAGAGGAAGGGAGGTTATCTCGGGATAGATTTTTTAGAAACAAGACACGTTAAGTAATGATCCTCTCACCCTCATCAGCAAGTTGAAATGGTTTTGACATCATACTCTACACTGACAAACCAGACCAGGCGTTGTTGCAGTAGAAGAAGGATGATTGCATTTTCACTTCAACTTTGCAGCATGAAATATCTCTGAGCTATTAAATGATTGCAACGTGATTAGACTGTGGAGCGACAATCATGTGCATTTCCTTCCTTTGCTGTGTCTGACAAACGGCCGGAAGGGGCGAAGGGAAAAAGCATACACTGTGCAGTTTCGCGTGGTTATTGCAATTGGTTTTCAAAGGTGGGGACCGACACCGACTGCATTCAGCACCAGCACACACCCCTCAGCGCCGGTGATGCATCCCCGCGGCAAGGGCACGGACAACTCCTCGTTAGAGTCGTCTCGACTTTAGAATGGTGAAGAAATCTCTCAACGGCGGGGTTTACCCAGCTCAAGCCGGAGAGAAGAAGCACAAAGTCGGGTTTGTGGGTTTGGACCCCGGGGCTCCTGAATCCAGCAGGGATGGAGCGCTGCTGATTGCGGGTTCGGAAAGCACCAAGCGGAGCAGCATCCTCTGCAGACCGAGATCCAGCATCTCCGCCGGGAGACCCAGACCATCGAAGAAAAATGCCAGCTATAGGAAACTACAGAATTTCCTCTATAATGCGCTGGAAAGACCGCGGGGATGGGCGTTCATCTACCACGCTTATGTGTAAGTCATGTTTCGGCATGTCGTTGGTGAAGCATGTTGATTCTGTCTGTGGCCTTTTACTTTGAGGGGTACACCGATGCTCCTGTGCCATGGTATTTGGGGCGGGGGGAATGTTATGGAGTTTTTCGGGTTGTATTTCTTTCTTCATTGATGGTAACGTTGATGGCGCAGTAAGGGGTTAAACGTTGTCATGCTGCCAAGCATAGCCTGATCATAGGCGAGGTGTCAGTTCACCTGCATAACTCCTGCTGTAACTCTTCATAATAATGCAACTCATGCTTATTTCACAGTGATGGGTTCATTATGAAAGCTGTTCATGGTCTCGATCGTGTTTGACTGGAGGCCACCCAAATTTCGCGTGTGTCCACACATGACACACTATTGTTTGAGTTACCATATGTTGCGGCAGCATTATGTTTCAGCACCGCGGGCTGTGGACAGCTCCGCGCCACGTCAGTACTTTCACTAATTAACGTCGCAGTCCAGCTCTGCACAGGGATGTGGGCTCTACATTCAGCCTACTGTGCGTCTGTGCAGGCTGAGGGAGTGTTCTGGATACTACAGACAGTCTGTGAGCTTCTCGTAGCTACAACGTAATGCTTTGCTGTTTGTGTTTTGGGTTAGTGAGACCTGGTTTGAACACGAGACATTGCCTGCCAAAGGGTTAATGTCGAGTGGTGCCATCCCAGGTCATAAAGGTTGGTGATCTGTGACCTGTGATGAGTGGTCAGCTCTGTGGTAAATGACGGCAACAACCTTTTGGGAAAAGCCTTCCTTATTTTCTTACACATTAAAGGGACAATCCATAAATAGTAGTAGTGTATATTCACAGAGATGGGTGCTCACATGAAACACATGACATAAAAAGAAAACACTGGTCAGCCTGTGCAGCAGAGGTACAGATACTTGCATCCTACATTTCCCATAATGCAACCAGTAGTATTTTTTAGTTAGACCCTTCCAGCTTCATAATCACCCACTCTTTCAAACTTCATTCATCCAGAAAAGGAAAGTAATCCATTACTATTATTCGTCACGAACCACAGAAGACATCATGTAACTGTTTGCACGAGCTATGCCACGCTTCGTATGACTTGTAAACTGATCTGTATGTGTAAAATCAATGATGTTCTCTCATACATTTATTTCACAGCAGTTTTATACACTCTGTTAAGATGAAAGATACAATATGTGTGACTACAAATGTATGATCTATTCTCCAAATAAAAAGGGTGGTAAATTGTGGTTGGCACTTCCCCCTCCAGTCACGCCTGAATCCTTCAGATTCAGTGATACTGCGTGACTGGTAGTGAGGAGTTGAAATGGCCACGGCATTAAGGAATTCACTGTGCACAGCATATCGACTCCCCTGAGACGGCTGAATGCCCAGAAGTAGGCCTGTGCTATAATGTGAAACCGCACACAAACATACACACACACACACACACACACACACACACACACACACACACACATACACTCACACAGGGCCTCTGGGTGCTTTTTAAATATTAACTGAATACTATAGCAGCCAGTTAAAACCTCAGTTTTCTCAATTTACTTAGCTTTCTTTCTTTTTTGACCACTGTCACTCTTAGGAGGTGGTGCTAGTGTCATGGCTGAATCTAGTGCAGGAGGCAGGGATGTTTTATGCAGGATAATATAGTATTTGGAGCCACACTACACTATAAGCAACCTAGTTAGAACAGTGTCAGTAGCATGTGTGCTGCCAAAAACCATAATCCTCTCAGAGGCAAGTTGTAAATTAGTCAACCCCAACCCAGTACAAAGATATTTGTTTGGAGAAAGGAGCCAGCCCACATGACCACCATCATGAAAGCCACCTACAGTTCCAGAAAATGTCAAATTCATACAAAAGAGCATCTGCACCCAGTAACCCACAAACTCTATGCTGTGCTCTATACATTATTCATGCTCTTCACACTTCATTTAATCTCCCAACTCTTTTTACTTCCAGCCAGCTGATTTATAAAACTATCATATGCTGACTTCAGTTAAATTTTTTCCCTCTTTGATTTTTTCCTCATCTTTGCTTCAAAAGACAGCATCAGGCAAACAAAAAGACACAGAGCATTGCAGAATTTGCTTAGCTATTTTATTCTTGACGGCTATGTTCATGAAATGTTAGGCAGGCGTTTTGTTCCTTGGTCTCGTTTGTAATGCATGTGTGAATGATCGATATTTGGAACATGAGTACCTATATCCAGAGTGCTCTGCCTCCACGCCTCTCTCACACTGTTTTTCTCCCTCTATCTATCCAGCTGTCCAAGGCCAATCTCTGTCAGTGGTCCAACATCAGTTAAAGGGGAGAGAGACACAGTGATCCACAGTCAAGGCTACACCTGTAAATCTTCGGCATCTTGATTTAAAAAGCAGAATTTTTATAAGAGAGAGAAAAATCAGTGAAAATTTGAGGGGAAAAAAGGACTGGCATCAGATATCTGTTTCAAAACATTCACAGGATCTACCCAAGCCATGACATTTTCCTGCCCTGATACAATGCTCCAGGCGCTGATATCTTTAGTGATTTGGCTCCAACAGGAGCTTCATTACTGTGTGTTCTCTTGCAGGAAGCACCAGCTGTGCAGGAAACTTGAAAGACCTCTGCAGTTGTAAAAGAATGACAAAATGTGTCAGTTCCGCACCTAAAGTGGAACAAAAGACTGCACTGAATAAGACTGCACGGAGAGGAGAGCAAAACAAAGCATTCGGCAAGTGATCAATCAAAGGGAAACAAACTAAATTTTCTGTTAAACTTTCTCAAAGTGATTCAGAGGGATTGAGGACGTGTTCTAGTTATTCATTATTCTGCTGAGCTGGCCACCTGAAGACAAACTGGGGAAGAAAGAAGGTGAAGTACAGTAGTAGACAGATGCTGGCTGCCAAGCTGCTGAGGTGTGATGGAGTGGTCTCTTTTTTGGAGGGGGTTGGTGTGCTCTGAGGTGGCAGTGGAAGACTTGAGTGTGGATACTGAGTCCTGCACTTGGGAGATGATTAGGGATGGATTGGGTGACATTGCTGGATGATAAGAGGCCACAGCTGTTAGGATTATTTAAAATTTATGGGGCACTCCAGAAATGTTGCACATGAAGGTCCGTTTACTCATCATGAACAGTACTTCAGCCTGTGAAAACAGTTGTATGATGTCGTCTGTGGTGCTGAATAAGCTTTCTAAAGTATGGGAAAATTGTGAATGAAAGTCTGGTTAATATCTAGTTTCGAATATAGAGATTTATAACTTTTGACTGAAAGCAAAAGTGCAAAACTGGTAGTGTGTAGTTTGAAAGACCTGGGCATTTACCAGACAGTGCAGATCTAATGCAATGTGTACTATTGGTTGTAGTATCCAGTGGTTTTGTAATTTGACTCATATTAGGGATTAGAAAGTCACAATATCTCAGTCTCTACTGTTCGATTATGCTATTATTTTATTAATCTGCCACTTCTTTATGAAAACATTGGTGTAATACCACTTTAAGAATGGTTTGCCGTGTGCTGTTGACACAAGAGCTCCCACATACCTCCTTGACTGAATTAGTGTCAGTATGCTGTGAATTCATTTCAGGGCCAAATGTACACAGTAAAACTACCTTTTACACTGTCATTTAAAAGATTATAGCACACACTGTTTTTCTACAAAAATGGCTATAATCAATATCCTAATAGAATAATTCATGTGTATATTTTAGACTATTATTATATATTAGTTCCGTTCAGCTCTGAGCTTTATATTGTATTCATTGATTTGATTTTACAGCTCACCATTAGACAGCTATGTTTCACTATTGTAACATTGTTTTGCTTTGTTTTCTGGTGAAGAAGCTCAGATAACCCTAATATATGCTACCTATTTAACACCAGACAGCAAAAAGACAGACTTAGGCAGCTGGTGGTGATTATACATCAAGTTTGTGTTTACAGCTTGTTTACTGAGCCTCTGAGTGGCCAAAAAGTCAGTGTTTATAGTTTTATAAAAGACCAGTGTACTTAATGAACTTCTCTGCTGTGTGTTGGCCAACGTATCTTTCAAAAAGACGTTCCTTTCTTTTATATTGGCCTAGTTTGAATTTGTCTTAGTTATGACTCTCGTAATTTTGATGATACTGTCCACTCTAGAAAAGTTAACTCCTCTGTTCCTCTGTAGGGTTATGCTTCATTTTCTCTTTAAAGCATTTTTAGTGAAGTTTTTCCTTTTCTGAAGCAACAGTATGTGGTATAAGACTACAAATAATCAACTATTTTCATAATGAATTTTTGACTTCATTACCTGGCTTCAGTTGCGTTGTATACAACTTTATTTACTGTTTTCATTGGCAGATTCCCCCAAAGCTACAATAACCATTATTTTACAGTGCAGGCTTGTCATGTTTCTATTGTTCTTCTAGTTGGTTATTTATTTGCAGAATACTCTTTACTGTTCAGGTTCATTGTGAAATACACAATGGCTGCTTTGCATCCACAGCAAAGTAACCCTGTGGCTCATAAGGAGCACAATGACAGCAGGTAGCCACTCACGCTGCGTCACCAATGTTTTTATTTACACAAGATTAGATCTCCATCATTACTGAGTGGACGCTGCAGTGTTGGCACATGATCTTCACAGGCACAGTTAGCTTAGTGAAAATCCTTTCCTCCTGATTTCTTCTCCTCGGGTTCGTCGCAGTCTAAATTTAGCTTGATGAGTACGTCTGGGTAGGCAATGTTGTGCTGAGCGGGGCAAATCAATGTCTCTTTATCTGCAGCTCAGGAGGAAATGCAGGCTTCTCTTCTTCCAACAACGGCCCCCTCAAACTGATTGATCAATAGTCACGTTCCCACTGATGTCGTCTGGACCTTACTGGCAACAAGTGCATATGTGTGTGTATGTGTGTGTGCGCCTGTGGCTGTTTATCGACTGCAAAAGCAAGTGTGATTTTTACTAAAGGTGGGGTTTTATTGAGGACAATTCAGGTGTAGAATAGAGCTTTATGGTCACTGGTAATTGTGTGTGTAGGATGGTGTATGTTATATGTAAATACCAGATGCATCAGAACATTAGTTGAAAGGTCTACAAACTACTGGGTCAATGAACTACTACTTCTACTGTGTCAGTTCACTCTCACTGCTCTCTTTAGTGTTGTTTTCAGCAGTAGCAGAAAGCTCTTTTATCTACCAAAAAAGTGGCCAAAAAGTGTAAGACTGTGCAGGTTTACTAACTGAAATGTTGCATCAGTTATTTAAAAGAATCAATAATTTAGCACAATTGTAAAGTTTGTGTAGGCTAATACCCAAAAATGTGTTTTGCTTATTGTTACTTCAGTTGGATGTTTGCCTTCACTGTACAGAGTGATGTTAAGTTTGACTGTTTTCACACTCATCTGCTGAGGAGGAAAGTTCCTCCGTGCTCAATGACAGTGTGAGTTAAAGGTTTGGATCTGCGAGCAGGATTTATGACGTAACTAGTTTGGAGCTAATCCTGGTCCAGTTGTCAACTTATACAAGTGCAATGTGGAAACTTGAAGCCTCTGGTGCACAAACGCTGATTATAGACTTTACAGTGAGGTAGAAGACATGTTGTGTCCAGCAGCTAAACATTTCAAATGAAAAATATTCTCATATTCACTGATTCTGGGCATATTAATGAAGACAAAATTATTATTCAATATAAAGGATTTTATATACACCCTAAAACATGCCTGGCTCTTTAATTTGCTGCTATAGCCCCATGCTACACGCACATGCTATTGTGGCCAACATGTTTGAGAGCTTTGTAATGTACATGTAATCACCCTTATATGTCTCTTGTATGTATATATCTACCTAGACTTTCTCATAACCATAAACTAGTGTGTGTGTGTGTGTGTGTGTGTGTGTGTGTGTGTGTGTGTGTGTGTGTGTCCACAGATAATACTGTATGATGGAGAGGTATAAATCTTTAGAAGCTTCACCATGCTGGCAGTATAAGGATGGATGGGCGAGAAGCTGAGGAACCTAATTGTCTGACTGCTTTAGGAGGCAGGTTCTGTCCCCCTCTTCTATCAGTGAGCATCCTCATTAGTAGGCACTGATGAGCTTGGCAAGGTCGAGCCAGGAAAGTTGCATAAACTGATGTCCAATTAGACTTGCAGCCAGTCAGCTTCCTTCCTCCAAAACATTTAATTCAATTGGTTACGTTCATTTAAATAATAAATGAGATGAGATGACCATTACTGTAATTTCAGAAGAAATAGGAGCCTGGTATTATGTTGGTGTTACATGAAGATATTCCCTCTTCAGTACATCATTGTGTACATCTATTTTTGTGCCGTCTCTGTCTCTATTTTTTAAATTTTGCAAGTGAAATATGATTGTGAACTCTGACCAGAAATCATACTTCTGACTGAGTTTCTAGGGTACAACATTTTTTTGTGTCTTTACATTGTAAAATGACAAGTCAATGTGACATGTCAAAGTGATGTGACAAAGATGTGAAGAGTCTGACTCAGTGACTGACTGACCTGAAAGGAAGGGTTCACAAAAAGTCTGTCTTAAAACATCAGTCAGATACCCAAATAATCACTGAAACTGACTAGAAAGTGGATATCTGACATATTTACAGTCTTTTTAGCATCACATTCCCTCTTTGTGTTTCCCTGTTGAGCTGTATTGGAAGTATAGCAACAAAAAGAAGGACTTTGGCATTAAAACGACTGTAACATTGAAACATATCTACTTGATTTGGCTCATTTGGATGGCTGAAGCTTCATATTAGCTTCACATCAACTTTTAAACACAATTTTGCACAGAAGCAGGACTGTATGGAGTTTGTCCCTCATCACTTATACTGAAAGCACATTTGAAGGGGATCTTTTAATAGCCAGTATGAACAGGAAGAATGATTACAGTGAGGAAAACCTCTTTCAGTGTTTACATCAACACCTGACTGAGGACTGAGGGAAGAACTGTGAACGTATTCTAAAATAAAAAGACAGGAATATGACACATCTCAGGATGGTGAGGACATAAAAGGAGGGACCAACTGCAAATTCAATCAGATAAAAAAGAGAAAGAACATCTCTTTGCTGTGTTTCTGGATTTGGAAGAAGCAGGTGTCTAAATGGGTATAATTTCATTCCCTTAGAGCATCAGAAATCTGCTCAAAGCCTGTTTCATATATAAATTAAATTTACCACAATGATAAAGTCTGCAAACATCATTTGCACCTTTGCTCTTGCAGGACTCAGGGCATCAAATGGATGCTAAAAGGAGGAAGGATGGAGTTCACCCTTTTGCCATTGCTGGTATATATAGATGATGTACTTGTACAGGATGTACACGATGAAAAATTAAAAAAAGGAAAAGAAAAGAAAGCCATGGTTAGAATAATATTTACTGTATAAAACTACAAAAGAACTGTGTGACTGTAACTTAACATATCATAGAACATACATACATAGATCTAACCTAAATCTCACTCACAAGCTGCAGACTAAAGGCAGAATGTAATAAAAGCTTTATTCAATGCATGAAGAGCTCACTTTTACCAAACAAGGCTTGACTGCTGTAGCCATCAATGATGTATGAAATGCCAAAAACACACATACAGTATACTTCAGAAGTTACAGAAAATGACCTCTATGTAACCTAACAGTTACAAAGTGCTTTTTCTAAAGCACTTCTATACATATATATATATATATATATATATATATATATATATATAGTATGGCACATGTAAAGTATATATATAATATATAGTGTATTCATATATATATACTTTACATGTGCCATACCAATAAAGCTTATTATTATTATCATTATTATTATTATTATTATTAGTAGTAGTAGTGTTATTAGTATTCACATTATTGTTATTATCATTATTATTATTATTATTTTTAAAAATAAATAGATGGGGTATGATGAGGAATATCATAAAGAACTAATTAATCTCTGCCACTTCATTCCGATTGACTGACAGCCGGTGGCCTCTGCTGGGACTCAAACTAAAACTGCAGCAGCAGAAAAAGTAGGATTTAAAGTTTAAATCAATTATTAATAAATTAAACTTGCTCTGTATTGACAAAAAACAAAACAGCAGGAAAATACACGTTTTTAATTTAAAAACAGTGAAGAAACAGGATGTATTAATGAGGAAATGTGGTCCACTCTAGTCTCACTGTTATGGGAGGATGCAGACAATGAAGCCTAATGAAATAATAGCTTAAGCACTAAGGTTAGCTCATGTCATGTAAAATATTTAATGCTGCACAGCTACATCTGCGCTACATGTACTCAGGGAGTAATGAATTCAGCCTTTGGTTTCTACATTCTGAACTGATCATTGTCAGGACAATTTCATATTGAACCAGGAAGGTCACCCGCTAGACTAAATCACTGTCTACATATTGAAGTTCTGAGAAGCTTTTGCCAAGAGATAAGACAACTAAGCAGCATATGGAAAGATCTGATCTGGAGCATACAGTCATAGTAAGAGCTATTAATAAGGTAAAGCAACTGTTTCAACATAAAGTGTATCATCATCAAAGTCAGAGGAGTCAGTGGTGGTGTAGATATTTGAAATGGCTGCACTCAGGTATTAGCTATATCTCATAGGATGGAGAGGTTCTGAATGTTGCTTATCTAGTATTTCATTATATATAAGTTGATATGTATATATGATATAAGGTAAAAGTAAAGTAAAAGATGGGGTCCTATGTGGTTCAGCCCTCCTGTAGGCAACAACTGGTTTCTGTTCATCCCTATTTCATAGCACAAGGGATAATTATCTCACTCTGGACAATATCATCTTTAATTTAGCGTGAGCTTTCAAGTGTAACATCTGATCTTGTGCTCAGGAGATGCTCAGATCTCTATTATGATTAATGTTGGACATGTCTGCATCTTTTTAAAATCATGCATTATCCCAGTATTGGGTTTCGCTAGGTACTCTCCATTAGCTCTGCGTTGGATTCCTTCCAGAAGATCTTTTCTAAAGAAAGTCCCTGAGGTCGAGTCCTGCCGTGCCTCTTCCTCTTCAAATCGCGTGCTACCCTCCATCCAATGAAGTGCTCGCCTGATGGTCTCAGTCTGTTTTATGGAGGTGTGGCTGTAGATTTGATTTACTTCCAAACCTCTTCAGTGTCAAAATCATATTATCATGACATCTAATTCATCCAAATGAGTAATTTGAGAGTGATCAGATCAGATTTTCTTGTGTATCAGGAGATGTTTGATCATGAGTTGCACCCCTTGTCATATAATCACGTCTTACACTAACTTTCATCCCATGTTGATAAAATAAACAGATCAAACATCCCTTATTACTTCTGTAGTAGGCAGGTAATGTGGCTCAGGCTGTAAAGAGGAGGTTGAGAGGTTTTTTGTCTCTCCGGTGAAGAACCACTTAGTGACACAGTAAATACACTCTGTATAATCACTTCTGGCACACAGAAGTAGGTTGATGTCAGCTGATGTTACCCCACATTCCTCACTCATAAGTTATTTAATTTCCCTCATACTTGTGTGCAAACACATCTGCAGAAGGTCACTTGTGGTTTTGTTGTGTGAAATATTAACATGACCGAATTAGATTTACTTTCCCCATTTTAACATACTCGCCTGTTCAGTTCTCCTCTCATGCTATTTATTTCTCATTTTCTCACCAATTTACCCATTTACATTTACTACTAACTGAGCTGCTGCTGCTGTTCATGCAGTTTGGCTAGATTCCACTAATAAAGGCACCGTCCACAGTCTGCAGCTCTAATTATTCATTCAGTCCCCAACTGGACCTGCTTAAACTTTAGAAATTGATTAGCAGATTGGTCTTTATGGTGTAATATAATATAGCAGCCATCAACACATCTGAATGTTGAATCTATTTTCTTTGGGGCTACTTTCTACTGAAGAAACAACACTAATAATACTGTTTGACAGCTAGTTTGCTGTTTATCCAGATTGATTAGCACAAACAAGATGTCCATTTACCTTCATTATATTGGGGTGACAGCACCTGTTTCAGAGGTGAAGGTCTTGAAGCCTCAGTTCGTGCAAACATGCATGGCTAGACACCACTAGGCATATGTCAGAAAATATGTTTTTTTTTCTTAATTAGGTGAACTGACCCTTTAAGACAAAGTTCAGTACTTTTTCTAATAGAAGTTACTATCTCATGAGAATATTAAGGCGTCAGCTTGGTGTTTGGTGGATTGATTGGTGTATGCTTGATTCACCTTATGTACAAATGTGAATGTTGTGTCTTATATTAATGTGGATGCAAGCAGACTTTATGCCACAGACATCACAGATGCTATATGTTCATGTATTTCTATAGTCTGGGTTTATGAAAGAAGCAAATCGTTTCAATAAATATGTTGTTCTCTCTACCTAACACAGGTTTCAACACGTTTAACAGTGACAAAAAGTGTCAAAGAAAAAGCAATAACTGGTTTTACCCTCTCTTCCAGATTCCTGTTGGTCTTCTCCTGTCTCATACTCTCGGTCTTCGCCACCATCAGAGAGTTTAGAAATAGCTCAGAGAGTGCCTTGTACATCCTGGTAGGTATCATATTATTTGCTGTAACCCTTCACTCCATGTACAGTACATTCATGTCACTGGGTTAAGTCAAGCATTTCGTTTGGTCCCCCAGGAAATTGTGACCATCGTGGTGTTTGGAGTGGAGTACATTGTAAGGATATGGGCTGCCGGCTGCTGCTGTCGATACCGAGGATGGAGAGGGAGGCTGAAATTTGCCAGAAAGCCTTTCTGTATCATAGGTGAGAAAACAAGGTCTGCTGGCTGTCATTTCTCTCCTTTGCTCTGTCAGAACAACATAACACTGACACGTTACAGTGCCACCCTATTTTCCAGGATTTCTCCATTCCTGCATCTCTCAAGGATATGATTGTCATCTTTGTTATGCTTTCATGTGATTCTCAGAATATTATTTGTCTTGAGGTTAAGCTCAAGAGAAGATGAAACTTAATTCGCAAGACTGGAAACCAAAGTGAAAATTTGACACCTCACAGTAAAGTGTTGTTGATTCAGTCTGACATGCTATCTCTGGCTTTCATCTGCTACTTCCATGATTGTGTTTTCTTCCTCTTTCCAGACATCATGGTGCTGATTGCCTCAGTATCCGTACTGGCGGCTGGCTCTCAGGGCAATGTTTTTGCCACCTCGGCCATCAGGAGTCTGAGGTTCCTGCAGATCCTCCGCATGCTGCGTATGGACCGCCGTGGAGGCACCTGGAAGCTGCTCGGATCTGTAGTTTATGCCCATAGCAAGGTGAACGTTTGTGATAAGATGTTGGGTATGTTAAGTATAAAACCATATTTGATGTGCACCAGAGTCCTATTAACCATGCTAACTTTGTTTTTATCTAGTGTGAAAACCACTTTAACATGGCTTCATGAAAAGAAGTCTTCACAAGTCACCTACCTAACAGGACTCATGATATTGAACCTTAATCTAATAGTCCATATTCCTATCATATCTGTGTAATTCAACTAGAGTATGCCTAATTTATGGTTGTGATCAGGCAACTAAAGCATTTGGTTAAGCTTATAAAATATATCTGTCATAGTTCAATAAAAGAACAGAATAACTTTCTGGCCCTGAACCCCCCATACCCAGTGTCAAAGGCTTTACCATACTTTATTATAACTTCCTGCATTGGCACTGAATGTTGGCACCGGACATAAACTGTGTGCTGCAGAATCATCCAATAGAAATGTCATATGGAGAGTTGGCTGCTTCTGGAAAAGCAATAAAGAGTTAAATTGTGTATTTGTGCAGCAAAATCACTTATTTTAGGCCCTGTTGTCTGAATGGATAAAGCAAATTTGAATAATGCTGTCACCTGCATCTGTGCTAATTTTAATATTGTTTATCCAACAAGATTATCAGGTACACAAATAGAGTCTCTGTCAATAAAAGACTTACAGTGAAAATGAAAAATGTGTATGGAAGGAAACATCTTCACGTGGGTCAGAGTTTAAGCTAAAAGTGAAGCTGCCCTTTAATTTCCACTGTGCTGCTTCAGTGAAACACTGTTTCCACTTGTGTCTCCTCCAAACTCTTCTGTCACAGTGAGGAAACATATTTCTCTCTGTTTTATTTGAAAACGCTTTGTAATAGAATTACTTCCTTGCGCTAATAAGCTGTGGAAAATGTGTGTCAGTGTTTCTATGTGTGATGTGGTGAGGGGAGAGGGGGCGAGTGGGTAGCATGTGTGGAGCCGAGGGAAATAAAGACGTTTATGAAATACTTTGTTTGCCACAGAGGGCACGCGACTCACATGAGCATGTCCAATATTATTACATTTTTGCCAATTCGTAAAGGTTACATCAGCACTTTGCGAGGCCTCCGTGATGATACGTTATTACTTTAGACTCCCTGATGCTTATTGCATTGGTTTTCGCTGTAGGAGCTCATCACAGCGTGGTACATAGGCTTCCTGTGCCTCATCCTGGCGTCATTCCTGGTCTACTCTGTGGAAAAGGAGTCAAATGATGAGTTTGAGACCTATGCTGATGCTCTTTGGTGGGGACTGGTAAGACTAAACTAGCCATTTTTAAGTCACTTTAATGTCACTACTGCTTTAAGAAGTTGATTGTCACAATGTGATGTACAACATTTATATCCAATTTTCCTGCTTTTTACTTCACAACATATATGTGTACCGCATCGCTTAACTCAGGTCATGAATTTAGTTTATCCTTTCACCAGATCACTCTCACTACCATCGGCTATGGTGATAAGGTTCCCAAGACCTGGAATGGACGCTTGCTGGCTGCCACATTCAGTATGATCGGGGTGGCCTTCTTTGCACTTCCTGCTGTAAGTGTTAGTAGTCATCAGTGTTGTTGCCACAGCAGAGTGTAAAGTGCTGTTCTGCAAGATCTTCATTTGTGTTGATTTAGTCTCTATCCATCATGGTTTTCAGTGCTCAATGCTTCTGCCTTGCAACTCTAAGAAATGGTGCATCCAATTATGTGACAATCTCACCTCTCATGCTGCCTTCACAGTCCTTCTTTCATTTATTGCATGAGACCTCCTAGTCTTTGAATATTTAGAGGAACTGATGAAAAAGCTTTTATGAACTGCATATACCTTGTTTGATCATTGGTCTGCCCATGGGAGAAGTACATTCATGCTAATTTACAGCGTTTTAGCATCTCAGCCTGCAACTTTTCTGTTTTGGTTCAGTCTCACTGCTTTCTTCAACCCTGCTTCCAGTCAAAGTATGAATTACTTTTCAGCAAATAAGCTCTGATAAACCAAATGTACAGCCAGCTCAACACCAAATGGCAAACAGGCAACGTTAGCCACTAGCTGGTGAACATGGTGGAACATTTAGGTGCTAAAGAGAAAGATGTTCCCCTCAAGAGTTGGTGTAGTCCAAACCAGAAGCAAAAGCAGACTAAATATCAGACTCATATTTAGTGAGTGGACAGAAACATGACTCCAAATGAATAATAATGTTGTTCCATGTTTGATGAATATGTAAATCTGCTGGTTCACATATCACAATTTAATCTTTATAGGGTGATAATATGTCAGTGTTGTGTTTATAACTTGTTCTGCTGCCCCAAGTGGCCAAAAAAATCTGTTAATGCTCCTTTAAAATGTATGATAGTGATATTGTTTTTAAATTAATAAACCAGTGAAGAATCAAAATGAAGTATAGATGATGGAAAGTCGCTCAGTGAAAAAGTAGAGCTGTAATAGTACATTTTCAGTTATCACATAAGAAAACACTCAAATGGCTGCTATGAAAAATGTTGATTTTGGAAAACATTTTGTTGTACTTAATGTAATATTATACGTATCAACCACCCAATACGGTTCCATTTTTTTCACTCAGAAAAGCAAGTGCTCTGAGTGAGCCATTCTGTACATTGCATTTATCATCTCTGGTACTTAGACTGTTGCAGTAAGCTAAAAGCTTCCTCTGAATCCTCAAAGACTCTGCTCTTTGTTCCCTTTACATTCATTCAGAAAGCTTTCATCCTGTGACGCTGTAATTCCAGTCACTGATGTATTTGTCACTTGCAGCTAAATGTTCAGCTTTTCACCTGCGATTTGAAGGAGCCAGACTCAGCTTTGAGTAAGCAGCTATCACACACAAAAAGCTGTGGACTCTGCTGTATCAGCGCTCAGTATACAGAAAACACTCACTACTTTTGTCACATTGATTTCTAATATGTGTGGAGGAAATCAGCATTTTCTCTCACATTTCTATTACCTTGAGGCTTTGCAGATGTGAAAATCTGTGATATTGCTTTGCTGGATTTGTTCTGTGTTGGAGGAGACTGCTTGCAAGCTTGCTATTTTTGCAAGCCCATCTTGTGGCCAGTAGAGATCATTAAAGGTCACTAATCACTGTGTGGGCTCTTTCTGTCACTCCGAACCTGTACAGGGAATCCTGGGTTCTGGCTTTGCTCTGAAAGTCCAAGAGCAGCACAGGCAGAAACATTTTGAAAAACGACGTAATCCTGCAGCAAGCCTCATCCAGGTACCTGTCTAAGGAACTCTGTATGATAACAACACTGTGACCATATATTTATAACATGGAGATAATCTCCTGACAGAAAGCTTAAATGACTTTTTTATTTCTCCATCCAGGCTGCTTGGAGGTTTTATGCTACCAACCTTTCCCGTACAGATTTGGTATCTACTTGGGATTTTTATGAGCAGACTGTAGCCATTCCAATGTACAGGTAAGACATCAACCTGGATGAATAATGCTGTACTTTATGCAGCAGTTTCAGTAAATACAGCTGTTTTCCCATATCACATTCTGCCATCTTCCTTGAAACTGGGTGACCGAGTTGAAAACTGAGCCTACAGAATATCCTCATCTAATTGTTGTATCAGGTACTACTGTCTGTTGTGAGGTATTACACACTGCTGTGACTTTTCTCTTTCTTGCTTTAATAAGGTTCATTTTGCAGTGGATAAGGCTGGTCTCTTGGCAATGACACCCGAACCCTATTCAAATGCTGCCAGTTGCTACTTTGTAAAATTAACCTCTTATTTCACTGTCCAGCTGTGTGATTCAGCAAATAAACTACCTTGCTTGACTCTTGCTACGCACAATTCTGCCATTTTCTCCTCTGAGAGAAGGAGATTGCTGCTTGTCTGTTCTATTTGGTAATTAAGTCATATTCACTTTGATTCCAGTAGTAATTCAACTTGAAAAGGTGATGACCAACAGAAAAGACAACTGCCAAACTAAATAGAATTAACGTTAAAGTGCCCGAAGGCGAGCACCAACCTTTGAGCACTGGGATGCTGGAACCATCTTGACAGAATGACAACATGCTCTTTGTCTTCTCCTAGACTCATTCCACCTCTGAATCAGCTGGACCTTCTGAGGAATCTGAAGGGCAAGTCATTCAGGTATAAACATGACACCAAAAGTGACAAAGCATGATCTCATGATGATGATGTTGATGATGACGATGCAGATAAGGATGATTGTTGCAGTGGTGATGGTAATGATGTTTAAAGAGTGAAGCAATCATCTCAAAATAGAAAATTAAAAAAACAAGAACAATGCCAATGTTGAAGGCAGCGCAAGGTTTGTTCTGACTTATTCACTATATTCCAGAGACAGTGACTTCAAGTGTGAATAAAATTAAGAATAGCCTTGTAAAACAATAATTACTTTTGAACAAATTCAACTCTATTGGCTTCAGTGCCACTGTTGGTTTCATTTTAAAGAGTATTTAACTGTGAATCCACCTTTAAAATGACTTTATAGCACTATCAGTTGATACGAGTCACATTCTATAGCTCTAGTGTTCATTTATACAGAAATGATCTTTTCCACAGTTGCATTGTGGGAAATGTAGGCTTCAGACAGGTCTCTCTTGTTCTGATGCATTGATTTCGATACTGTTTTACAAAAGTTGCAACAATGTTCTAGTTCTTCTAAATCGGTGGAGTACTCTTTCAACACCACACTGAAAACTAGTCTGGTTGAAAGTTTACTTCCTGTTTCAAGTTTGCTTTTTTGCACAAACCCAGCTGTGATGTCACTGTGTACTGACACACCCTGAAGTACACCTCTACATCACTGCAGCAAGGTGAAAAGTTAAACCACACTGGAGGTTAGACAAAATAACATTTCCAGGGGGGTGCTAAGTTACTCTTAACATATTTTTTCCTCAACTTTTGTTTAAATTTTGACTTTTCAATACTAGAGCATGTACCATCCAGCAGCTTGACTAGTTTTTCTCTCGACTCTTAAGCCCCCATTTGTTTGACAAGTTGTCCTCATTGCAAACCATCTCAATCTTGCATGCGTGACAATATTGATGATGAGAGGTAGTTAATTTCTGTCTTTTTTCTACTCATAGGAAGGAGTCGCAAACCGAAACCTCTCCCAGGTCTGTGATCTGATTGGTTTTTGTCTCTCTTCACCTCCCTTTGGCTTCTATTCAACTCTGCTCTTAGCTGCTGCTGAGGCACTCTTCTTGGGGGAGTGTGTGCACAGTATATCTTTGTGTGTATGTGTGTGTGTGTGTGTGTGTGTGTGTGTGTGTGTGTGTGTGTGTGTGTGTGTGTGTGTTTTGGGTTACTGGAAGTCCTTGTATGTGTCAGACATGGATGTTTAAGTGCCTCCTTCAAGAACGGTCATGCTGCATTTGCATACTTGGTGCTCAAAGATCAGCTCACTTTGGCCTCACTCCCAACTGGCAGCTTTATTAAATATTCACCAATAAGCTGTTCTTTGACACTCTGCCCAGCATCGCCTCAGGAAAAAAGTGATTTTGAACACTTTATAAGCCTTGCTTGACTTCTATCACACTGTTTTTGACAAAAGAAACAAATGCAATTATTGATAATGTTGTGACACTTTATCATGACTTTGTCCTTTATAAGCCATTTGCATATTATCTGCACATCTGTTGAAAAGTCAAGAATAAAATAAAATGTCAAAGACACAGCTACTGAAGTGTTCATAGCTGATTGACTAACAGATCGCAAATGAATTATAAATTATAGTTGCAATAAAGTGTTACTTGCATCACAGGAGGGCACACACTGCTGATTTTGTCACTTTATCCACTGCTATTTTATCTTTTTTGTGTCTCCTCTACTGCCCACCACTCCAGTAATGAAAATGCACACAAAGACAGACTTTGCGGGTGCTGTCCAAGAAATATTAGGTACAGTTGTTGCACAGATACTAACAACTGCACTGCAAGTCTGTGTGTCACCTTTCATTCCTACTTCTGTTCCTCTCCCTTTTGAAACAAAAGTAAAGCTAGAGGAATCATGGAATAAGGACATTTTTGATCATATTTGACTTAGTGAGTGATGAAATCTGACTTTGATTATTTTAGTTCACTTTTTATATTGTAGTGCAGCATTGTCAGTGATGTCTACAGGAAAAAGCTGCTTAAAATACACACGGAAGATAATCTGCCCACACCTTCTATCCTTTTCACTGAGAAAACACAGATATACATCTTTGTTTACCGCCCTGTCACAGTTGATTTATGGTTTCTTTTAGTAATGTCTTTATGCAGTTGATTTGCTTGCTGCCTTTTTTTTTGCCTAATCTGCGCATATGAACTTCTGTTCAGCAGGCAAGGTGCATATTGCTGATGATCTAAGTGCGTTTCCTTTGACCAATTTCCATGTATCAGGTGGAGCATAAAGTATGATGGTGAATTTTATTTGCATGATTTGTGTTCACTTTTTGCATAGCGTGAGAGCACAGATCTTCCTTTTGAGACATGCAGTGTCACTTTGCTTCCCATGCATGCTTGCTTGTAGCTTCCCGCTGCTTGCCTGACCCACTGAATGCTCTACTATGTTCGTATGTGGACATGGCTCCTTCTGCTGTAGGACATTGCCCATTTTGAGTTTCTGCTGAGGTAAGATTTATTATCACACCAATGCTGAATTCTAATTTCCCAAGATTACATCTAAAACAACAAAGCAGTAGGATAAAGACCTGAAGTTACAGATAGTTCATTACTTATACTTTGACTGATGCCATAAAAACAGTTTTACTTGTTAAAATTCTCTTCTTATGGCTTGCTCTCTCTAGTCGGAAGGCCAGTCTGAAGGACAAAGTGTTCCCCAGTCCTTCCAAGGCTCCCATGGCCAAAGGGAGGGTCCAGTCTCCTGGGGCAGAGGACGGGGCAGAGGGGAGCCCCAGCAAGACCTGGAACTTTACTGACAAGAACAGAGGACCAAAGCACACCTTCAAAGTCCGGGGCGCCGCCTCACGCCAAAACTCAGAAGGTGAGGGGACTTCACACAGTACAGAACATCTGTCCAGATTCACAATGAGTGTTAAAATACACACAAACACACACTTTTAAGGGACAGTGCTATTTAATGCTAAAATCCTTTTTTCTCTATTAATGTATTCTTATTAAAGCGGACAGTCTCTGAGAAAGACACTGAAACTCTGCAGTAAACTATTATAATTTTAAATAAGTTAGCAGTTGATTAATCTAATATTATCTGCTGCTGTTTGGTAACTCTAATCTAATTTACAGTATTTAATGGACTAGTTCAATATCTTGGGATAAAAGCTTATTTGCTTTTTGGTTGTGAGTTAGATGAGATAATTGATACAATATATAGGTTACAGCCAGCAGTCAGTTAGCTTATCTTAGCATAAAGCCTGGAAACATAGGCTGGCTGGTCAAAGGCAAAAAATACATCCACCAGCATCTGTAAAGCTGCTATAATTAAGATGTTTCATCTCGTCATTATCATTGTGACAGCACTAACATGCTGAAGTTTAGTGTGCTCACCATCTTGGCTTGACATGTTAGCATTTCCTAATTACAACTATACACAAGCTACTGCTGAAGCTGAGGAGGGTGCCACAGATTTGCAGGTATTTGGTCATAAAATATATTAAACAAATGACATTTTTGACCTGATGATGGAACTAAATGAAAGAACACTAAAGTAATCACAGTTACTAAAGTCATCAGGATACTACTGGAAACCAAAAAAGTCTGGACAAAATTTGTAGCAGTTGCCCTCAGTTTTCAGTCTTTATACTAAGCAAAGCAAAAGGGCCGCTGGCTGTAGCTTCATATCATAAAAACAATGAATGAAAATGAAATTTCATTGATGGTCTAATGTCAGTTGTCATATAACTGTGGTCAGAAAGAAGTGTCAATATCAGAAGTTGACATTGAGATTTTATAAAAGTCAAATATGAAGTTTTTAGCAAGCCAATATATTGATCTAATCTCGACTCAGTGGCAACATTAAGTCAAACAATCTAACAATTAGTTGGCATTCAGATTATAAGTCATTCACAGAGTATTAACAAAACTGTGTACAGTAGCTTAATTGACTAATAAGCTAATTGATGACATTGGATCTTTCCTCAGTTATGAATTCAGTTGATGTGAAAGGGTGTACACTAGAGCTCTGTGTGGCTTTGTGCCACCCCAAGGTCAACAACTCGTCAGCTGTGTGTTTTAAGAAGGACGGTGCTGATGCCACATAATAAATTGGAATCAAGCCCTTTATACGATGCAGTCATTGTGCAGGTGCAGTAATTGCCATGCAGGTAATGTTAATACATACGTAGTTTCTCATGCATGTATTCAAACAGTTGAGGAAGACAGCTAGATTTTCTCAACATACTTGAAGCCAACATTTCAACATTCAGCTGGGGAGACAGAGGACGGTTGGTTTGGATTTTGGTGTCCAGCCATCATTGATTGCTGGAAAGTCCAACTGCATCCATATATCATCCAGGCCACTGTATCATTATCTAGAAATATACTTCTCTCCTTCACCATTTCTTTGCCTTTTTGTTAAACAATTTAAATCAATCTCTCATTAGTTGTTTTTCTTCTTCCGCTTCATGGCATGTTAAAGTGCTGATTGAAATGCAGGACGAAGACTCTGGACTGAAGAGTTCTCCAGGTTAGACAAGTCACCATGACATGTCTTTAGTTAAGATTGTAATATACTCTGTAATGTCTAGCTGTATATTTGACCATATATTTTTATATAAAGTTTATTAATATATGCTGTTGGTAAGTGTAAACGTAAGAGAAGAGAGACCAGACCTTTCAAACATGAACCAGAAACCATTCAGTGGACTCCACAAGTTCCCATGTTTGGAATTGATTTGTCTGCCATTGTCACCCTGCTAGGATCCATAACAAATCTTTTTCCATGTCTCTCCTCTCTCTTTTTGCAGCAATTGAAGGTTTAATAAGTAAGACATTGGGATATTTTGTTGGTTGGCTTCTATGGGGGATTATAAAGAAAGACAAGTCAGCTTCACCGGTCTGGAAAACATGCATGCTGAAATCTGCTGAGATTTGTTCACTTGACATGAACCCCTTTTTATTTTGATTTTTTTCTCATACAAGTTTTTCCCCAATACTGACAGAAGGCTCTGAAGCATGGTTATAACTGACAACAAGCATGTACTGTAACAATGTAACTATCCCTTAGGATTGTATGAACTCCACACAATTATAAGCACTAGTTGGTATGAATGGTAGGCAGTTAACAGTGGGTTCAAGTCAAGTGGTGACAAGATGATACAAAATTGACCCAGAGACAAAATGTCCAAAAACCCTGCTTTATGTTGCATGAAGAGACCTCACTTTCCCTACCAGATTCTCACTTCATTTCTGATCAACAGTGATTAGGCCTAGACACCTTTGCCTGTATGCTTCAAAATCCTTAGACCAGCCTTTTGGCTAACTAAACATGTTAGTTAAGATACTAATCTAGACTGCAATTGGTGGTGGGAAGAGAGTACTTGTCATTAAAGGTTTCAATAAAGCTTTATCCCATCAGCACTATCCTTCAATTCTGCACCAAGTCTATTTTTCTGTTGTTCCACTAAGCCCGCTCACTATGCTCACAAACTGGCTAACTGGCTTGAAACCAATGTTTGGTAATTGAATTTTGCACCTTCAAAGCTAAAAGCAACAGGTCTGCTTTGCTTCTGCTGTTGACGCTGGTTGTGTGGAGGCCAATGAAATATTCTTAAAGAGTGTCCTTGTCTTTGCTTTGTAGAAGCGAGCCTACCAGGAGAAGAAATTGGAGATGATAAGAGTTGCCACTGTGAGTTTCTCACTCAAGAATTACCACCAGGCTTGAAGGTTGCAATAAGGACAATTTGGTAAGGGTGCAACCTTTGGTTCTGAAAAGATTATTTCACCCATGGAGACTATAGAAACTATAACAGGAAACTATAGTTTATGTTTATAACTTTTTCTTTACCATGTGATTGTAAAAGCTCTGATTGCATTTAAAAGACCATTTCAATTAATTCTACTTCTATCAGTTTTGGCCATATTCCTATTATGAAAAATAACATTGTACTCACAAGTCACATTCAAAGATATGGTAAGATGTGGTGCCACATGGTGCTAAAAAAATGATGGGGCAGGATTTCCTATCTTTATGCACATGGAGCACAATAGCCTAGCCGCAATTTGTGCCTCTTGTGTATTAGGTTAGCTAAATTACACAGTGCTTATTATATCTGAGTCACAGAGTTAAGGATCCATGTCTCTAAAAGATGGATAAACTTATTAAAGGGAATATTAAAATATTGTTACAGTTATTAACCAAACTGTACACTGTGCATATGTTTACAAACTGAATAGCTCATTCAACTGACCCGTTGTTCTTAACTTTGTTGTGTATGCAGTCTTCCTATGCAATGAAAGATTATTAGCAACAAATTGGGGGCACTTACCTTTCCCTTAATTTTTTCAGCCATCAAGGGATGGAGTTTCTTCAGTTGTCATGGAGCTATATATGACCAGCTGTTATCACATATTACTTAGGTCACATGATGACAACTGAGAAACTCGATTTGCTGATGAATGACTAAGAGATGTGGTGGAAAGCACCAAACTGGACCCTATTTCCCATCTTTTTATGTCTAAGTGGGACAGCAATTTTTGTGGCTGCCATCTATAGCTCTCTCACTCGATACTGGATATGTTTCAAAAATTGTTGACCCCATTAATCACTTAGACACTAAATGATGGGAAAATAGGGTTCAGGTTGAAAAAATGGCAGTTTCCCTTTAAGAATGGTTTGTCAAGCTTTGAAAGTAACACCCAAGTTAATGAAGTACCCTTTTAGAAGGACATCTGTTTTTTGCATCTACAGTTACATTGCTATATTAAGCCTTTTTCACAGAATATATTTTTTTGACATGTCACAGTAAGAAAAGCACAGGTGTAAAAAAATATAATTAATGATGACTCAACTCCTTGTAGCTGCTTCAGTTTCAAGGTGTTGCCACTGTTACCGCTGACTCACTGTCATACTGTCATGACTTACTGGGACATTTGAATAAAATGATAATGTAAATAATAGTATCTGTGCTTGTCAAAGTCCAAATATCTACTGTGAGTAAGGCCTGTTCATTCTACTGTGTTCCATATGTAAAAATGATGTGTCTTCCCTCAGCATCATGAAGTTTATGGTGTCTAAGAGGAGGTTCAAAGAGAGCTTGCGGCCTTATGATGTCATGGATGTGATTGAGCAGTACTCTGCAGGTCACCTGGACATGCTGTCTCGAATTAAGAACCTGCAATCCAGGCAAGTGCACATCCACTATGCTATTTATTTAAACTAGTTCAAATATGAGCCAAACTCATTTCCAGGTTGTTTCAGATTGAATAACCTGTGCAGCTGCTGAAGTACTTTCACCAACAGCAGCTGATCTCTGACCCTAAATCTCACCATGAAGGATACATGGAAGCATTGTCATTGAGTTATTTCCATGACTGAAATTCAGATGAATCAGTCAAGTTAGTTCAGTAGAATGTTAAAATGTAATATACTATAGTAGCAGGGATGTGATTTGATATAGTATTAGGGGTGTTACTGGATACACACATGTTGTGATACGTCATTAATTTGCCTGTTTCATTTTCCAGCAACATACATGTGTTGTATCTTAGATCTATTTCATATATGTGACCTTTATCAAATGACAATTCACTCCTTTCGCCTCTGAATCCGCCAAAAATTCATTTTAGATATCACACATATTGTATAATTCACATTGTTCTCTTTATCAGCTTTACCTCCTGCAAATTAGCTCCTAACATTTCAATCCCTTAATGGACTAACATGTAGAATAAATATATTCCAACGGTGAAATACATACACTTCCATCCACGACGCAAGTCAGACTCACTGTATGTCTGGTGTGTGTGGAATATATTGAAAATTGTTCTCCATAGCTAATGTGATTCCCACGTTGCTTCATTTTGCATTGCACTCATATCGTCTCTGTGTACCTTGCCAGGATAGATATGATTGTGGGGCCCCCTCCCCCATCAACACCTCGTCATAAGAAGTCCACTGAAGGTCCTAGGTTAGGTTAATAGACTGCACCTGTAGAATGACCATTTTACCAGCATTATGTTCCTTGTACCATAGTCCAAATATTGAAGAAGTAACATGCAACCTTATTATTTTGATTGATGGAACCCCTTTTGAGCTCAAGCCGCTTGACCTGTCTCATTCAGCTAGATAATACATGGAGAAACACAGTAATGTTAAAGATTTAATATCAAAATGGTCTGGCAATGTGTGCAACATTTTCAGGGTGTTGTGCACTTAATTTAGCTCTTATGTCACATTATATCAGCTGCTGTCAACAAAAGGACCAACAGCTTGTTCGCTGAATGTTAATGAGCATTGTCATACGGCCTCCCTCAACAGGGGTTTGACAGTGCTAGATGCTTGCTCTCATACAGGAGAGACAGAGGGAGAGCTCCCCCAGTAGGATGCAATGGAAATGAAGCATGAAGCATAACAAAAGCATGCCAAGTGATGCATTTTGGCCCGAAACAAAATGTCCCTTCTCCTAACACATTGTTTCGGTAAAGACATGCATGTGTCCACACCATCCACCTGTACATCCGCAATTAATATTTCCTCAAGAAATACTCACTTTCATATTGGATAGTGATAGGCCATCATTCAGTCATTCATCCATTTGTAGCTTGGGAGGTATCATCAACATAAATGCTTTTGCTATGTTATTTCCATGTAAATGTAATGGCCTCATTCATTTTTAAAGGTGCCCTGCGGAGTTTTCTAGTAAATGAAAAAGTTATATTGATTATTCAGTAGTACTGACTAAATTGCCCTGTGTGCATCGTTATTGTCACACAGTTGTGTATAAAGCATTTTCTTCTTCATAAAACATTGTTAAAGCCAACTTTTATTGAAAGTTTGAAACCTGCATTGTTTATACGTGTTTACTTTCTGTCTGTCTTCTACTTCTTTGCCTTTTGGTTGGCATTGATGCATATCTTGGCAGGTTACATGTGGAGTAGTGTGAAACAGTTGGTAGGACTGTGTATCACATCACATGAGTGCATCTGGGCAAGACAAAAAAAGGGTGAACCACTCATTGAAAAGCTGTTTCATAGCTCTGCTAGAGGTCAAAAACTCCACAGGTTACCTTTAAGTTTAAGAAACCTTTGTAGCAGAGCAGAGTGTTTTTTAAAATCTCAGATGTTACCTTTCTCAAATGTTAGAGTTGACCAGATAGTTGGTAAAGGTCCTAAAGCTGAGGGAGAGGCTGTGGAGGACCAGAGCATGATGGGACGTCTGGTCAAAGTAGAAAAACAGGTAGGAATGTTTCTCCCACTCAATTATGATTTGTAAAGGTCCTACAAGTTGGTTTCTACTGAGACCAAAATTATTTCCTGATGTATTTTCACACAGTCCTCACTTGTGTGCTTTTTTTTCTCCCTGCAGGTGGTCTGTATGGACAGGAAACTTGATTTCCTGGTAAATGTGTATATCCAGCGTATGGGCATCCCTCGCTCTGAAACTGAGGCCTTTTTCAACTCCAAAGAACCGTATCCAGCCCCGCCTTACCACAGCCCAGAGGAGAGCAAGGAGGAGAAGGAGGGAAAAGAGGAGGTGAAGGAAGAAAAGGAGGTGAAGACATGCTCAGCTGCAGATGTCCTGTGCTCTGATGCATCTATGGAAAAGAAGGATCCTTTATTGGGTCGGTCTGTGGCGAGATCAGTGGGTACTCCCTCTGGCAGCAACAGTCGCCCCTCTACCTCCTGGCAGCACCAGCTGCAGCACCCCCTCAGCCAACCTGCCTGGAACAGCAGCGTGGCCAATACCCCTTCACCTGTTGGTGGCAGCGGCGACCATTCGCCCACCCTATTCCGCCTTCCGCCTCCGCCTGCTCCGGTTCACGAGCGGTCCTCCTCAGGTCCGGGCGGCAGCGGCCGAGAGAGCGGTTCCCACAGCAGGAGGCGCCAGAGGAGGCAGAGGTGTCAGCAGGATGCCACCGCCGTGGAGAGCGACACGTCTCTCTCCATCCCGTCTGTTGACCATGAAGAGCTGGAGCGCTCCTTCAGCGGCTTTAGCATCTCCCAGGCCAAGGAGGACTTCTTTGGGCCTTCTTTCTTTACAGGGTCAGGAGGGGGAGGTGGAGCAGGGACTGAAGCTGGAGGTGGACATTCACTCTGTGCCAGGGTTAGACCCTTCATAGCAGAGGGCGAATCAGACACAGACTCTGACCTTTATGCTCCCTCACCTCTGTCCTTCACTGGAGAGGTCTCATGTGGAGAGAGGGGATGGCCAGGACTGAAGTAGGTCAGGAAGGACTAGTCTACCTGGTAAAGAGGCTCATGGTGAAAGAAATTGGTGCCTCAGTTGCCAATAGGAACCTACCATGAGACCTTGTTGCCAACTTGACTGACTGTTATTGCTAATGATGCTATGACAGTCTATTTTTGGTTAAGTGAATGATTAGGATTAGTTGTTTGTTACTAAAGATGGTAAAAATATGCCCTTATGAAAACAACGGGTCATCCGTTATCACCTTTTTTTGTTTGTTATGTAACACTTTACAAGCAATGCTTTATTACAGTTGCATTGTATCCATCAAGATCTTGTTTAAATAGAAACATAGACTATAATAACTTATTAGGGGACATTTTTTTGTTGCATTCATTTGTGATATTTATTTGTATTTATTAGTGAAAGGTACAAAATACTATAGATGTGTGATTTACAACACTTAATTTTGCATTGAACTTATACTTGAAATTGATTTGTATGGGATATAAAAGAAACCATCACCTTGATTTCTATTATTATGTAGTGAGTGCATTTTAGCACTTCTGTTAAACACTGACCACTGTTATTTTGAAAACATAGTGGGAGAGTTAGTAATGCAAGATTGTTCAAGTCCTACCATGTGGTTAGCATAGCGTCTTGATAAATTCTATACCTTTGAATGACTTGAGGTATTATGATGCCAAAACCTTAGCTATGATAATCAATTAGATTCTCGCAGAGTAAAAAAAAAAAAAAAGTGCTTGCTTTTACAGCATCATTAATTCAGCCTGGTGTTAACTGAATACTACAGAACCCCCCATCCTCCCCCCCTCCAAAGTATTGCAGATACTTCCCCATCAATAAACCAGTAAACCTCCTGCATGGCATGTTAAATGGTTGGTTTAAGGACTGTGTTTAGCAGGCTACAAAACCACACAAAAATTCAGCAGAAAAACTCTATGTGTGTTTTTCTTCTATAAAGACAAACAGAGCAGTGAATAAAAAGCGAAAATGTGTGTGCATGACTGGTTTCAAGCTACAATATGTTGATTTTTTTTAAATTATGGGGCTTTGCTTGAATTCCAATCATGTAAACGCAGCCAAGGCTTGATCATTTTAATGGCTCTTCTTTTCTAGACAAATATTTCCTAAAATGATGTACACATCAAATAAAAAGGCAGATCTTTAATTCCACATATCTAAACAATATGAGCTAAAATGAACATGTGCTCATAGAATTTGTATCGTTATCACACAACATGCAGTCGTGAAGTTGGATTAAGTGGGAATCATATGGGACACTTGATCATTTTGCACATGTTACTCAGACATTATTTAGCCTGCAAATGCATAGGTCAATCATTTAAATTTTCTGATCTGCTATGTCAGCTCTGCACTAAGTGAGGAAATGATGCAATAAAAGGCACGCAAGGCAATCAAGAACCATCATTCTTTATAGACATTAACATGGTCTTACTTTTTCAAAGTCCGTTGTTTTATAATTTCCTAAATCAACTATTTGAATTCTTGACATTTCACGGTACTACATTATCAAATGTTATGTAGGATGTATAGGGATTGATTTGAAGCATGAACAGTTCTTGTGACTGTAAAACTAACCCATAGCAAACCAACTCCAACATTTTATCATTAGCATCCAAACATAGATATAATAACAGAGGAAATACCATTTAATAGACTATTCACTCAAAATACGTGATCCATATTTTTCAGAAAAGAAGAAACAAACCTGCTGGCATGTTTTCTACAACCCAAAGAAAGGACCTGTAAGGTTTTACATGATATAGTAGCTCTACAGTAGTTTAACACCATCATGTAACTGCACCTTCTTCTTCTTCAATAATAAAACTTTGTACATCACTAAAAGAGCACGTCTTTGGCCTCCTTTTTTACGTTCTATGTCCATGTTGTGTTCAGCGGCATGGAAACAAGACTCGGAAATGTCTGAGCAGTATGGTGCAATAATAACTATGGAACACTAGATGGCAATCAAGAACCTTTTTTCAGTGGGACCTCTTAGATCAGCAGATATGTAAGGGAGGTTGAATAGATACATATATAGATAAATTATTGCACCCTTGTATGATCTCATCTCATTTCAAAACTATTTGCACATTTTTGGAACCTGGCTGCAGGGATTTTCTCCAATTCAGCCAGAAGAGCATTAATGAGGTCTAAAAATGTATGTTGGGTGCAGTCTGCTTTCCAGTTCATCCCAAAGGTGTGAATGGAGTTGAGGTCAGGGCTCTGTGCAGGCCAGTTACATTCTTTCACATCAAATATGAGGAGGTATTTCTCTGCTGACCTTGCGTTGTACACAGGGGCACTGTTAAATTGAAACAACAAAGATGGAAGCATTTTATTGTTTGAATTATTTTTGTATGCTTATCAAAAAATTCTGCCAATTGGAATTTAGTGGCCTTAGTCCAAACAGTGAAAAACAGCCACAGCACAAAGCATGAGACATGAACATACAGTCTGGACAGGTGTCCACAAACCTCTGGCCATAGTGCACAGTGTTCATTAAACCACTGCAACTCTCTGAACACGTGTGTACATCAGCAAAAAAGTTGATTTATTTATTGCTTTCACCTGACAGATTTTATTTAACAACCTATTTAACAACCATTGGCTATTATCAGTGTAACAACCAAGGAACGTTTCCATGCCACACACTCAGCTCCAGGTCAACCAATTTGTTAAGTGTTGTGAGGCCAGGATTTTAGTTTGAAAGGGTGATACAAATAGGAATTGATTGGCTCATTAATAAAAGTCAGATGACGGAGACACAGCACCTAAGGCTTATTTACTTCCAGCTGCACCTGGGGAATTGCAGACATCTTGACCATCCAAAGCACAGACCAAAGGACAAACAAACTGCACAGGTAAACATTTTAAATGGCATTGATTCTGCAGTGAATGTGTTCATTTCATCATACATTTCATGTATGATGAATGGAAAATGAAGTTTTTGACCACAATGCATCAAGGGCAGACCCAGTTTAGCTGTTTATATAACATAGCATTGCCATTTTTCAGTATGAGTGTAGTGATAATGCCATCTAGATCCCATCTGCCTGGACATTTATTCAAACATGAGAGATTTGTATTTAAACAGTGCTATTAGATAGGGGCAAGACATTGACCCTTTGGTGATGAATGATAAGACCTAACAATCAATGAAACCATTAGTGATCCCACCCTTACGAGGGACCTGTCAAGAGAGGGGCCAAAAACAGATGGGCTGTTTGCATTTTGGTAATGGTGTCTGTGTTGACATGTTTCACCATTGAGTGCACTGGCAGGAATGCATTAAAAATGTAGCTCATCCTGCAATCTTATGGTACACTTAAACTAATTTTTACCTTTCCTTTGCAACTTTTCATAAGAAAAAAATGACTGTGATGCTCTCTGAATTGACCGTATTGTATATGAAGCTTTAATTTGTCAGAGATTACATTTTACATTTATAGCTGAGAGGAAGAATTGGCTCTGTGTCCTTGATACTAGCTGTGTTTGTGTAAAGGTCTGGTCTGATGGTCTCCATGTAAACATTTTATTTATGTATAGTGTTGGTTAACATCAGCAAAATGCCATCAATGTCCACCAAGGGCAGACACAAGCGACCTTCCTTTCTCCCTTTGTAACACACACACAAATGCGTGTGTCCATGGGTCCATAATGATTATGGGGGTGGAGATGAACAGTTCTGTAAATAACATTGGTGAACATATATCAGAATTTAGATTCATTACACATTGGCTGCATTTCAGACAAAGGCTTTGTTTGGTGACGAGGACAATCGGTATTGCTTTACTGCTTCATGTCTGTAGTGGTTGTTGTTCTCAAAGCCCAATGGAAAACTGTGAATCTTATATTAAGATATGTATGTATATATGTATATATATATATATATGTATATATATATATATATATATGTATGAAAACATGAATGTATAAAGGGGATTTCTATAAATATGTGATGTAAGAAAGATGAAAATGTTCTTGACATTTGTCACATATTGTAATTTATTATTCTATGTGAAGAGCTGTAAATGTAATTGTGGTGAGTGGTTCTTCCGAAAGGACGATATTCCTGCTCTGGATAAGCAATATGAAAATATGGAGGGAATCCAGATATTGGTTCCTGTAGGAGAATAATATCTTGAACTCAACCTAATTGAGTGTGCACAGCTTATCATTAATCATCAGACAATCACTGAATTGGATTGATCTTAATTCCCTGAAGGCTTTTGCCAGAAGCTAGTCTGGTCATCTATTTATCAGATGGGAGGATGGATATGGTGACTTTATTGATGTACTGTATAACCTGACTTGATTCATTATATATATATACTAGTTAGTAGACAGCAAGTCCCAACTATGCAAATGCGATTTCATGTGAGCATGTTTAGAACGGATATTCAGAAAACTGTGTACATGTGTGTAATATATATTATCTTTTGAATTATAATAGTAAGATCATTTATTGTATTGCACTGTTGTAATAGAGTTGGTGTGTGTTGGTGTTGGTTGTCACTAGTTGTACTGGCCATGTCAATGATGTCATTACATGTTGGACAACATTGAATAATATTGACCTGATGAAAAAATATATATATACATTGACCTGATGATGGTGCTAGACTTTGAAGTCCGTACAAATTTGATGGCAATCAATCCACCAGTTGTTGAGACATTTCACTCAAAACCACAGACGTCAACCTGCTGATAGCACAAGAGGATCCCCAAATTCACGAGGTTTCATTCTTTGCGGACATGAATATCTGCACTAAATTTCAGGGCAATCCATTAATAATTGTTGAGGTGACAGACCAACATTGAGCCACAGCCTGTCCCGTCGTCAAGAGGGGGCGCCCCCTCACGCGGACGGTCCTGCCCCCTCAGTCAAAACTAGTATGTTCCTTTTTTCTTAAATTATTATTTTTAAAAATGTTTTAAATTGTTTTCAGTCTATAACATGTTCAAAACAATCTAAAACTCGAAAAAAACTCTGCTGACTTGTTAAAACCAAAATGAACACCTGTGCAAATCCAAATTGATATATCAGTTTTCAGCAGGAGAAAGCCTGCCGAAAAGTGACTGCACTCTATAACTCTGAATTGGTAGGGTACATGCACCTGGTTTCCTCTACTGTTCATGCTGAAAAGACAGAGAATGTAACTCCTTCCGACACAACTAGGACAATTGGTGGGAGAAGCCACTGAGAGATGATGTTCTGGTATTTACAGTAGGAACTCTAAGCTGTTTGCACAACATGGTTCCTGGTACAAACACTCTTTTTAGGACACACATATGACTCATTACACCTGAAATTATTAGGGTCAAAATAACTTGCTGTAAACACAACATTGAAATATTATCACCTCATTAAGTTTACTTGGCAAACGGGTCACCATACACTTCCCTATTTACAAATGCAGCAGACACATTGTATCTTATGTACACCAACTCCTCAGGGAAATATCTGACTATTTAGCTTCTAAATGTTCCACTATGTTCAGCATGTGTCTACCCTTTGGTGCTGAAACAGAATACAGTGCATTTTCAAGCCTTTTTGCGCAGCCTGCTGCTGGGAGGAACTATGGGAGTGAAAACAGTGAGAGAGAATTAAAATTGCAAGCTGTCAAACCCAAACACTGAGTTAAGATGTTCTACAAAGCTTTGTACAGCTCAGGTAAACTTTTCACATTATACATACTCACCTTCTCATTTCAAAGTTGTGTCTAGTGCAGCTTTAAATTCTTCACACACACACACACACACACACACACAAAGGGAATGCAAAATATTATTGCAGTAGTAACCTTGCTATTACAATTCTAATGCTAAGAAGGAAAAAAGGGAATGAAAATTCATGAAGGCTTTGAAAGAATGAAACCTGAGTGATAACTGAGCCTGTGTTTGGATTTTTATTAATTTTTTTAAGAGGTTATTCACACACAGTTTGTATAAAGTGTGCATCACACACATAAAACTGAGGAAAGAAAGTTTTGCTCATTTCCATCACGCACTAATGTATTTCAAGTTTATTTACCAGCTTCACATAACTGTAATGTTTTTCACACTGGGAGAGATCAAGATTTACTGGAGGGACACAAAGAAGAGGAAGGTGGGAGGTTGAAATTGAAAGAGACTGTATACTTTGTTGAATGAATAGTCCTTGACATTTGTCTGGAAGATTTCTTTTCAATTCTGGAAATGAATCTTTCAACAGAGAACTGACGTGGGTTCACAGGAAGTAAAATCCGTCATCTGTGGGGAGTTGCAGTTACAATTTGGCTTCAACTTCAACGAGAAACAAATGTTTGCTTATGGCCAAAATCTTCATCCAAATTGAAGTTGACAGATCCTATTTCATACTTTAAGAGTGTTGATGTCTGATGCCAGTCATGATTATCTTGTGATTTCTAGAACGCTCCACATAAATAATAGATTAGTCAGAGATATTGAATTGGATAATGTAACGCACTGTGGCTGAATGAGGTCTTCAGGCCGACCCCAGTTTTCTTATTGCTCTATTTTACAAGTAGTTCTGGTAATGCTTAACAAACTAACAGCTGGTTTATGCTCTGAAGCTGTTTGTAGGCCACAGAGTAAACCCATTATTTAAAATAGTACAACATACATTACAACAAATTATAAATACATTTGGGTACATGTTGTATTTTGGTAATTATGTGTATACATCACACTACTAATATCTGACTACTTCTAGAAATATTATAACTAATACCACCATTCACACTCACTTGTCTTAGGAAAGCTTTTAAATGAATGGAGATATAACAGAAATCAGCTAAACAATGGGAAGAGTAGCTGAAACCATTAAGGTCGCTGAGTCAATAAATCCTTCTCAGCAAAATGAACAAAACAAAGTGAACAAATGAACTCCAAGCAGACAAATAAACAATGCTACTAGAGCACAAAATAAGTGAAAAGTTTTCAGCTAATTATTTGTTTCTAAGAGGAACTTCAATTAACACTGATAGATTCTACATCGTCACACTGCAGCTGCAGGAAAGGAGCCAAAGCCAGCACTGAGAATGTGCTGCATACTGGAATGACTGCAGAAATGGACTTATGGAAATGATGACAAACTGATTTTATCGTGTTCACCACATTGCCAACAACACAGACATCCCATTGTAAAAGGTTTTCTGTGAATCCTTCTTTGGCTGACTTCCCATATATTATACACATATCATACCTGCTTGAGCAAATTATCAGTATGTAAATATATGCAGTCTGAACACCGTGTAAAATGTATATAAAATGGTAATAACCTAAGGATAAAATGATACTTTATTTCTCCCTCCATATGAAGGTTAGACCACAGAGCAGCACTCTGGAGCATATGAAGATGTAGCTGTCAGTAAGTCTGCTTTCATATCTATTAGTATTCAGTATGAGTACAGAGAGCCTTGGGAGAAACTTACTGACGATCTGAGACTCAGATAAACCCAGGTTCACCTGGACCTGCCCAGTGTTTTTGTGTATGAGTGGTACAACCTGATGCTAACACCTGAAGGTAGCTGTTGGGATTCATCTCTGAGCTTAAATCTCGACTTTCTTATAGACAAGAAAGTATGTTATTCATACAAAGCTTGACTGCTGAATCTTCCTCACTATTTCTTCTCTCATTTAAATCTATACTGCACACAAACCACTAACTAATTAACCTTAGATATTCCTCATGTTGATCTTAATCTAAATGTGATTCCCTGATAAAATAAAGAATTTGTATGAACTAGCTGATACCTCTGCTGGGAAATGCTTCAACACTTAAAATCACTGATTCATGAATTCAGAAAGCAGAATGTGAGGGGCTTGTCAATTGTATAGAAGTTGGGCAGCAGGGATGCCAGAAAAGCAGGACCCTCAGAGACATCGCTCACTGTGAGTACATTGTCTAACCTCAGATGTTTTAAGGCTCTTGATCTTTTTGAAGAGGACAGAGAAAGAGCATGAAAGGAGGAGAAAGGACAGGGAAACACGGAGTGAAAGACTGAGCAGAATAAATCTGGCAGTCTGATGCCTGTATGGTGAAAGCATGGAGTTTTCAAATAGCAAATAATTCAACTACTCATTGTTGGCTTGATTCTTGCTCTGGAGATATGCCAACTGTAATTAAAAAGTTGGCAGAAGTTGAAGTGTGTGTGGTGACCAGTCCTGATTCTGTGATTAAGAAGGGATCCTGGAAAGAAGCATGATTGGCATATGTTGAGCTGATGTAGTTTCATAGAGGTTAAAATGAGCTGCAACCAGTTAGGTCTGAAGGGAAGAAATATAAGCTGGAGGCTGGAACGAAGGGTTCTTTTTCATTCCTTGGTAAGCACATGGATGTGGAAATGGGAAGTTGAAGGTCAGAGAAAATCAGTGAGCAGTTTTTGTAGAAGACATTTTGTGCCACTGAGATAAACCTGAATGGATGAAGCTTGAAGGGCGAGTAGTTCTGGGTGTAAGAGATGAACCTCATGACTGAAACCACGTAAAAAGATTTTTTAAAAGGGCAAATGGAAGGTCTTGAAACAATTCAATCCTGTCGAGCAGGAGGGAAATATGTGAGGAATGAAGCTGAAGAGGACTGCACCCTGGAAGGTTACAGAGACACTGCTGTTACAACCACAATGACTGGCACCAAGAGTGTAAGTTTCTAAAAAAGCAGGAAGAATTGTTAGCTCCTGAACTTTGGGATGGTTTTGAGTGATATGACACAAAACTCATGACAGCTTTGCAATATATCATATCGGCTGCTGTCATGTTGCCTGAGTGTATGAGAAAAGACTAAAACAGAAGGCAGTGATGATAGAAGATTAGAGTTGTGTACTGATGGGTATTTACTCAGTATGACAGGGCAATGTGTTGTCAGGAAAAGGAACAGAGGCTACTATCATGAGCGAGGAGACTGTCAATGATTTGAGCTGAGAGTTTGCAGCTTGCACGTATAGTTTCAGCTGAGTGGATGGGAGGCAAAGGTGCAAACTAGTTACCTGTTATATAACCTGCAGACCCTTGTGCAGGTGGGCTGAGTAATACAATGCTGAGGATGGCATAATTATCACATTTGTATTTGACTGAAAAAGGGTAAGCAAGTAAAATGTGCAAGTTTTGTATTGTGCAATATGTACATAAAAATAGAATAGAAGAGTTTTAATTGAATTTTTAATTTTGTAATATAATTATGACAGTAAGTACACACATAAAAAGGAAATACATTTAACAGTGTCCATCGTATTTGACTTTATTTCATTATTTGATTTGTTTTAATTTACTGAAACAACAGACTGACAGATCAGTAACAGGAAGGCCAAACCAGTCAATCAAGTCCAAAAGGACAAGACAGGCAGGTACCATGCAGGCAGAGGGCAAAAACCACAGATAACACTAGGAATAGGATGCAGATAACTAGCAGGATACATGGTGGTTGGAGCACTAGTCTACAACAAAGCATCACAGACAAACTAGTAGAGATCAGCCATTTCCACCGTTTGCATTAGACTGATGTCGAGAGCTGAAGTGACAAGTTTTTGTTGGTTTCTTTGTTTTTTATTCCTTCTGTAAAGTGTGCTTGGGTGTATTTAAAGGTGCTTCTAAATAAAAAGGTACTGTATTATTATCATTATTATCTTGTAAGGTGAGTTTAGTTCACCAGAATGTTGCATATGACTACTTCCAATTGTCTCAGTAACATTCAAAAAACTGGCTCAAGTAACATTAAAAATACTAATTTGAATGATTTGAGTGAATGTGTCACAGATTTGTTGATTTTTTTTCTAAACAATGTCGAACTCTCGTACCTTAGATACAGAAGTCTAGCTGATCTTCATTGAATTTATTTGAGCTCTGATGGAGCATCATTGTAAATAACTTCAGTTTGTAGAGATTTGTTCTAACTTTTACATATCATGACCTTAAAAAACGAGATTCCAGAAGGGTGAATAATCAGATCATCAGATAATGAACATAAGACTGTAACATGTGACTCTGTACAAAGATGTTGTCATTTGTTTTTTTTTATTTTTCAAACCTCAAGCCTATTTCAAAGACATTTGTAAGGAGGATTTAATAACGGGTATTGTCATAATTCAGTAGCTTTATAATAAATCAGACAATGAGATGTATTTTAACTAATATGTGTCTAATATTACAGTGTATTATCTCTTTGTTCTTAAAGCCATGCATTAAATACATAGAAACATAGAAACAGAAATATTCCACACTTCAGAGTAAATGGCTACCTACTAAGCAGTGAATACAGAAAGGATTTTGACTCTAAACAATACAATACAACTATCCAGAAAAGTAGTGACAAGATTACCTGACAGCATATATTGTTTTCCACACAGTGATATAATTTATGGCAGAATGTTATCAATTTACAATAATGTACAACAGAGATCGTAGCTGCATATAAACCTATGAACACCCCTGACAGCCCACTGTGGGCATATGATGCTGCAAAACCCCCCACAGCTGCTCCCACTGCTACCCCCAACCTTCCTCTCCACCCATAGCAGTCTACTGCTGCCCCAGCTGCAGCAAGAGAAACCCCTACTGCCCCTGCCACCACCATCAGGAAACAAACTGCACCCATCACACTTAGAGCCGCTTGTATGACACCCAAAACTGCTGCACCAGAAGCTGCTGCAGCGAAACAGATTTTACCTGCACTGATGGTTTGCCACGACTCAAACGATGACATCCCAATGTGAACCATTAACAGCTGATAGATAAACACAGGAATGAACTCTGCTATGATAGTGACTGTTGATGGAGTGATGTTAAAGGCTCTCTCTTGATTAACAGCAAGTAATATTTCAGTGATAAGAAACATGATGGACACAGGTACAATTACAAAATGTCGTCTTAGATGAGGTCTTAGATACATGAAAACAGGGGGAAAAAAACAACTCACTATTATTGTTACTTTTAGACTATTGGACAAAAGATGTACAAATGATGCTATCATGAAGCCAAATGGAGCAAATACAGCTACCTCCATGATTGAAATAAAATGAATGTTATATATCCGTAAGACTGGTAATGTTGGATGGCAGAACTCAAAGCAGCAATAGACAATATACACAAATAATGCTACCAACTGTGCTGCTATTAAGTCACATAATTGGCCTCTATAATAATTTAATGTATCTCTTTGACACTGGATTGCTCCAAATCTTGTACTTGTTGCAATGCTAACTGATGACCCAACAAGACTTACAACCTCACAACCAACTCCTAATCCTCTCATTTTGTTCACTACTGGAACAAGAAGTCCTGCAAAGATCCCAAGAGCTGATGACAGAATCACTATATAGTTGTATAATGGTCCTGCTACTAAAATCATATAGATTTGTATCTTGTATTGAGGTAGGCTTTCCAGGAAGACAAGTGTGACCACTTCCAGTAATCCCAGTAGAAGTCCCCCTGGTGCTCCAAATACCATCCCAATTAAAGCTCCATGGACAGATTTCCAAACTGAGGAGAAATAAAAATTATTGGACACGAGAAATTTCTTTGGAACAGTGTCCAAATAATGTTTTGTTTTAATTTTTTGTTGTAATGGATACTACTACTACTACTACTACTACTACTACTAATAATAATAATAATGATAATAATGATGATGATGATGATGACGATGATTATGATGATGATGATGATAATAATAATGATAATGATAATAACAATAATAATAACAACAATAACAATACTACTACCACCACTAATAATAATTATTATTTTAATAATAATAATAATAATAATAATAATAATAATAATAATAAAAATAAAAATAAAAATTATATAATAATACATAAATAATAAAAACAAAATAATAATTATTATTATTATTTGATTATTGAGAATTATATGCCTGCCTTGTTCACATAAATGCAATACTTGAATTAGGTCTACATTTAAGCAATCATAGGAAGTTTCAAATAGTGAAAATCACACTTCAGCATACCAATATATAATTCACAGCAGAATGTAATGTACAATACTTTAGAAAATAGTTTATAGATGTAGAGAGAGAAGAACCTGCAGGTCTGGTCCAGTGTCTCTTATCTTGTTTTTGTGTTTTTGCAATCAGATCACATGATACAAATATGAATTCAGAAAAGTGTAAAAACTGTGACTGACTTTTTATTCATAGATTATTTAATATTTATTGCTTATCTATTCTGTTGTGGTATGTTTGAAAATGTGACATAAAACTTGGTAGTAATGTAAATGTTGTTAACGGGGGTCATCGTTATTAAAATAAGGGCCTACGTTCCATTGAAGTAAACATACCCATCTTACCTGAAGAAAGGGTCCTCACATGACTGGAATGAACAAATGAAGAAGAAAAAGGATGAATGAAGCATGTTTACATGATTTATAGCAAATTAAAAATAAGGACATCGTTCCTAATAACATAAATCTATTGATGTTAAATGAATATACTGTATGTATGATAAATGAGATGTTTCTGGGCTAAATTAAATAAAGATTCTTGATCTCACCTGTTTGAAGAAGTACTTATTGAGTCCTCCTCCATGGCAGACTGATGAAGCTCTGTTGTTTCTGTAGCTGTAAAGTAGGTGAAGATGTTGGTGAATCTTTCTTGTTAATTGTTTGAAAGCATAGATCATGTTGGTTAAAGCTATATGGGAAATTAGTTAAAAAACAACTGAAGATATCAAATCAACAAGGCAGTAAAGCATGATGTTGTGTAATCATTAATAAAGCATTTTCTTGTTGTTGACTTACCACTCTGAGTCTGTGCCATCATCTCAATCCACAAATGAATGCAATTATTTGGTGTGTGCTTCACACAGAAACAGGTTTTATAGCTATCCAAATTAACCTTTGCAAAGTCCTCGTCAAAAGCTCTCTTCTTACTCTGCAGTACAGCTACTGTGTGATGAACTGGAAGTTACAGGAAGCTATATATCTTTAATAATCACCCAGATCTCACAACCTGAACAACATCATTTCTGACTCTGCCCCTGTATGGCATCCAAAACATCACAAACAACTAAAGATGCACTAGTCTAATCCTTTGCAGTCCTGATAACAATGCCTGGGCTTTGAGTATCAGCTGATACAAGTACTGATCCTATATGAGTATATCATTAATAAGCTGTGTGCACTGGGACTGGGATCATTCTTTAATATGCACAGCAACACCAGACTTGATCTAAACATTGCTTTCCTAAGTTTGTAAAACAAAATGTAACACATAAATATACTGATATAAATTTACTGAATCGTTATTTATTTAAAATAATGGTATCTGATAGCAGATTAGCTCTTTGTCACATTACCCGATCCAGTTATTTGAGTCAGGATCAGAGCAATATTCAAATCAGAGCAATATTCAATATCAAATTGGTGCAATAACAAATAACAATTCAGTTCTGCATCATCATTGTGCTATTTGTGTCTATTAAGTCAAACCTGGACTTTGGTATTCTGTAAATATTGCTCCTTCATTAAAGACTCTTGTTCACTGAGTTGATGTTCACTGATCAACAGGTGAAGTGAACACACACAGTACATCATTTCAGTGACTAATGAATGCTCATTTAATATAATAAGAATAAAAGCTCATTCTACATGTTTATATTTAAACGTGTGTGTTAACATGTAGACTCAGTGCCTGCCATCACTGGAAATAAACATTTACTGATATGTTTTTGTCAGAAATGAATTGACTGAAAAACCATCCAACTGTTTTTTTCTTATGGATGACAGCAGCCTGTCCCTATCCTCCTGTCATGTTTAGTGTGTGTGTGTGTGTGTGTGTGTGTGTGTGTGTGTGTGTGTGTGTGAGTGTGTGTGTGTGTGTGTGTGTGTGTGTGAGTGTGCGTGTGTGTGTGTGTGCGTGTGTGTGTTTGTCTTCAGGGCTGGCATCAGTCATTTCCACGTTTTGCATTAGACTGATGTCGGGAACTGAACTTGTTTACCAGGATGATGTGTATGATTACTTCCAGTCATCCCAGTAACATCCAAAAATCTTATTAGTTTATTATCAGACACAAGTCAAAATTATTTCAAAAGACTGGCTCTTAATCAGCGAGAGATTATAACACTAGCAGGAAATAAAGCTTGAAGATTAGGAGTTCATCACTTCTTAGCTCCATTGTACCTTTACACTCCATAAATCTAACTCTTGTACTGTAAATGTCCACATCAAAAAAAGGTCTTTCATGTTAAGCTGCAGTCACTGTGTGCTGGTTACAGGAATTTATAGTTTTCATGACAGCTCAGATCTGATCAACAAACAGAACCTGAACATCAGCATTCCTCACTGTACCACCAGATACACATTGAAAGTGTCAGGGTCAAAGCTACTTGAACATTGTGCAATATTGTAGCAATACATTTGCAGTAAATCAGTGTCGGGTGTTTGATTACTAAACACCTGATCTGTGGGAGGTGGTGTCAGCACACTATGGATCTTCCTTTCATGTTGTTTGAGTCTTTAACTTTCCTTCCGGCAAATCAGATATCATGCAAATCTTTCAACGTCATGAAAGGGCAGTGATTTTCATATTTTTTCTTATTATCAAAAGATCTCATGTGCTGAGCCAAACCAACAATGTGTGTATCTAAAACCTGATATGTCTTATTCCTCTGTATCATACACTTGTAACCTATAATACTGTACATTGTAAATAACTTTATTATAAACTCAAATGGTTGTGATATGCAGCACAACAAGCTAGAAAAGCACTGTAAACAGAAGCACATTCCTGCACATGCTCAGTGATGCAGGAATACTCACGGACTAAAAATCATGGTATTAGTATTTGGAGACATTTCTAAACAAACATGTGAGCCCAAACTCTTCATGGTGAAGGAACATGTTGCACAGTGCACCAGTGTGGCTCATCAATGTGTTTGGACAGTTTTTGAACAACAGAGGTCCATGACACACACACAACTATGATATATCAGCCTTTGATACACACATTTGGTTGTCTATGCACAGTGCTTGATCTATTCATCTTTGCTGTGTTGTGTTTTATTCTGGGTAAATGTACTATAGATATTCTGTGGCTTGGAAAAATCTCCTCTCTCTGACTGGTACTTTTCAGTAAATGTGTCACAGATGTGTTGGGGTTTTCTCAAAGGTGTGTAGCTCTTGTAACCTCCAGATACAAATGTGATTCATCAATATTTAATGATTAATTAATTAAAGCTATTCTTCATTGTATTTATGTGCCTTCTGGTGGTACTGTTGGTGCATCATTGTAAACAACTTGACTCAGTTTATAGAGATTTGTTGTAACTTTTGTATCATGAGCTCTATGTCAAAAAAATAACTGTGATCCAATAAAACCCTAAAAAACAATACCCTATTAGACTGATTCATTCATAATGAATATGACTCTGTACTAATACGCTGTCATTTCTTCTCATTTTTTCAAACCTGAAGCTTATTTCAGAGGCATTAGTTAGGAGGGGGTGGTATTCTCATAATTTAGTAGTTTCATAATAAATCAAACAATCAGATTTCCATTTTTTACTTTATTATATTACTGTGTATTGTCTTTCATTATGTGCCACACTTCATATAATAGACAGTCTTCTCCCACAGTTAATGGCTATGTACTAAGCAGTGAATACAGAAAGGAATCTGTCCCTAAACAATACAACTGTCCAGGAAAGTAGTGATAAAAGTGCCTGACAGCATTTATTGTTTTTTACACAGTGATATAATTCATAGCAGAATGTTATGAATGTACGATAATGTACTAAATAGATTATAGCTGCACATAAACCTATAAAAACCCCTGGCAGCCCACTGTGGAAGCAGGAGGCAGCAAACCCCCCCCACAGCTGCCCCCACTGCTACCCCCAACCTTCCTCTATACCCATAGCGGTCAGCTTCTGCCCCAGCTGCAGCAAGAGAAACTCCTACTGCCCCTGCTACCCCCATCAGAGCTCCTATCGAGGGAGCTGAACCCAGCACAGGTAGAGTCACCATTATACCTGCTGAACCAGAAGCTGCTGCAGTGAAACAGATTTTACCTGCACTGATGGTTTGCCATGACTCAAACAATGACATCCCAATGTGAACCATTAACAGCTGATAGATAAACACAGGAATGAACTCTGCTATGATAGTGACTTTTGATGGAATGGTGTAAAAGGCTGTCTCTGGGTTATCAGCAAGTAATATTTCAGTGATAAGAAACATGATGGACACAGGTACAATTACAAAATGTCGTCTCAGATTAGCTCTTAGATACATGAAAACAGGGTGAAAAAAGACACTCAATATTATTGTTACTGTTAGACTATTGGACAAAAGATGTACAAATGATGCTACCATGAAGCCAAATGGAGCAAATACAGATACCTCCATGATTGAAATAAAGTGAATGTTATATATCCGTAAGACTGATAATAATGGAGAGCCAGTTGGAAAGTAGCGAAAGACAGTATACACAAATAATGCTACCAACTGTACCACTGCGTACCCACATACTTGGCCTATATAATAATTTAATGTATCTCTCTGAAAATGAATTGCTCCAAGTGCTGCACCAGTTACAGTGACTGCCACCAGACAAACTGACCCAGCTAGAGCCAATGCCTCACCAGCAGCTCCTTCTCCTTCTATTTTGATCACTACTGAGTATGAAACAAGTCCTGTGATGATCCCAACAGCTGATGACAGTATCACTATATAGTTGTACAATGGGCCTGCTAGTACTAACATAAAAGTCTCTTGAGGTAGGCGTTCCAGGCAGATGAGTGTGGCTACTTCCAGTAATCCCAGTAGAAGTCCCCCTGGTACTCCCAGTAACATCCCACTTAAAGCTCCAATGACAGATGTCCAAACTGAAGAGAAATAAAAAATTATTGGACATAAGACCAAGTTCTTTTGGAACCGAGGTCAAACACTTTAAACAATTTTCTTTTCTTTTTTTTGCAGTAATCAATGATACTACTACAATAACTATAATAATAACTGCCCTGATTACCTTTAAACACTTGAATTAGGTCTATACTTAAACATTCTTAGAAAAGGAAGTTTCAAATATTAAGAGTTAAATTCTAGTGTAGCACAGTGCTTCCCAAACTTGTTAGACCACATCCTCTCTTCAAAGAAATATTTAGTCATGGCACACCCAAATCACCCAGACCTCTATAAGGTCATGTTTGTCAGAAATCAGACCAGAGAGTCACATGATACAAATATGAATTTGGGAAGGTTACCACAATAAATGTGCTCAAACAATGGTGTATATTTATCTTCTACAAGCAGCCAGAACCTCTCTGTGAAGCCATCAGTAGAGTAGTTTTATCAGTCAGCTCAGTCACATCTGTGTTGAGATGTTTCAGCATTTCTTTGAGCTGTTTACCATCTCAAATCTTTCTATCACTGCTCTGACTTTCACTTTTGTCCTGACTGCTCCTTTAAAATGATGTGTGTTGTGTTACTGCAGCCTGCAGCAGTGAGTTCTCATGACAACAGTTTTTAATGAAGTGGTTGTTTAATATGTATTGCTCGTAACATAAAACATAGTAGTAAATGTTGTTAATGTGGTAAAATGTTATTGAAAATGCACAATTGATGAACAATGATGAACTTTAAGCCACTCTTTAAGCTTCGTTGTGCCTTTATGGTCCATAAATGAGGTCTTTAGTACAGTTGGAGTAAAAATAACCAACTTACCTGCAGTAAAAACGTTATTGAAAAATTGTCGTAGTCTGGAATGAATAAATGAAAAATGAGTCAAATCTGTTTACATGATTTATACAAATTTAAACTAAAACTGAGTACATTGTTCCTAATAACATAAATCCACTGATGTTTGGTGCATATACTGTATGTATGAGTATATGTATAAATGTGATATTTTTGGGTTAAATTATATAAAGATTCTTGATATTACCTGTTCAATTGATTCACTAAGTCCTCCTCCATGGTAGAGTGATGAAGCTCTGGTGTTTCTGTAGCTGTAATGCAGGTGAAGATGTTGGTGAATCTTTAATGAAACCCTTAATTCTTTTTAAGCATAATCAATGTTGGTTAAAGCTTTCTATCAAATGAGTGTCAACCAACTGAAGATATATCAACAAGGCAGTGAAGCATGATGCTCTCCACAATTCATGGTGCTCTGAGATCATATGTAACTCATTTTCTTGTTATCTTAATGACTTATCACTCTGAGTCTGTACCATCACTGATTCTAATGGCCTGTGACTGACAGGGGCTCTAAAAAATATATAAGAACATTAGTTATTTTTTTGAACCTATCATCATCCTTCATTCATAGACATTAAAATAATATTTTACTTACATTGTGTGCATTAAACAAATGGTTTACTTTTCTTGTTTTCAGCAAACAATTAACCATCCAAACCCTCTGTATTCACCAAATATCCCCCCTTTGTGTACATGAAATGGTACAGTCCTGAATCCAAACCAGGTGCAGCACAGGTGCGACACCATCAGAGGATAGGGAGTGAGTGCATCATTTCAACAGCTTCACAAAATAATTGGTAGTATACTTAGTTTCTATGTGTACTTCAAAAATCTACTGCTGATTTTGGTCATAATGGAAAGAGTGGATCAGGTGGATTGCACTGCAGAAGGTTTTTATTGCAGAACTGATGAAAAACTGAGAAAGGATCCAACAAAGACTGAACAGAAAACCAAGACTTAAATACAATTTTAACTAATCAAACATATTCATTCATATTAAGAGAATTTCCATTGTTCCATCGGTTGGGTTCTGGAGGTGTGGTTACAGTAAGTGTGCATGGTTGGCGTGGTAGGGCCCAATGTAATATCTCTTCATAGGACCCAAAATCCCTTGCTGCACCCCTGCAAGAACCATTTGACTTGCTTTTGGGGGAATATATTCATATTTTCTTCACTTTTCTTCTCAACTGATTGATTTTGAGGTTGGTGTGTGCCCTTATGAATCCTACAGTACAAGATGTACAGATAAAATAGACATATTTTATAAACAAGGTAACACAGTTTTTGAATACTTTATCAATGTGAGATTAATAGAAATACAGAATAATGTTTATTTGCATGATCTGTAAAGAAATAATCAGCATAGCATCTCTCATCTTATAATACGTGTTGTGTTGTAATTTATTCTGACTAACCTTACTATGAATATTCAGTGGCTTGGAAAAATCTCCTCTTTCTGACTAATACTTTTCAGTAAATGTGTCACAGATTTGTTGGGTTTTTCTCAAAAATATGTAACCTTGGGCCTTCCAGATACAGATGTGATTCAATTTATGTGACTGCTGATGGTGCGTCATGGTAACTTGGCTCAGTTTGTAGAGATTTGTTCTAACTTTGACATAAAATGAGCTGTGTGTCAAAATATAATAATTGTGATCCAATAATACCTTTATAAACAAGATCCTTGTAGAGTGAGCAATTGTGAAGCTCATTAGGTAATGAACATAAGATTGTCACATGTGACTATCATAATTCTGTTGTTTCTTTTTCTTTTTCAAACCTGAAGCCTAATTCAAAGATATTTGTTAAGAATATCTAATTATTGGTAATGTCATAATTTAGTAGTTTCACAATAAATCAAACAATTAGATTTATATTTTGCATTTTATTATATTACTGTATATTATCTTTCATAATGTTCCATATTTTATAAAAGAGACAATCTTCTCTCACAGTAAATGGCTATCTGCTAAGTACAGAGAGAATTCTGACAAAAAACAATACAATACAACTGTCCAGAAAAGTAGTGATACAAGTTCCTGACAGTATATATTTTTTTTCACACAGCGATATAATTTATGGCAGACTTTTGTGATTTTACCATTATGCACAAAAGAGATCAAAGCTGCACATAAACCTATGAACACCCTTGACAGCCCACTGTGGGCACACGAGGCAGCAAACCCCCCCACAGCTGCCCCCACTGCTACCCCCAACCTTCCTCCCCACCCATAGCGGTCTACTGCTTCCCCAGCTGCAGCAAGAGAAACCCCTACTGCCCCTGCCGCCCCCATCAGAGCTCCTAATGATGGAGCTGCACTCAACACAGGTACACCTATCTTTATGATACTTAAAACTACTGTAGTCCCAGAAACTGCTGCAGCGAAACAGATTTTACTTGCACCTCCCGCTTGGCACAACTCAAACAACGACATCCCAATGTGAACCATTAACAGCTGATAGATAAATACTGGAATGAACTCTGCTATGATAGTGAATGTTGATGCAGTGGTGTTAAAGGCTGTCACTGGTTTAATCACAGCAGGTAATGTTTCAGTGATAAGAAACATGATGGACACAGATACAATTACAAAATGTCGACTTTCATGAAATCTTAAATACCTGAAAACAGGGTGAAAAAAAATACTCACTAATATTAGTGTCTGACTATTGGACAAAAGACGTACAAATGATGCTATCAAGAAGCCAAATGGAGCAAATACTGATACCTCCATGACTGAAATAAAATCGATGTTATATATCCTTAAAACTGATAATGATGGATGGCTGAACTTAAAGCAGCAAAAGACAACATAGACAAATAATGCTACCATTTGTGCATACCCGCATACCTGGCCTATATAATAAGTTAATGTATCTCTTTGAAAATGAATTGCTCCAAGTCTTGCACCAGTTACAGTGACTGCCACCAGACAAACTGACCCAGCTAGAGCCAAAGCCTCACCAGCAGTTCCTTCTTGTATTTTGATCACTACTGAGTATGAAACAAGTCCTGTGATGATCCCAACAGCTGATGACAGTATCACTATAGAGTTGTACAACGGTCCAGCTAGAACAAATATAAAAGTCTCTTGAGGTAAGCTTTCCAAGCAGGTGAGGGTGGCTACTTCCAGTAATCCCAGTAGAAGGCCTCCTGGTACTCCCAGTAACATCCCACTTAAAGCTCCAATGACAGATGTCCAAACTGAAGAGAAATAAAAATTATTGGACACACGATAAAGTTATTTTGGAATTGAGGTAAATAAGGTCAAATGCTGTTTTTTAATTTGATTTTAGCAGTAATGAAAAAGAAAAATAATTATAATAATCATAGTTGCACTGTTTACCTAAGTGAAATACTTGAATTAGGTCTACACTTAAGATATCATAGGAATTTTCAAATATCAAAAGTGAAATTGAAAGTGTAGCACAGTGCTTCCTAAGCTGCTTTAGACCACATCATTCCTTCAGACATATTTTGTCACGGCACACCTTACCCTCAATAAATCTTCTGCCTAGACTGTACACGGAAGCTTTTCAACCTGCTAAGTCTTTATGGCCACAATGGGAACAATGTGTAAAGTGTACATGGTAAAAGTTGTTAAGCATACGGCAATATAATTCACAGCAGTATATTGGTAATTTACAATAGTGTACAAAAGAGAGAGATCTGTGTTGAGTATTTCAGTATTTATTTGAGCTGTTTACAGTCTTAATCTTTTCGTAACTGCTCTGACTCACTTTTTTCCTGACTGCTCCTTTAAAAACTGGGTGTGTTGTATTACTGTAGCTTGTTTCTTTTTTATTTTGTTGATATATTTTCTTTTAAACGTTTGAAGACTGATAAGACTGAAAACCACAATTACGTAATGATAATATGGCCCATAAATGAAGGCCTAAGTACCATTGGACTAAAAATAACCAACTTACCTGAGGAAAAAAAGGTCCCCACATGACTGGAATGACTGAAGAAGAAGAAAAAATGAGTAAAGTCTGTTTACATGATTTATAGAAAACTAAACAAGACTTTGTTCCTTAGTACTACTACTACTACTACTACAACCACTACTACTGATGTTTGGTGCATATACTGTATGTATGATAAATGTGATATTTCTGGGCTAAATTATATAAAGATTCTTGATATTACCTGTTCAATTGATTCACTAAGTCCTCCTCCATGGTAGAGTGATGAAGCTCTGGTGTTTCTGTAGCTGTAAAGCAGGTGAAGACGTTGGTGAATCTTTCTTCTTAATTCTTTCTAAGCATAATCAATGTTGGTTAAAGCTATATGTCAAATTAATGTAAACCAACTGTAGATGTCAAATCAACAACGCAGTGAAGTGATGTTCTTCACAATTCATGATGCTCTGAGATCATATGTAAATAATTTCCTTGTTAACTTAGTGACTTTTCACTCTGAGTCTGTGCCATCACAGATTCTAAGGGTCTGTGTGACAGGAGCCTAAAATATTTTAAGAACATTAGTTAAATGTTTTATTAACCTATCATCATTCATCATTGATAGACATTAAATGCATATTGTACTTATGTTGTATTAAACAAACGGTTGTCTTAATCAAAAAATAAAATCCCCTGTATTCACCAATCACCCCCCTCTGCTTACATGAAATGGTTCAGTCCTGCCTCCAAACCAGGTGCAGCACAGGTGCAACACCAGAAGTGAATTGCAAGTGAGTGCAGCATGAGCATAGTGTTTCACTAGCCTCGTAAAATACAGTCAGGGTTCCTTAAATGAAAAACAAAGAAAAGAAAGACAAGAGAGAGAACTGAAAGGGCAATATGTCACACAAGCTGTTCATACTAACTCAGTTTTCCCTCCCTCTGGTACCACCATGATAATGAACCTGCCCTACTCCCAACTGAGGAAGGAGGTGAGGATTACTGTGTTGAATGACGACACTGAACGTACCTGAAAGGGGGTCTGTGGGGTTTATTTTTATTGTTATTGTTAGTAAGAAAAAAGGAAGAAAAATGATTAGGTCCTTTCAGTGTTAAATGGTAGTAGTTGGTATGTGTATTTAGTTTTTAAAAAATCTATTGCTGAGTTTAGTCTTAATGGAGAGAATGGAGCAGACCGGATCCAACAGCAGACCGAAGGTAGGGTTGCAGAAAAAGTTATTCCAGAAACAGAAACTGACAAATGATCCAACAAACACTGAACAGAAAACCAAGACTTAAATCTAAACCAAACTAATCAATGGGGTATCATTCTTGCATCAAATAATGTATTCCACTGTATGCAGAATGCTGCCTGCATGTCTGCTCTGTATAGTGTTATACTTTCACAGCTCATTGTCAGTGGTAAAGTAAGTGTGCATGGTTGGCGTGGCCTGTGCCTGGTGGTAGGGTCCAATGTGATGTCTCTCCATGGGACCCAAAATCCCAGGCCGCAACCCTGCCAGAACCATTTGTCTTGCTTTTGGGGGAATTAATTTAAATTTGTTTCATGGTACAGGACTTCTGTGGGAGTCAACAGACCTCTGAGATAATGAGTCCCAAAGTGGTGTGAGATCCTGTGCACATCATAATCAGGGTGTTCAAAACCTTGACCCTTCCCTGTTGCATTTATTTTATGATAGACTTAAAGGTTCCAGTAAGTCTTTTACAATTCTTCATAACAGTCTTTTATTGTTAAGTCTTTACCACAAAGTTCTGATTATTGAGTGACCTCTGAAACCTGCTTTGGTGTCTTTTTCTAACCTGCCATGAGTGATTCTAACAGTGAAAGCTATAAATGCATTATTACACTGCATTCCTGTCACAAACCCAGCCAGCAGTGTAGCTCTAGTAATGTGGGAACTAAATTCCAATAGTCCAAGGATGCCTTTAGAGCAGGCTATAGGCTACAGTATATGCTGGCACACATCAGCCTCAACTGATTGATTTTGAGGTTGGTGTGTGCCCTTAGGAATCTTACAGTAGACGATGTACAGATAAAAAAGACATATTTTATAAACAAGGTAACACAGTTTTTGAATACTTTATCAATGTGAAATTAATAGAAATATAGGAAAATGTTTATTTGCATGATCTGTAAAGAAATAATCAGCATAGCATCCCTCATCTTTTCAAGGTCTGGACTGATTCCAGTAGAGCTCTTCGAAGCATTTGGCTTGAAATCAAAAGTTAAAGTAAGGGACACAATACTTGTTGGCCAAGTATGGTTATAAATTGGGTAGCCTTGAAAAGTAGTTATACATGGAGGAAGGATAATTTTAAAGTTAAACTTTCAGATGTCATGGAGGACGTGTGGAATTGTCGGAAATGGAAATATTTAACTCAGCATTTTTTTTTTGCCTCTGAAATTTCTTCGAGATGCTAGTCATCACTTTTAGATTGAAAATGATTTATGACACTCCCTTGGAGAAAACTAGCGAGATGTACTCTGACCTCTGATGCATTAGTTATTTGGAAGGGCTGTGAGTTACTGTGTAATGTAAAAAATCTTGAGGTTTAAGGTGGGGTGAGATACACATATAATGATGGCAGTTCGTCTTCCTGGAAAGGTTATACACTTAAAATGCATTAATGTGCTCAAAAAGGCTCTTCAGTAATTGCTGTGTAGCTGAAATGTCTCCTCAATTCTCACTAGCCTGTTGGGATATTCTCAAATGGACTGCTAGGCCCAAATCATAAAGAGACTGTGTGAAGGCAAAAGCCACTGACATTCTTTTTTACTGAAGCGTCAGTGAAAGCACCAAAATCAGATGACGCTGATAGAATCTAACGCCACAGGAAAGCGTCAAATATAATGCTAACTTGTATACACCCATGGCTCAAATAGGAGACACATCCCATTATATCTGTTTAATATAATCTAAAACAAATAATACACAACTTTATGAACTTGTACCAAGCAAACTGGCAGTGCTGTGAAGTGAGCCTCAAACCACAGTAGGTGGTAAGGGACAATGCAATGAGGAGCCCCGGGAAGTCTTGTCAAGCTCAGCCACACAATTATCACTCATCCATCTTTAATATCTCATCCATCTTCTCCATTTCCACTGACAGAGAGGTACCCACCTCGCAATTATTATCACAGCTGGCGTCCAAATTGGAGGAATCAGATCTTCTGTCCTCCCAAAAAAATGACTGATGAGGACAAAAAAAATGGAAAGAGACAACAAAAATGCATTTTGATCATTTATTATATCCCAAAGGTGTTGGATAATTAACAACTGGAGTGAGACTTGCTGCTTTAGATGATATGAGCGCTGGCTTGTATGCAATATTTCTGAAACAAACCATCAGATGTCTAACAATAATGCACTGTTTAAGATCATTTGTAATGAAGTACTGTAACTTACTTTCTTGAACGCGCCAGCATTTTCTCAACCTGTGCTGTTTAGGCAACATGTGCTTCACTGAATGATTTCCTACATTTCCCAAAAAGCATTCAACAACCCAAGTTCAGTGAGATTGTTGATAGTGAATACAACATGGAACACATTTGAAGCTAAAGTTATCTTGTTCTCTTTAGTATGGACAGATACTTGTATATATATATATTCTTTAACAAATACATTTCCATTGCAAACTTGCTTTCTGTCACAAAGTGAAAGAAAGAAGGTAAAAAGGTTTGCAGACTCTGATAATGTATAACACATATCTTTTGTGGCATTGACACTAAATGACAATCAATCAAGTAAAATTCTACGTTGAACTATAAATGAAATCGTAAAATAGAATGGCATCTAGATGGAGAACACCTTGACCAAGAAGCATAAATCCAACTGTAGTTACATTTACGAGAAGACACTTGTCATCAGTACAATGACACAAACATGAATCCTCACGGGCTTCCCACCTGTAAACACATCCACGTGTGTCAGCAATGGAGAATTACTTGATCTCTCAATAAACACACAAAGCACTGTCAGGTTTTAGAGTGAGGTAATCAAATAATACAATCAGAAGTACAATGCATCATATTTCTGAGAGAGAAAGAGAGAGAGTGTACCAACGACAATTATCTTTTCTCTCTCTCTCTCTGGCGATTTGGAACTCATCCAGTCCTTAAGTACCCCTGTACAAAAATAGAAATATCCATATCCAACCCGAAGGTTAATGAACAACCCTCTGTTAGAAACAAGGGTCAAGAGTTCAACTAGTCTTAGGAGTAAGATTTCTTCACAGTCACACTAAGTCAGAATGACAGCACAAGAGTCTGGACCAAACAAAGTGACATTGCAACAAACAACACTGTCCTGTCCTCTAAAGGCTTGTCAGATCAACACATTGAAGAGACATAAATCTACACAACTATGATTTGTCTTACCACTGGCACACAGAAGAGTACAGCTACATAAACTAAAAACAGCAAGGAGAGAAGTTTAAAAGAGATCAAGGATGAAGAACAGACGTTGAATAAGAAAGTAACACTTAGCTTGAACACATTTGTCAAATATATATGAGAAATACATCAAATGATATCCATCCCAAGACTAATTTAACAGGAGACGCCTGATGTTTTTGGTGCACCCTGTGTTCCAGTTTGCCCAATAACTCCTTAAAAATGGTTTGAATTTTTTAAGGTGTTGATCCCCTGTTGTTCAGCATTTTGTTTGTCTTATCCAGTACTTCAAAACTAAATCTATTTCTTCACATGCAACTTTTACTATGAGCTTTTGAACCTGAATATAAGGTTGACTAGTCATTGCCCATTACACAGTCGGGCCTTCAATTTGGGACACCGCTGATACAACTTCCATTAAATTAAAAGTGCCACTGGATAAGAGCCTGAAGAGCATGAGTGCCCAAGACTCATCAAATGAATTAAGAGGTGTATATAAAGACCAAGGACTTTGGTTGAACAGCACTTCGAGTTAACTGCATTGCAAAGTAACTTTGCGTGACTGAAAGTAGACTGATTAGCAAAAGCTAATTGTCATTTGCATTCATTGTTTATCTTTCAGAACAAAGGAGCTGTGATCAGTTGAAGATGATTGAATGCAGTACGTGTCTGTGTTTGGCACTTTTCTATTGAGAATATTTTAAAGTATTGATGAGAGCCCAACCTCACTGGACCTCACTTAAGTATTCTCCATTTAATTAAAGCTATCACAATGGGGTGCTCTGACATCTTTGGGCATTGATGAATAAAATGAATGATTGACTCATAACAATAGGCTAATAACAAATGGAGCATTACAAAGTCTGGGTACCAATTTTATTCAGGTAATATGTTATTTTAATAATTAGTTTTATGCAGAAAATAATATCAGTGCAGTATTTTATCTCAGCAATATTACAGTTTTTTATGATATATACGTAAATACAACACTGCAGTGTAATAACCGTGATGACAATTACAGAGAAAACAATTTTCTTTTCCATTTTCATCTGTCTGAGCCAATCTAAAGATCTGCAGGAAATCACCAAAGAAAATGAATTATTCAAGCTGCGTTGTGAAAAGTAATTTGTCTATAGTCAGAAAGATGTTGATTTCAAAATGATGTCTTGAGAGAGTATTTCATGTATCCTCACTCTCCTAACTACAGACAGTCTTACTGTGATAATATGTATACCAGATCAAGTTATTATAACACACATATGCATTATTGAGGTGCTTTAAACCATCAGAATAATAAGTGCTTTGGTTACCAATTCATGAACTAAACTTTTCTTTCAGAGTAACTTGGGTCCTCCTGCAGATTCAGCTTCATAAATTAAATAACTGTAAGAGTTTCTTTGGGTCAGCTGGATTCAGTGATATGTTGATTTTCTGAACAGTGAGCAAAAAATACAAAAACAAATTGTATAAAATAAGCCTTAAACACAAACCTAAATTGTCTCTGAAAATAAATGACACATAGATTTATGCAATAAGGTTTTCATTCTAGATGTCTGTTGTCCACAATTTTGCTGAGTGCTGCAAGAATCTAAATGTACCTTGGTTTGGTACCACACAGGGGATTTATAGTACTGAGGTCCTCTTCAGAGATAGAGCACTTCACGTTTTTCAAATGTATATATTGTTTTTAGCCCATTGTTTCACAATGAATGAACTGGTGCAATGACATTCCAGAGGGATTTATTCTTATAAATAAAAGATCACCATCACCATGAAACCTACAAACTAAACACAACGAGACAGTATCTCCAACATTTCATGACCAAGACTATTGAAAGGAATACCCAAGACACTAGAGAGTGGACAGCTCAGAATTCATGTAGAGAAGACCAATATACCTCATACAAATCACCAGTCAGTAGTGAAACGTGATGCTGACACACATAGAAATGACAGCTTTTTTTGCAACTTCACAATTGAATGAATAACTGTTTAATCAAGATCAAATGAATTTTGGCAAAACTTGTAGGGTTTTAGACTAGGAAGAGGCCTCTTCAGTTCTGCTGACTAGTCAAAAGTCTCACCTTACATGCAGGCATGTCCAAAATTAACTCTAAACTGCAAGTCAATGAATCAGCTGGCACTGACTTTGAATAAAAGAACAAAAAACAAAGCTATAACCAACCACAAACCCTCTCTTCTGCCAGGAGGAGGCTATATGTTTACAATTGTGGCCATTTGGAAAGAAGTATAGGTACAATTGTCTTTAGATGTCAAATATCAGCTTCACTGAAGTGTGATAGAAGTTTGACCATTTACTTTCCAATATATACTAGTGTTCACAGTTGGTGATGTTGTCAGCAGTTGTTGACATAGTTTAAATCATTGTTAAAACACATAAACACACATATCAGATCATGGTCACTTTTGAGTACATTACACATGATTTCCTGGAGACTTACCCTTAACCTAACTATCATCACTACTTGCCTAACCATAACCTAACCATTACCTTAACCACTGACCCAAAAAATCAGCATTTTTCTATTTGGGGACACATTTTTTGTCTTCAATTGGACAAGCTGTCCTCATTTAACTGGTTCTCTGAAATTTGTCCCCAGAAGTAGCTTATGACAGACCATATGTATACACACATTCCCCTGACTCTCCTTACGCTGAAGAGACAGCAGGTGGGAGACAGATTGAGATGGATAGTGACCCAAACAGGGAGACATTTTGAAAGGAAGAGAAAGAGAGGGAATGAAGAACAGAGGGAAAAAAGTTAGAGCAAAGGTAGGAAGTGACACAAAGAGACACAGCATTCAATGTTCAAGGCCCCAAAATTGGAAGTGTTTTAATCCAGAGAAACTATTCAAACAATTCACTTTGATGGATGACTTACTTACTTTTAGTTGCTTAAGGAGAAAGAAACTTTATTTCTCCTCTTGGAAACACAGAACCTCAAGAGAACAAAGATTCTTCAAATGATGATGGCTGTACGTACGTGCTTTGCTGAACTTCCAACACTGTCTCCAACCGTTGAATGAAGTGGATATGGAAAGTGCAGACAACGAGCCCTTGGGCTGTTGACACCCCAAAAAGCTGAGCAGCACAAATGACTTCCTTGTCAATCTTTGAGGAGCTGCCTGGAGTCAGACAGACAGCCTCTTCCTGTTCCATTATTACAGAGGATGAGAAAATGAGATAGCCTCCATTATGTTTATTGTTGCTCCAGCTGGTGGGCAACTACTTGAGCTACACGTCTGGCAATGAGAGCAGTGCTGAATATTATTATTTTTCGTATTTCAGTAGAGCAGGATGTGGAGTTGTGATGGGCCAACAATGTAATATAACCATTGCCCCCTACCATTACCTCCATGTGATACATAGAGTGAGTGGCACTGTAGTTTGAAGTTTATTCAAGTTATCAAGGCTTGATACGAATGAACAGAAACAAATTCACAAACACATTTTAAACCACAACAAAGCATGGGGGGAGAAAGAATGAACTATTTCCAGTGTAATATACAGTACTTATTCAATGTTGAACTGTTATAGTTTTAGATTAAGGTCAAATTGTACTAATTTAGGGGATGTCACTGAGAAGAAGCCTCTCTTTTGATCATGTTCACACAGTTAAACAAATTCACACCGGATTGCTGTCCAGTACAACCACAGACTGATCTGCCTGAGAGTTGGGGGCCTTGCTCAGCGGTGATAGTGAGGGAGGGACTGCAGGTGCTGCTTTTTCAATTTTCCCATCAGATTTATCCTGCCAGTGCGGCAATTGAGCTGATGACCTCATTTGTGGTCACAAGCTTGTGTCTCTAACCTTTAGGCCACCACTGCCCCAGTGGCAGGAGCAATACAGATGTTACTAATATTTATGATGACGGATTATCATGGTTTACAGGGACGAAAATACAACACATTTATGTCCCTGTAAACCATGATAATATGACAGTGAACCAGCATGCACAACAGGGGGTTGTGTGTTTCTGGGCAATGTGAATTTTCTTGTCATGAACTAATCAGTTGCCCAATAAAATCAATCAATACTGAATTACAAAAAAAAGGTAGTGCGTACTGTACCATTGTTTACAGTAGTGGCAATTTAAACAATAATAATAATATATCACAACACATAAAGGGTTAGCACAAATGTGGCTATGGTGCATGGTTGACCGCAGATTCCTTTTAGAGAGGTCACTACAATAGCATAGAGAAATGTTACCTGTGCTAATAATGTCATTGATGGATTGCCATATGGAAATAACCCATGCATTCCATGCTGCTGGGAAACCCAGCAGGATGAGCCAAAGGGGTTCAGAGGCTAACAGTCATAGAAGTCATTCAGACACAGTGTGTGCTGTCAAGATGACTCATGATGGATGAAGGAACCTATGGCAACATGCTAGAGACAACCAAGGCTGTCCAGGATCCCGTCACCATTTGGACTGTTCACTGTGGCCGAGACAAATGACTCTTAATATGCATTGGAGATTTCCCCTAATTCACTTGACATTTTAGAGACGTCTCGTTAATTCCACCCCGTCTCCTATGAATTACATTCATATGCAACAAGCCTGCAGTATCAATTTATGCTCAGAAAATTCAGACCAAATGCAGTAAGTAGTGTGTTTTTTTATATAATGATGCCCAAAGTAAGGCTATCTCAGCATGCATACTGATTTGAAAATAAAAACTCACCAGCATAATCATGCAGAATGTGCTGCCTTGCTTATTACTGTATATAAGCACATATTTCAATAATATTTTGAGGATTGTGGCTGTTTTCTTCATCATGACATCATAATTTGCAGTCCCTGGGCAATAGACAAGCCCATTTTCAATCCATGTTTGCTTTTCTACCATCAGCTTGGGTTTGTGCCTGAAGGTATGGTAACAACCTCTCTGTGTTGTTCTGTACCTCATGACTAGCTTTGTTAGTTGATTGTTCACATCTTGCATAACAACCGGTGAAATGATAAGAATTATTAGGAATGCAAAATGTATGAGACTACATGCAATATTGATGGGAATATTGGCAGATGGAGCTGAAGCATGATCCAAACTTTCCCCAAAGTCTGAGAAACTGTGTGTTACCTCCCTGTCTCACAGTGGTAGTCATTATTTTTAAAAAACAACAATATACAAACAAACTGTGGGCAAAATATTGTTGAATGTTTTATTCAACGATTCTCTTGAATTTAAACATTGGAAATATATTATAACAAGAATGTCTTCATTATTTAAAGACATTTCTACTGTTTACATAGGTGCCAAATAAAATGTTATAAATATTGAATACCCCCCTCAACAAAAGGTGCCTTGTTCCCAGAAGAGCCTCCTCAGCTATTTTTACTGATATGTTGCTGACACACCAGGGACTTCACACCATACTCCCCCACATACAACGCTATCCACTAAACATATCCACCACATATATGATATTCTGCGGCAATATCTTTGAGATGATGCATGGAGGAAATATTTATCCTAGCAATTTAGTATGTGAAGATCATTGGAAGTTGATTTATGGCTATGTTGTTGGCTAGTGTTAGTTTTTATTTGATTATAAGGCAATAAAGAGACATGAGAGAAAAAATGCTACGTATCTCCACATATAAAAATATGTACGAAAGCTTCTTTTCTCACTTTGTAATCACTTCATCCGGTTTCCTCTGTGAATCACAGTGGAGCTGGAGGAGGATTTTTATATTGGCGCCTCTCTCTTTGTGAGTCTTTTGAATGAGACTCACATGAGTAAATGACACTTTTTTGGGTCCAGGTCATGTTTTTAACCTTTATTGATGGAACATACAGATTCTTCACAATGACAATGAATGCGCTTACATGAACCAATATTTTTCCACAAGGCCACTTTTAAAAAGGATGGACCTTCACACCATTATTACTGTTTTACCATTCACTGAAATATCAGGTTTGTGTAAGTATATGTCACGTAAACTAAATAAGTAGGTGTATACACATGCTCCTGGTAAACATCATGTGGCGTTGAATGTACACAAAGGATATTATGTAGATAGAAATCACATGGGACAAAGACTACTCAACAGAGCATTGTAGCTATGTTATTCATTTACTTTTTCTTTCTTCCTTTGGTTGATACTGTATCCCCCCTTATGCCCTCTCTCCTTTCTATATCTGTAGAAAACCCACATACCAACACAAACACACACACCCAGCAAAACACATGCATACAATTTTTTGTTTGTTTGCTTGTTATTTTTCCTGCTGTATTGCTCTCTTTTTGTTTTGGATTTGTTTGAGTGTAGTTTTCCATATTGTTTTGTATTCTGTTGCATTTTCATATTGGTCACTTGAATTGTACTACAAACAAAACAAAGAATAAAATAACCAACTCAACATTGTAGTGGATGGTCCTGTACCCATGTATCCATGTTCCTTTGGGATAGCAGCAATAGTGGCACACTTACACTTGCCCCATGCTTCCTGTTTGTAATTATGCTGTGCCCTAAGTGTTCACATACTTAGGGAGGTGACATCACATGATGCAAATAGTTTTTTTGACAGATTGTCCTCACTGCAGGACCATGTTGATACCTGAAACCTCAGAGAGCAAGATAAAGCTTGTGTGCAAATGTGAATTAGTCGGTCTCCAAATTTAAATTGTAGCTTGTCATTGTGTCCCCTCTGTCCAGTTCAATAGATATTAATAGCACATACATGCCCTTGCATGGAAAACACTGAGTCAGCAGTAGCAGCAGAGGATTTGAAGGCTCAAATCTTTTGTGTATTGTAATTAAATGGTAAATTAAATTCTTGCTGCACCCACAGCATACAACTGATTTTACTGTATTAGTTTAAATCTCATGTGGCTGTTGAGTTAATCAAGGTTACTGTGGATATTCTCAACAAAACCTCTTAAAGCCTACTTCCAATTACAATGTTCTAAGGCAACACGACTTTGTCAATAATTACAGTTAACATGATGATCCTTCCTTATACATGACTTTCATTAAGCCCACTAATGCATAAGCTTGCAGTACATGTGCTCCATCGATTTGTGTAATTGCTATTGTCACCATTATACTGTATGTATGCACGTGTGTAGATATAGAGGAATATATCACATTTAGCATTGAAATTAAATGTACTGTTTGTAAACATGCGTATACCATTTCTTGGAATGATAAGTTGGAGATGGAAAAAAGAGATTAACAATGTAGTAATAAAACATTTGTTTATTTGGGTTGATAAAGAGATTAACTGATTGTGTGACATTGAAGCCACAGACTTCTATAAACTGCTTATCAATGACTTTTGGTAATTCTACATTTGAGGCATCATTTTATTTTTCTGTGTTTATTATCTTTTCATTCATTCCAGTGTTGAAACTTTTGAACGTTTTGATATAAGTGCTGTGAATAAAATCATTGATTGCTTTTCTCGCATTTAAGAATTGTGATTGAAATATCAATGGTACTTGTAGCGAATGAATGATACGGGGGATATGAATAACCAGAGCTGTGCATAATGACATTTCCTCCAGGATTTACAATAGGAGAAATTGAACTTCTTCAGTGCCCTTTTTAAATGAACAAGTCTGAAGACTGGTGGAACAGACACATGGATCAATATGCAAACGAGGGATTAAAGGATAGGTTCACAATTGTATGATCAATGTGCAGAAGTGTAGCCAATTTGTTCCAGAGATAGTTAGTGGTAATATTTGTAATGTGAATTCCTGGATATTAAATGTTCATTAGCAATTTTCTGTGATGGTCTCAGTAATATTGGTTGTTAAAGTTTACTGAAGTAGCATATCACATGATATGCAAGAACAATACTTTGATTTGAATATGAATATAAGTTATTATAACAATTCTAATTATTAGTTAACTCCCCCTGCTCTTTCATCTGCTTCAGTTTGCAATGTCTGTAAACATATGGTATCATGATCCATATGTTTATGTAGGATTAGCATGCTAAGCTAACAATCCATCAATGCTGTGAGAGCACACAAACACTGTAAACACATCTGTTATCTTCCCAGCACAGTGCAGTCTAGCCAAAAAGACTGTAAGTCTGAAGGATATCCATTTAATTTGACTAAGCCAGAATGCAGAATCTCCAAATTAGCGTCATAAAAATGTAAATACATCTTTGCGCAAAGCTTGGACTGTCTATTTTGTCCCATATCACTTACATTGAAAGTGCATTAAGAAGGAATCTGTTAAAAGCCAGTATGAACAGGACAAAAAGTTATAACAGGCAAAACCAGTTTCAATGTTTATGTGGGTACCTGACTATTGAACCTATCCTTTAAATGTGTGTCTATCCATGTATGGCTAATTATGGGAGTGCAAATAAGGTGTGTGTACATGCTCCCACTTTCACAAAGAACAGTTTAAAATGATGGTGTATGTATATTTCTGTCTGTCGTTTTTATATACCTGATCCCAGGTCACTGCGAGTGCTGCTATCTAACATGTATACAGTGCCAATAAGCCATCTGCAAAAGCAGGTCTACTCTAGAAAACATTTAAAGGAATAGCAGTACCCAGTTTTTTCGAGCTGTATAAAATGGCCAGTAGGAGTGGGGTGAAGGGGTCGGTTAAGGATGTTGTTGACTGAAAGCACTGGATATGTTTGAGGTGGTTTGGCTCTATTCAGTAGATAGTGATAGAGGTGACACCAAAAAGTCACATTCATAATGTATATAACATTTTTAATGTTGGGCAGACAATGTAGTAAGAAGCTTGATTTTAACCACATTTTGATTTGATCCCCTAACTAATGTTAGAATCAAGATGCATTTTTCAGGGTTGTGTCACCTGAATAATGATCAATGTTCTGCCTTTGGACAATTGGAAGGATTTTCTTGATTGGCTGTCTGAGCAGAGTGAGCAGTTCTGGGATGCCATTTCTTTCATTACTGTTGTTAAAAGATATGAACTGTGGTAATACTGGAGTGATATTTTACATGCTGTGGCCAACAGCAGCCATGATTGAGACTGCGCTGTGATCGAAATAAAACTGAACTGCTCTTAAGAGCAGACCATGCTATCCGCATAATCCCAGCCATCTGCTGCCTTTTTTCTCTTCCATGTTTAGTTCAGTGTGCGCACTCATATTTTGAGCAGTCGATCAATCTGTACAGTGTGAGCACAGAAATTCCCAGATTAAGTCTGCCTTCAGCGGGGACAGACAAGAGAGACTTTAAAACAATATTATCATGATTCATGAGTCCCTGAATTCCTGAAAGTTATCCAAAACAGGAGGAGAGTAGACTGGAGGGGCAGTGGAGGCTGAAGGAAAACCTCTGCTCCCAGTTAGGCATGTTTTAATATGTATGTAGAGAATAACTAAGTCTGTTGATTGGAAGAGCAAGGCCATTTAATATTTTACGGGTACTTCATATTAATAGGATTTCTGCTATTATTTGGTGATATTGGGGAAAAAATGTATCTCAGCATTTATGGTAGAAATAAATAAATATAAGAAATATAATAATCAACAGAAAATGATAGAAATAAATGTATTATGTAGTCTGCTGAAGGAATGTTTCAATTTCTCATGTATTGCGGCAAGTGGTGTTTTCAAAATGAATCTGTTGATTAAAGCTTTGCAGGTGGGCCATTATGAATAGAAAGCATTACTCACGGTATTTAAAAAGAATCCTTTATTTTTTTCATCAATGTGCAATGTTCAAGATTGGGACTTGAGTTCTTGTGGCATGCAGTAATTGAGAAAGTAAATCCTTAATACCTTTCCAAAAATGTCAAACGTACAAGGCAAGATAGTAAAGCATCATGTTGGATCTTCAACCTCAGCCAACACTAATGCAATATGATTATTGTATGTTTTAATGGCAAGGCATTTCATTTTATGGTGTCACAAAAGGCATGGTTGTGATGTGTGCAGAATGCGATGTTAAAAAAGCAGTCTTCTCTCTTGAAATTGAAAATTCCTGCTTTATCCTATGCAAGTAATGAAGGGGAACATGTTTTAACAATTTACCCATCAATGGTATGGCAGTATTCTACTAATTGCAACATCAAAGTATACTTTTATAATGTAATTCTAATGGATTTGTAATATCATGTTTAGGATCAATCTATTAGTGACTAACAGTCAATGGAATGGAACACATAAATACATAACTATGTTGTCCCTGGACATAGTGTCATTTAGTTTAATGGTGTTTGTGCCTATTGATTTTCACTGTAATCAAGATAATATTGATCTCAAACAGCACTGTCTAAAGCCTCATAGTTCCAGAATGGGGTATTATACTGAATGATCGACGTTCAGAATGGGAGGCAGGGCCTTCAGCTACCAGGCTCCTCTCCTGTGAAACCATCCTCCAGTTTGGGTCCGGAGAGGCAGATACCTTCACTACATCTAAAAGTAGGCTTAAAACTTTACTTTTTGATGAAACCTTAAGTTAGGATCGACTCAGGCTTGCCTTGGACCAGCCCCTACTTATGCTGCTATCAGCCTAGACTGCTGGGGGACTTCCCATGATGCACTGAGCTCCCCTCTCCTCCTCCCGCTTTCAATCTGTATGCTTTCATGACTAACTTCTGCAGAGTTTTTGTGGTTACTTGTCTCACAGTGAATGTGGGTTCTGGTCCAATTGATACATTATAATCAGTCATACTTCTATTACTATTATTATTATTGTTATTATGTGTTTATCATGCTTGCCTGTGTCTCTCTGTCTCTCTCTCTGTCTGTCTGTCTGTCCCCCCCCCCCTCTCTGTCTCCTCTCCTACTCCCCCTTTTTCATTCAATTCAACCAGTCAGGGCAGATGGTTGCTCACCAAGAGCCTGATTCTGCTTCAGGTTTAAAGGGGAGCTTTTCTTTGCTGCTGCTTTCGCTCATGGGGGAATGTCCGGTAAAGTAAATAGTACAGTGCAGAGATGCGCTATATAAATAAAATAAAATTGAATTTAAAAAAAAAAGATTAATCCAGTTTCAAAGCAGTCTTGGCTTGTGATTTGCATGTGACATTTCAGTAATCAGGTGCTCATATGAAAGAGGTTTTGCTCCTTTTCAAATGCAGTTGCAGTGTAAGTGACGGGGAACAAAATCTACAATCCAAGTTTTGAGGGAAAATGTATTTAAAAGTTTATCTGAAAGTAAATACTTAAGCCATCTGAGTTTATTAAATAAAGTGGATATCTTCCACAGTTACAGTCTTTTATAGTAAAGGATTCCCTTTGTTTCTTGTGTCTGACAGTGTTTCCTGTTTAGCTACAGTGGAGGAACCATAACAAAAGACTAAAAAGACAGTAATGGTGAAAGGTATTTACTAATTTGGATGGCTTCAAGTAAAGCTTTTAAAAACATTTTTGCACAGAAGGAGAGCTGTAATTTGTGTGCCTCATCACTAACACTGAAAATGCATTATGATGGAATCTCTTAATGGCCAGTTTGCACAAACAAATTATTACAGCAAAAAAAAAAAAAGCATTAGTCTTTGTTTGGGCATCTGATTATTGTTTTAGGACAGACTTGAAAAATCGTGAACCCATCCTTCTAATCATCATTACTTTGTCTTAAAAGACTTTTCATGTATCCCCTTTCAAAGAAATCAACAAAGATGGTGCTCTAAGTGATATTTTATTAAGGTTTTGTTTATGTGGCTAACAGATGTCATTTACCCTGCAGATACCGCAGGTGCCCCATCTTTGTTGGTACCTGTCCATTGACTATCTCAGCTCACCCCTGGGCTGTTGCAGATGGGTTCATGGTTGGCATCAGGCCCTGTCAATATTTGCCTTTGCCCACAGCATTCATGATGACTTTGACATCCATCCACTCCTTCAGGGGGCTGGTTCAATCCAATCTGACTCCATTCTAAAAGCAAACCTTACAAAAAGGATACTGTTTTACAGCAAAGGCAACAACGCTATTATTATTTAATGATGAAAGATCTACCCTTTCATCCATAGTCCTGCAAGGCACTTGCAGAGGAGTGGATGTGAACCCCCATTATTTTAAACAGCTAATCCAGCAAAAGTGCAGAGGGGGTTTTGTCCGTCCTTGAAAGAAGCAGCTAGCCATGATTGACAAGTCTCACGATACCAGATAGCTGTAGATCTTTGCCTACCAAAGTCTGGGGATTTCTAAATGCACAATTGTTGCCTAAAGACTTTGGATTTGTTCTGCAATACAGGGATTTAAAAAAAATCTCTAATTGTTTCCACTGAGTTTTAACAATGGAACCTGGGGGATAAGCCTCAGTCTCTATGAGTGAGGCATTAGAGACTGTCCTGTGAGTCTATGATTGACAGGCGATCTAAGCCACCCCTAGCAGGCAGGGTGTTTATACATGCATGGTTTGAATCCCTGTGTCTGTGTGGGTTTGTGTGTCAGACGGTGGATGCATGTCAGTGTGCAACAAAGAAAGCTTTATGAATCACTAAGGCAAAACAAGCTCTGTTGAGTGCGAGCTGAACCGGTGATCTCAGATCCTGGGGCTGTTCCAGGGAGCTATCCTCACACAAGCCGGCTTCAGTGGGAACACACTCTGTGATCTGATCAATACTACAGATGCTTCACTGGGAGCCCATCAATAATTCTACTATTCTTATGTATGATTCAATCCCCTCATGGTTACTGCCAGTGGTCTGATTAACATGAAATCTATATTCACCCTCCCCTATTGTTGTGGTCATATACATGGTTGTATCGCTGTTAACAGGGCTACACATTGTATGTCGATGTGGGATATTCAATCTTACACCACTGCTAATGACCATTGACTTTATATAGACAGCTCCCCAAAGTGAAGCCAAAATATTTAGATTGCCCCCTGGTGGCTGGCTCCTATATAGGACATAAATCCCGCCCAGTCCAAAAAAAAAAAAAAACACATCAAATGAATTTTTCCCAAAGATGGTTTATGTTAACTTAGGTAGTTCTTTTCACATTGATGCTTGGTCAAGTTCAAGCTATTTGACAGTATAAAAAGGGAGTGCAACACTATGATTGCCAGCTGTGACAGCCGCCCTCAAACCTCCTGCACCCCGACTCTACTGTGGAGACCGTGGCTCCAAACGACATCACACAAGCAAGATGGCAGCTCCCAGAAAGGCGATCTTTTGGCTTCCCTTCGGAGGACCTGTCATCAGACTCCCATCCCTTTCAACAGCCTGGTGCTTGACATCCCCTGCAGCCAATCTCCATTGGGAGCACCTGTGTTCTCCAGCCCTTTTGTTCTGCTTCAGTTGCTGGATTGGAGTACTTCAGCTTTTTGCATTTGTACGCTTCACCAACTGCATCCTCCCATGGCACCGTCAGTTCTATGATGAACAGGGCCTTTTGTGAAGCTGACCACAAGATCATCAGACGCCTCATCAGACAGGGGAGCAATTTGTCCTGCACATTCTCCTCATGAGTGCAAAGAGAATGACAAGCAGAAGCAAATTATCAGGATTATTAATCTGGGCACTAACCATATCAAGCCCCAAAGATGAAGCCAAATTCTAGTGTTGAGTTGAGTTGTTGGTGCTTTTAGTGAAAGTAGAGTTTGTCATGACATTAACCTCTTGCAATTTACTTCAATGAGGAAAGAGACAACTCTCGATACAGTATTGTCATTACGGCTGCAACTATTGATTTAGTAATTGAGTATTCTACCCATTACTCCATTGGTTAATTGAGTAATCGAAAAATTAATGCTTAAATGGGACCGATAATGCTTTTCCTTATTTTCAGTCATGTTACAATGTCAGATGATCAGATTAAATGTGGCCAAAGTATCCAATAATGAGGCACGGTAATATGTGACTGCACTCAAACTGGTATGCTGTGTTTTTCCATTCCACAGCAGGGCTATGTAAAATAAATAGTTTACCTGTTGAAGGTGTGCTGGTCATCTGCAGCTCTTCATCAAACATCTCACTGTGGCTGTTTCTACTTGCACATTTAATTCCTGCAATATTTCTAATTTGCTAAACAAAGAGCTCCAAATATACAACAATCTAAACAATACCTTTCCTGTAAATTCTTCACAATAAAAGTATTGTATCGTATTATTTAGTCAATTAAAAGCTTTTAATATGTAGCAGTAAAGCAGGAAATGTTGAGTTTGCATCAGCAGTAATTTAGCATGACCCATGAAACAGCTGCCCTATGTTGGGTCTGTCTCATGGACTGGATGCTTTCTGCTGAGATGCTGAAGCATTGACGTCATGCTTATGTGGTAGACTAGTTCCATTTTGCGACAGACAAACTGTACAGATTTTTCATTTTGTCCCAGCTTGAAATGATCCTGAACTATGGACACCCTCTGTCATTTCCTACTCTAGCCCATCTCTAATCTTCGCCCCTGTTATTTTATCCCTTCATTTTGCAATCCACGCCATCAAATCATGTCTTCTTCTTGACATCTTTCCCCAGTGTCACAGTGTTGTGCCACTGTAATAATCATCTCTGCACAGTATGCTGTATAACGTTTTATGGATTAAACAATATAAGTACATTGTACAATTATTTTTAATAATTGAGTTAAGGAATCATTTCAGCTCTAATTGTCACACTTTCTTACATGATCAGAGCATGGCACAGTCTCACTCGATACAGACATGTGAGCTGCTGTAGAGGAGTGAGCCCCAAACAGTGGGGCGTATATTACTTATTCTGTTTCACATCAACCTCTAAGAATTGTTGTGACTACTCTACTACTACTATGCATGACAGACATGGCAGGATCTCTTTCAGTCTGTCACATAGGAACATGCTGACGCACAAACATGATTTCTTTATTGGAAAGTCAAATCTTAAGTCATCAGTGACTCGAATGTAAAAAAAAGGTTGAGACTCAAGACTGAAATGTACAGCTATGTTATTGATACAACAACAATACTACAACAAATGAATGAAAGAGGTCAGCCTATTCTGAAAATTAGTATGCAGAAGTGGTCAAAAACATTAAAAGCCACTATGTGTACAATTTGAAAATGTCCAACACCCCTAGAATCATATTGAAGATGCTAAAATCACAAAACAAGACTCAGAGTCAACACTTTGACTTGGTGAACACTTTGACCTGCTAAGGATGCTAGTTGAACGGTCAAGTCATTGCCAGAGTCCTTTATATCCATCTTGTACACCATGGATACCTGAACCAAATTCAGTGTTAATCCATCTAGCAGGTGGAATTTTTCATTGAAAACCAAAGATGTCAATCTCTTGATGGTGCAAGTGGAACATTCTGGACCAAAGCAGCAGACCGAATGATAAACAGGCATAATCTTTAATACAAGACCTCTGAAAATAAAGGATTATCAAATGCCAATAGTATGCTTTTTTTGGTTAAACTCTGGTATTAGAACTTTGATAACTATCAATAACCAAGTTATATTGCAGTAACACTGCATTTAAATACAACCAACCCCCTTAACTTCTTACAAACATCGCCATAAAAGGGTCAGCAAGTGTGTTTTGGGTTGCAGAGGTCACAGTGCCTGCTTGGGGATCACTAACGCATTTCCAATATCAAGACAGGTTGAATTATTAAGGAGGCTGCTTGTAAGATATGAATGCTTCTACTCTTTATACTTCCTCGCTATTTAAAAAAAAAAGAAAAGAAGCAAGGACACACAGATGGTCAGCTTCATCTGTTGATGTGGTGAGGGAGATTATGTTTCTATATGTGGGTGTTAGTTAAACAAATGTATGTAATTGGCTTATATGTGCATCCTGCCTGTTACTGGAAGTGAAATTTCCTCTTTCAGTGCCCCCCCCCCCCCCCCCCCCTGCTGCTGCCTTGTCCCACTTACAAATTCCTGCTGGACTCCTGTCAGCCGTCCAACTAAATAATCGGCTATCAAATCTCTGATGGTAAGAGTGTAACATCTGTGCTGTGTCAGCACACCGGTAAGAGGAATCTGTTCATCTGTCATGTCATTGTTAGTCATCACCGGATCAAGAGAGCAATGTCTTTGATTAGAAAAAAAATCAATGTGTACACTGCGGAGGCTTTTCTCTGTGGGCTCATAGTGCATTGAAAAGAAGCATATCAGACAAAGACATCTACAGCAGCAAAATATATCTCCGCCTGGACCTCTTTTGTTGCACTCTATCACATAACACAGTCAGAAAAAACTGTCGGAAAGTCAAAAGCTGGCTTCTTTCTCAGCCGGTCTCAAGTAAACAGGACTCTTAGTCAAGGGTTTTTTTTAAGTGTCTCCTGTTATTCTCTCTTTCTTTCTGTAATCAAAGCATGACAAGTTGGCAATTCTGGGGGAAAAAAATAAAGTACACGCTCAACAACAGTAAACACACCCCAAGCAAATGCACCTGTCTCAATAGATGACTAGCCTTGGCACTGAGATCTGTTGGCGTGTAAAAGCTCTAAAGAAGATTGTCAGTGAAGTGCAGAGACATTGCAGAGGAAGAGAAATGTCTGTCTGCGTGCAAGACATTACGTGGAAAAAGATTTGACAGTAGGTGAGGTCAGGGGTGTTTAAAAAAGGAAAGGAAGGGGGAAGATAAAGGGTGGATGATGTGCTCCTGGGAAACACGGCAGAGAGGAGATTGAATAGTATCCAGAGGTCCTATGACTCACTGGCACTTCTACCAGGCTGCATTTTGACAGGCATCTATGCACACATGCTGCATGCACACTGCATCACAGCTCACATACTAAGAAACAGTCTGCCAAAACACATACTGACAAACACACACAACACTGTTAATATATACAGTGTATACAGGTAAGAAATTCTCTATAGAGGCATGCTCACTTTCCCCTCACATGCACACACACAGACTGACAAAAAAGTTCATGGAAAAAAAGTGAAAGGCAGACAACTGGTAAACTGGAGCGGGGGAGAAAAAAAAAGAAAATAAGTGGGAGGGAAAGACAGAATGCAAAGAGAGAAATGAGGTGTGTATGTGCGAGAGAGAGAGAAAGCGGGAGGGAGATGAGTTGAGGAGGCGGAGAGACGAGAGGCGAGGGAGGGAGTAATGTAGATAGGGAGGGTGGAGAAGAGAGGGATAAGCCACACTTGGATGAAGGATTCTAGTGGAGCAGGGAGGGACTTTCAAGTGTTGGATCAGGGGAAATTAAACTACAGGTCTGTGGTCCTTTCCTCCTGACACACTGAAGAGATGGACAGATGGAACCAGGAGCAGCATCAGGCCGTGGACTGACACCGACTGGCATGACCTCTCCATCTGGCTGCTTAACCTAATCTGAACTTTTCTAAAGAGTTGCGGTTTCAAGAGAAGAATTCCCAGGTTGGATGATTGACCACCTGCACTGAAGTCAGGCACATGTTGGGGGGAGTTCACTCATAGAGTTGGATACTTGTGGAGGTGCTATGGATCTATACACTATAAAGTGTTTGAGCGTACTTTTCTTCACTCTTCCTCCACAAGGTAAATCATTTCTCTTATAGTTTTCAATACCAACATATGACACTGTAGGAGTATTATAAGATGGAGATAGGGGATCAAAATCTATGTGTAATTAAGACTAGTTTATAGTTTTCATGACAGCAGGGGATACATTTACAGACTTTTTTCATTTGTTGTTGTATGAAAATATTGCAATATTCTGTCAGCAACAACTGAGTTAGATGCAATAGGCTTTAACCTTTGAACACTTCTTTTCTCAGAGTGCCACTATTTTATTATGTTTGCCAAAAAAAGAACATTATTTTGAGATATGGGGAGGAAGGTATTGGATTTTGTCTTCTAAATCAGGGGATAGGGCCAAATAAAATGTTACAAAGGTGCTTACAGTTTTATAGAATAAAATATAAAATTCTTTACCCCTCCCCACCTCAAGGATTTTCCAATAATCCCAAACAAAGCTCCAGTTATGTTATTCAGAAAGGCAAGGATTTTCTTATTAAGATGAGTAACACAATCAGTAACAAAAACATAACCTTCAAGACAAGGTTTTTTCTTTTTCCTATATATTTGGTAAGGATGTAAAAACAAGCTCTGTTGCTTAGTGACCTGGAGCTTTGTCTGCCTATAAGAGCAGTACTCACTTGTATGGGAAAAAAATGCTGCTCATGCATTATTGGCCATTGAGAGTGCATTGATCAAATGAGGACAGAACTGGGTTCAGTAGATCTTCTACAGTAGAAAACTAACCAGGATGAAAGTGTTTGGCTTGTTCTTTGCAAAGCTAAAAATATTGTTGAATATATATATTAATAGCATTAATATTTGGTTTAATGTTGGCACCACATCTTATGAACTTTTCTGGATGATTAATATATTATGTACCTTACTAACTGCTCATTGCTTGCATGAATAAATACTGATAACACTCTGGTAAACAAACAATGAAAAATTGATTCTTTAAAAAATGCATCATTGAAAGGAAGAAGATAATTCAACTGGAGTGAAAGGTTTAAGAAAGAAAAGTGAATTGTGACCATTCATTAGTGTCCTATAAAGCACATTGCACAAGACTACACTCCAACAGTTACCTGGTTTCTCCTGCACACAATACTGCTCTGACCCACAAATTGTCAAAGTCAGGACAGCCTACACGCTCTCCTATCTAAACCCATTAGTTGCAAGGCTTCTTTAGGATCTACTGGAGCATCTCTTCATTTAATATACCTGCATTCAATAGATACCGCACTGAACTGATGTGATGGAACAAAGGTTCCTGTGTCAGTTTGTGTCATCTGAAAACACACAGACGTTTCAAGGTTGTTGGATGTCTGGACATGTCAAACAAATTTGGGGGTAAATAGGAAGAGAAGACGTGAGGGGGGGAAAAAAAAGAAACTATATCCATTTAATAAGATATTGATCCCCAGCCTTTAAAAATTGAGGATGCCAGTTTTCAGGGAACTGAAGGACAGCCCATCAGCTTTGATTGAGTGGGTTGGAAGACATGAGAGGAAGGCCAGCAGCATAACAATAACACCTGTGTCCCTATAATTTAAGAAGACAAGTTAGAACAGCAGCATCTTTCTCTAACATAAACACTGATACATGAAAAACTACTAACTACTTTAAAGCTTATAAAAGTAATTACTGCTATGTTCATCTCCTTGTGCATGACTCCAATCATTGTGAGGTAGTAACCCCCCACCCCCCAACTCCAGTACCACTTAAAAGTTGGCACAATAAGAAGTGGGCATAATATATGCAATATAATGCCCCACACACAAGAAAGCAATTGAAATATGCAGAAGTGCTGGGCCATAATGAAATATCAGTGAGGCCTGTTAAATAAATCAACCAGTGATTTATTGCTGTGCCAGTGAATTACCTGCACAGATGCACAGTGTCCAGGACAGAAGAAAGCCTAATTAGATATGAAAAAAATGCCTGGAATACAAAGGACATTGTACTGTACAAGCCTTGGGACGATCCCCGTCCCTTTAATTGTCCCTGGACCTCGTTAGGTCATCCTCAGCGCTATGTGAGCTGGTTCTAAAAGCGGGCAGGGATGAGACTGAGCAGCTCCATCAGAGCGGCAGTAGAATAGAGACACAGAAGCAGGGATGGCGAGAGGGGGAAAGGGAGGGATGAGACGTCTCGACAGAATGCTCCATCAGCACGTCTGTTTGGAGACACAACGGATGTCCTCAGATTCAGATTCATCCTTCCTCCTCTCATCTTCCTCAGCCCCCCTCCCCTCCATCCCTGTTTGTCTCATCTCTCAGATACAGTCTCATGTAACCATATGCCACCTGTGTATAATAGAGGTCACCCTCCTTTTAGATTACACTCTGTATCTACAACAGTGGCTTCTTTACTGTGGTATGGCCTCATACTAAATCCAATTTAGATGAATGTACCTTAGGTGGTGGGAAATATCTGCAATATTAATGTTATGCTTTTGAAAGCGTGCTTTGTATTTGATTTATTAATTTGCTAAATGAGACACAGACAGTGTTTACGTCATTGGGAAAGTCTGTACAAGAGCAAAATAAATGAGCACAAAGGCTTAGCAGTATTATCTGATGCATGTGGAAATATGCAGTATTAAAAACAAATATGAATGTGTATTTGAAAAAAGACAAGAAATTATACAAAAGGACTAAAAGAGGCCAAGTCATTAGACGTTTTCCTAATATGTCTCATTTCTTCTTTTCTCCCCACAGTTTGTTCCCAAACCGGACCCCGGGCCCATGCTGAAGAAAGGCTGCTCCAGGATCTGTTTGTACATTACAATAAGCTCTCCCGGCCAGTGGAAAACACTTCCGACACAGTCCTAGTACACTTTGGACTCTCTATTGCCCAGCTTATAGATGTGGTGAGGGAAACTTCATAACCTTGAAACACAGGATGTCTTTCGTAAATTTGATTTATCATAATGAATGTTATGTTATGATGGTATTGGCGAAATGTAATTGTGTAAATGACATATCATCAATTGCGTCCTCTCTGTCATATGTATTATATTCATTATGATCACAATAGCAGCTCAATAGCAGCTCAAAGCTATGCCAGGCAAGACAGAAAATCAGGTAACTTATCAGTGGAAATGAAATCACAACAGATGAGTCTGCATTATTTTCCCAAATTAAATTCAGTTGCCATGTATGGACACCTGCAGTAAATATTCTGGTCTCTATTCAATATCATCTTTATTCTACTCTTGCCCCAATGGTACCTTTGCATTACAGACCCTCTGGAGATTTAAACACAAGCATCAGTTCATTTTACACAAATGATGTTAAAGTATTTCTGTTGACTAAGGTGAAACTGGTTTAGATTTTGAATATGTGCAGCCTGCATTATTGTGGGGATGATTCTCAAGATTTTGACAGACAATTATGTGAAAGTGCTTGCTCCACATGCCCGGTAGTGAGAGTCAGCTCTGGGTGAAGTTGTCTTATCCGACAGTGTTTCAACGAGTGCTCTGCCTTAGATGTTGCTGGGGAAGAGCAAGAGCCAGCAGTGGCAGCAAAGCAGCAGAGTGTGCTACAGTGACAGTGTTCTTGCATGAAGAATTGCCAAATATATTTTTTCTGATGTGTTAAACAAGTAATCTGTCCTCATATAGTATGCTTGGAAAACATAAATTAGTAAAAAAAAAATTAACTTAAAAGAAGGTTAATGTCACAATGATTTCCTTCTCTGTTTACATGAACTAAGGATGAGAAGAACCAGATGATGACTACAAACGTCTGGGTCAAGCAAGTATGTAATTATGAGAGATGAAACACTTGCTCAAGATTCAGTCCAATATAAAGCTACAGAAACATTAACATGATTAATGTAATCCTACAGGAATGGAACGATTACAAACTCCGCTGGAACCCAGAGCGATATGAAAATGTCACCTCCATCCGTATTCCCTCAGAGATCATCTGGAGGCCCGACATTGTCCTCTACAACAAGTGAGGATCTGTGTTTTAATGTGAAGATATTGTAAGAGATTCTGTTCACACAGCTGCACAAACATTTAAGATCTCTGGGATCTTAAATGTTGCATTTCTTGAGGCAAAAATAATTATACAGCAACTAATGTTCAGCTTTTGATGATTTAATTCCAACAGATGGTATGACTGGAGGGAAAACATGGAGATTCTGCTGTTGTGCCAAACATCTTGTCCTGTGCCAATGTCATAAAGTAATTTAGCTAAAATAAATGTGAACAAGGTCAGCCTTAATGGATGTGGTTATAAACAAAACACAAAGCAATACATTACGCAGGGAATTAGAAGATGAAATGTAATTGGATGTGTTTCAAAGGGCCACACAGATGACATGCATCCAGCAACTGCCTCAGGTACTTAATTTCACTTTAAATGAGGGAAATCCTAATCTAAATGACAAACTGTGTCAAAAAAGGCATGACAGAAATTGCTAAATACAAACATGTCATCACACGTCATTAAAAACATGATTGTGCTTTCTCATGATGAAATATCCTTGGCTATGAGTTAATAAGGCAAGGCACTGAGACTAAAACAACAACATGTCATGAAACAAATAAATAGCTTTCTGTACAAAGATAAAAACAAAGATCAGAGATGCTTTTTCATCCTTAATCCTCTTGTGATTTACAAGTGGGTTGCAGGATTTTAAAAACAATTTGTTGACAGACTGGAAGCCTGTGCAGAGATCTGAGTTGTGGAGTGATGTGCTTTTAAGCTGTAGATGTCTGAACATTTTAAGATAGCCCTAGAGATTAAGACAAGGATATTGTTTGGACATAAATTCTCTAATTCATTTTATATTGTTAATATGGTAGCAGGTTCAATTTGTTATTGTCTTGATGTGGCTGTAAAACTTCTCAATATGGTACTACACCGAGATTTGTGATTTAGGTTAACTTTATTGTAATGTTAAATCAAAGTAAAGAGCAAAATGCAAAGGGTGCGATGCAAGCGTAAATGTAGGTGTCATCGGCATATATGTATTCAGAAATATTCCTTTTTTTGCCATGCCAACTTCGAGCTAACGGAGGTATATGGAGGGTGAATAAAAAATGAAAGAAGACTGTAATCATAGTGAATTATTCTTCAATGATGCTCTCAAATGGCAGCACCTTATTAATATAATTATGTTTTGAAAGAACATAAGCAGTGAAGAAAAAGTTTGCATTTTTATGCATGTTGTATGTATGTGTTTGCACTCATCGTGTGATATAAAAAAAGTTTAATTTTTCCTAATTGGTCAATCATTCTAATAAAAAGTAATTTAATACGTTTTTTGCGTGTTCTCACTGGAAGTCATTGATTGTAATGAGAAATAATTATGGCATTTTATTTTATTAATAAATGAAGTGCTAACACAGAAATTTCCAAAGTGTTCATGCAAGCAAAAATGTACGCTACATTTCATTATATGTTTCCAATTTTCTCCTTCTTCTATATCCCATTCTCCATCTGCAGTGCTGATGGCGACTTTGCAGTAACTCACCTCACAAAGGCACACCTATTCTATGATGGTCGGATAAAATGGATGCCACCAGCCATTTACAAGTCTTCGTGCAGCATAGATGTCACATTTTTCCCTTTTGACCAGCAAAGCTGCAAAATGAAATTTGGTTCATGGACCTATGACCGCGCCAAGATTGATCTGATCAGCATGGCCAGCGATGTGGATCAGATGGACTATTGGGAAAGTGGCGAGTGGGTCATTATGAATGCAGTGGGCAAGTACAATACTAAAAAGTATGAGTGCTGCACTGAGATATACGCGGATATAACTTATTATTTCATCATCCGGAGGCTTCCGTTGTTCTACACCATAAACCTTATCATCCCCTGTCTACTTATCTCCTGTTTGACTGTACTGGTGTTTTATTTACCATCACAGTGTGGAGAGAAGATCACTTTGTGCATATCAGTGTTACTGTCCCTAACAGTATTCCTCCTGCTGATCACAGAGATAATACCATCTACATCACTGGTCATTCCACTGATTGGCGAATACCTGCTTTTTACCATGGTCTTTGTCACACTCTCCATCATAATTACTGTTTTTGTTTTAAATGTACACCACCGATCTCCACAAACCCATTGCATGCCTCACTGGGTGCGGAGAGTATTCTTGGACTTGGTTCCTCGAGTCCTGTTCATGAAGCGTCCGCCAGGCGTAGCCAAGCAGCACTGCAAAAAGCTTATCGAGATGATGCACGGTCCAACCATGATATCAGCAACAAGCAACTCTCAGGCTTTTTGGTCAGGGTTAGAGACTGGGTTGAGACAATTAGGAGAGATTGATAATACATTTCCAAAGACTCCATCAGACAGTCCAAACATTGTGGTCTGCTCCCCTTCTCCCCCCTCATCTCCAATTGAGGACCTCAATGAAAAAGATCATCTACCGAAGGCCAGCATTTTCTGCCGGTCCCCAACCGGTCTGTATTCAGTCCTCTCAGAGAAGCAACTCCACCGGGGTCACAATTCTTCAGCCTCATCTTCTTCCCAATTGTCCTTGCCCCCAACTTTGCCACTGGGCCCCATTCGCAGCCTATCCAGGGAAGAACCAAATGCACTGGCCTCAAATGGGCGCTCCCTCAGTGTAGAGCAAATGTGTGACCAAAAGAGGGAGCTTCCTCAGACAACTGGGCATCGGTGTCGCTCCCGCAGCTTCCAGTACTGCTGTTTTCACAATGAAGGGTCTGGGACCACTGGGATTGCAGGGCGAGTGAAACAAGCCTTTACAGATCACCTAGCAGAAACCCTCACAGCAGAGTCCAGTAAAGATGCGACTACCCAGCAGGACCCCATACTTCCAACTATTTCCCCAGCTGTGCAACGAGCCATAGAGGGAGTACAATACATTGCCGATCATCTCAGGGCAGAGGATGCAGACTTTTCAGTGAGTTGACTGAAATTACTTTTATTTAAGTAACCAGTAATCCTTGGTAATGACATAATAGTTTCTATATTTTTATGTTGTTCTCATATTTGAAAAGATATGAAAAAATCTCAAGGCACACAAGGCGTCATGTAACTCAGTGTAGCTCAAATGAGCTTGCCAGTTTTCATTCAGTGTTCTTGGAAGAGTACAATCCTTTCAGCACATGCAATAGAGCTGTCACTTTTTGTCTGAACATGGGAAAGTAATTAACTATTTGACAGGTAATGATCTGTTTGAAGTCAAAATTCTCAGTGCAGGCATTGCATTGTATTTCCCTGATTGATCTCTGTGTCTGTAACGCAATTGTGTTAGCTAGTCTCAACTGAGGAAGCAGATGAATGACCCGATTTCACCCTTACTCAAATGTTGATATCAAAAGCAGGAGAGATACAGGAAGGATAGGAAGAAAGCACGGGCAGAATTGTAAAAATAAATAGTAAGAGCGAGCAAGCAAACTGTTTAAAACACAAATTGTAAATTAGATAGCTTTTTATCAAACACTTTACTCTCTATTATATGTCATCTGAGGTCGAGAATAAGACATTTTGCTTGGTTCATTAGTGCTCCTAACTGTTGTAACGACAGTCATTAAGAATCATTGGACTCACCTGAAGCCAAGTGTAAATGACAGTTGTTATAGTTCGTATACACATTCATAGTCTGTTGGCACAGCCATTGGGATCAATTTGAGTTTAAGTATCTTGCAAGGACACATCAACATGCGGACTGGAGGAGCTAGGAATTGAACTGCTGATCTTACGATTAGTGGATGACCTGCTCTACCGCCTGAGCCAAAGCTGCCCTCAAATGTGAATGGTTGTTAGGCTGTATTTAGACCGCTGCAGGTTTGTGCAGAGATGTGGGCATGTTTGTGCTGTTTAATGTAACCAGTAACCTTTGCTGACAGCAAAGCCTAAGCTAAGTCTCAAATGAGAGAAATGTCAACCCTTCCTCCAAGTAACATCTTTATGCTGTTATGGCAGGGCTTTACAGCTCTGATCAGTGTGATCACTGGCTGTGATTAGCCACCCCAGCATGATGTCAGGTTATGTTTCCAAAACTTGAGTTTGGATCAACTTTCTTGCTGCAGGCTGGTGCAATGCTTCTGCAGCCAAAACTGCCACAGGCTAAACACACTACAACCATTCAGATGGATGGGAGGGCCAGACTGCCTGATTTGGTCTTGGAAGGGATGAAAGGACAGTATTGTACGTGGTAGATATCTGTGCATTTCTCACTATATTGGACTGCATACACTTGCTTTTCTTGTGTTTGGCTGTGTGATCTTTCGGGAGAACCAGTGTTTGTCTTAGTGTGTTGCAGGGTTTGAAAAACACAGGTATGCATTGTTTGTTGAAAATAATCCTGAGCTTCTCAGATAGACCAGGCACATGAGAAATGATGATGTTATTCTTCACCACCTGCAGGATAGTTATTCTTCCTGGATCTTCGGGCACTTTAAGTGCATCCTTCAAGTGTCTGGTGTTTGTGCTCCTTCGTTTGGGCCTGACCACTTTTCGGTACATTATTAGCTCTATGGTTCAGGATTCTGATAGCTACTAGCTTATGCTCCAGTGGGTGGTGAAAGCCAAATAGTAGGTACTAGCCAGCACTCTTCATTGTGCTGTTGTTCCTGACATCCTCTCATGTGAACTTGATGTTTCTGGCCAACTGAGTGAATATGTTATAAGTGAATTGCTTTCACTTCCTGGGTTTTAATTTTGACCTATGTATTACCACATGGGTCCACACTGCAGCAGCATATCTCCTTCTCTGCTGCTCGTATTATTTCACCATGCAGTTATACCCTATAAACAATCAATATTTCCAACATGAGAGATCAATTCCCATTTCATATTTTAAAGTTCAATAGGTTACATGGGTTGATCTGTTCTCTCAAAAAAGTGACAGCCCTAACTTGCAGCACTGTCTTTTGTTTTTCCTATAGTGTCCCCTGTTGCTTTTACCTACACAGGTGTGCAGACAAGCAGCTGTGATGCAAGCAGCGTTGTCCTTATACTTTCCTGGATATTTTCTGTGTACGTGGAGATTTAATAATTATAACCACTAGGGGGCAGATCAGGGTGGAATCAACCCTATTAACAATGGTATATCTTCCCTTAAAACTTTCAATATTGCACAAGTTACACATGTAAATGCTTGCATAACTCTATAACAAATGACCATCAGAAAATGGACTACTGAATTCTCATTCTGTCTGTTCATGTATCATAGTGCAAGTCTTCAGTTTTCACTATGTAAAAAAGTTCTCGATATCACTTTGAAATACCCCCATTTAGGAAACTACTACAGTAAATAGCTTCTAAGTACACAGCAGAAATTCAGTGTTTATTGTAGAGTTACTGGGAAAGAATGGAAGTGTATCTCTGAGGAATGGAATGAGAAGTTAGAAAGTGTTTCCAATTATTCTAAAAACGTATTGTGTTTATTAATGCCAGCCATTGTCAATGACTACAATGTACTTTCTGTCTCTATCCAGTCTTTGAAACAATTGGACTTCAGTTATTTGACCTTGAATTTTTCATAAGAGAAAAAAAACGAAGATTGAATGACATTTAGGAGATAGCTGCCTCATAATGAAAAAATCAGCCATTCGAGAGAAATCAATCAAGGGTGAAAACTGACAGCTGGTAAAAAGAAAGGTGGTGCGGTGTGAAATTTGAAATGTCCCTCTCTGCTGTTTCTCTTCTCTGCTAGGTGAAGGAGGACTGGAAGTATGTGGCTATGGTCATTGACAGGATATTCCTCTGGATGTTTGTCCTGGTGTGCATACTGGGATCTGTTGGACTCTTTCTTCCTCCTTGGCTGGCTGGAATGATCTAAAAATCTCACCATCAAAAAAAACCCAACAAAAACGGAGAACACTGAGCAAGAAGATGTGATCATGTCTCACATTGTAAAAAAAATATGATTTATCATTTATCCTTGTATTTTCTATTTTTAAAGAAACCACAAGTCACACTCTTTGCTCTTGCCCTAGGTTATCAAAAGGTTATTCACAGAGAAAGCAGATGAAATATCTATCATTGATTCCTGTGGGCATATAAATTCTTTATGAGGGCAAAAGGCCAACAGCGAAAATATCTCTCTGCACCACTCCATTTTGACATTGAGCTGAACAGCTCAAGCTGTCACCTTTGTCTAAAAACTGTGAAGAATAGGCGTTGACCCATTCTCACCTATGAGAAAGAGCAGAGAAAATATCTGGTCTATTCTGAGCAAGAATTTCAAGATATTGATATGATTGAATAAGGTTTGGTTTTAATCTCAATTTTAACATTCCTCAGCAATGTCAGTGATATACAGCACTATATTGATTATTCAGTATTCAGTTATGGGAAGATTTTCTAGGAAGGAGTTGTGTGTGTGTGTGTGTGTGTGTGTGTGTGTGTGTGTGTGTGTGCGCGTGTGTGTTCAGGTGTAATGCAGTTGTCAATGCTTACTGTAGGTAAAGACACATACAGCTTTGTGTTTTTCGTAATTGTAGCAGCTAAATAAACACATTTATTCAATAATTCCTTCAGCCATTCTCTTTGTTACTACCACTGCACTTTAGTGTAAAGAGGGTGGGTGGGGAGGGGGGGGGGGGTTAAGTCACTGTCTCCAGTCATGCATAACCCTTCCTTTCCTCAACCCTGGCCACCTAAAAAAAAAGGCATGTAATTATTTTGTTTTTCATGATAATGAGTAGAAGTAGAGTGATTGGCCTGATTAAAATGTTTGTTTCCGAGCATGATTTTAATTGGAATAATCATCTCATTTCATTCATTTTTAGACACTGATACATCAAAACCTCCACATTCTTTTGAGACATTTGTATCATTATCGTAAATAAAGGAAACCAGCCTCTATTCCACATTTTACACTGTGTACTATCCAATCAGATCTGATGGTAAATCTAATGGATTTTTTTTGCAGAGAAAAACAAAAAGAGAGCGCTGTTCTTGATGCACAAAATGAGATTTCCTGCGGTGGCAGATAGAGGAAGGAATGAAAGGCTGATGATGAAGTCATTTCTAAATGCTTTTCCTCTTCAGCAAAACAAAAGAAAACACATCTAGAGCAAAAGCCAACAAGCAAAGAAGTGACCAGGTTTATGTGAAATGTCAATTAATAGTAGAATTGGTGTAAGGCATCAATAAATGTATTGTATTATATATATATTTTGATGTTTTAAAATGTAGGAAACCATTACCACAGAAAGAGAAAGATTATTATCATACTTGAGGTCAATTTTAAAATGGATTTTATAATTGAATGGCTCCCTGATTTTTTTGAAATAACATCCCATTCTGTTAGCTTTAATACTAATCTGACCTTTGTGACTTTGCTTAATGGCTCTTTTCAATATCTGCAACATCTAAAACAGTACACCATTTAAAATCACTAATCATTAGAACAATCTAGATCTGCACAAGAGTGTTACAACCATTAAGTGACTTGACAGATAATGAGTTGGATATTGTGTGAAATACTGTATATGGGGGTTTATGTTAGGATTCCCCCCCCCCCAATAACTGTCTGGAAACTTACCTGACATGCTTTTTTTAAAGATTAGGGATGGAAATGTCAAAGTGGAAAAGTCCTCTAAATTAAATGACCCTCCAGAAGGATACATATGTGTTTTCTGATCTGACACTACTATTGACAGGGTGACGTTGTTTGGTTTGGTTTAATTTGGGTTCAAATAAGTACTTTGTCATGGTTAGGGGACAATCGTTGCCATGTTCATAATAATAACCACTTGATTAAGGTTATGAATATTTGTGGTCATGGTTAAAAGAAATCAGTGCTGATTGTTGATAGGAAACAAGGTACAGACAGCGACCTCCTGTGTTAAAGTCTAATGTCTTATTGTGTCATCCATCCGTCATTCAACTTCCTCCTGTGCTCCTGAAAGACAACAGTCATAACTACTGTGACCAGGACAGGGTGTTCTCAGTTGAACATGTCATAACAAATGATGCTGCCTCAATGACAATGGTCTGTCTGTCCACCACTTTGATTCAGCCTAAAATAGCTCAAGAACTATTTTATACCATTAGATTGTACAGACAGTAATGGTCCCCAGAGGATGAATCCTGATGACTTTGCTTCTAGCACCACCATTAGCTTCAAATGCGTGGTTCAGATTAAGATGTTTGGACAACTACTGGATGGATTGTCTTGAAATTTTGTACAGATTCAAATTCACAGGACTTTATTCATCCTAGAAGGGTATTTCAGTTCTACAACCCACCCAGTCCACACACACAAAGGAAAAACTCAGGCAAGCAGCAACATGTCAGAGACCACAGATGGGTACAAGGAACATGAGCAAACACACTCTGGCACCCTTGGGTCACCCTGTATATGCAGGCTTACATGAAGCTTACATGAGGAACCAGACGAAAAGAAAAGAATTCACATGAGTTTAAGGGAAGAAGCATTCACCAACACTCTGGTACCTACACATCGCCTAGTAAATGTAGGCTTATTCAAGGAGCCAGATGAAAAGCAAAGAAATATAAAAACACCCAGTATGGTTCACATAAGTTTAAAAGAATGTGAAATTCATTTAAAAGAACCGCCAGCATTAAACAGCCTGATAACAGAAGGAATTAAGGACTTAGAGTAGTGGATTGTGTCCCTCAGGGTGCATTATAATGCCGGCCTGAGGGCATTTACAGTGAATTCACTGGACAGAACATGGTTAGATTGGCTGATAATTCCTTTTGCTTTCTGGGCTGCACGTTTCACCCAGAGGGAATACAAGTCTCTTTATTGGACTCCAGTTATCTTCAGACATGCATGATGTCCCTCTCAGGGTTGAATTGTAATAACTTTGGCGATCCCCTGACTCTTTAACCTGATGTAGCCTATTGTCCAATACTACCAATACTACTGGTTTACGAGCAAATACCTGTAAAACCAATAACCACCACCAATTACCATCAGCCTCAGCTGTACATTCTGTTTATTGCTAATTAGCAAATGTCAATATGTTAATATGCAAGGCTACGATAGTGAGCATGGTAAATATTTTACCTGCTAAACATCCAATGTTAACATGCTGACATTAGCAATTAGCTCAAAGCATTGCTATGCAGTAAATCACATCCATGACAAAATCAGGTAATGTTGAGAATATTGTTTCCTGATATTGTAAGACCTCACAAACACAGTCAACACTTATTATACACTGATTAAGATACAAACAGAAGTGTTTTAATGAACTGTTATAAAGAAAGAGGTTGAAAACAGATAACAAAGGAAGTAATTGCTTCACTTTGTTATTGTTAGAAAAGTTGAAACCTGTCAGGGTATTGAGGTATATTGTTAGAATAAATGAAGCATTTTTGGAATTTACATTACACTAATCCCCATAAAATCTGATATTTCATGTTTTATATCCAAATATCCAACATATACTGTACATAAATATTATTTTTGTAATGTTTTTATGGTATATACTGTAATTTGGAGCCCATACTGTCATATGAAATACGACAACAACCATGCAACAACCCAAAGAGCAGCTGACCGTGCTCTTACTGACAGCAGAAGAGTCATGAGCTAAATTGAACTGTATCTATTTCTTGTTTAAATAATACTTTCATTTCTTAAAGATTGCAGCAATGTGCATCCCATCCCACATTTAGCACATCTAGTCAACCTGAATAGACAGTATCAGTCATAAGTTTGGACAAACTAAACTGAGGAAGTTTGTTCAAAGTGGTAATGTACAAGACAATACTGATGTTTTTTTTAATGATGTATATACATTTAATATTCATTAGTACTGGATTTTTAAAAAATCCTAATTATTTTTAATGCCTTATTTGAATTGTATTAACTTTGTCACTGTTCATTTATACCATTCACCCAATGTTGTCATTTTTCTGTTTTTATCAATTTTATGTGTAATAAAATAAAGCTATACCTGAAAAGGCTGAATAAGGTATGACATGATTACATTAAATCACTAAATAGTGAGGTTTTAAACTATCGACATTTTTGGCCAACACTACAAAGACTAGGCCTAATTCAATTTTAGACTTTAAGTGATTAAGATTGAAAATATGAGAATATAGTAACTGATGTTTCAATTAATAAATGAAAACAATGAAACTATAAAGAGTGAATGAACACCAAAAGATGAAAGTTACACATAGGGGTATACTTTCACTAAACCACGATGCCTCCACTGAATTCCAATGTGAATATAAAGATAGATTTTTTTATTTTTTTATTTAAAGGTGCAATTTGTGGATGTGGATGTACTGTAGTCAACTCATGTTTCATTTTTCTTGTGAAACCTGAATGTAATTTAGTTCATCCATGTGCAAAAAAGAGTAAGAACATCAGCAATGCAGTGCTACCGCTTTGCTACACCTGAGGAACAAAACAGCAAAAACAACAATTACAGTACCATTCGATTAACCAGCAAGTCATCAACTCTTCCACTAACTCTTCCACTAATTCTATTCCCATATATCTGCATCCTGCTTGTTCCACCTCAGTGAAACCTCAGATTAGATTAGATTGAAAAGCATGTAACGTTACACTTGAATGCCCAAAGTGATGACCTCAATTTTGACCTCAGCCAACAAACTATTGTATTTCCACTAGCTCAGCAAAACACCAGCCATTGATCATTATGTAAAACACAGACAGGAGAAAATGGCAATTGAGCACAATATGGAGACACAGTGCTAAAAACAAGGTGAAATACCTTCATTGATTTCAGCACATTTTCTGCAGAAGAAAGGCTCCATGACAGTCTGAAATAGAATGAAGTAGCACTTTGTTTTTGTTGCAACTCTGAAAAAGTCCCAAACTCTGTTTTCTATCAAAGACAAAAAGAAAAAAAAAGAAAGAAGGATTAAGTTAGTCTATTGTCTGTATGCAAAGATTCATATGAATGGATATTCATTTCCATTTGTCTCTTCAGTTTTCTCTGGAAACACAATACTGTTGTATCAGTTGAATTCCAAAATGAAATGAAAGGATGGAAGCTATAAACTAATTTCCATTAAATGATGAGACAAGTCTTTTCAGCAGGAATTTCATATGCATCATTTCAGCATTAAATACTCACACAATTGCAATCAGAATGAAAAAAGTCAAACGGTGCTGCTCAGTAAAGGTCCGCTGCATTAGCCGCCTCAACAAAGCAATGTGAAATGCCAGGCAAGTACACAAAGTTATTAATTACAACTAAATGTCATGTTATTAAATTTACCTTGCTGAAAAATTGACCTTCAACGCTAATTTCAATTAACTGACCGTCTTTGCAGATACATTTGCCGGCGCTTTGATAATTCATTTAGACATGGAGAGGTGTTTTAATTTAATAACTCTGGCTAAGTCCAGTGATTAGATGCTTTGCACATGATGAATCTGATGGTAACGCTGCTAACTGCTTCCTGATAAACTGTTTAGATACTGACTGTATATGAGGGGATGCAAGCAACATTTCATCCTGGGCTTCTCAAATACCTCATTTTTCCTTTCAAACCTATACATATGTTTTCACTCCAATGCTCATTTTTTAATATTTTCTCTTATTAATATATATTTTCCTTTTCAGATTTTCGTATTTTGAAAGTTTTGGACACAGTATACTAATTTCATACATATATAAGATAAACACATGTATATTTAACATTAACTTCAGTATATACAGTATAATATTTACTAAGCCATTTGACTTAAAATCCTATATACTGCCATAGAAAATTACAACAATGGAACAATGGTGATGGAGCAAAATGACAATGATTCATAAGTATCAAATTCAATTTACTGCAATTTAATGTAAAAATGGTTTAATGCTTTCAGTAGGTAGCAGGATAACCCTTCATGCAATTATTGTAGAAAAATGTTATCACATAATAGTCTAACATTACTGGTTTGATAGACTTGCTGGTTAAGGAGGAACTTTTCTTTTCAGTGAAAATCAGGTGCATGAAATAAAGGATGAGGATAAAAGTAGAGGTAGATGAGGTCCTAGGTCAGGATACATACATGTGTGTACTGTACTGTATTGTATATATTGACTGATCCATCTACCTGAACATGAAAGGCATTGTGGAGAGATTTTCATACACATTCACTTTTAGCCAACATCACGTTGCATCCCAAAACATTATCTGGGCTGTTGCTTGTAATAATATTAGTTTTTAAATACTAATAATACTAATGCCTTTAAATTTTTTGGTTGATTTTTGCATTGATGCATTCCAAACTGTGGAAGCGAATACTCCTTTTGAATTCTTTATATTTACTTTTACGTACATGTAAGCCATGATTCCCTGTTTACACTCAGCAAACCTATTATGTACATAAATACACAAACTGTTGTCAGCTATTAGTGAAAACAGAGAAGCCAGGAATACAATTTCAAGCTGGAGGGTCTGCTGTGTTTGGCGCAATCATAGGGCTTTATGGTCAGTGTTTGCAGGTGCAGGGGCCTGCAGCCCTTGGCGAGGCTCAACTGGCACTCTTCCACTCTCTGCTAGTTGGCAAACATCACCATGGAGAAAGAGAGGAACACTTGAGCCGATGATCATGACCTGAACAGTCTGATCTGTAGGATACATTAGGAGTCATGTTGATAGCTGAATGTGACTCAAACTCAATCTGAAAATATCTAAAGTCTTTTGTGTTTCTCCTGTTTACACATTAAAGGACAGGTTCACAATTTTTCAAGTCTGTCTTGGAACAGGCCAGGTGCCAATATGAACATTGGAAGATGTTTTTCTTGCTGTAATCAATCTTGTTCATACTGACCATTAAAACATCCCCTTGTAATACATATTTAATGTAAGTGATGGGGGACAGAATCCATTGTCCTTGTTTTGAAACACAAACAAACAAAAGTTTTTTAAGTTAGTCAAAACAAGTGGATATCTTCCAGGTAGTCTTTTAGCATAACATAATAAAAGGAATGCCACTTTGGAAGATATCTAACTGATTTGACTCATTTAGACAGCTAGGCCTAGTACTGGTGATATGGTTGCAACGTCCTGAAAAAAATTGTAATGCATTACAATTTTCTTAGCAATGACAAAATACCATCTATATGAGTTCCACTGTAAATTTGTAACATAGCCAGGAGGAATAACATTTGAAAGCTTAACCTACTCTACACATTCAGAGGCCAACCTCTAAAGGCCGCCAGCCCTTAGTTAAACAGCTTAGTGTGAATTCCCAAGTAAAACATCAGTCAAGGTGGCATCCCAATCAATTTCCCCATCACACCTCCTTAATCACATAATCCAGGCTCTGATAAGTGCAGATTAGCTACGAAAACTCCCCTAATAGGCCAGTCTGAATCCATACCTGAGACAGGTGTCTGTATATGTGTGCAGCGCATACAGACGCCCAAAAATGTAGACAACACACTACACCTGAACACACACACACACACAGAGAAAACCTGCTGCGGGCTCGGCAGTGATACCCTCAGAGACCCGAGGCTCTTAAATGTCGTAAACCGTGAAGCACAGACCCACCTCGAGGGATCCCATTAAATCAACACACACACTGCATTTAGCCACTTTCCTCAATGATCAGCAAATTCACTGAGATCCCTCCAGTCACCAGCAATCTAAAAGTGCTGCCACTCAACAGATGAGAGCACGAGTGGGGCTTCCCTCAGGGTGCGTGCATGTGCAGCTGCCTTTCGCCAGGAGTCCGCCCAGAGACTTCATGGATGGTTGACACAGTGGCCTGTATCTTATTGCTTTAACATGAGGTATTTACTGTACTATCTCTTCACCCTTAGGGATAGCGCGATGGCTGTGACTTGCTGCTGGCTGTCGGCTTTTTCTAGCCTTATTGGACTCAGGCTCACATGGAAACTTCAGCATATCACAGCTGGCCTGTTTCTTTTGGAAAGCACTCATTAAAAAAAGTTGGACACAGGCAGCAAATGTGTGTCCTTTTTAGAAATGTGACCTTTTATTACACTGTGTCACATTCAGATTAGTAATTGATCCTAAAAGAAAGGGATGAAAACTCATCTGTTCCTCACTGAGCTAAAAGGAGGAAGATCTTATCTACAGCTACCTGATATCACGACTTCAACCTTTACTTGAGTCTGAAAGGCAGCAAAGTAGATGCAGTCATAACCTGCCCACTACCTCCAATCTATGAGCAGACAAGCTGGTCTCCAAATTCATTATTTAATAGATAGGTTATAGTTGTAGCTTCAAAGGTGTCGTGTAGGAGCTGGTAAGAGGCGTGGGCTTCACTTCAAAACTTGGAAAAGGTCTCCAAACTCCTGAGGATGTCATTTTAAAATCAGCTAGAAATCCTAGTGGAGGCATTCTGCTCTTACCATAGGAGCAGCCCTTGGCCAGAATGATTGAGAAGCCTGCTAGAAAAGTGTAAGAAAGAAGATGATCTCTACAAGTATTAAAAATTCTGTGGAGGAGAAACAGAATGTGTCTTTACACTGGGGTGTAGTTGTGTTAAGTTGTGTGAGTGGGAAGAAAGGAAAACAGCATATTCTCCAAACGCAGGGTTTTTTTTAGTGCTGAGAAATAAAAATGCACTGAGACAAAATGTTCATTACAAATAAAACTTAGTTCATAACATATTTGTGATCGGCACAATTTGAAACCAAAAATCTTGTTTGCAGACAATAAACTGTCTTTAAAATTAAAAACACATGATTTTTAGCACATGAGCCTTTATGCAGAAAGTTGGCTCCACTGTCAGCTCAACTCTGTGATGGAGGTAAAGGAATAATGCTAAAAAATGTTTTTTAAAAAACAGTGTAGTAAATAACTGACAGCAGGTAAGGGACAAAAGTTCATTTGAGGGAGGAAGTGCTTCCCCTTATCCTCCCGAGTCTTTGAGAGAAGTGAGTTTTAAAACTCGGTCATCTTCTTGTGTGTGTCAGCCTTCCTGTGCTCTCCCTGGATGGACAGCTCCTGGGCTTTCTGCTGGGCCAGCAGCCGGCGGGCCGCTGACAGCTTCTCTTCCAGTTGCTTCACTCTGGATGCGTCCCTTTGCACACAAAAAAACAACAAATTTTACATTTGCAAGTGAGAAAAGACGAGAAGACAAGCTGGCTCTGCTGCAGCTTTCCAAAAAATGAGCTGGCTGCAGAAACAAGTGTCTAACTTTGAATTTTCACACCATTTTTACATTTTCACACAACTCCCACAACCCTTCTTATTTGTGTATTCAAATGAATAACACCTTAGCTTGACAAGAGGTTTATAAGCAACTAGTGTGCTCATATTTTCGCAACAAAACGTAGCTGTGTCAGTAATGCATTTATGAATGTATTTCCATGTTCTGCTGTGTGTGCTTTTACATTTTGTATATATTCTCAATGGAAGAGATAACAGATGCTGAGGTGATCTATAGAGACAAAGTGTTTGATGTGATTATTAATAATGTCTTGCTTTCAAATCAGCTGCCAGCCCTCAGTGCAGTCTGATTAGACATGTAGAAATGTACAATAAATGAACGACATACACAGGTTCCTGTACTAACCTTCCCGTCTGTCTGCTGAGTGTTTCAGTCAGTTTCTGGATCTCCCTCTCGGTCTGGGACACCCGCTCAGCAGCCTGGAACAGCCTCACATTCAGACTCCTCTTGGTGCTTTTCCCTCCCCTGTACGCCTCCACCCCCGTTGCTGCTGACGGCACAGCAGCACCCCCCTCAGCAGACTTGGTGCCTTTGCCACCTAGTTTGTGGTTGAGGAAGTCAAAAACATTCTGGCGCCCTCCGGAGGCGCCTCGAGGCTTTCTGCGCCGCTTTGGCCGGCCCTTCGTCGTGCCGTCTTTTGAGGCCTTGCTCTGGGTGCGTCTCACAGTTAACTCAGCACACTGGTCCAAAGACTTTCCTTTGGGTAGGACCACCGCCATCACTGGCTCTACTCGACCCTCCTGCATCTTTCCTAAACCTGAGAAAACAAAAGCCACTGAGTGAGGAAGAGAAACACACAACTATTACTATTACTAGATATCTATAACATAATCATTGAACATCTACAGTGTTGACAGCATTCAGAGGGATCAGTATCACACATCTTGTAATACAAGTATTTTACATGTGGATGAGGTAAATCAGTATAAAATCTGTATTAGTAAATGTTCATTATGTCCAGATACAATCAGACAGTATTTCCCCCTTGTTTTGTATTCTTTTGCTCAGCAGAAATAAATTTAGGAATGTAATCTGGGGTCTCATGTTGCAGTTGATATAATACTGATTTACTGCTTGTCATAGAATTTAAAGCACAGCTGTTACAACATCAATAACAATGGTTCTGTTCTATTCTTAGCATCCCAGTTAGACATGACAGTGAAATTCAACCAGGCTTTCTTTTCTTGCTACTGTGACTTCAAAACCTGAAATGTGCTTGCACTTACCTTTCCCGTATTCATAGCCCATTTTAAGCATAAGCTTGGATCCGATGCCTCTTGTATGTGCCTCCCAGCCACCAAAATGAGAAGTATCAAACGTTACGACAGATTCAGCTGAGTCCATAACTGTTAGGTAAGAAGTGAGGATTAAAGCAGAAAGAGTCAGTTATATAGAGGGAGAAAGAGCGGAAAACTAATAAATTCTAATGTATGTGTAATGTAATGAATTTTTATAGGCTTGTAAAATAGAATACAAGGCCATCAAGTGGTGAAAGCTTATATATATATTTTTTTGCTTCATTTTCAATTCTAGCTTAAATATTGATTGACCTGGGAATGGCAGCATACATCCATACACACCTTTTGCATAGGCTGCATCATCCTCATCGTCCAGTTCCGAGTCAGAGGACAGCGGGTCGTCTTCTCTCAAAGGCGGGATAACACAGTCGGCCTCGACCACGGCGTCTTTCATCAGCTGTGAGTCAAACTTCACAGTGTAGAAGCCACTGTCAATTTCTACATGGAGAGAAAAAGTTTGAGTCAGCAAAACATACAAACTACCTGGAGCTACCTTACGAGCTTACCAAATTGTAACAGCTTTGTTAATGTGTCACAAATGAATCCATAATTCTTGTGTGTAACTAATGGAGTGATATTATCTGACATTAAAAAACACTTAGTTAGAATGGATTCACTTGCCAATTTATAAAAATGAACACTGTACAAAGCAGCATGGTAATTTGTGTCAACTCCATCAGTGGAATGCAATTTTAATAAGCAAAGTGACTGTAAAGTACACTCTCAAAGGAACACCTGTGATTTTGGCTGGGTACCAGATGCCGTCCTCGTGTCGTGTCAAGCAGGACGATCCTTCTTCAAGATTACTGAGGTCACACTCCAGGAACTCTCTGAGCTCTGACACATACACCACCTCACCATGGGAAAACCTTACAATAAACAATAACAAAAAGAAACATTTTGAAAGCCTCTGCATAAACAGTATTTAGATGACTGTGACATCAGAGTTCTTTTGAGGTTAGAGGATTAATGGGGTGACCCTCCATGTGTTTTTGTATACTATATATTTCCTCTCATAGGACTTTTCTTTAATTCATCATTTTAAAATACCCTTATAATCAGAAAGAATAAAATCGATAGAGACTGAACAGAATGTTTTATGGTCAGGGTTGTACCTGCGCCATGTGGACATCTGACGACACTTGCTGGACAATATTTGCAATTACAAAGAAAAAAAAAAAAAGCACCTTACCTGCAATTATCCAGGAAGCGACATTTGTCCTCTAAGTAGTAAGGACAAGGTTTCATAGACTTCTGGGTGGGATAGACATACAACACTCTGACTTGTGCCTCTTCTCCATCTGGTGGCTCTGACCCCACCACCATGGCATTGTGATACTCCAGCGTCCCCCACGTTGTCCGATAGGGTGCTCTTACTTTGGTACCGCTAAGTGCATCTTCCTCATCCTCCTCCTCCTCTTCTTCTTCTTCTTCTTCCTCTTCACCATCATCCACCGCACCTTCCCTTTCTCTGCTATTAGAGTTACTACCTGAGGGCTGCTCCAGCTCTGAGTAGAAAGCAGAAAACTCAGCATCTAGGCCGACAGTATTTGTGTCAGCTGTTGCCTCTGATGTGTGTGCCTGCAGTCCATTGCTGTCCTCCAGGCTGGCCAGAAGTCGACTCTTTTTGACAGACACCAGGCTGGACTCTGTGAGCTCTATCAGCTGACTGAGGTCCTCTTTTAGTTTGAGCAGGTCTGACTGCTGGGAGGGGTCCAGCCCAGCCGACAGGGCCGTCTCCACCTGCTGTAACTGGGCCACATAAGTAGAGATGGCTGCCTCCAGAGTTTCTTCATCCATGCTGACACCTGGGACCTGGGCAGGACAGGACAGGAGTGGGTGGCATCAAGCCCCTAGGAGACATGAACAATGAGATGGAGGAGGATTTAAAGTGGAATCAACTTAACAGACCACAGTAATAGTAGAATGTATCAGGCTGAGGTATACTCCTGCAATTTTCAATCTTTCTCGTTGAAAATGTAATGAATGATTTTTTGGATCACTGTTTAACTTAAAAGCAACGATACTTAGATGTATATATTTATAATAGGAACTGAACGAATGCTGACTGCAATAGCTTTTCGGATAGATTCGTAAAGCTGCTGTATCGTGTTTATGTATCATCTAATTTGCTTCAGATTTAACACCACCTTTAGTATAACTCAGCTACTGTAAACACTACATCGGAGCTAGTGTTAGCTAACTGTTAGCCATCTTTAAGCTCACTTTCGGGGGTAATAATGACAAAAATAGCAGTACCTTTGTTATTGGGTTAGCTGTCTGACCTCCAGTGCATCGATGGTACAGGTGACAGCCACGAAAAGATTTTGCTGTGTGAAGAAAAGACACAAATCAAATGGCTAAAGAGAGACACTGGAGGAGCACTGTCGTGACAACATTGACCGGTTCTTTATCAAGGTAGCAGCAAACTAGTAAACTTCCGTTCGGTCTTAACTTTCAAAATAAGATGACTTGAAACGTATGTAAATATCTTTCTTTTATACAGTCTATGGTAAATATACTAAAAATAATATATAAATGATAGATAATATATAGATATATATATATATATAGATCAATACACTCTATATAAAGAGGATAGAGATGTTGCTGACTTATCTTAGACTAGTGTCTGATGTTGGCTATCAAAATGCACAGGTTCGCTCTCCTAACCATAAAAGCACTGCCTATTTCATATTCTGCACGAGTAAAGACTAATAATAACAACAACAATAACAATAACAACAACAATATTTTTATTTTTATCATGCAGTATATTATTAATACACTTTCTTTTTCAGTCAAACCTACATTGTACCTTTATTGTGAAGACAAGACCAGAAGTTTACTTTTGCTCAGTTTCGATTATTTACTGCACTACGTCAAACATATACGCCCTGGACGCAGATTAATGACATCACGTTGAGCTGGAGTTCAGTAACTTCATCATGTTATGTTTCTTTATGTATAATAAAACCTCAACTGTGGGCTCGTGGTTCGGCCCAGTGAGTCTCTTGAATTGAACTAATGTAAAGGTAAGTTACACCGTGTTCATTAACGCTTTAACCGCAGTACAGCTTCACTAACATGCTGCATGCTGTCAGCTAACTAACACTGCATCGATGCTAGCTAGATGTCCATCTATTATTGTATAAACATGTTGTCATTGTCTGGTTCCTCATTTAAATAAAGTCTTACATCTGTTTGTGAAAGTGGTCTATTGGTTCATAATAACAACAAACACTGAAAACAACATTGCTTATTGCTAACCTTACTTAATACAAACCTAGAGTAAATCTAGATGTCTGAAACTAGAGTTTCAGTTTCGGGCAATATGTAACATTATCATCACTACCACACTTCTGACCACAACAACCATCAGCACCACAGTGGATGCTAATGTGCACATTAGAAAATGATCATGGACATTTAGAAGGCAGCAGGTAGAAACTGGCCAAGAAAGTTATTACTAACATGGTCAAATTCTAATACCGTGTATTCATTTTAAATGTGTATCACTCATCATACTGCATCAAATGTGTATTTTTCCATGTCTTTTAAATGTCATCTCAGTTACTAATCATTGCAGATTGTAAATGATTTTCTACCTCTTAGGACACATTCATTTCACTCCCTGAAAGTCAAGTAATTACTATGTCTTATTCTCACATGTCCTATTTCTCTCGCTGCACCCCTCCCATTTAAGAAAGCCCCGCTGTGATGCCTCCAACCATGACTCAGATCAGCGATCCCAAGATCGCTTTTGCCTACCTGCGCCCGGCCTGTGTCCTGCTGACCCGTGAGCCCACTGTGAGCAACGTGGAGACACTAAGTGCACAGCTGAAAGAAGTCAACGATGCCACCTTACAACAGCTCCAAGAGTATGTCCTCTTCCCACTTCGGTTCGTCCTCAAAGTTCCTGGGCCCAAGAAGGACAAACTGGTGCAGGCTGTGGCTGAAGCCATGAGTCACGTCCTGGAGAATACTTGTGTCCAGAGTTGGGAGACCCTCCGTGACCTCCTCTCAGAGCTCTGCCTCTGCATCTGCTCTCCAACAGATCCTGGGAAACCTGCAGATACATCAGAGGAGCTGAAATCGACCGTGCTGAGATGCATGGACGCCCTGCTTCATGCTGCTTATGGTGATATAGTCTTTAAACTCTTTGAACCGATCATGCTGCCTGGGCTGGGAGCTGCCATATCACTACTGCTGACTTTAGGAGAGAAAGAGAAATCTCGAGAAATACAGGTAGCAGCCCTGAAGTGCCTCCAGGCTTTGACTCTGCAGTGTGACTGCACTCAGGACCATGTAGCTCCATCCACAGAGGAGCGGTGTGCTATAGGCAGCACCATGGCTTCATTCTTACCTGGCATCACTATGGCTGTAGCCAGGATCATTACAGGAGATCTGAGACAAGGCCACTCAGTCACTGTCAGGGCCATCAAGGTACAGTATCAACCCTGATCTCGGCTCTTAATCTGTATCCAATGAATATGAATATTTCACTTTTACATTATGCATTGTTACATATTATTAATGCTGCAGCAACCGTTCAATGAATCTGCTTTTGATTAATTGAGACACCTTTAAATGCACGTAGCTCTTTTGTCTGAAGCCACCAAAATGTAAAAACTATTAATTTCTTATGATAATAAAACAGAGAAAACTCAACTTCTGCACACTAGAACAGTGTTTGTATTTTTACTTGATAAATTACAAATAATAGTAATGATACACGTGTGATGAAAGAGCCTCCCTTTGGTAGTCAACATGGTGTTTTCATGCTTTTCTACCATGACAAATATAGTGTGTTATTGCTGATTGTGATACTTGGAATATTCTTGTGTGACTGTCCTCATTTACTTTAGTGTATTTGACCTATATGAGAATGACACATTTGAACTCTGGTGGCTCAAATGAACTGCCAGGAAACCCGTCTGTGCTCTTCTATGATGGCAAACAAACCATTTAATGAAAGAGCAATAAGCAGCAGAAATGTAGTAGCTCCCGTCACATCATCATCTCTTTTCCCTCTTATTGTCATTCAGGTCTGGTCCAGGACCGTAGTACTTGTCATGGAAGACGTCCAGCTCCAGTCCAGCAAGGCCTGCAAGACTCCCTCACCAGACCTGGGGAGGATCGGACAGCTGGTGGTCCTCCGCTCGCAAGACTGGGTGAAAAGCACTTCGGGGAAACTGTGTGTGCTGCTGAAGAAGATCATCTCCTGCACCTCGGCCCACCAGCACTGGAGGGTCCGGCTGGAGATGGTGGAGCTGGCTGACCTCCTGCTGGCCAGGTGTAGCCTGTCTCTGGAAGAGTGTGTCGGGCCACTACTGGAAGCACTGGTGGGAGCAGTCAATGATGAGGAGCCCAGAGTCAGAGAGAGGTTTGATTAGATTTGTTTGACTTTTTTTTTTGTGAGGAAACACACCCCTTGGAGATCAGATAATAACTACCCCTCCCTTCTTTCCTCCTCTCCTCTAGGTGTGAGGTTGCTCTCAGAGAGGTGTCACAGAGAAATCAGAGCAGCAGTAATCTTTCAGATAAAAAGAGCAGCAGTCAGACCTTCACTGATGTGCTCTCAGAGAATCTTCACTCTTTAGCCACTTCCCTGCCCAGACTCATGAGGACCTCTGATGACCAGAAGAAACTGTTCGTCCTCAACGTCTTTCTGGGTTATTTAAAAATCCTGGGGCCGCTGGTTTCTGTGGTGCTGAACTCAGCTGCTCATCTGGAGAGGATTTCCAAAGCTTTGATGCAGGTAATGGCAAAAACCAGGCTATCGGGTCATACTTAATATTCTGTGTGAATGAGAATAACCTTTAAAGTAACTTATAACATAATGAAAATGATTTAATACTTTACAGTGAGCTTAACATACAGTACTCTATTCTTAGTATTCTTATATCTAATTTCTAAAATATTCCCTAGATATTTCTCTCTCATCACTATTGTATTTATACCTCACTTAATCCACATTATGGTTTTCATTTATCATATATTAACATTTGTTCTGTTGTAGCGACTTAACAGTGGCTACCCAGCAGAGTTAGCATAACAATGTAACATTTTAGAGACTGTGCATCTGTGTGTACATACAGTACATGTTCTGTGTACAGTATACAGTACCAGTCAAACGTTTGGACGCGTTTTCCGATTCAAGTGAATAAGGAGGTGTATCCAAGCTTTAGAATGGTACTGTATGTATGTTTTTTTGTATTGGGGATGCACCGCTTGTGAAATTCTGGTCCAACCGATACTGATTTTTTAAATAAGATTTTGATATAACCTATATACATTTTGTGATGATGATATGTTTATTGTAAAAAAGTTAGTCAACAAGGGGATTTTATTGCATTAAATGAAAATTTCATATTCATTCAGCCCCCAAACAATTTGGCATGCATAAATCACAGTTAACAAATGATGTTGTGTACTAACTTGTATAAAATGGTCCTTGCAGACATGACCATATAAGACAAAATAATGTTTTGTTAATAAAATAATGATTGTATTTAAGCATTTAAAAAGATGAAAGGCAGAGTTAAATAAGTTAAACACAAGTCAAGACAAAGTTTTTTTGTCGATTTCATACGAGACCCCTCTTGAGTCTGGTTTCTGGTCTTGTCCTCAGTCTGTCATGACTGTAAACTCAAACCACAGTCTAGAGGAGTTCATCTGTAAACATACCTTCATGCCTTTACAGGTGCTGGAGCTGGATGTCATGGATGTTCGCATCGTAGAAGAAAGAAGTTACGGCGCAACCATAGAAACAAGCTCCGTCTCTCCTGATTCCTCTGCTGCTCACATACAGAGGAAGCATTTTCTCTACTTCACAGATGAGAAGATCTTATCTGTGCTCATGGAGATCTGTCGGACATTAGGTATGAGTGCTCTTTGATTCATATTTGTTTTCTGTATGCATACAGTATATTATAGCTGTCTCACATTTATTTAATAGTTAATATAAAGTATAGTTACAAATAATGTCTGTTGCAGATGTACACATTCATTAATTTCCCTCTTTGTATCTATAGGTTACTATGGCAACATTTACCTGCTGACCGATCACTTCCTGGATCTGTACCGGCAGTCTTCAGTGTACAGAAAGCAGGCTGCCATGGTACTGAATGAGATTGTCAGGGGTGCCGCAGGCATCGCCGTGGAAACCGAGGGTCAGGATTTGGCAGGTGAAAGTCGGGGACGGTCCGCCACCATGGAAGACCTCAAGGCTGCAGTGGAGTCTGTCCTGGAGGAATACACCAGCCTGAACAACTGGCACCTGATTACTGTCAGTGAAGAGACTGACAGAGACAGACAGGACCAGCAGGTGAGGATAGTTTCAGCCCTGCAGGGTCAAGACTTTGCCCCAAATCAGGATTTTAATTTGTTACAGGTTCTTAAATTGTTCAAAAATTGATCCCTGGGAAAGATCATCACATGTGAGAGATGATCCCACTCATATCCCACACATATTCTGAATGAAGTCAAATACGGCTGTGCAGCTGTGGCTCAGGAGGTAGAGTGCCCGTCCACTAATTGGAAGATTGGCTGTTTGATTCCTGGCTTCTCCAGTCCACATGTCGATGTGTTCTTGGGCAAGACACTTAACCCCAAATTACTCCCATTGCTGTGCCAATGATGTGTGAATGTGTATGGTTAGTTTCCCTCTGATGGTTGGCACCCTGCGTGGTAGCCCCTCCCATCAGTGTATGAATATGTAGTGTAAAGCGCTTTGAGTGGTCAAAAAGACTAGAAAAGTGCTATATAAGTACAATCCATACCATTTACTTTGATGTGTAATGTCACCATTTTGCATATTGTTTTGAAGTGAGATATCAGACTCCCATTTTTCAGTCCATAATGCACAACTCTCTTTTAGCCTTTACATTTACTCAAGGTCAGATTACTTGACTTCAAAAGAAGCCTTCCAAGCTTTAATGAGAAACATGCACACTTTACTGGCAAAATGGGTATTTGCTTTGTGCTTAACAGACTGAGCAGAGAGGGAAACCGCTCCAGGGTTTCAAGTAACTGCTCCGAAAACATCGGTTAACTGTGTTAGTTTGTAGATATTGTTGCAGTCTGTCTTCGTCAGGTAAAATGCGTCTTCATTCTGGCACATCATTGCAGTGATATAAACCAGTTAGAAGGAAAGTCTGGTCCTCTGCACAAACTGTTCTCTTCCTCAAATCAAATAAACACAAAGATGGTGGAAACTTCTGGCAGCCAGTTGTAACACTGAAGTCAGTCAGATCATCATCAGATCATTTAAGTGGAAAGATTAGTGTACCTTCAGTCTTCACTCTAAATTCCCTGTAGACAACGGTTCAACCAAATCTTCATGTTTTTAAAAATCAGTCATCATAATATTGACTTTTTATGTCTATGAAATAAAACATTGCAATTTAAAAGAACAGACAGAAAAGATGCATTAAAATCACATTGTCTTGTCTCTTTCTATAGCTGCTCAGTCCATCCAGAATCCTCTCCATATCCAACAGTGATATCGGCAGCGCTAACGCCAACTCCCTCCAAGTGATCCGTTCCTCATTTGCCTCCTTATCTGCTTCATCATCCACCTCCACAATCCACCAGCTCAACAGCAACATCTGGCAGCTGTGTATCCAACTCGAGGGCATCGCCTGCTTTGCTCAGGCAATGGGGCATGAATTCTGTCCTCTGCTGATGACATCACTGTACCCCGTGCTGGAGAAAGCCGGGGAGGAGACGCATCTGGTCAGCCAGACAGCACTGGGCTCCATGTGGGACATCAGTAAGGCCTGTGGCTACCCCTCTCTGAAGGAGCTGATCAATGACAACTCAGACTATCTGCTCAATGACATATCGCTCAACCTGCAGAGGCTCAGCCAGCATCCACAGGTAAACATGATGACATTTGATATGTTGTCAAAATGCAGAATATATAATTATAATTAAAAAGAGGAAATAGTGTGAGTTTAAAAGGGATGCATGTGAGAGTTATCAACTTTTTAAACAAGAACTACAAAAATAAAGGAAAAACAATCACTGAAATCGGTTTGCAAAAGTTTGTTATGCCCTCAACTTGTATTTCAACATATTCCTGCCCTGTTGCCCAGGCTCCACGGGTGTTGACAGTGATGTTGACTCACTCTGACTGCAGCCTGCTGCCTTTGGTCGGGGACATCGTTCAGGATGTGCTGATGGCTCTGGATCTCAGTTACGACAGCACAGCTGCTCTGTTCTGCTCTGTGCTGCACGCACTCATGAAGGCACTGGGTGAGATTTCAAAAGCGATGTAAACTCATTTATCATCATCTGCTGAGGGTGAAAAAGGATGAGGGATAAAATCAGTATCTTGTCTATGTGACTTTGCTATACCCATACCATACTGCACCATACTATCCTGCTCTCTAACACACTTTCCCTAACCATTTTAGTCGGCTTTGTTTAAAGCACTCCTGCCTGCCTTACACAACAGTGAAATGTAAACACTGGTTTACAAACAAGAGTTCAGGTAGATTAACAGTCACTGTTAAACTAAATGGCAAATTAGAAAAAAATAATGAGATGTAGTTTGCAGTGCAAATATGACTGAATATGCATAAAATTCAACAGACACTCTACACTGCATCTTAATTTAAAGGCCTTATGTATCACCAAAGTATAATGGTTTCAATTTAGGTGCTTGGGCTAGAAAAAGTCACCTAAGTCCTGAGGCAAAGTTTGATGGACGTGTGACATATTAACACTTTCACATTACACATGTCTAACATATGTTCTTGTTTTTCATCTTCATTTAGTGAGGTGGTTTCCCACCAGTCCTAATAAGACCAATGAATCTGCCAGACCCATGCAGACCTCCTCTGACCAGGAAGTGTTCAACATTTGCCAATTCCTGCTGGATTACCGCAAACAGAAAGAGCTGGCAGAGGGTATTGGAATAGAGGAGGACGACACTGAGGACCTTGGTAATGTGGTTTCTGTTTAAGGACAAAACAGGAAATTCTATTTTTTTGTTGTAGTATAGGTTGCATATAGCAGAGGTTATACTACTATACTCATCAGTAAGAGAACTAGGTTATTTACTGGTGGGATCATTACATCATCCCTCTGACCAGAAATTCACTGTCTCTACAGAAATCCCTCCTCCCACAGAGTGTGAGGATGTTGAAGATATTGGTGGTCCTGACGTGAAAGTGGAACTTCCCTCCCACCTCAGCATCACTAAAGATGTTATGGAGCGCTGCACTCATCTACTGTCTGACCCCAGCCTCAGGGTCCGACTCAAGGTACTGTGTCTATAGTGTGATGTCTGTACAGTATTTTTTAAGATACTGTAGAAAGAAATTACACTGTGAAGGCTTTATGTTGGTTTGGTCCAATTTACCAGCAACACACTGTCAAGAAGATGCATTACAGAGTTGCCTGTTATATCAGCTGACACATCTATAAAGTAATATATTCACAACACATAACAATTAGCTACCACAGCTTCATGGTAGTGTTTTCCAAAACTATATGTGGCTAAAAACATATTCTAAAGAGAACTTAATAAAGCAGGTCTATAGATTTATACCAGGCATAGTTATACAGTTGCTGTTTTTAGTCCTAACAGGTTAGCCACCCCAAGCTGAATTCTGGTTAACATTACAATGAACAACCTGCTGACAACATACGTAGCTCAATTAGTTATTTGCTAATAAGGTTGATGATCGAGCAATAAAAAAAGGAAGAGAGATGTCAAAGACCACAGTATCCTCATTATAAGCTATTACCAGTTAAATGTAACTAATGAATTCATCCACACAGCACAGGTTTTCTGCCAGACAGAGGTTAGCAGGATGGAGCTGTGCCTCAGTCAGCTGTGTTTTTTTAGTTTGAAAAACAAATTGATAGGAAATGAGTGTAACCAATGAACTTGGATGCCTTTCTCATGTCTGTTAGTTTACTGGTTGTTAGATGTAAGCCATAGAAGCCACAGAGGAAAAGTCTCTTTAAGCAGCCAGTTCCAGATTTGTTAACAAGACTGCAATGGTTAAATAACAAGATTTGGTCTGCACCCAGTAATTATGATGCATTATTGATTAGTCAGCTGATTGTATTCTCGATTGATCAAATAGTTGTTTGGTCTATAAAATATCAGTAAAGGGGGGGGGGGAGTCTTCAAATATGTGTATATCTAAAAATAAATGTATAAATAAACATGTATCAGGTTACTGTCACAGAAGACTAAAGAAACCTAAACAAATATTCACATTTGAGAAGCTGGAATCAGATAATTAAGACTTTTTTGAGTTTGAGTCCACCATGAAAATAACATGCCCATCACATAGGAAGTGCTGATTGCAATCAACGATAAAGATTAGAGTGAAAATGGTCTTTCCATTCATTCAGCAGTAATTATAATCACTTCTACTTGACAAGGACTGAAAATATGCAAGAACTGATTGATGGGGATGTAGCAGCAATATATCAGTGCATATAGATTTAACACAGCTCTGTATCATTGCTTTTATTTTTTGAAATAAAAATGTTGTATGTGTTATTGTCACACTTAATATACAAAAATGTTTATAATAATGGGTCCACTGTGTGTCTTTATCCTAAGGTATTGGATGTACTGGAGTTATGTGTGTGTTTACTGAGCGAGAGAGAAAATGAACTGCTACCCATGGCCCATCGCTGCTGGCCCGCCCTCCTGCAGAGACTGACAGCTGATGACCCTCTAGCAGTCCTCAGAGCCTTTAGGGTATGTCAATCTGGGTTTCAGTGGCTCCTTAAAATGTCTTTTAAAAAAAAAGATCCTTTTTATATTTGTAGTTTGATCATGTGGAAAAAGCACCCTTTAAAAAAAAAAACAAATTACGAACATTGACTTTTTCCACTTTGTTTTCTTTTCCACTGCAGCAGAATTGTGATTTAAAGTTTCCCCTGAGTACTGAGTGCTGTTGAATCAGTCTTTGAAGGGGCTTTTGTCCAGCCATTTCATTGTTTGTAATCCTGTTAATCCGGAGTGTTTTTCATTACATTTTGAAAGTGATAAAGGTTGGAAAACAGTATCAGTGTGATTCTGTGGATTGTCTTCCCCCGTGCTGTCAAACTACTACAGAGAATCACAAAGGGCTAAAATTACCTTGTTCCAAGATGAATGAAAATCACTCCTGTTTGTGATCTTTTCTCAAAGCACAAGTGTCAATCTCTATCTAATGTCACTGTAGATTATCTTATGTGTCTGTAGTATTTTATTTCATATATTCAGTATATCCAGAAGGACACACTGCAGGGATATTTTATAACACTTTTGATGACTTCTTAAACTATCAAACAGTCGGTACGCTATCAGTTGCTTCATGCGGTGTCTCTCTCCCAGGTGCTGTGTACACTGGGTGAAACATGTGGTGACTTCCTGAGGAGTAGGGTTTCCAAAGAAGTTCTGCCCAAGCTGAGCTCCTCTCTGGCAAAGCAGGCTCCAATTAGCGCCAAGGCCGGACCCGTCTACACACACACCCTGGCCTACAAGCTGCAGCTGGCTGTACTGCAGGGGCTGGGATCACTGTGCCAGAGGCTGGACCTTGGTAAGAGAACAGACGCACAGAACATAGAAAGAGACACAGGATTCCAAAGACATAATGGAGTCAAAGAAACACTTAGCTATGCAATACATTTATCTGACACACAAAAATGTGAATATAGAGGCCTGATGTGGCAGGTTCTTTAATGGAGATTGGTGCATTTAAAAGAAACTGAGGATTATTACACTTTAATATTTTGTCTCTTTACATGCACAGTGGTAACAAACCTGTGTTGCACCCAGCTGTTGTTTGTTAGAAGTTCCAACACAAACCCCACATTTTTATTTTTTCTATTTCTGTTTATGTACAGTTAAAAAAATGAGATACAATGTGCAAATACGTGAGCAAAGGTTGAGGGAAAAACAGTGACTTTTTTCACCACCAGATGGCAAACTTGTATAACAGTGGACGCCAGGCTCTCTTTGAGTTTTTTTCTTTAGTGCCACAGCAAGTGATGCCTCTTAAAATTTGGATTTTGGAAGAAATGTCAGTGTATCAACTTCTCAACCTTTGCTTTTCAATATATTTGCATGTGTATCTCCTGCATTCGAGACAAGCTGTAGGTTTTATCACATTTAACACCATTTCAGATGTTTCATTCAGTCTCTACATCAGTGCTATTTTCATCAACCTCTATTGTTTATAACACACCCTACATCCTAGAACATCAAATGCATTATGGTGCGCAACAATTATACAAGACTCTTCTACATAAAATCCTCACAATACCCAATGGGATTTAACAACTAAAAGTCCCTATAGGCTGCAGCAGATCTTGAATTAACATATTTTAAAGATGACCCTGGAGATACAGACTGCAGTGGATTGAACTAACAGGATGCTAATGAAATACTTAGTTGCAATAGCAGTAACTACAGCAAGTAGTTACTGTTATTGCTCCATTTCAACACAATCAAGTGAGAAACGCAGAGGACATTTAATTGATTAGCTCTTAAATGTAATGTTTTTTTTTTTTTAGAGTTGTGTATTTTCTGCTTGGCATAGCTTCAGTATCTTAACTAAAAATGTTTATCCAAAGTGACCAGGGAGCTCAGTGCCAGTGTGTTACCCATAATATAATTATGAGCTCCTTGTCTAATTTTTCATCAATCACTATATTCATTAAGCAGTGATGTCCCTGTCACATGCATACTGGCCTCAAATTGCTCTAATTTTCCAACTCTGTTAAATACACAAGGGGAAGTACAGTACTGGTAGTGGAACTAAAAGCGTCTTAATGCAGTTTGAGACTTCTGTCAGCCAATATTTTGATGTCTCTATTTTTGTGTGAAGTTTTGAGAGTGCCATAAAAAAAAACATCTCGTGCTCAGCTCAACTCGTCACATAGGAAATGGTGGTTGCAATCAGCAATAAAGATTACAGTAAAAAAAAAAAAAGGTAATTTCAGCAGTAATCATAATAATGTCTACTTGCCAAAGACAAAAAATATGCAAAAGTGGATTGGTGGGGATGTAGCAGCAATATATCAGTACAAAGGGATTTCAAACTGCTCTGGCTCATTATGTTTATGAAAATAGATATAGATGGAAGATATTAAGAGTTTTAAGAAATCAATCATGTAAAAATCCTGGTTGGAAAATAATACAGATTTAAGAGAATAGGGAATTGAATTGATTGAGTCATTGATTGAGTCATGCGTGTTGTGATGAAGCATATTCTTAGCTGTCCTTATTTCAAGTGTGCAGTAATTGGCGTCTTCTTGCATCAGGAAAAGTTATATCAAATCTCAATCAAGTTTTTTTTGGTGGAAATCAATAAAAAAGAAAATATTGACCATTTTAGAAATAATGCCGACAAAATCCACAGGCACAATATTCACACAGTCTTTTAAACATTAATACTGTTCTAGAAGAAAAGACTTAATAAACTACACTGAATTCATGTGCCACAGATACATACTCCACTGCAGTGTGTGAAAACAGTTAGTGGTTGTTCCTGTGAAGTAGTTGAGGATCTGTGGTTTGGGATCACAGTAAGTGTTAAAAGGGCTGGTTTAACAGGGACATGACGCAGCTGCTGTGATTGAGAGTTGGTGCTCGGGGGTAGCGGTACACACCGGGTAATGGTGGCAGAGGACAATGTCGGAAACAAATGTTCACCTGGGCGGGCAGAATTGGTGGCAGTAAGCCACAGCATTGTAACCACTCACTGCAAAGTGCTCTTCAGTCAGTGTCAGTGCTTTCACTCTTTGAGCTCCTAAGTGAGGTACAAAGAAAAGGTGAGAAAACCCATCAAATGCACAAGCAGAGAAGTCATCTGTCCACGTCTCCAGTAATAGGGGGAAATACTGCATGTGACATCATCTGTGTGTTCACAAGAAATCTGATCAACTGGCACATTGGTCTTTAGGGTTGGTGCTGCGTTTGAAAAATTTGAACAAGGCCTCAAAAGATGTGTAGCCATAGCAACAAGCTAAACATATTTCAATTTAAGACACTCAAATCTTATTTTGAAAATATTGAACAAAAAAAGGAAATGTGATATTCTAAACACTGCACTAATCAATTTTTTATATTTTTCATATATGTTTTAATATCAGTAATGGTTCAAATGACTATGTAATATGAAAAGTGTTGTTTGCAATGTCAAAGTTGTGTTATCAGCTTGGTCCGCTGCTACCAAGTGGCCAAAAAGTCACATTATATAAGCTAATAATGATATAGTATATTTATAGTACCACAATTATGTGGTATTTAAAAATGATAAATACTCCCCTTTGGCTTTTGTTGTTTCGCCTCTCTGACCCTTAATTCGCTAAAGTTCGTACAAAATGATAACATCAAATTCTTTAATATCAAACAATGGAAAGAACCTATTTGGAAGTATATATTTTCATTACAAATAACAAAAAAAAATACTTCTTATAATACAACTTACGTTTGTAGTATTTTCCATCATAAAAACTACATACTCAGACCTCTACCATATTACTCCTCATACCAGTAATCCAGTAGGTTGACCTCTTTTCCATATTCCCTCCTCAGAACAATATTCCATCAGCTAAATCAGTATCTCTTTAGTCTCTGTCAGCCTGATAAAAGCAGCAGCTCTCGGGTTGGTGTTGATAAATTCTTTATTTTTTTAACCAACAGATGCGCTACCCTTATTTGTCATCCTGCCGCTTTTCTCTCTCCCAGGTTCCCACAAGTGAAAAAAGCACAAATAGCTCTGCAGCCACAGTTACACCATTAAGGATATAATGATATATTCAGATCACATTTGGTTTGATCTGCCATAGTGAGTTCCTGCTTCGATATTAACACAGAACAAACAAAATCAGAGTGAACACAGTCAAGACAGAGACCATGTTTGTATCTTTCTTAGAGGGAAATGGATAGCTACTGATTTCTAATGCTTCAAAAAATGATTTGCAACCATTGTAATGTACATCTAATATCTGATATATTTTACCCAGAGTGTTAAAAAAATAAAAATGTGCAACAGATTGTCATAAAAAAGTGATTCAGTACATAGCATATTTGCTTTTGAAAACCCTGTATCTGAGGAACTTGTACTCTCTTCTTTCCACTCCTTCCAGCACAGTCATTGGCACTTCATAGACCTTTAGTAGCCTCATCAGTTTGAATAGCAGTCCGTGCTGGTGGTGCCAGGACTTTCCAGCCGGTCCTGTCAGTGCTGGTGGTGTTGTTTCTGTCACTGAGAGAGACATCATACCACTTTTCCCAGGCACTTAATTGATGACCTGGACCTGGAGCTCAAACTTGTTGGTTACTTCCACTTTCTTGATCATCATGCTCGTTGACTTCTTGGGGTTGAATGTCATTCTCATCAACCCTCCCATCCCCCTTTACTTTAAAAAAAAAAAGGAAAAAATGACTCTGTTAAATGGGTGAAATAGCTGTGTGGTAGAGTTCCTCTGTCTGTCCTTCATTATATTTGAGATTTGTAGCGTCTGGTTTATCAGATCATCACCATCCTACCCCTGTGAGCCCATTTGATTGCTTTCCATTAGATGAGCACACCTGTGTACATGTTGTCATGTTATATGTTGTCGTTGGAATCCTGATGAGAGCACACCTGCAGAGGATTTATCTAAGTTTATTAGTTAGGTTTATTTAAGTTGAGAGAGTTGTTGCTCATTGCCTAGTTACTGACCAACACTTCCTAGTTTAAGAACCTCAGCTTGTCAGTGGTTTTAGTTTTCTGCAACTTCTATTTTGGATTGAGGGTGATATCTTTTGTACGGAAGTCGTTGGGCAGTTCTGGTGGCCGTCTATGGAGCATAACACCAGAGAGTTTGTCACAGCTTGTCCAGTCTACACACAGAGCAAGGGATCCAACAAAGCAAGCCCTGGTCTCCCACACCCCTGGTCAGTGGCCTTCTGCCCACAATCGCACATTGACTCTGTCTTGGTGAGGGACTTTCATGATCAATATCCGGAGAAGCCTAGTGGAATGTCAGGAGATGTCCATTAGAGGGGGAATGTGGCCTTGATCTCATCCCCCGACAGCCTGTGTTTGACTGCTTGCACACCCGCATGCTATGTTGTTAGTGGACTCCTAATGAGAGCACACATGTGGAGGATCCTCATATGTAGTTTATTTAAGTTGAGAGCTGGTAGCATGCTGCAGCCAGAATGTCAAATCTCATTGCCTAGTTATATTATTTCTACACTGCTTTCTGCACTGATCCACATATGTTATTCTATCTTTAACATTGAAGATAAGTTCTCTATGAAGTTACTCCATAGTTTTGGCCACCATTTCTATCAGCTTCTATATATGAAATTACACATATTAAGGTTTATGTAAGGGTAGATGTTGTCTTTGCATTGTGAGATGCTGCAGTGTGGCTTCAAGATTGGCAGTGTCTTGTCTTTCTGTGGTCGGTCAGTCAGCTCATCCCTTTGGTGCAGAGTGAAATTCCTTGACAGCTGTTGAAAACTTTGCCATGACATTTGATACAGACATTCATGTTCCCCGCCAAATTAATTGCCATATCATCTCTGTACCTATAAGTACAGCCTCACAGAGCAGCTAGCATGGCTGTAGATTTATAGTCTTGTCATAATCCTTTCATGTTTTGTCCTATTGTATGCTTATTCTGTATAGGTCTCTTGTACTGTATATTATTGCTGTTTATAAGTAGTTTTTATCTGTGTCCAAAGCAAGAATATCTGTTTCTAAAAGGACAGTAACTTAAATGTAACACAAGTCAGGACTTAAAGTGTCTAGGCTGGGTTTCAGGTCTCAGTTTCATGCCTGTGCAGGTCTGTTATAAGTCTATCTATCTACATGCTCTCCTGTCAGCATATATACACAATAACCAGGATTTAATTGGTGGCCTTAAAGGAAATCCGTCAAGGCTCAGTAAGGGATTTTCTTCTTCTAGCTGCACCATTTGTTGATTTAGGCAGGTGGACCTGGTGTATCACTCATAAAGAGGGAGCCTAGTACAGTACAGCTTTAAATAGTTGAAAAGCAACCTCTGCCTATTGCACGACCACTGCAGACTACAAAAAGGCAGCCGCAGCAACATTACATCCTCACCCAATGTTTTAGTTACAATCTTTTCCCCCTCGTCACATTAAAGGAAAGAGTGTACTCCAATCTTTTTACGATCCCTGTGCTTGGCTTTTTCTTATGGGCACTTCACTGTGTTGATGTTTTCTTCCTCCATATAAGAAGGAGAGAGATTTTGGAGTTGGAGAATGGTGAGAATGAAAAAACAGGAGAGAAACAGTCAGCGGCTGCAGCCTTACTCATGTGAATACTGATTTGGCTTCAGCTTACCTCTGGGACGCCTACAGCAAGCCAATTACCAAGCCTCAGTCACACAGAGAGAGAAAGGCAGAAACAGAGATTGACTGAAGCAAATAATATGTTTCGGCTCCGGTTCTGGCTTCAGTTCCAATTCCACTTTTTATTCATTTAACACAAAATCTAACAGCACCTGGTCTCTCCTCTTTAGTATTTCTCACTTCTCTGCTTCCCTCCAAGCACCTCGATTCCACAAAAGACTACAGGCTATGAGTGCAGCACCAGAAAGGGAGGAAGAAAGGGGATAAAAGCGGTTGCTAAATAATCCCATTTAACTCTGAAATGTGCACTGCTGCTTTTATTCTTGACACACAGCGAGCAGGCCTGGTTCAAGCCGAGTGGGTTGAATTGGCAAATAGAGTAAGCAGAGAGGGAGAGAGACATGTTTTGAAATGAGGCTTGAAAGGCAGCCCAGTTTGCAGCTTAGGGAATCGCTAAATGTCTGCCGGGAACGCAGAGGATGGAGAGAGCGCGCGAGAAGTAGGAAGAGGAGATGAAAGAGTGGAAAGAGGGGCAGCATGGGAGGGAAGTCAAGTGGATGGATGGAGGGAGCAGGAGCTGGCAAGGTTATGAAAGGTACAATCAGGGTAGGGGGAGAGAAGAGACGGAGGCAGGTGGGGTCAGCTGTGGAAAGTAAAGAGGGGGGGGGAAAGGAGGGAAGGATAGAGGAAAATATTTTTCATACACATCCACTCCTCTAAGAGAGGGAAGAGTGGATGTGCGAAATCCAGAGATGTGGAAACAGCCTGCTGTGAAATTCTTCCTCAGCTATCTCAGCAGTTTCTCTCAGCTCATTAAGAGTTAGAAAGGTAAAGTCCAGGCATGATCTATTTCTTTCCCCTCTACTTCTTTCATCTTCTTCTCTGCTTCTTTTATCTTCTTCCTGCTCCCTTTTCAGTCTACCATCTTTAAAAGCTACTTGGTATGCTCAACTGGGAAGTCTGATTACATCTTGGATTTCTTTTATTTATTTATTTGATCAAATGGATTTGAGCAGCTGCATTGTACATATAAATTGGAAATAAAACCATACATACAGTTGATATTGTATTGATATCTTCCATGGTGCCCTTCTGATCTTGGCCTAAATACATTAGTTGTTTTTGCCACTTTATTGAACTAATGATCTATGAATTAATATTATGTAAAAACACTTATATTTATGTATCTTGCAGTGCTGTTCTTTTAGAAAATATGGCTGATGAAATGCAGTAAAAGTCATGTGAAGTCATGTGTTTGCTTTTCTCAGGTGAAGCAGAGCTGGATGCTGTTTGTGAAGCCTGTCTGCCTTACCTCAGCTGTAGACAACCTGTCAGACTGCAAGAGGCTTGCCTAAGGTAAGCTTTTATTTTTAAAAAAACCCATTGCAGCTGTTAAGGAACAATTGTGATTTATTCCATGTTATGCTAATATTGTACTTTTTATTTTAGTGCCAGTTACTTGTGATGTTGGTGATTTTACATACAAACCACATGACATCATGTATAAAATATGTTGTGCTAGATTAGATTAAACTACTTAATAACATACAGTGGTACAAGTGGTTGTTTAGGGAGTTTCTTTGCATTCAGATCAAAAGTCTAAGGACAGGATGTTGTATTGCTGTCCTGAAGCCAGGCTGCAATTTGTGATACTGGGCTGCACAAATACAATTGAATAGTGGTCATAGTATCCACAGGGTAGGGAGTAGGGTTAGGGTTAGGGTGAATAACTCCTCTGCAGTCCCTTCCTAATGCAGCTTTACTATAAAAGATGGGAACCGAACTAAAATCCTCACTTTATGCCTAAATGCATTGCAAATTTCAGCTGAAGAAGCCAATATGAGTCTGAGTTTACCAAATCAAGTCAGTTTCTTTGTTCTGGCACTGGCATCGTCAGCAAACGTCCATGTGACTGCCAAGATGTATCCCACTGCTACTGCATGTACTAAAACATTTGATTTGGCTGTCTCTGACTGCTGAATGCCAATATTAGCTCTGGCTGAACTTTTGATTGTATTTTAACAGAACAAAGAGTGTGGATTTTGTCCTCCATTTCTTACAGTGGAGTCTCACTATTAAGGGATCTCATCACTACCAGGAATATGTGAATACCACCACTACTGACCCTAGATGATATGTACTGTACATAGGTTAATGATGGGTTTATTTATATAAGGCAAGGCATATTTAGGAAATCTGCCAAAAATCAAATCAAACAGTCATATAGTTCGTAATATCAGTTACATGAATCTTTGCTCCTTAATTCAACTTTTTAAAGCTGCTTTATATAACTTGCAGTTCGTGCTGAATGCAAATGATATCTTAGCCTGTTATGGTCACTTTAATGGTCACATGAAGTAATGAATCAAGACATAACAGCAAAATCCACTCTGGCTGAATCCTAACGTCATTCCCCCAGACTTTCAGACTGTACCCTCACGGGTCCTCGTCTATACTGTGATATGTCTGAAATACTCACCATCACTGCAGGGGCGCTGAGCTGCAACAGAGTAAAATGCTAGACACGACAGCAGACCTCACTTCTTGCCATGGATACGACATAAACACTTAGACCTCCATCCCCAAAATCTAGTAGCAGTTGTAAAAGGTGTCTGCTTTGGCACTTCATGCACTGTCTGCTGTTTTACATATATATATGTTTCTTTCATATTTGATATGGACAAAATTCTCCACCACTTTAAATAGCTGAGCATAAAAATTCACTCGTATCTGAGGATCTCTGTCAGCTATATTCAGGTGTGCAATATCAATTCATTTATATATTGAAAATAACAGATAATAGCTCTGTAGAGTACATTAAGAAGGTATGATATGAGTATAAGTTATATTGGTAGACCAGTTGTTACTTTACCATAGTGTTGTGTTTATCCTCTACTTTTTATTGTCACATATATAGTGCTTTGGGGTAGAATTTGGAGTAATCCTTCATGCAAACTTAAATGAATCGGCTCCCTAAGTGGACTCTCTGGACGTCTTTGATGAGTTGTTGAATTGGACAACTGTCGGCACTCCAGACTTTACAGGAACATGCTCATTAAGTGCAGCAGTCTGGAGGATGTCTGGACAGTTTGATTCAGCTACTGTCTCTAATTAAGCAAACAGGACCAGAAACCTCCTGTTTTACATCCTCTTTGGAGGTAAAAAACAATCTGAAGGGAAAAGGCAGTGTTGAGATAATGAGCTTATAGTCAAACTGTAGGACTGTGCACTGAAGCCAGCGAACCTGCTGTGTTCTCCTCAGTCTGTCACTTTGGATTACAGGAGGAATTGTTTTTCCGTATCATAGATGTTATGCACCTTTAGAAAAATACAGTTCAGAGCTAATCCTGCTGTATCTCTCGCTTCATTCCACAGCGTTTTCCGACACTTAATCCAGGTGGATCCAGACGTCTTCTGGTTTACTCTGAATGAGCTGCACTGCCCATCATCCTACATCCCGCCACACCCAGACCTTCAGCCTGTGCAGCTGAACGGGATGGGCCGACCCCGAGACGAATACTCAGACAACGTGCTGAAACTGCTAAGGGAGGAGTTCGGCCCGGTCGCTGAGACAATCGACCAGCCAGTCAGCTAATGAGCCAGTGATAGAAGTGACAGACGCCTCTCTCAAATGGACGGCCGATTGAACCGCTGACTCCAACAAGTCAGCTAACTGAAAGAAAATCAGACAATTGTGGAGAAAAGCAGCCGTAAGATGCCGGTGTGATAACCTTCATGCTGCGTACGGCTCTGATAAGCAGTGAAATACAAAGAGAAAATGTCAGTGAAGCATCTCTACTGCTGTTCACTGTCAGGCTGCAGTGTAGAAACCAGGAACAAACCTGCTACGTCTCCTACAATAGGAGACATGCAGTGACAGTGCTGATGTATACTGTATTCAAATGTGTTTTTCCACTCTCATGCTATCTCTTTATTTCCAAAGAAATTCTTTATTTTTAACTACCTTTGTTGTTTGAATTATTCAGCCTCTAACTTCAGAGATTCAACCTTGGGGGTGGGTGGACATGAAAAAGAGATTTTTTTGTGACCCTGAAACAATTATAATCAAAATATCCACTAAAATACTTCCAGCATTAAAACACTTCCAAAATGTGGCATTTCTCAACGATGCCGCTGTTACACTCTGTGGAGTACAGCACTTGAATAGGTTTGAGTATTAAGCCTCAAAAGCTTTTGGTAATGACTAAAATGTCTCTTTAACACTGAGTATTGAAAAGCTGCATCAATTATCATAGAGTTCCTGTTTTAAATCACTTTTTTGTGCCAATTTTAGAGATTTATTTAATGTAGGCAAGGTTCTCATACAGCTGCTTGTGTTTAGCAAAAATGCATTCAGAGTAAGGTATCGTGAACTCATTTTGGCTTCCATACTCAAACACAAAGATTTCACATGATAGGCATACGACAGATTTCTTACAAATCAAGTCAGTTCTTCATTGAACAGTTCTGAATGAATACACCAATGATGAAGTTTTCATTTAAGGCCTAATCTATCATTTGTAGGTGAGTGTTTTGAGAAGTGAGAGATGAATGATGCAGACTCAAGTTTCTAGTTTAACATATCTGGATCACATCTGGGTTCAGTATTTTTGCTTAAAGGATGGTAATATTCAATATTTTTGTTACTGTCATCAAATCCTTTAAAAAGACTAAAAATCATCAATGAATTGATCTTACTAATTAAATATTGTCTGTGTAAATACAGCTACATACAGCTTATCTCTCCATGCCATATAGTCCCCCATCAAATAAACAATTCAATTATATGTCTACAAACTACAGAACTCAGCTGTTTAAGGGAATTAGTTAGCCTTTTTTGAAAAGGAAATTTACTAGGAATTTGAAGTGCTTAAGGGTGACATGCACTATTTTTTTGTGATTTTGTTATTTAAACTCTTACAATGTAAGATGTTATACATGGTTAAAAGTCCAAAACTTGAGGTTTGTAACTTACTCCTTGCAAGTCAAAGCCAGAGTTTCAACCTGCTCTGAGTGCTTTGTTTGCCCCTGCTTCCTCCTCATGATGATGCCAGATTGTCAATGCATGCTCACAAACAGCTGTGCATTACATAGACTTCTTATGAATTTCTTCATCAGGAGTTACCCCTTAATATGTTCCATCTTGTTTTCAAATAGGTCCTATATGACAGTTATACATTATAAATATACGTCAACAAAACATTTAACAGAAAACAAAAACTATAAGATAACTAAACAGCCGGTAAAGACAAGAGAACAAAAAAAAACATTCATGAATAAGACAAAAATTAAACAAAACAGAAAGAAAGAAAAAAAAACATAAAATAACATACACAAACAAAAATAAAATAAATATCAGTTAAGGCAACAAAAGGATCATACATGCAGGGGTGCATTAACATCACTGGAGGCCCCTGGGCTACAGGACTTTATGTGCCCCCCATCCCTAAGTGGTTGACACACTATGTTTTGCCTATAAAAACTCAATACAAGGTCATCTTTGGCTCTGTGCCATTTATTTGTACCATTGTATGTACCATTAACTATGTGCATGTCACTTTTGCAAATGACATGCACTCACACACATGCACGCACACACACACACGCACAATTACATCACAACAATTACAACGCCACTCGGTGTGAACGTGAACGTTTCATTGTTGCTAACTATTAGGCTATGTGTCGTCTTGCCTGTCACTTTGTGTGCCGTCTACTAAACTGCGTGTTGGATATATATGGTGTGATTTTGTTACATTGTATCAAAATGAAAGATATAGGAGGATGGGAGGGGGGCCTCTCGGTGTCGCACCATCCCCATCACTTTTACCACCAGATGTCACTGTAGTGCAGCGTCATGTACGTTACGGTCGAGTGTTCAGTAGCCTACATAATTATTCTCAAGATTCTCTATAGAGCCCCACCCATGGTGGAGGCCCTGGGGCTTTAGACCAGGTTAGCCCGTTCATTAATGCACCCCTGATTCTGCGGATATAACTGTGAAAATCACTCCTCAGTATTAAATACAGACATTATTCTATATTAGATGTTTGTCCGGTCTGAATTCTACATCTAATTATTTATTTGCAGCGCGATTTATAAGTGCTGCAGTCAGTGACATGATCAAACACTCAGTGAAGTTCTCAGTGAAACGGAAGGAAACAAAACTTTTGTTGTTGTTGTCAAGGCAACATATCTTATAGGTTATATCACATAATATTATATGATAATATTAGTATTTAATATGTTATTAATGAATTTGTATTTATTTATTTGACATTTTTCCTGCCGGCCAATTACACGTTATACCGGCCAAAGGCCGGCATATACCAGCTAACGTAAACCCTGATCCACACATTGATCTCATCAAGGTAAGGCTATAGTACGGTGACCCTGAAGGGCAAACGACAACGACAAAAAGGAAAACACAACGACATTATCTCCTAACAGAACCTGCTATGACAAGGATCATTGCTGATTGGACGAAAGGACTTCTGTCTTTTTAAGAGGTAGGAAAGGCTGCATGACACTGTACCTGTGGGCTATTGCTCTCTCTCTCTCTCTCTCTCTCTCTCTCTCTCTCTCTCTCTCTCTCTCTCTCTCTCTCTCTCTCTATCTATCTTAGATGTAGACTAATCAGTTGTGATTTTACAAGTCATCCACACATTGATCTCATCAGATGATGTAGGGCTGTTGTACAGTTATAGCCTTACTTAGATGTTGACTAATCAGTTGTTGTGATTTTATGAGTAAAACACACATAGATCTCATCAAGGTAAGGCTATAGCCTTACTTAGATGTAGGGGCTGTAGTAAGGTTATAGCCTTACTTAGATGTAGACTAATCAGTTGTTGTGATTTTATGAGTCATCCACATATTGATGTCATCAAGGTAAGGCTATAGCCTTACTTTGTTGTAGGGGCTGTAGATTATACAAAAGTGTTAATGATCATTGCTGAGGTTGTTCCACATCGTCCACTTGCATTATTCAGATGAGATTGAGGCTTGAACATGTATGGATGTATTTAAGATGTTTCCTCGCTTCCATCCTACTTCCATTGTTTGTTTATGTAGTCTCTTGAACCACTGGAAGTCTGTAGAGAGGCAGCATCCCCTTAAATACTTAGGGCCACATACGGGGAAGGTTAGAAAGTATTGAGAGAACTAATGAATTATTGGTTTTGGTCTTTTATGGAATTTCTGACTGTAAAAAAAATACAAAATAAGACAACCATTTGGGGGTACTGTGGCAGGTGTAGCTATACAAGGGATGGAGGAAACTTGCCAAATTAGGGGAGTACTTCATAACCTTTGAGCTATCCTGCCACCCACATCTCATGTGCTATGGAACAGGATGCACCAGGTTGTGTAACAGTGGGAATTGAATGCCTCATGACGGGGACACTAGCCAATCTATCATTGTACCTGTTATCACTCAAAGCCCTATGGGGGTTCAAGAGATGTTTAAATGAAGGAAACAGGAAGCTCCCTCCATTATCACGTCACCTAACTGATAGGAGAAACAGAGCTTCCCCACCTCATTGCTCCATAATAAATGTACGTGTGAGGAAACGAGATCGGCACGTGTTTTGTATTTAGCCAGCGTGGCTTAACGCTAGCGAGCACCGCACAGCGCCTCTTTATCTCATCCTGCGCTGTTGCTATTTATCCTGCTGCCAGTGCTGACAATAGCACCATTAGTCATCATCAGCAATGAGAAGGGGAGCATGGGGGGGGCTAACCATTACACGCAGGCAAGTGCCTAATATCGTTTCCCGCACACAGACAGCCAGACACATGCACACACACATAGAGCGAGGGCCAAAAGTTAGACCACTCACAACCGCAGCTCTCACTTTTTCACATCTCTAAATCAATGAGAAATTCCCCAGAGATTCACTGATGTTTCATAAACAATTTATTTCATTTGATAAAGGCATACACTTAGCGTGAGACCAAACATTCTAGAAGAAATGTACATTTTCCCTCTTTCTTTTAACAGTGATCTCTTATTTACAAAACATCAAATCAGAGTTACTGGGTGAAAACCAAAAAAATCCCACCGATTACCCCCCCCCCCCCCAACCCCCCTCCCCCTCCCATCATCCTCCTGCAACTAAAGCAGTCCCTGTAGACTGGGAGGGCCCGGTCTATAGGGACGGCTCACAATAGCAGGAGCGCTGTTGTTCATCTAATGGATAATGTAGCACAGAAGTAAAGCCCCTCATGGCCTTGAGACATAGATTATATTTTGAGGCAATGTGGACAGCCAATGTCATTGTTTCACTAAGAACATTTTCCTCTTATTTCCCCATCAGTGCCCAAGGCTATATCCAGTATGTATCCACGTTCACATTGTCCCATTTTATCCCTCCAGAGTGAAGTCCTGAATGCTTATACTGTTTGTTCTTTCCAATACCTTTATAGACTAAGGCCCGCACCTCTCACAGGCATCTCTGCAACAAGATTATCATTGAGTTACAAAAATGGCACAAGTGAGAGATGGAGCACAGTCTCTCAAACCTTTCCAGACAGAGTCCCAAACTGCACCAAATCAATCCCACTTTTCAGGCTCTTGAAAACACAGTAACACTCATGTTTGCGGGGCCCGCACATACAGTACAGTAGTTTAAGAAACACTGCTTTAAGTACTAAGATACATTAGGGAAACCCCTTTCTGAGCAGCTATGAAGAAAATGTGTCATTCATCTGTCTGTACAGCACTTTTGGAGAGCAGTAAAGCAACGGAAAACCGCTTTGAAAAGGAAAAATAAAAGACCTGACAGGACTTCAAAAGTAGAAAAAGAGATTGAGAACAGAAACGACTGATATTTTTATGAACCAAAGAAAAAAAAACTTAACTAACACACTGTCTTTGTATATGGTTGGTTGAAAAAGTCTTTAAGAAAATTACTGAACATGCACTCACTTTATTTCATATTATACAGTCATATATACAGAGTGGATTAGAGGCTTTTAGTGGAGAGGATTGAGGCTTTTTTGAATGATTGATGAACACTGGGCCAAGAGCATCAGAATAACTTTATAATTGGGATACGAATACTGCTCTCCCCAAAAAGTATTGTGCACCAAGATCACATTTGTTCTACTGATTTAATATCACAGGGTGGATTCAGAGGCACTCTAAATCTGATTTTTTAATTTAGTGGCACAGGTTTGATCTTTTCATGGCTTTCCAAACAGGAGGGGTCCACATGGAACAATTCGATTGATTTCTCTCTGGCTGAACAGCCATGAGTGAATCAAACCTGTAAGCACAAGGGTTGAACAATAAAAACATATTTTCTGTTGGGCTGCAAATTCATGAACTCAAAACTCAGTGGGGAAGAATACAGCCTGTGATGTGCTTGTGTTTGAACTGTGTACAAATGTGGTCACAGAAATCCCACATTTCCTGCACAGTCACTGTACCTTTTCCTTGATGATGATGATGATGATGAGCACTGCTGCTCTGAGACCTTGATGAATTCCTGCTGAAGAGAGCATGTTTCCTTCTGCCTGTGTGTTGGGAACCTATTTCAAACACGACATCTTCAAGATTTTTGGATGTATACAGATTTTGCACCATTTTCATGTCCATTATTTGAAAACACAAAAAGATGTAACATATCTAGTGTTGTTGGTAAAAAGCTAAGAAATCAGACTCGACAAGATTTCCAGGGAAAGTTAAGCACACCCTCAGAATAAAAGCAACCTTCAGCTGAAAAGAAAGTATAATATTATGCTTCTGTTATATAGTTTATATTTTTCTGGGTGTGTATGAAATGAGAGAGTAAGGCAGTGGAAGCAGAATGAGAGTGAAAGCGGGGCTGTGTCATTTACAGTATCTAAAGTACAACAGAACAGAGCATGGGTTAATAGTAAGACAGGAGTCTTTTTTGTTGGTGCTGACACCAGAAACAGTGGAGCTTCCTAGATCTACATGTCAGCCCCCCTTGCTGAATGTCGTGAAGCCAGGCTTTATAGACAGTGAGTAGTCCAGCCCAGACCAATGCACAGCAAGAAAAAGCTACATTCCCAGCACAGCACAGTGCTCTGAATAAGCCATACTGTACATTTCTATGGATTGTGGATTTGTGCACAGGCCTTTCACTGTGAGGGAAGAATAGCTTTTTATGCTGTGTCACACACTGTTATGCAATCCTTGTGTAATCTATCACTCAGGTGTAATAAGATGACATCTACAGCGTACAGCTGGGCTCATTGGAGCAGTCATTGTGGCTGTGGTTACTGTCCACATCTCGCTTCCTCAGCTCTCTGCCAGCCTTTTGTTGCTGACTGTTGCCACCGTGGCTGTGGCCGTGATGAGCCGGCGATGTAGGCCTCTTGCCGTGCTCCTGGTGGTGCCCGTGATTCTGGTGGTGGCTATGAGCGTGCTCTTTGGTGCCACCGTGAGACTCAACATCATCCGCGTATCCCGCTCCTCTCTTGGTGTCGTCCAGGGCCTCGAAGTTGCCGTTGTGGTTGTCGTCGATGATGCCGCTCTCTGGCACCACCTGCAGGTAGGCGCGCACGCGATGGTGGCGAATACCCGCATCGTCGCTGAAGTCGATGACACGGCACTCGTAGGTGCCCTCGTCGGATGGCTTGACCCTGGAGAGGCGAAGTTTATGGGAAATGTTGCTTCCTACAACCTTCACAACCTGGTGAAGATAAACAAAAAGAAGGAGAAAAGTGAGAAGTTATGGGTAAATCGTACAACGTTGAACAGCAGCCACAAGTAGCAATTACAGAATAATGGTCTAAAAATCACACAAGACACACTGGCCACCATAAGATACTGGCCATACCTGACCAAAACCCTTGAGTTTATTAAGTTGAATTTGTCTTTTAAAAAGGTACGTACCCTTAAAGCTAAAACATTACTAAACTCTGCAACAGATCTAATACAATGTCCCAGCAGAATGCAGGTGGTTGTTTTCAGTGTTGGTATAAAGGATATAGGAGTAGCATGAAATCATTCATAGAAAACAGATCATATTTTCCTGAAACACATGCCACCGTTTGTCACAAGTCTACTTTTTCCATGGTTAACTGAGCAGAATCTAACAATGCTAGCACTGCTCTTCACAAACCGACATGGCAGACACATTGCACAGTACAAATGTGCATTGAGGTACTGCAGGAACATTACTAATACTCATACTAACTATTAAAGTGTCAATTGAATTGCTGTTAAGCCAACAATTCACACCCGAAGTGCCAGATATCATATCAGTATTGGTTTAACATCTAAGCATTGTCGGGCTTATGCTCATATTGTATCAAGTATAATGAGATCATCACTATTGGTATCCCAAGTGGATCTGCTTGTTTTTTGTTGGCTTTGTCTTTTGCTCCTTTGTTAATGTCTTTTTCTTCTTTGCTCTGCTTCACTGTGTCCTCGTCCTTTGTTTCAACCCATTTGCCTATCAGTTTATCGTTGCCACGCTGTCCCTCATTGTCTTTACCCTTTTATTGCATATGTAGCCGACGATGAACCTTCAAAATGAAATACCTGGAGCATCACAGCAGATGCACATGACTGAGAAAAGAGCAGCCTTTTTTCTCCCTGTAACACACAAACATTTACTACTGATATCGCACAGATGCTCAATCAGTGTAGCCGTCTGGCAATAAGTGGTAAAGTGCTACAATAAGTGCATTCATGCATCTACCAGCTACCACATGTCTACCTATACTGATTGACCAACAACCAGGTTCCCTTGTCCTCGAACATTATTCACAATCAAAGTGATACTTTTACTCATTTTCCCACCTGTTATTCTTGTACAGGATGAAAAACTTCTACATAGAAATTATTCATCACAGGAAACTTCATGCCATCATTTAGCTAGCTCATAGTCTCTGATGTTTATTTCATAGTGCCTAAATTATGTGTCTGTGATATGTTAAGCTCTGACAATCATCTTGACTCCTAAAGGGGGGGGGGGGGATAAAATAGTCAAGCAGGAAATGATCTCTCAATTATCTGTTACATCACAAACTGCTATTGATACATTGATTTCATTTTACTGAGGGTATTCAAAGTAAATGTACCAATCTAGCAATATATAGAAATACTCAATTACAAGTGAAAGTCCTGCTTGTAAAAATCCTACTGAGGAAAAGTACTGCAGTATTATGAGCTTGATGTAGTTAAAGTATTACAGTAAAAGTACTGCAGTATTATGAGTGATGTAGTTAAAGTATTACAGTAAAAGTAGTGATATATTATTATATATGACATCATTAGATTATTAATAGTGAAGCATCAGTGTTAGAGCAGCATGTTACTGTTGTAGCTGCTGGAGGTGAAGTTAGTTTGAACATACAGTTTGCTAGTTTAGTCCAGTGGTTCCCCGTCTAGGATACAGGCCCCTCCAAAGAGTCATGAAATGATAAATGGGAGAGGAAAGTTCTGATACAAAAATCTGTTCTTAGTATTTGAGTTTTGTTCTCTTTGATTTTTGGTGAAAAATTGGATCACTGGAACATTTACTGAAATGAAACCATGTGGGGAAAAAAATCACTATTTCATGGAGCCAAATAGTGAGTCGAGCAGAGATCCACAAACCAAATAGCTCCTGTTTAAAGGGCTTTTTATTTTCTGCTGTGACGTTTCGAGCACAAGGCTTGTCTTCAGACTTCCTAAGAGAGGAATAGCAGCCAAACAATGAGTCATACAGTCTGGCTCTGTCCAAAGGTTATAAAAATCTGCATAGTAGCACCTCTAAAGCTGACTAATTAACATCAAGTTTTACCTCTCTCCAGCTACACATTTACAGACAGGAGAGAGGTACGGATCTTCTCATCTAACCTGCGGCAAAAAAAGCAAATAAGGGTATGTTCTAAAATGTCAAACTTTTCCTTTTGTGTTATCCTCCTTGCATGTAAATTCTGTCAATCGAGACATCCTGCAAATGCCAGTTAGCACCCACTGAACATTTTTACAGTGATTATCTGCTTAAATACAAATAAAAGACTTCTGTCAAAATCAGACTTTGCTGTGTTTAACCCTTACATATAATAGCCATATTCTACACCCTCACAGTATGTTAACCCAGTCTAAGAATCCCCTCATAAAAAGTGTCTATATCAAATTTTGAACCACAGATCTGTTTAGAAAGCATCAATAGTCGATCTGACTGATCAATAAATGGGTGATTAACCTTGATTATATTTTCAGAGAGCAGAGAGAGTGTATTTTTTATTTACCACTCGTTTTTGGAGAAGAAACACAACTATCACACAATATCATGTTCTATTTTACCAATGATAGCAATAATGATTTAAATGTATTTTATTGAAAATGAAACTTTATGGAAGTGTGGGGTTTAGTGTATAACCATTAGAGCCATCAGTCTTCATTGTTACATCATAAAAAGAAATCCTCATAACTACTATCTTATTAAAACTATTAACTATTCATTTGACAAAAAACCATATCAATAGATATGAGTCAAATTTGACCTGAAAAAGCTTCAATGGACAAACATTTGTAGCACCTTTACAAAACTTTTTTTTTTACATACATTTAAAATATTTTCATTTTTGTGCATTTTGGGCCAATTTAGGAAAATTCATAATATTTCAATGTAAAGGAACAACATTTGAGGTGTTTTTACAGCTGACAAATGTCAAAACGTGTCAAATTTGACCTCAACAGTATTTAAGGGTTAAAGAAAGAATATTAAAGCTGCAGCAAAAGATGTGATGCTGAAATCACTTCATACAGCCAGCCGTGCCTCCTTGAAACCAATCACTCCCACTTGCTCACACACTCAGACAAAGGTGCTGCTTAACAAATTCTATTTGTGGCCTTTAAAAGTATGAAGAGACTACATCTTAGGGGTAAAAAGCTTTGCAAGTTCGCAGCAGCAGCACAGTTTGGGTGATGAGAGTCTGGGGAAATGCAGAACACGTGATGCACCGAGATATAAATACTGCTTCGTTTATCACCCACCTTACTCCCTGTGACGCCAGTAGATGGATCATGCGTGTATGTGTGCCACAGACAATCCTTGCACCTGTGTGTGTGTGTATGTGAGTGACTGCATGTAAAAGCTTAACACCTACAGCTGGTGTCTGTACTCATCCATCAGTGTATGCGTCTGAGTGGGCATCTACCATGTTTATATGGATTTGGGCCAACATCTATTATATGCAGAAATCTCATAATGATTTTCCAGCTGTACAGCCTGCAGTGTTCGGCTCCACCCACTCAAACACACACACACACACATACACACACTCAGTCATCCAAACCACAGCTGGTGCTTTCATTACAGCGAATCAGCAGCAGTTAGCCTAATGGCAGAAAGAGAGCGAGGCTTCATGTTGTGTGTGTGTGTGTGTGTGTGTGTGTTTCTGCACACGCATGCATGTATTTGGAAGCTCTAATAGATTATCATATACATATAATAAGCATGTTTTTATGAATCATATATCAGGATTATGTAATTTAGATAAGGACAGAGAAAAAGCACAACTTTATTTATATTTATAACCCTTCTTTTCAATGCAATGCTTTGTAAATTCAAAGCTTATGTGATGCACTGGTAGAATTTGTTGCTCAATTTTGTAATTATGAAGTCAGCAGAGAATTATTTAACAAGAGGGTCAGGTTGGTGTAGCAGTAATGATCTGTAGTTCTTGTATTTTCTTCACATCTGCGGTTAATTAGAAGGAAACAGTCCAAATTTTGAGTCACTGTACGGCCGTGCTGTCTCCCTCAGGAGAAGGCTCTGCCTGCTTGTTGGAGGAAAACTGTTCGCTTGGGTGAATAACTAAGTCTCTATAGATACCAGAGGACACATAAAAAGTTCTGCAGACCTCCCAAACTCTCCCCTTTACTGTTTATTATTTGTGCTTTGGTGTTAAAGATGCAGGAGTGTTTATGAGAATCTGAAGATGACGCACTGTTGGCTGTGTCCCCTTGATGAGCACGCTTAACCACCCGCAGGCAGCAGCGATGCCTGATTTTTGGCTGTGATTCTACAAACCCATCAAGGATGAAGTGAAAGCGTTGATGTGTTGTCTGGAGTGAGAGCTGCAGTGAGAGCTTTTCCTGATCCTTGTGTGTAATATGGCATAAGCACAACATCTGCTGATCATCCGGAACAAGACATTTAAATATAATCAGAAGGGTTTTTTGTGGCTCATTTAATCATATAACACCAAGACAAACATAAGGATTTTCTCAGAGAACGACAGTAGAGGGTGATTAACTCACACTTATCTTTGTAGCATCCTTTGGCATCTCCTCATCAGGAGCCACCTAGAAACACAAACAATGAAACATGATTGAATCTGAATACTTTTAATAACTTCTATGGTTTGATACAAGTTATAAACCTAACATAGGAATGTATATACATGAACACACAGGTGGACATACTGGGTTCTACCAACTATTATGTATTTCATGTTCACATAATCTATGCAGGTAATATTAGATAATATGTTGGGATTCTCACAGGCTCACAAGCTTTTAATGCCCTGTTAACATTTCTCAGAATATTTTTATATGAGATTTTATATGTGAGCTGGTGCTGCTCAATTCTCTCATTAAACCATGTATGTAGCCATTTTCGGACCCCCCAAAAAGCTCTAATAAACCTATAGTATAGCAGCAGCAGTCAGACACACAGTGGCTTGGTGAACATAGTGAACACCTAACAGCTTAACCCTTACATACTGTTCATATTCTGATTCATCATTAGTCTCTACACTAATTCACATTCACAAATTCTCCATCAGTCATTAATCAATGTTTGATTAATCTAATGGAAAAAAAGATATTCAGTATAATGACTACAACATGTTTGAATGCTGATTTCTGGATTTTTTTTAATAAACAGGTTAAATTTGTACATTAACATTCATAAAAATGTGTATCAGCAGCACAAATATTTTAAAAAAAGATTCATTTTATTTCCATTTTTGTGCCCTGCGGGTCACATTAGGAATATAAAGAAAATAATATGTGTGTAGGTTAATAATTGATGTAGGCTATCAAATGTTAATAATATAATAAATAAACAGTATGTAACACCATGAGAAATTAAGAAACTGAATTGAAATGTAAAGCTCAACATGTCTATATAAATGACAACATACATTGTATCATTGCCTAGGAAAACAATCCATATCAGTGTTTTCCTTATGACACCACTGTCTGCAACACACTGCACACTGGCAGTTGTAAAATGACAAATCACTGTGAGGAAAAGTATTCATATTACTGTTGTCTGATCACAGCTATGGCTTGGGGATGAGACACATTAAAATAATTATTTCTCTATGATCCTCAATTATCCTTTAAAGAAACTTTTATTGACAGTGCTCTTCTGTGTCAGAGTGTCCCATAAAGCCAACGTGTGAAATCACAGCTCTCATAACACTGGGTAGAAGTTAATTTACAGCACAGACATTGTATAAGAGGTAATAATTCCACATCATAAGGCAGTCAGAGTTTCCGTCATGAACCTACCTCGTTGGTTGTCCAGGGCTGTCTGTCCGTCCAGTCGAGATGGTTCCTGATGTACCACCACTGGATCTCCAGTGAATACGAGGGCATCCCCGCCCCCCTGAAGGAGCAGGCCATCTCCACATCCTGACCTCTCTGAGCAGTCATATCATGAGGCACCTCTGTGAATACAGCTGGACAGACAGAAGACAAAATGTAAGGATGAGGGCCTTTGATGCTAGAAAAAATATAAGAATTGAATGCTGATATAAAGCAAATAAAAGCAACTTATATTTCCCACTTCAACCCATAATGACTAACACAAAATGACACAGCATAGAATAGATACTGTTAGTGTTTAGGCCATTTACTCATGAACTAAAAGTATTGTTTAGCTTAAATAGTAGAAGGAAACATTTAGTAATGAATAACAGGTAATGTACTGAAAAGCAATTCAATCAAAAAGCCTTAATGTGCTTCTGCAGCCTCTGAATAATCTAACCCAGACTGACTGGGTGTAATGACTCTTAATATTCACTAATGCAACATAACAGGAGCCCAAACACTGAACACATTAATCATGGAAAAAAGGTGAGCTCTTCTTCTTTTCACATTTTAAAGATGCTAAGTAGCATTATAAGTGTCCGTGATGGTGAGACAGATAAACATAAGAAGATGAAGTGTGTATGTGTGCAGCAGAATCAATCTTCATATCTAACTCTGAAAAAAAAGAAGTGAATAAGCACCTTTCCCAAAACTATTTCTTCAAGGTAACTTTCTCAGACTCATTCACTTGAACCCCCTTAATCAATGTTCCTACATCAGCTGTTTGCTGTAACAGCATTTTTGACAATCAATCTACAGAACCCATGAACCAGGAGTCAGAAATCATTAGGTGAACTAAAACTTTTACACATCACAAAATTCACAGAACTGATTTAGGGTACTTCTTCATCAAGACGGGTTAACAAACCAATGGACAGAGTGTGAGAAAAGTCTACATAATCAACTGTTACAAAAAAGAAATTCCGGAAAGATCTTATTTTTGCACTTCTGCTGAAATGTTAGGTTTAACTTAGGGTTAAAGACTGGCTCTGAGACTTCAAATAACTTGAAAATCTCATATGTTCATTATTTTCACTCCATTTTTCCTGCAAATATGACAGAAACTAATTTAGGTTGGTGACTGAAATGCCAAGCCAGCGTCTCAATCTATTGCTAAGGAGACAGTTAATACTATATTGAGGTCAGCAGCATTAACTACTGAGCGCTCATCTCCATCAGCATTCATCAAAGTCTTTTTCAGTGCAACAGTTTAGCTATGAAGACTATGTCAAGAGAAAAGGCATCTGTAGCTTTTACGAGGCCGAGGCTATAATGTTGTAAAGTAAATAGAGTATATGAAAGAAGACTTGAATTACAGGAACAAAAAATACTCATATCATCTGTATTACTAATACATTTAGTTTCAGTTTTATTGGGTGGAATGTACAAGAACCAAACTGTAGAATATTGGAAAGAAATAAACACTGGCAGCTTTATTGGGTATAAACTACAGAAATGTTAAACAAAATGTTTCTTCTGGATAAATGGAAATTACATTGTAATCTGTAATCCAGTGCAATGATCCTGCTGCAATGAAACTGATTTCTTACAATATGTAAAGCAAAATCTCTCCGCAATGAAGATTACTACTATTTTGTATTTATTATTATTTTAATTGCCACAAAATCCCACCAGTAAAACCAGTACATACATTCACTGAACCATTTCAAAAGAAGGCTGACATCACTTTAACTGTGTGGCTTAGAAACCTCTTACAGCTTAGAACATTGGTGCTAACAAAATCCTCTTACAAAGCTTGTTTGCACAATCTGAAACGTGCTGCACATATCCTACCTGAACACTGTGCAGCGTGACGTTCAGGTGCAGTCAGGGATAAATTAAAACCCACATTCTAACATTTTCACCAAGCTGCATGATATCGTTAAACAAACTCCAACAGACCAGCTGCAGTCCTTATCATGCTCGAGGGAAGCCTGAACATTAGCAAGAAATAACCTTTGTCTGAAGATTTAGTTTAAAGGGAGCCATAAATCTCTATTACTCATGAATATTCAGAGGCATTCATGAAGTTGGAAAGTTACATTTATCAACCACTGTAGGTAAAGCTACACTGTAACATCATTTGTAATAAACCAATGATAAAGCCACACATAGTGAAATCCAGGTAGAAATAGTACTATTCATTTGTTGAAGAAGTTTAAAAGAGTGGTATTTATACTTTTACACAGTTGTATGAGGTTAATAAATGTTTTTAGTTTTAGCTTTTAAAGATGACAAGTCTCTTAAATTCTCCATGAAGTAGTTTTGGTCTGTCTCTTTAAAGAAGATACAGCTGTTTAACTTGGACACATGTGGACTGACAGTTGTGTTTTATGCTAACAGCTGGACTGACAGCTGAATAGTTATCAGACTTGGAAAGGCTCAATATAAGTTATCACTTTGTGGATAAATTATATTACAGCACTATGAGAATATTTCTTTTTTTATCCCTAACCTTGGCAAACTCATAAATGACATGCCCTTTTTTCAAACTTTCTACAACACAGCAGGCAGAGTGTTCAACGAGAATTTTCACATTAAAAGCACGTCTTTTTCTATTGAGTGGAGCTCAGCAGGTCATCATTTCATACTGCAGAAAACATTTATTTAAGTATGTAACTTATAAAAGAAACACAATAAAACATAATAAATCAGAAATAAAAAAATATGGTCATAAAATACACAGTGACAGTTAGACACAGTTAAAAGCTAGGGAGTATGAGTCATTTTTAAGGTTTTTTCTTAAAACTTTCAATGGTGGGAGAGAAATGAATGTGGGGAGGAAGAGAGATCCAGGGTTTGGGGACAGTAATGGAGAACAAATGCCAACAAATCGTCTAAATTAAACCACCACACGCTGTAGATCGCTTGTGCCGTGGATTCCAGAACAACCCTTAGGAGCACTTTCTAATCAGGTACCTCTATCAGCTGTAATTGGCAGAACAACATAATTTGTCTGTGCTTTCCAAAACCATTACAAAGCATTGTTAAAAAATAGTGAATCATAATGATGTGGCAGCACTGTTCTGGTTAGGTTTAGGCTCAAAAACCACTTGGTTAGAGTTAGGGAAAGATTATAGTTTGGGTTGAAATGATCACTGTTTAATGTGGTGGAGATTAAAGCTACTACTTCCTTAAAGTTAGGAAACCTTCATTGTCATTGCAACAGTAAACACAACGACTATAGTAGATAAGGTTTTTTAAAACGCGTGGGTGGAAAGGTGACACGCAGTTGGAAACAGGAAGTGAAAAGCGGTCTCCTGCTGCAAAAAACACTAAGTCCACCTTTTGCAAGTTAGGATCTAATCAGCCGCCCATCCCACCACCTGCCAATGTGGAAACTTTTCACCTTATATAGACATCATCTGAACTGTGTCACTTCTCCAGGTCATGCATCTGTCACTCAAATGCAACTATAGGTGATTTTTTGTGGCTGAATATACAATCTATTGTGTCATTTTGGAAGAAGGACATGCTCTCCTCTGTGGATGGAGTTTGTTCAATTTCTTTTTTTCAGTTGACAGCTCTCTTCAAAGCTAGTCAACTGGAAAAAGCACTGCTTCACAGGAGCACAAATAGAGATTACTCATAAAATTAACAAATATACAGAGCAATATTTATCTATGCTTTACTGACTTTAGCTAATATTAGCTTTCAAAAGCTACTGAGCATTACCAGACTAAAAAAAGGCTGTAGCAGCAAAACCCATGAGTGTATTAGATTAAGCAAAGGTGTGTTACGTGTGTGCTTTTGAATTTAACTTCCCATTTGTAAGAGAAAGGTTGTGCTATATATCTTTTCTGAAAGGTTACATACGGTAGTCTGACATTAATATTAATAAGTGATGCTGGCTTAGTTTCAAATGTCAATAAAAACTTTAAAAAAAAAATGACTGTAAACAATCAGACATCATCCACCAGCGCAGCTTTAGAAACACATTACTGAACAACTGAAAGGGATTAAGAGATAAAAAATCAAATCTCATCTCAGGTGTCATAATGCATAGTCAAACCTTCCTCATATTAAAATTGACAAATACCTGTTTTTGTGTTGTTTTTTGAATGAAAGGCAAGCTTCATATAACACCTTGTGAAAAATATAAGTAATTACACCTGTTGCTTGTCATTCTAATTTCCCTTGTGTTTTCCCTTTGAGTCACACATGAATGATTTGATTCCATTGCATAGTTCTTTAGGTAGAAATGGATTTAATGTTACTGAAGTTCACCCGCTATGCTGAGCTCTCCCCTGACAGATGAGTGACACTTCAGAGTTTGTTTTTATTTCGTGAGCCATTCAAACCCACGCGCCACTTACACTTCACACATCTGTCATTCTTATTCAATCAATAACAATGAGTAAAACCTGAACTAACTAAGTGCTGATTTTCATCTGTGTTCATGGATTAACATCGGCCGCTCAACTTCCGAGGCTTGGGCTATGGATCTGTCTTGTAGTACCAGAGCAGTACAAGCCTCAAGTCATACATCCCTCTTGTACATTGATCAAATCTGCTTGTATTTTTCATTTGTGAAACCCGAAACGCACTGAGTATCGATTTGACATTACGCAGCCCGGAGCCAGCAACAATGCCCACAGCCCCTCTGCTGTAGATAATATTCAAAGCTGGTACGTAACAACTGCCTTGTAGGAGACAGAGCCTCTGATGTTACACTCAGCAATGATAACCTGTCTTTGTCCCTAATTAGATGTGAATCCCACAGTGTAAAATCCATGCACATTTTTAGCCTAATGCTTCACACATTTGCAGACCACAGGAATATATGAGAGTCATCAACAGTCCATTATAATTTAGGGGTGATCGTTCTTACTGAGCAGTTTACAAAATCCACACAGCAGACACTAATCTGTTCATACTTCTTATTTTTCAGTCTCTATTACAGTAAAACATCTTATTAATTTGAACTATTCCAACACCTGTATCATCCCTCAAATTGCCTTTTCAGTAAAAATGGAAACAAATTAGAGAAAATGTCACATATTACCCCTTTATTTAATGATGATCTCCTCCTGGCCTGCAAAAAATCTCTATATTCTCTACATTCTGGTGTGACACTGATTCAAACATAGGGCTATCTAATGTATCTCTTAGTAATAGTCATCTCTAATCTCCAAACTGCCATTGTTGAGGCCATAAAAGGCTGCAATCAGTTGGGTCTGCTCACCCTGAAGCATTACCATTATCTCCCAGATAAACAGTGGAAGGCTCTCAGGCGATTGCTGCAAATCAGCGCTCGGAAGCTATACAGCGCGGCGGCCAAGTCATAGTCTGTGTCAACCCATTTACCAAAGGGAGGGAGGGAGGGAGGGAAGGAGGGAGGGAAGGAGGGGAGAAGGATGGAGGAATTAATATAAGAGAAAGAGTGTTCACGAGACTGAGAAAAAGAGACTCTGTATGTGTGTTTGTGCGATGAGCTAGAAAATAAATCATCACCGCAGATTGAATTAATGAGTGGTTCGGTGTTTATGAGAGCGAGGCTCTGTGTGTTTGTGAGAGACTAATATATCGCAAGAATAAAGGGAGGAATTAATATGAGACTGTGTGTGTGTGTGTGTGTGTGTGTGTGTGTGACAGAGAGAGAGAGGTGGGAGATGAGGAGGAAGGCAGAGGACAATGTGTGAGGTAGCAGATAGCGGTGGGCGGGGAAGCTGCAGCGATCCCTGTTATTGTTTATTTCTTTGAGAAATGGAATGTGGTAAACATCTGTGATAAAAAAAAAAGGGAGTACGAGATGATTCTTTGTGGCGCAGTCTAACTCCAGCTGTCTTAAACTTCTGTCTTGATAGCTTGTACTCATGCAGTAAAGTGTGATCTACTTGTGTTTCAAAACGAAAGGACAGGAGACAGTTTTATATTAAAGATCCACAATTTCACAGCAGTTACAGGGTTAGAACGTGTCAACAGTGATGTACTGTATGAAGACTAGTGCACACAGTTTAGTTGGATGAGTGAGAGGAAAACAATAGACTGACAAATCAATGCTCAGTCTACATTCCAGCTCATGAAACAGTCATATCTAATAACTTTATAGCTCCATTAATCAATAGTTTTATATTAGTACTGAATCAAATTAGTGTGTGTAATAAGAAAGAGGACTGCCTAATGAAAGATGAACTGACACAGCATTACACACTGACTCTACAGCTGTGTGGACCTCTTCAGCCTCTTTTAGCTCATTGTTTAGTTTTATGGGTGTGAATTTTCTCTTTGATTTAGTCTCACCTCTCTTATTAAACTTGCTTCCAGCAGCAGAAGGCAGCTGTTTCGAGCAAAATGGCTCCGATAATCTTAATGCACGCTACCAGCAGCCATGCAGCTGTTGAGGAAAATCGAACGTTAAGCGGCTAACGAGCCAGATATTTATCTGAGGGTCTAGCAGAAACCTAAACAGAGCCAAATGGACCTAAATTGAACCACGTTCATCAGGTGGACACAAACATGTCTCTAAATGAAAGCTTATATTGCTTCTGGGCCTGCTAGATGTTTAAGTAAACCTTTGCTAACTGTTAGTTGTAACAACTGTATGAGGGAATAATATGTCTGAGCTTTGTGTCTGTCTGCTTGTTATGGAGTTACTCTGCCTGCTGGTGGCTGAGGAAATCAAATAATGCAGTTTTAATATCGGTTGAATTCCATTTACTGTCTGTGCCCCAGCTCCAGGACACCCGTTATTTGCATTGATGATTTATTGGCACGCATAAATAGAGCAGAGCCACTATTAATGTTATGAGTAACACTTGTGGTTTTCCAGCCATGACTAGACACCACTGACGAACAGTGAACCTCCCACAGGACTTACGTGCACTACAACACCTGCTGATGGCGGCCAGGAAATTGAACTATGGAGTGCAGTGTAACACTATAGTTTCCTCCCTCATGTCAAAGTAGGAAAAACATGTAATTCCTACCAAACAATAGACTATTCTTGTCTTTATGTAAACACTCAACAGCATATACATCATCACTAGAGATGAAAACTATACTGTACATTAGAGTATTATAGGGCTGAATGAAAATAATAATGTACAGTTTCCACAGTTTCTATGGTAACGAGGAACCTTCATTATTGTGTGGTGATATTGTATTGTGATGCTGATCAATCGTTCACCTCTGTAATTATATTAAAGGTTAAAGGTTGACAGGAAGGGCAAACACATCTGAACCATGTATATGCTGACATAAATGAAATATTTATGGCACAAATCCACAGTTGGCAGCATAGCAAGAAATATTAAATGGATGTAATGTATGTAAGGGAAGCATCATTAAAACCTCTATCTCATTCATCCTAGCAACCGCATCGCCTGAGTCAACTTTGGAATCAACATATGCTTGTGAGATTCTTCTACCTGTCACAAAATAGAGGATTTTGGAAGGGGCCGCCGCTTCCCGTATAGTGACTGCATGTGAATTCAAGCGTGCATATTCTTAAAAAACATGCAGAATATACACATAAAAAGTTTTCAGCGGGTCACTTCTCTCCCTCCTGCTCCTCCCTGCCTCGACAAAACTCGCATACATCACTTTGCCGGTGCTCATAAGTTATTTCACAGTTGCCTAACAAGGATATTGAGAGACCTGTCATGCATTTGCCTCTATGCATTTTGCCTCCGGGCTCCGTATCACCCAGACTCACTCAACATTCTTCTCTCAGCAACCACGACGCACTGCTGCAACACTCAGGGATTTTTTTTTTTTTTTATACATAAAGGCTCTGGCAACACTGAGCCTCTCCATGCCTTTTCTGCTCTCGATCTGAATCCATCATGATTGGGCAGCCGGCGGCATCAGCCTCTGAATGTCAATGCCGCTCAGTGTGTGTGAGATGGCTGGTGGTGCATCGGGCCGCATTCGGTACTCTCAAGAGCTTTTCAGCTTCTTGAAATGGCTTCATAACAGCAAGTGGAAGTGGGGACGGTGTAGTGTGACTCACTAAGCTATTATAATGGTAATTAGGCTGATGTATGTGCATCCTCTGTTACACCCTGAGAAAGAAAACGCTATGTATGGCTGTGTTGTTCAATTACACTCCTGCTAAATGGAATTCTGTTTTCACTGCAACACTAATTTACTTAATATTCCCTAATGGATAGCTTATATAAATGTAAATATCTTTGTAGTTGCTGCTGCTTCACTCTAATGGCAACAGGTACAAATCTATTGTGTATCTATATGTAATTATGGTAATGGATAAAAAGATACACTGAATCTCTTAATGCGCTGTAGGTACATTACTTCATGTGTGGGTGCATCTTTGAAAGGGATCCAAGACCAATGGAGGCAGGAGCTTGATCTTTATGTCTCGATAACACTTGGAGCCATTTAAATGCTTGAGTCAATACAGTAAACAGAGGGCACAAGAAATGGCCCAGGTGGGATCAATGCTGTGTGATAAAAAAAAAGATAAAAAACATATATATTATATGAGAGAATTCACTTTCCTCATGCCCTTTCTGTGCTGGGAGGTCAAAGGTCAGGCTCGGCAAGAATAGCAGCCCAGGAGCTGTGAGGAGTTTAATTGTTTTCAAAGACTTCTAAGTATAAAATCAAATGTGTAGCCATACAGTACCCTTTAAAGGGTGGAAGAAGAAGAAATTCTTGTTTGAAGTGAAGAAGAAGGTATATGGTGGTATATACTGCAGTGTGTTTTCATTTATAAAAGCCTTGCATTAGGTATATGTTGCCTTCATTTTTGAGACTCTTTGATACAAAACAGAGCTTTCCTGCATTTGAAGGTGATTCAGCATCAATTTATGCAGCAAATGCAGTTAAAGCACTCAGTCATATTGAGTTGAATACTCATCAGTATGTGTGAGCTTTAACGGAGGTCTGACCATCAACATTTCTAAACAAGGTTCAAGGACATGTTAAGCAAGTTAAAGAGGGAGGGTGCATAAAGTGCTGGTGCATCAAACATATTGGCAAACACACCTGATTTCAGAGTGGGGGCGGGGGGTCTCACAGGAAAACTGGACCAGCAAAGAACAGTGGGTTTTTGTTGTGTATATTTGTGTCATACTATATATACAAAATGCTTCATCAATGAATTGTATAGGAGACAGATACATTCCAAAACAAGCTGATAGACACATACTATTACTAGCTATCTACAAGTTGTTATTTCTAATGTTCAAACAAAAGCTTATTCACACATACAACGACACTGGAGTTAAGTTTTTGCCACCTGATGACTGTAAGTCAAATGATTACACTCCCTTTAACTTTCTTCACTTTACTGGTCTCTAACTTTGCCTGTCTACCTTTTTGGTGCTGGGCAGGTAGAACACAGTTTATCACAGTTTATGTGCTGAAACAGCTGTCTGCTGCTGCTGTACAGTACATTTAAAGCCATAGAACCAAAATAGTGAGTGAAAAGAGGCTTGAAAGCTCTGTAGATCTGAAGAATTGAGTGATAAGTCACCATTGTTTGGTCACTTCAAGCTACCCATTTTAAATGACACTACAGCTGCAACTAATGATTATTCCTGATTTTCAATTCATCTTTTCTCAATGTATCATTTGGTCTATAAATAATCCCAAATCCTACGGTGATGTCCTCAGATGTCATCTTTGGTCCTGACTAACAGTCCATAACCCAATTATATTTACTTTGCTATCACAGAAGTCTAAATAAAGCACAAATTCACATTTGAGAAGTTGGAATCAGAGACTTTTTTCTCAAAAAAAGAGTCGACTAATAATTGATTATGAAAACAGTTTCTGATTAATTTCCTATTAATTGGCTTGACAATTTATTCAGCTAATTGTTGCAGCTCTGCATTACAGTCATGTGATTCAATGAGGAAAAAACAATGGATGGAGCTTCAAGGCAATCCCAGTCTGTGTATTCTGGCAGATCGTGTGTGTCATCCTGTAAACACCATAGATGTATTTGCCCACACACACACGTCACGTTGTGTGTGGGTCCATAATGCTATAATGTAGATGTGCATTTTTGTGTTCTGTGTGAGATAACAGTGCCACACAAGATCCTATGTTCTATATATCCATGCATGTGATTGTGTGTTTTGCATTCACATATTGATTTATGCATGTGTATTCGTCTACAGTATGTATCCACACACATACACACACACACACACAGACAGAAGGACATGCATACATGCACATATCAGTGTGTGTGTGTGTATGAATGTGTGTGAATGGACCTTCACCACCCTTGGCTTTGCCAGCTCCTCCACTTGAGCTCAGTTTCCTGCTGTTTTGGCCCAAATCCCAGCTGCCGGCCTGACTCCCCACAGCGCAGGTCAAACACTGTTTTCCCTCTTAATCAAATGAAAAAGGTTAAAAGGAGAACACGGCTTCCTGAGCCAGAGGGTTCAGCCAGAACAGCAAGGACGAGTCATTTTTTTCTGTAATTCAACACAACAGAGGTGCCACCTCTGCACAACAAATTATTACCACATCATCACTCAACGATTACCACATAACACAACGGTGCAGAGTTCAGAATAACAATGACGCCTTTGTAGTACAAAGCAGTTTGAGATAAATGTGTCCAAGAGTAACATCAGACAGTGAACTTTGTCTGAATAACAATGTACTGAGGACTCTAATATGGTCATTGGTAACAGTGATGGAGGTAATCATGCATGATTTACATTTACACAACAGTTTGATTTAGGACAATCATTTTAATATTACCAGAACCGTTTAAATCCAACATGTCTAAATTTAGCATATACAGTAGATCAGCCTTGTGCAGTATTTATAGAAATACTGTACATCAAACACCAATCTTTCCTCTCTATCACGATCGGGAATAAGACAGACACATAAATCTGACGTCTCATCCAGTACAGGGTCTCATTTAGCTCTGGAGGATCACATCAGTTGTCTGGCCTGGTGCTCCTGGTTGGAACAATAAGGAATTCAGGACTAGAACCGGGGCTATTTCTGTCCTCTGTGCAATGCGCCTGTGAGGTGCTGTAAACTGTCATTTATACACTGCCTACATGTACAGTACATCCACTCACACTAAAAGAAGAGAGGAGAAAGAGAAGATGGACAGTGAGATAGCGGAGAGGCTGACATTTAAAGAGCAAACATGTTGATGACATTCAAAATGGAGAGACACTCGTGACAATAAAACACAGCTCCCGACTTCCTTTACCTGCAGCGCTGAGTTACATGATATATTCAGTGTAATAAATATCATCAATAACTTGAATAGATCTCACAGATTTATACAGTAAAGAATGATATTTCTCTCTTTTAGTCAGTTTTATGGATTTTAATGCATGAGCAACACGGACATGGGCAACATCAAAAGAAATTTAAAGCTACACTAATCAATGTTTTACACTACTATATATTAAAAATGGATCAAATGGCCATGTGTAATGTGAAAGTGATCAAACAGCTGAGAATGATCACACATAATCTACCTACTATACTGCATGTCTCTCTTCTTCTCTCTCCACTTTTGTCAATCCAGACTTTACATGCAGCTCCTCACAAATAATGAGCGGCTAACGAGTGTCTCACGTGGCCTCATAACAAGCTTCACGGTCTAACTCACTTCACTTTGAGTTCCACCGTGAATGAAAGGTGCATTACAAATTAAATGTATTATTATTATTTATTATTAATAATGAGCCTCTACACAGTTCCTGCTGCCATTATTTGGACATTAACAGTGATGGAAGCCTTAATCCCAAGCAATCCCAAACCAGCCTGAGCAAGTACAATCCATGAGATTGTTTTGTCTCCTTGGACTACGTTTTTTTTTTTTTTTTTTTTTTTGAAGATCCACTAATGAGAAACCACAAATGAATTCACTGTAGAGCGGCACAGTTGGAATTTGCTATGCCTATTGCCTATTCATAAGTCTACAATGCTTCACAACTTTCATCAGCAGTCCAAACAACAGAACGAAATAATGTGCTTCCACAGCATAATACATGTAAAATAGTTTGGGGGTAGGGGAATTGAGAGATGCAGTTTCAAAACATTCTGAAAAACAGACACATCTGAAGCTTTTCTCTCCAAAGTTAACTTCGTAGCCTCCCTAACTTGTGGAAAGGCACTTAATCCCACCCATCCTGTTATTTGCCATGGATTAACATGGTTTTCTAAATGATGGAGCTAGAGTAATCTGACCAATTTTAGTGACAAATATGAGAAGATCAAGAGATTTCTCTGTAAATATAGAAAATCTACCCTCTTTAGCAAAGATTTAACCTGTGTCTGTGTGCCTATGTGTGTTAAAACTGCAACAGTGATGTATCTTACACTGTAACAAACACTCCACATGTTTCACGCTTCACCAATTTCTTGCTGTTTTTGCTTGATTCAAAAATACTATATAAGGTGCCAGAATTCACACAGAGAAACAACAGCATTTTTTCTTGTTGGGGTTATTGAAAAGGACATGCACACATCACACTGAGGTGTGTAATGATTTTTACAAGCCTCAATGAAAATGGCCTGTGGGGTGTGTGTGGTCAGTACAGCAGGAGCTGAGCTAACTAGCCATAAAACAGTGATGGATGGTATGAAGGTTTAAACAGCTATGTGAAAATGCCATCGTGTTTATGAGCCGTTTCATGGTGTTCACGAGGGCTTGTAAAAGGCACGCTACTTGCATACTTAACAGATACTGAAGTCATCCAGAATTAGCTAAATTTGGTCATTTGTGTATTCAAACTGACAGTTTTTGTGAGATTAAACTATAAGTGAGATGCAGTTTTCTGGACTCTCCACGAAGCCCATTCGGATCATACTGCAACTTCAAATACATTTAAATATAAGCTCAAGTAAAGGTCTACTTACTAGATTTTTTAACACTATTGCTAATGGATGAAAGATCAGGAAAAGGCTATTAAAACAATTTAGAGTTTAGATCATTTTGCCACACTAAACATCAGCATGTTAACATCCTCATGTTTAGCAGACATTTTCTATGTTTCCCCATCTAAGTTTAGCTTGTTATCAAACCAAAATTTGCACTCCAAATAAGAAATACCTCAGAGGCTGTGGGAATGAAACTAGTTTTGCAGGCATTTGATCATAAACCAAAGCACTGGACAAATTAAAATTTTTGTCTGATGATGGTGCTAAATGAAAAGTTAAGGAATCATCAAAGTAGTTACAATTCATCGCTAGGGAGCATGAATGCGTGTCCCAAATTTCATGCGAATCCATCTGACACTTGCAGCTTAATGATGAAGCAGATTGATGATAAGGACATACAGTGCATCGCTCGTATTGAACACGTGTACATACTGTACTTAGATACTAATGTACATAGCTGCGTGTGTTCATGCCTGCGTGCAGAGTCGTTTGATGATGTCTCGGTTGCTATGGGACCTGCAGTATTTCTCCTACACACTGCTTCAATGTCTCTCCAATGACTCAATTTCCCTGTTTCCACCATTGCAGTATACTAGCACACAGCAATTAAAACACCTCGCCAAACACTCAGTCAATGAATTTGAAGCCGTGTTGCCCAACCCGAGAGAAGGAGCAATCAATAAAGCCATCTCCAAGGTGAATCTATAGCAGCTCCCAATAGACACAGAGCAGTTGCACAAAGTGTGGAGATTCATTCAGTCATGTATTCAGCGATACAACAAAATACCCAGCAAACTTCTGACAAATTTTTGTTTGCTTTTTATTCAGAAAATAATAAAGTGTAGTTTTGCTTCTGTTTGCAGCCCTTTTATTTTCTGCAGCAGCGCAGCCTTCAGAGGACTAGTTTCAGAGAAGAAAGCAGAGGAGAAGACGGTGGAGTTAGAGGGAAAGAGAGGCAGAATGAAAGGAAGAGGAATGCAGAAATCACAAAGGGGAGTCTTTTTTTTCCCTCTGCCTCTTTAAAAGCTGCCTCCACCAAACCTATTCTCCTGGGCCAGGCAGTGGCAGCAGAGGGGAGACATACTGTAGTGGGAGAGAGACAGGAGATATCAGCATTCAGTATCTAATCTCACAACCCTCTCTAATGCACCCTGGAGTATCCTCTCCAGCACCGGCACAGGCCGATAGATAGGAGCCGACAGCTGCACAGGCTAAAACCCAGCACCCGAGCTTTGCAGCTAAAAGTAAGCTTTCCCTGCTGGGCCTGATTCAGAATGGAAGGGGGGCATGTTTGAGGGTGGAGGAAAGATGGTTAAAAAGGGTAAATCAGCTCAGCTTGTTTAACATGTTCTATATCAATCACTTCTTTCTCAGGGTCTACCTTAACAAGAACAGTATACAAATAGTAACACTTCGAAACAAGTGAAACATTCTGCCAAAGGTGTGAGAAAGGGCCATTATCTTCCTGTGCAGTCAGCATCTTTGAATAAGGCAAACACATACCTGTGCAAGTAAACAAATAGTGCTTCCAGGGAATTGTTGAAACATGCAAATCCTATCGGTGGATTTGTTTGGACTTGGTAAAAACAAGATTTGGCCCATCTTTGCTGGATTCCTACATCCTACATTTGTAGCAAAGGGCAAGACGATGGGTCCAGAAAATAAATGAATTGAATTCACCTTGAAAAACACAACCGCTAACCACAGGCCTTTATTGCCCTGTCCTGTCCTTCCAGAAAACAGTTTGAACACCTACACTGAAAAGTGAGTAAAAGGTGCACTGGAGGAATAGATGAGAGTAGATGTTTCTGTGATGATCTTGAAGATACAAAGATGTAATGTAAGATGATTTAACGTAGGCCCCAACAGCCCTAACTGTGAACACTTTTAAATCCAGGTTAAAAACACTTCTCTTCTCCTGTGCTTATGATTGAGCTCTTTTAAAGCACTAATCTTTCATTTGCACTCTATGCCCTTTTAATGATTTTAAAGCTAATTTATAATTTTATGCTGCAATCTTATATTTAATGCTCAATTATAGCATTCTAGTGGGGGGGGGGGGGGGTTAATTGTATGTTTTAATGTTTCTGTTTTATGTAAAGCACATTGAGTTGCCATTGTGTATGAAATGCGCTATATAAATAAAACTGCCTTGCCTTTCCTTGCCTAGGCTCGGATCATCAGACATCATGCAGGATGGATACAACTGTGATGATACTCGCCGACTGAGAGTGGACAGCATATATATGGGCCCTGCCAAATATTCTTATCCAGTATGTTGGTAATTTCTAGTAATCATAGAAAGTCCAGAACATGATCCACTGACCATACTGTGTACCAAATGTGGAAGACAGACATGAAAAACTAATGATAGCCTTTTTATGATTAGACAATGGAAGTAACTATAAAAAACCTTACTAATGAACAAAGACAGATTTTCTCATTATACCACTATCACAGAAAACAATATTAAATGACTGATAAGTAAAGTTAGATATTTTCTTTATTTAAAAAAAAATACATTATGTGGCAAATCTGTATTTTACAAGTCTGTAATTCCCTAATAACTTGCTAATTAATTGTTAAAAATGAGTCTTTTAATCAGCACATGGCAGGTCAAGCATGCAATTAAACAAATGTTATGTAGTTCCAATAATAGATGAATGATGATTAATTATTTGAGTTTTGTTGAAGCACTTCTTTCAAGGAAATTCCTGCTTTTAAACTCAACACAACTAAAATAAAGAAGGTTTTGTATCAAACTGTATAGTTCATCCCAAGAAAACTCATCTCCAGTGAAAGCAACAGTCCTACACAGCAATCATCCAGTCTGTTCTCTGCACATCAATCACAGTCTGCTTTGAATCAGCCACCAAAACAAAAAGGGACAAGAACAGGCTGCGATGAACAGTCAAGTCTGCAGAGTAGATCACCGGTGCCAACCTGGTCATGATCCAGGACTCGTACACTGCATGCAGAGTCATGAAACAGACAGGGAGGGAGGCAGGGAAAACCACCACACAGACCCCCATTATACACCTCACACATCAAAACCACCACAGACCCCCATTATACACCTCACATATCAACTTCTTTAACACAACCTGAGACAAGAACATCTTTTTAAATCAGCCATACTGTACATACACCCTGTTGTAGCAAACTGCTGTATTTTAAAATGATATATATTACAGTTTAATATGTACACACTGTGTTCTTAGGTTGTACAGTAATATACTTTCCTCTTGGTATCGTACAGTTTCCACAAATTTCTTCCAAAATTCTTGCACTCCCACACACACTTGAACTATTTATAACCTTGTATACAGTTGAAGAACATCTTGATTCATATAGACACTTCTTGTCCATTTCTTGTGCTTACATAAATCTATCTATTTCCTACCTACATGTACACAAAGGCTTTATTTTCAGCTGCATGTCTACGTGTATCTTCCTGTACCTTTGCTCTTGGCACTAGAGTCAATCACATTTTTTAAGGCCAAAAAAGTTGAGTCTGATTCCAATAACAAAGGCTACAGAAACATCAGCAGTTGTGAGTTTTGTGGCCTAAGCCTGCTTCATTTCATGGCGCGATAGAGCTGCAAATGAAAAAGAATTTCATAAACAACCTTACAGCTTGAATCTCCATATTCAGCAGCGGCTGCAAAGGGGACATTTATGGATAGGGAAATGGGATGTCCTTACATCTTTCTTTGACATCGAGAATGATTGATGCTGTTTGGTCTGACTGAAAGCACAGCGAGCAGCATGTTTGCACAGAGCCAAAAGAGTCTCCCATTATCTCCACACTGTTAAGAGGCAGAGCTGAGAAAGCCTTTGTGTCCAATGCTGGAGGCGTGCGGGCAGCAACAAGACAAAGGGGAGGGAGGCGCAGGGGGCTTGTTGGTAGACAGGACAGTTGGAACCGAGCCTTCCTGTCTGGCAGGGAGTGGTTACATTCCCGTCCACCCAAATCACACCTCCTTCTTCTCCTCCTCCTGCTCTTCTAGCTTTTCTCTCACTCCTCCTCGTCCTTCTCCTCCCTGCGGGTTACTGTTGTGCGAGCGAGGCTCTCACGGGGCGAGCTGACAGCACGGATAAACGAGTGAACTGGCTCATTGGATGCACTGCGCTCTCTCTCTCTCTCTCTCTCTCCCTCTCTTTCTCTCTTTCTCTCTCTCATACATGCCCAACGACTTTATTTCCTGCATTTTAGGCCTGTGGTTTTAAAGCATCTCGGACTGGAAAGTCAGTCCTGACTGGCCAAAACTCCTCAGAGTGATGCACTTCTCATCATACCGTTAGGCTTAGAAGTAAAAACCTTTTATCAACATTCATAATCTATAAAACTATCTCATGATATTTAGGAGAGCTCAGAGGTGTGGACATCACTGTTTCAACATAGAAAACACGTTCGGTGTATCTCTGCAGAAACTTAAAGGAATAATTCACCCAAATTCCTCCCTTATCTCTAGCTATCTGAATTATGGATATAGTGTGAAAAATGCCAGCAGTTGCTGTTGAAGTTCTCTGTATCTCTGGGATACATCTGCCCAAATGTTGTTCCAACAAATGCAGCTTTACAACACTGATCATTCAAGGTGGTCAGTAATTAATCCAAAGTCTCAAATAATGAGATGATATTGTACATTCAAAGGTTGGATGACTTTATAGAAATACCAACTTTTGACACAAGTGTAGGAAGTTTGTGAATAACTCTCAAGTTCTACAGTAATGTTTTATATTCCTTGGTTAACATTGCTTTACTATTGCTCCATTCTTCTCAGTCAAATTACTGAAATGACCTGTTGGTTTAGTGAAATATTTGAAGAGTGTAAACTTGTCATTGTATTATCATTTGGTGATATATTTCAGCTGCAAATGCCCAATATATAAATAACTTGAACCACAATCAAAGACTGTGGTTAGCAGCTATTTCTAAATGAATAACCAATTGAACTGAGTCATTTCCCAATGACTCTAACTGACATCAACGAACACTTACCGGCAAATTTGATTTGGATGAATGAACAAACATTTCTAATGAGGCACATAAATCTTTTAAACTGGCACAAAACTGCCAGTGGAATGACTACGGTTACAACTACAGTGTATCTCTAGTCAGTCTCTCCAGTACATGTAGAAAAGCAATAATGAAGACGCTTATTGGAAGTAAGTGTGTTTTTCCAAAATGAAAATAATGGTGTCTCACATAGAGCACATTTAAACTTGAGGATTCTGTTACTTAAAAAAAAATCTCTGAAACAACATTTGAACTCAGAGAGTAAATCACAAAATGTTAGAAATCATATAAACTGTATAATAAGGTAAGCAAGGATGTCAGGATGTAATAAACACAGCATCTCATAGAGTTGAAAAGACATCTCAAACACAACACAAACAAAGATTCAAACACTGTATAATCAGACAAATGAACAATAAGTAAGCTTTTCCCATTCTGAAATGGTGCTGTAACATAAAACAAAGCCGTGGTCTGAAGCTGTCAACTACAAGATAAAAGCTTGGAGATACTGCACTTCAGACTTATCTCAGGTTTGCTACAACATATTTTGATAGCAGTGAGATGGGTTTACTTGCAGTGCAGCTTTATTTATTTCAGGTATTTTAATGTCATGTGTAGTTATTTTTCACGAAAAAAAGAATCCTTCAAATAAGCTGCTTTACATATGAAACAGCTCATTTCATCTGGTTTGCAGATATATGTCCCAGTCTAGACCTAACCACTCAAATATAATTAGATGTAGTGGGTGATGTGATGACAACAGCTTTTGTGATTAGCATAATGATGTTGGAGCTGTGAAGACTGTGAAAAGTTAGTGGATCTTTAACTTAGACTTAAGGCTAATTTGAACTCATACAGTCCTGTAAAGTGCACATAAGCTGGCCTCAGCCTTTTGCTAAATGCCATCATTCGTTCTGTCCCGTCTGCCACATTATAGCATTGAATAATCAAGAAATGCCATACATATTGTATTTTGGTGCGAGGCAATGACTCTTGGCATTTGAAATGGCAAAACAAATTATAGCTGCAAGCAGCCACAAGACGAGCACACTCTTGCAGTCTTGCAGTTTAGTCATAAAGGAGGAAAAAGTCTGGTTTAAAAGTTTTAGTCATAGTTCAAATTCATTGTAAAAGATTTACATATGAAACAATATTTCCTCATATTATCCTCATATGCCTTTTGGTTTTAAAATTCATATAGTTGTTATAAATTGTTCCCAGTCCGTGTCACCTTATACCAGAACAATCTTTAAAAGGTCTCACTCTCTTAAAGCAAATGTAGGTAATGTCTGACCACAAATATCACTGTAATAATATATAATAGCACTATATTTTTTCCCAGGTCTTCAATTGAGCTCCATTAGGTCTCTTTGACATTGATCTACATGTGGATACTGTTCACATTACAAAGTAATCTAGCTGAAATCTGAGCTTGCACATGTTTGACTGGTCAAATAAAATGATCTGGCAGTACCTTGCTGCTTGATGTCAGAGAAAAGCAACTCCTTGTCCAGGCGACTTTTTTTCTCTGTAGTCCTAAACATCTGGACACATGCTGAGCTAACACAGCAGTCCCATTCAAATGGATGAGGGGGCTGTGTTGTTTTTACTAAGTGCTTTTGTCTATCTGAACATTGCCTCACAAAACTTGAAGAAATAGTTGTGATAAGATTCCCATTTAGACATCATTTGTGACTGAATTATTGGTGCTTTTGTTCATCAGAAAGCAGTTTTAGTAAAAAATAACTAGAAATACTGCCTTGCTTTGGAATTCCTCCATTATCCAATCAAGTAGTAGTTTGCATCCATGTCTGTTCAGATTCATGCTATATTTGTAGTGGAGATGGAAATATTAATATGTATTTTCCTTCTATGTGTTCACATTTAGCCAATCAAGCTGATTCTGAGCATAACGTTGTCCTTTAGATGTGGATGATTGCTGCAAAGAAGCTACTAAGTCTAAAACATGAATGCTTCACACACCTTAACCAGGAAGCACCTAAACAATCACCACAGTTTCAAGGTGAACATAAAAGTGTCACCAACTCAGTAACTGACCTAAGGTGAAATATCGCCACAATCTCACCTTCTGTTACTGAGTTTATGATGTTATAATAATGACCAGAAAATTGTTTTTGCAGAACATTATGAAGTCACAGTGAAGTTGACCTTTCACCTTTTTGGATATAAAATGTCATAATTTTTATTACCTGTTAGACATTTATGTGAAATGTTGTACTAATTAGCGAATGAGTTCTAGAGTAACATTGGATCTTTGACCAACAAATTCTAATCAGTTCATCTTTGAGTCCAAGTGGGCATTTGTGCTAAATTTGAAGAAATTCCCTTGAGGCATTACCAAGATATTGTGTTCCCAAAAAAATGGAACAGACTGATGTATGGATGGACAGACAACCTGAAAACATAATGCCAGCAGCCATGGCTTTCCCCAGCATGGAGGCATAGAAGGAAAGAACGAAAGCTACTAGCACTTTATGTCTAGTTGCCTAATAAGAAGCTCAGGGTGATATACTATTGTGGGTGGACTGTGACTGTGAATACTGTGAACACTGTGGCTTGTTAGGAGTCTGGGAGGGCTGTAATTCAATGTTTCTCTGTGAGTACAGGCCACAGAAGCACAACTGGGTTAGCACAGCATCCTGATATTAAAGATGGACACAGATTCATAGTTGGGTGTGATAACCTGAACTGTTTCCATTTCTGATTCAATATAAATAGCAAATAATATGTTTTCTAAACACTTTATTTATTTTTTTAAAAACACATTTGTGTGATAAAGTAGCTATACGAACTGGAAGGAGGGGAGCATCAGTTTCAAGTAACTGTGCAGTCTCAGTTCAGTACAGCTCATTACATTAAGGGGGGGAAAAAATCAAACTAAAAAGCACCTCAGGACTCCAGACAGCAACATGAGGAGTTGAGGTGGTGGTGCTGGTGGTGGTGGTGGTGGTGAGGGGGATGGGGGGGCACCTGGCCTACTTTCTAAAACTTCACCAGAATTTTCAAATAAGCCACATTCGATTAATCAGAGGTGAAAAAAAAGCCCCTTCTTTTTTCCTGTGATAGATGAGCGTCTGCCCTGCCTGCATGAGTGTTGGATCTTTTCATCTCCTCTGCTGCTACCACATGACACCTCCGCCACATTAATATGTGTAGAAAGAGCCAAAAAAAAAAAAAAGGAGGGAGAAAAAAAAGAGGAGGGTGAAAGAAGCTTGCGACACAGCCAAAAAAGATTGAGGTAAAGAGGGAAAACAAAGAGAGAGCATGACTATGACATGCCAGATTAAAAAAGAATAACAGACGCGAAAAGTGTCACATCTAATAGGGACACAACACATCAAGGCTCCTCGGAGACGCTGAGCTGTCACACAGGAACAACTCTCTCTAAAAACAGAATGAGCAGTGTCTTTGCGGTGCTAATCAGAGGCGACGTTGGGAATACAACTCCTCGGTTGTAATCTATTTGCAGCGGCGACGCTAAGCTTCATTTGTAGGAGAATTCATTTGCAGCGCGGCTGTGTTTGTCTTTCTGAAACTACAATTTAGTTGAGCTAATGAGCAAGACGTATTGTGCAGCTCAGGACAACAGCGAGACATCAGAGCTTATCAAGGGCTCACTGTTACAAGCACAATAACAGTTAATCAAGAGAGAATGACATTTTTAAACTGTTTACAACAGAGTTAAATATCTAATGAGACAATCCTAATGCATGAAATCTGAATTTTGGCAGGGGTAACGTAGGCCTCGTCTGCTTTTGAGGTTAGCGTTATTAATAAAAAAAACCTGTTTGATTCAGTTCATTTGCACTAACACCTGTACAAAGATTAATAAGTATTCCAAGCTCAGAAAGTAGAGAGAAAAATATGCAATAATGTGTCCATTAGCTGTTAAATGTCCTATTAAAACAAAAATCTCATCTCTCATTTGAAACAAAATCTCACCTGAAATAGCCTTGTCTAATCCATCAGAGGTTGTTGTTAAGGTTAGGAAATGCTTTCAATTCAGTTTGAGTTTGACAGTTCATTCCTGACCTTGGAAGCAGCAGCTGACAAAACAATCTGAGTTGACAGTCCACTTACTTATTTGTTCTGGAAAGTTTGAACATCTACCATTATACCACAAAATGAGTAAAACTGCTGATGAAAACTGTGTAATATGGTCAAGGACAAGTGGATCTTCTTTTGTCAACACCAGATATAATATGATGCTTTTATATAGTGATGCACAGCTTATTATTAAAAAATGACTTCTTTTTTAAACGGAGATTTAAAGGATTTGGGTATTATTTTGGTAGTTTTGTATCAGACATGATGGCCAAAACTACCAAAATAAGACCCAAGTGGTAATAAATGGATTTGTAGTATTTATGCCTTTTTCCTCTTTGATTGATCATGTTTGTTTCCTTATCTGACCTCTTTTAAATCATATTACTTTCAAAGACATTGGATATTAAAGTGAGGGCTTTTTTTTACAATGTTGAAGCTGAAACTGAAGATAGAGTTAATGCATTTTCATGATTAATCCACATAGTTTGAGCGCTATGCATACAGTATTGACGACGTTGCTAGGTGAGCATGATGATACAGAAAGTTGAAGATTTTTTTTTTATTTTTACAAAGATTTCAGTTTTTGATGATTACCATGTGATTCGAAATGTCTCTATGATTCCTAAAAGCTCCATATAGCACTCCTACATGAACAAACCTCCACTCATATGACACCATGCACACCCCTATGAGTCACGCTCAGCCGACATATCAGTGTGACACAGAAAGTCACAGAGGCTTAAATGAGATTCTATTTGAGACTCACTGTGACAGCCAATTCTAAGCAACCACCTGTTTGACATACTGCAATAGAAGAATTTGTAGATGTGTGGGCTGGTTTACTGGATATTCTAGCACAAATAAATAGGTGTAAAAATTGCTAAGTTGTACATTGACATGGAATGAAGGATGATGAAAATATTTTATAGTAAATGTTATACTCACGAGGAGTCAATCTGTATATAAAATGTGCGATGGCTCTACAGTACATGGAGCCTGCAACTGAACTGCAGTGGAAACAACTGAAGCTTTGAATCCTGCGAGAGGAAACTAGGAAACATCCCAGTCTAAATGTACTGCTGAGCATCCCTGCTGTCAAAAGGTGATTTGATATGCAACATGTTCTTGTCACTAACCCCTTGTCCGGAGTTATAGCTTCAGCACTGAGCGGTTTCATGGTTAAAGCATCTCTCTAGAAGTAATTAGGCTGGATATGCAGCATGCTCTCATCACTGATACCATGTCAGGTTTAGGGCTGTGTAGCCTCAGTATTGAGCTGCTCCCTCTCTGGCCAAGCTGCTCCTTTCCGAGCTGCACAGCCAGATGCAGACAGAAATCCACCCAGGGGACAGTTGAGCACAGCTCACAGCTCATATCCACAGCCTTTCTGTCGTTGCAGAATGTCCTCAGCATGTCTCAGCTGTGAAATGTCTGGGACTCCCTTCAGCATTAAGGTACTTTGGCTGCTTGCTCTGTATTGGTGCCAACCGTCACTGCCCTGAAGAAACCTGGTACCGAAAATATCTGCTTTATTTTGATATAAAGATATCCTGGGAATGGTGCCTTTATTTGATAGAGATAGTGGCAATATGAAGCAGACAAGAAATGCATGTAGAGCGAGTCCTATTGGGAGAGTGTCAAGCACTCACCTACATGACATCCAACAGCTTTATTTTATATTTGTTTTTACCTTGATATTATTTTAACATACAGAAAGTGATTCCTGAAAGGTTTAGTAGTATTGGGAACATTTTGGGTTAGGGTTAAAATGATCCAAGTCACTCTCAAAATTAGATTATTAACTTAACATAAAGACTGAAAGTACAGTAGTGGGAATCAGCTAGCCAAGCAAAGTTAGAAAATAAGTCAACCAGCACCTCTAAAGTTCACCAATGAATACCTTTTATCTGAAATTTTAAGCTCAAGTCAAGTCGAATTTATTTAAAGCAAAGTGCTGACCAAAGTACAATAAAAATAGCAAAAGCCATATCACAACACAAAAACCCAACACAGACAAGTTTAAAAGACAAGAAGACAATGAAATTATAAAAGCAGTATGATCATAATAAGTTAAAGCCATGGAATAAAGGCTTCAACATTGATCTTGGGACGACCAGACGCAACTGTTCAGTTAACCTGGGTGACCTTAATGGAACGTGGTGGTAAAAGGTCAGAGAGATAGGTTGGAACTAGACCATTTAAAGATGTGAAGACAAACAATAAAATCTTCAAATCAATTCTTAAACCTACAGGGAGCCAGTGAAGGGAGGCTAGTACAAGGAAAATGTGCTCTTGTTTGAGTGTTCCTGTTAAAAGGTGAGCTGCAGCATCCTGGACCAACTGTGAGAGAGAGGTCTGGCTAACACCAACGTAAAGGGCATAACAGTACAGTCAAGTCAGGACAAGATAAAGGCATGTGTAACCCTTTCAAAATCATTAATCGATAAAATGGATTTGACCTTAGATAAGTTAGATTCAATGATCACCGAGTTTATCTAATTTGTCCATCTTAAAATCACTGTCCATGCACCCAGACCTTTTAAACATAAGGTTCTGGGGCATCACAGGCACCACTGGGTCCAAATATCAGGACTGTAGTTTTACACTCAAAAAAATGAAAGCCATCCAATCTTTGACATCCTTGAGACAGTTTGCATCTTTCTGTTTCAAAGGCAGGTAAATTTGAGAGTCATCTGCATAACAGTGGAATGAGATGTGATATTTTCTCAGAATGGACTCTGTAGCATATAAAGGGAAAATGGGATTGGCCCGAACATAGGATCTCGAGGGACTCCACAAGGGAGAGGTGCTAACAGGATATAGTCACCAAGGCTGACTGAAAAACCTTCTATCACACAAGTAAGACCTGAACCATTTCAAAGCAGCACCTTTAATGCCAAGACAATTATCCAGGTGAGAGATGAGAAGACTATGGTCTACTGTATCAAATGTAGCTGTGAAATCTTAAAGCATAAGAATGGAGGAATCCTAAGAGTCAGTAGCTAACAAAAAAACTCCTTTAAACGTACAGTTTCAGTGGTGTAAAGAGCTTTGAAACCAGAATGGAACACCTCTAGAAAGCTACGTGTACCTAAAAAAGATGAGTACAACATTCTCTGAAATTTTTGAGACAGCCTTTAAAGAGGTTTTTACTTGCACTTAGTCTTTATGCTTTATGCAACTGAACTGAAGCTAGGCTTACAACATACCGACTCCAGCTTATTTATACATTTTGTGGTCTTAACAATTAACTGATTAACTGATTAACTGAAAAAGATATTTGAAAGATTACAGGAGGAAATGAAATATAATATATAGTTGCAGTCCCAACAGTAATGACAAATAAGTTCTGGAGGACACAGTTTATCTACGTCTAACCAGCAGGATTCAGAGTCTATCAGTGCAGCCAACCATTACAAATCACATCACACTGAAAAAAAATACAATTTACTCTTGAGCCGCACTACCACACCAAAGCTGAGTGTACGGGTGTTAGTGTGTGTGCATGTGTGTGTTTACATGGTTCAATCTACACTGCCCACAGGTATCAAGCTGTCCAGAAGTAGCCTTTTGTAAATATCATGCATGGCCTCAAATATGGCCAAGAGCCTATTAGTTGGACATGAAAGACGGAACATGTGAATTACTGGCAGCTGGCAAAAGGAAGGAAAGAGCATGATTGGTTTCAAGCAAACTGTGCCAATCAGTGTGTGTGTGTGTGTGTGTGTGTGTGTGTGTGTGTGTGTGTGTGTGTGTAAATCCCAAACAATACTTTAACAACTACACATGTGTGCACCAGTTAATTTGGCTTGAGTTTGGGTAATTGCGAAATGAACCAGTGGATGTAGACTCATTCATAGGATAGAATCACACACAACACACACACCATGTTTCCGTCCATATACATACACACCTACTGTGATGGGAAAAGGCTCTCCACAGCGGTGTAATTAGGCCTGGTCACTGCAGAGACATAATGGATAACCCTGTCTGAAAATGGCCAGGGGCAGCACACGTAATTGAGCATGTTGTGTTTATGTCCGTGAGTGTGTGTATGTATATGTGTGTGTCAGTATGTGTGCGTGTACTTCACAAGGGAGTGCCAGAAAAATGGCATTTCTTGCTGCTTGCTTTGTTCTGTCTCTGCTCGCTGGATTATGTGTCCAGCAGCAACTAATGAGTGTGGAGTTTGAAGCTGCATGCCTTCATATTGTATGTGAATACTTGGTGGTCTGAGATATCATCTGTGCCATCATTTAGCAGTGAAAAAAACACTTTAAGTTATTTTGCCTTCAAATATTTAGACTAAAAAAGCTCCCTGATTATATCTTACAAGTGCGTCTAGCAGCTTTTTAGAGCTATGTTTAAAGGAAATGGATTCACAAATGGAACTAAAACTTCAGGTAGAGACTTGAAAGGAACATTCATGTCGTTTCTTTTGTTGTTAGATTGCATGTGTAGACTTTTTACAGGTAAGGTTGAGTTCAGATTCCCAGTTAAGTCAAAAATTCACAAATTTGTCGAGCTCGAAACTTAACTGAATAGAACATTTCTGGCCTCATAAATCTGTTAAAGTAATGGCTTTTTATGAGTCAGATACACTGTAGGTGACCAATTACATTAATGTTCCAAATGATTTGAATCAAATATGACAGCAACGTCATGGAGAGAGCCACAATACTTGCGTGATATTTTGTAGAGAGAGAGCGGCGGTACTACCGGGACCTGTCACGTTGCAAGTGTTGCGGAAATCTTTCGAGGTCGACCTACTCAGACTGCTGTCATGACTCTTACATAAAACAATGTGACACAGCGCTTACTGAGCCCTGAAACTGACATGTTGAATTGTCAGCACATTTACATAATAATGTACTTGGTAAATCTCTTTGACATTTTTTGGGGGCGTGTGGTCCATTGAGGATGCTGGGGTGTGTCACCTTCTATAATTCCAGTTATGAAATACATATTTGATTTTCACATTAATCTCACATAAATCATATATAATTGCAGAAGTGTGCCTGCTATCTTTGTTTGTGTGATGAAAGGCGTACCTTTCTTCATGTGTGTAATATATATTCGGCTTTTCCTGGTGGCCCCTGATTTTTTGACAGTGCACACCAAAAATAACTTGATCTGGGGTGGAAAGTTTTACACAATTTTACAGATTGGGAGATTTTCTGTCCAATTGCTGCTTCCTTATTAGATAACATTTATCCACTGAAAGCAGGTAAAATGTACAAGGATTGTTGTGGTTACTGTGGTGATAATTGTGGAGGCACTTCAAGGTTGTCTTAAACTCTTAAAAACGCTAGCCACCAGCATCTGGCTCTCCGCTACATTAGCTACGCTACACAGAGCTACCTGAGTCCACAGCCCCACCTGGTGGAAAAGTCACGCCATGCCACTGCCTCTTGTTACCTAAAATTGTTGTAAATACATACAATAACATGATTAGATTCCTAATTCAGATTAGATTAAATGCTATCAAATCTCCAAACTTGTACTGCCTTCATGTAACTTTAAGCATAGACTGTATAAGTGTTTAAGTAGATATATGTGCAGGGGGCGGCGTGTTAACCTATGGTATTAACCAGCCGCTACTGGTAGAATCACTTACTCCCATCAACATTTTGTAATATTGTTGAAATGCAGGGGTTTTGGTATCAAACCTGATATTTTCCCCTTAAAAGAGTACTTTTATATATAACACTGTCGAACTCATGATGGTATTTTTTTTTAAAGGGTGAAAACAATCAATGCAGCTGAAGCAGATATATTGTCTTTTTTATTACATTAAACTGTCTGGTCAAAACCTATCATCTACATTACCCAAAATGCAACTCCAGCACTGGCAGTTTGGTGAGAGATGCATGTATGTTCTGCTAGTGGTGGCAGAGGTCTGACGTCTTTCTTATAACACACATTCAAACTTTGTTCATTTTCAGATGTATACTTTTCATGCAAGCTCCCTCTGAAGCCAAAAAAGACTACATACAATATAGTACTCCACAAGACTTGTTTTAAAAGTGGTGGTGTAGAGTTCCCATTTAAATTTCATCACCTTAAACATAGAAGAAAAGCTTGACGACTGAAAGACAAGGCCACATTTTTATATTCTGTCTGTTCCATCACTTTATGTAAGTTATAAAATGCTTTTATCATGAGAAATATTCAGACCCTGCCATGTTTTTTATAGCTACATTATTCAATCAAATAGAAATATTCTAGTAGACTTCTGAATTATTTTATACACACTTTCCGAAACTTTTCCCAACATCAAAATTTTGAGATAGCTTCAAGAATTTGAAAAACATTTTATTGGCCTGGGGTCATTGGTTGGTCTCACGGAATTATAGAGGTTCAGAAAAGGTAGTACCTTATACATTGAGGGCACAGCTGAATGTGGGTTTTATGAATAATGTAACCTTTCCATGCACTCCTTGAAACAGTGCTTCAGAAAATTCATCAAAATGTAAATGTAAATGCTTCGATATTAGCGACATGAAAGGCAGAGTAAGAAGCAAACATATTAAAGCATACTTCAAAGGCAGATTTCCCATATGCTTGAAGTCATGGGATGCCGCCTGCTGATTATGTGATGGGCTGATTTCAAAGGACTGACACGGGGCTATAACTTCACGGTATATAGAATAGCAGCATATACTTTCAGACATGTTGCCATGGTGAGAAATAGGTAGGTTAGGTAAGAGGATAGGTTATATATTAGCAATATTTTAAAAATAGAAGGGAATTGATCACATATATAAAGGCAGCTAGATTCAGTGTAATTAACTTTAATATATCACTTATCAAAGCAACCAAAGAAAACTGACAACATCCAAAGATTCCAACTAGTCACTGTTGTAACTGAACACATGACAATTATCTAACATGGACAAGATGTCTGGAATGTTCAAAATGTATCTATTCAGAAATGATTGGTAGGATGACAATGCAACTTGTGTTTCAGGACCAACACAAACACCATATAACCTGGTGCGGGGGTCCTAGGACTCAGATTAGGTTTGGCTAATGTATACATTTCTCTGCTATCAGAGATTTTATTGAATCATTTATATGATTATGGCAACACATTTAACCTTTTTTTCATCAATTTTGCAACAGTGTGATGATATCTTTGCCAGGTGTGTAATTTACTGTCAAATTTTTAATTCTTGCATGGCACATGTAGCTCATATAACATGGGCAGATTTACCATTTTATGAAACAAAAGTCCTTAACTTCAAAGAAACGCAAACAAAAGCAGGCTTTTTAAAAGGGACATTCACACTTTTTGTGATTTGTGATCATCAGGAGGGGGGCCTTAAAGAGACAGGAGCTAAAATGACCTGTTTCAGACAAAAACTGAACCGATGGGATGTTTAAAGGCTCAACATGAATTAAATAAGGAGTTATTCCAGTAGAGCCCCAGATTAAAAATATACTGACCTGGAAATATGCATGATATGTCCACTTTAATGGTTTTTAACATTTAAAATGAGAACTCTGCAGAAAGAATTTGAAATATGCACCTGATGACTTTACTTTAGGTTTTTTTTTCAAAGACAAGACTGAAGCTACAAAAATTACTGAAATGTGATTGAAAGCTAGTGAGTGGATTTTATTTTGATACTCTACTGTTTCCCAGATGAAGGATGAATCTTTATGCCCAACTATTACAGTGTAGGTGAGCTAGAAAATCCTATTTATCCTGCCCTGTTGAGGATTATGGGACGGTGAATATGGTGATACAACATACTCAAATATGTTTCTATACATTAATATGTGCTGTCATATGTATCCAATGGGATTAACATGTTTAATATAAGGATGTATGCTACAGTAGACATAAGTTTGCATATGTAGCTACCAACTCACAATATTATGAGGTGGGGGATCACACAGTGCAAATGAAAGACAGCAACCCATTGTAGGATTATGAATGTTTCAATAATTGTGGCTTTTTATAGTAACAAAGCTCAGCCAATTCTGCTAGTGTGTGTGTGTGTGTGTGTGTGTGTGTGTGTGTGTGTGTGTGTGTGTGTGTGTGTGTGTGTGTGTGTGCGGTGTGAGGATGTGTGTTGCAGTAACAGGGAGAATGTTATAAGCTGCATCCTCTGCCCTCCAGTGTAGCTCGTAGTATGAGTATATGGTAGCCTATGTGTGCATTTTACAGTGTGCACAATGGATGATTATTTTCATACGTCTCAGCAGTATTTGAACTATAAATTCACTGCAATGGACTGACGAGGCAGTGTCATAATTGCATTCCTGCATTAAAACTGATTAAAAAGCACAAAGACAGCTTTTTGCATTGTGGGCTTGATTGTATTAGAACGCCACAAATACGCAATACTGGCCTTTCATTTTGGTCTCATGATTAATTCACATTTCCTAAGTCGCTCTGGGTAGCTGCGGCATTGCATGATGTCACACATACAGTACAGTAGGCCAGTGCTGAAACATGGCTCCTATGTTTGAGATCTACTGTATACAGATTCCCTTCATACAAGGCAAATAAACACAGATAATCTCTAACGGCTTCTAAAATCAAAAAAATAAGTTGAACACAAATTAGTGACTCTCCAGGGAACAATGATACTTCAGTAAATTATGTGGTGGTCTGCTGCAGGCTGAGGAGCTCTTTCAGGCTGCAAATGACTGATCCTGGACCATGGATACATCACATTCCCCTCTTCGCCTGTCTTCCTCCTCCTCCTCTTTCCTCCCTCAGTAAGACTGCCAACAGATGAATCCTGCCAAGTGCCTCCCCAGGAGAAGTGTGTGTGTGTGTCTAAATCTGTGTGTGTGTGTGTGTGTGTGTGTGTGTGTGTCTCCTCTTTGATGGCAATGTTGGCAGTAATGTGTCTAATGGAAGATAAGCAACACTCTCTCAGACAAGTCTTCACAGCCAAGCACTTCCTCCAACATCATCATGCTGAGTGCAATAGAGGGAATACTCTATCCCCGTCCATCTTTTGGAGCTCGGTGCAAACACACACACACACACACACACACACACACACACACACAACCTGCAGTGTACACTCATGCAAAGACACAAACATACATACACACACACACGGAATACAGAGAGTGAGAGAGTGGATCATCTGTCTCAAAGCTGCCTTTATCATCTCTCGCACAAAGTCCACAGAGCCTCGCACACACACACGCGCACACACACACACACACACACACACACACACACACAGGCTGGATGATGAGTCCCGGAGATGAGTTTCAGTCATAGAGGGACACCTTAGAGAAAGTGCAGCTTTGGATCGCCACGCTCAAAAGCTGCCTGCAATCATTTCTCCTCCAAAATACGTCCCCACACACACACACACACTCACACACACACACACACACTCGCATACCAGTGAAGTGCTTTGCGAGAGGCTGAAGGACGAGCAGGGCAGAAGGCACTTATAGAGAAAGACAGAGAGAGAGAGAGAGAGTCCTTGACTGCCGGCTGACCCCGCAGCTTGTTTGTGGCGATTTTAAAGCGAGCGTTCTGATGGAAGTGGGAAGCAGAGGAAAGGATTCTGAGTTTATTAAGCACAAGCACAGCGAGCGGTGACAGGCGAGGGAACGAGGAGGCAAGAATGATGGAGGACATTGAAGGTCTGAGTCCACATTGTCGAGCAGCGTGTACAACACCTGAACTGCTGCTATGTTTCTTCAAGGGTTAGACTGATGAGTTGGCTGCCTGTAGTAGATATAGCCAGTCAGTGTCGTCCACTCATACCACTTCCTTCCCTGACCGCAGCTGCAGAACATCTGTCAGTACCAGCTGGAATGAAATGATACACTCTGGGCATATTCTATTAATTCTTAACATTGTTCTATTATTTCTGTGTATTCATTATTCATTCACAGGCTCATTGTAGTACAGAGCTGTAACATTCAATGGGATGCTTCATCAAAGCTGCAAACCCCACAAGAGTTTCCTTTATCTCTTCCACCTTGGTGAAAACTCAATTCTGGTGAGTCACTTAATCCTTGTATTTTTTCACAAGGACACAGCGGTCTACTGGATGAGCTTGATGTCTATAACAAAAAATTCAAAGCTATTGATGGTTAATTATTGATTTTTGCAAAAGAACCTGGAACATGAATGAAAGCCATTCACCTTCATTCACAAATTCACAAGCAGCATATATGAAAACTTGTAAGATAGAGCAATAAAAAATGTTTGCTCACAGGGACATACTAGTGCCCTAATGGCACAAGACTATGCTTTTGTATTGTTGTTACTACTTTAAAAAGAGAGAGAGAAAGAAACCCATGAATTAAAGGCATCATGTGTTGAATTTTCATCTCTGGCGCCCCCCATTGGAAGTATAAAAAAAGACACAGTCTCTCTTTTTTTGGATTGGATCGGAAGACAAATATGAATGAGTTCAAAACCGCACTTTATGCAAGATGTGCAAATAAAAATAGAATTGGACAGGTGATAGAAGCACATTACAAATCTACGTCTTTAATGGCTGGAAATCAGTTTTCATTAAAGAGTACAAAAACAATTAATTGATTATTTATCACTGATTTATTTCAACAGTTGTCAACTGAATTTGATTCAAGTTGTGCCTGTGGGTGAATGAAATGTAGATAAGGCGCTCAATTTGAGATGTCTGGTGTACAAGAACAGTTGTACAAATCTATGAGAAAGAAACAACAATAATATACTTGGAATAAAAGCAGATACTGATGGTGAATGTGTGGCCAAGGCATTTTAAGATGCTGTATCCTGGAGGGAAGATGTGGCAAAAAATTGAGGGTGTAAAAAGGAGCAATATTTCGATTAGGATAACACATATGTTAACATAGGTGTAGGTAAATATTTTAGAGACCCTACACTCACTCTACAGTGCCTGCCCTATTGTATGATTAAACCGCTCCTCCCCTCCTGTGGGGGCTTGAACAAACAATAACAATTGAATAGACATCTCCCTCATGCTGCTGTTGCAGATGTTAAGGCGGGGTAACTTACACCTTTATCAATTCTTTGTACCTCACATTTACCAGCATATCTTTGTCCAAATTCCACCTGAGGAGAGGACTAATCTATGTAAAAACATCTGTGAGGCTCTGCAGACATTTTCATAAGCTGTGGAAAGTGATAAGAAGGAAGTTTGATTAACGAATGAGAGGATTTTGACCATTGTGTGTGCTTTATTATTTTCAGCTCCCAGGATGTCCCTATGAAATGGATTTTTTCTTTTCTGTAGAAAGTTGAAATTCAATTGGATTCCTGCTATTGTGTGGCAATCCTTGAAATGCTACAACTATCCTGAAGTGGATTTAGCTTGTGAATCACTGTTGTTTAGTACTTGAGAGCAGCAAAATCAGATTCATTTGAAAATATCATGGTTTGTATACTTTGCTTATGTAGGAATATGTTATGTAAAAGACAGGTGTTTATGTCCTGAGACCAACCCAGCTGTGCATTGTGTGTGTAATCATTTCTCTCCTCTCTGTAGTATCCCTGCCCTCCAGCACTTGTCTGCTCAGTGAGGAGTATATACTGAGGTCAGGACCTAAATACATGGCTCTACCTACCACTGAGCACCAACAAGCTTTAAAACTGTCAGCCCTGTCCCTCTCTCTTCCCCTCCTTCACTCCTCCCCTCCTTCTTCCTGTTTGTTCTGACACTTTCTCTTTTCTTCTGGGTTTTTTTATGTCTTCCTTGGGAGCAACATAGTGTTTACTGACAGTTGGAGACCAACAGAGTGTAAAAGAGTCCCAAAGTATCTTAAAACCAAAAGAAATTGAGGTCACATCACGTATGGGAAAGAATATGAGATCAAATTGAGCACCTTTTGACTTTTCAGAGAATACAATTATATAGAGGGGATAATAACGGGCTGATATCAAGGGCTCTAACTCCAACTGAAAAAAAATGCTCATTACAATTCTCCAGAGCCCAATGTATCATCTTTAAATAATTTCTTTTGTGTGACCAACTGTCCAACACCCCAACGATAGTGGGTGAGGGGTTGTGTAGTGTTAACATCAGTGACTAGCAATTTATTTAATACGATGACATCAGCATACAAGCAAGTAATTGGTCAACTTTTTCTTCAACAGGCAGAAACACCACACCTTCTTTATTTACATGGCTGAAAGAATGGAAGTGGTAAGGGTCTAATTTTTAGATACATTCGATATAAATGTTTCCTCATTGACTTAAAAATCAGCTCATAACAGGGGTGGCGTTACATGTTGTACAAAACCATTCGCTAATAGTAGATATGAATCATGACTTTTAGTAGACAGAGTAGCAATATGAGGAATGTCATGAATGTTAAAGGTGCAGTGTGTAGAATTTAGTGGCATCTAGTAGAACAGACATGGTAGAAATTGAGTATAATAATAATAATAAGTATGCTTTGATTAGTGTATAATCATCTGAGAATAAGAATCATTGTTTCATTGAGTCTGCCATGTTGCACCACCATGTTTGTACAGTAGCCCAGAATGGACAAACCAAAAATTGAATCTAGAGAGGAACTTTTGTGTTTCTTGCCACTGCAACCTAGATGTCAATAAATCTGGTCCACACACTGGTCCTTTAATAGGAATCTTTCAAAGAAGTAATTTTTATATTTAATATATATACTGTAAGTGTGGCAAAGATAGAAAACATACAAATTGTAATACTCATTTCAACTAACGTTCATTAATTACCCTTGTGCTTATTAATAGATTTAGCTGATTTCTGATTCAATATTGATTCAATAGATATGACAAAATTCATAACATGTCTTTTTTGTGTAATTTTTTTCTTATTTTGGAGTGTTGATGTATATTGGTGAGGACCTATGGGTTGTGGGGAAGGTTGTTGGTGGTTTGTGGCAGCCTTTATCTTGTGATTGCAAATATCAACATATATATACAGTCACATGTACATTTATACTTTATTGACTATATTGTTGCCTGTTGTAAGTGTATTGTCTGGCTGCTTTGTGTTGTAGCCACCATTTGGAAAATTAAATAAAGAATAACTCACAAAAAATTTGGCAATTAAAAAGGTATTTGGCCATGCTGATGGTGAAGGACAGTTGAAGCAGCTGAGCGTCTAAACTAACCAGCGACAGAATAATACCTGAAATCATGCATCAGAGGTTGTTAAAAAAAAAATCAGAATTTGTTGGCTAATATAAATGAATAGATCTGCAACAAAACATATGTATAATAGCATAGTTTACACATGAAAAAGCATCTTATGTTCTTCATTATTCTAATTTTCTTTAATTTAGCAGAATTTTGTTACAAAATCTCAGCGAGTATCCAGATGAGATAAAACAGCTGTTCATGTAATTATATTAGAGGAAAAAAAGTATGTTTATTGAGTGCTACTTGGGTCTGAGCCCATGCTAGCTGATCTACTTAACAGTGTATTCTATATTTGTAACAGTGATGAAAAACTGAAAGCTAATCTTTGGCATAGACCTGCAATATACATTCAGGCTTTTAAATGCATTGTTCTTCCGCGCTCCTTGCTGTGACACTGTATGGAACCCCGATACGCCTCCATCAGTACTGAACAGTGAGTGAGGGGGAGGCGAGGAGGAGCAGAGGGACACATTTGGTGCGTCTGATTCTGCAGAAGACACAAGTAAACCCCCCACAAGCTGTTGCTGAATGTTTGCCAGTGATACTGCATTGGCCACTGTTACGTTTTTAAATTTTTAATAGCCTGACAGTAGTGTGATGTCATTGCCTCGGTGCTCCACTTTGCTTTGTATATAAAGTGGCAAAGACTGGGTTGTAAAAGGAGGCTTAACCGTCGCAGGCTGTGATTGCATCTGTGCCAGACCTGGGTTTATACTCACACATTCATCCAGTATATTCCTCTCAAAATACTGTCATAGTGCGGAGGAGCAGCCATGCCTGAAGCCTTTTAAGGTGCTGCAGCAGCCATAGAGGATTCTGTCCTGTCTGAATGGTAAATGTGTCACCTGTTGAATTGGAAAAAATGCTTCAAATCCAATAATCTAACAATGGGAGTCAGAATTGGGGGCTGGTTTTGCTGGTAATAGAGGTCAAAAGAGGGTGACGATGTAAGACTGGCCCGGTGTGATGGCTCACACACACGCAAATATCTTCTTTAGTCAAGTCAGTAGAGCCAAAAATACGTTTGGCACCTTACATTAAAGCGGAGAAATGGCTTTTCCTTTGGAGTGGTGCTGAAGTAGGAGTTATATGTCACTGTGGTTGTAATAGCAGCTGATAAATGGCTCAAAAAGGAGACAAAAAAAAACAATTATCCAAATGTTATGAAAGAATCTCATTGGAATCTGTTTCTCCTTTGGAAAGTTCCAGTATCTCACTGACCCAACAGCTCATTTGCCTTTCACTGATTAATTAAGGCAATTGACTGGCTGGAATAATCACCTCGTTGGATACACGCCTTAATGAGAAGTTAATTGAAAAGTATCAATGACTAAAGGAGCAACAGGGAGATGTGGAATGAGATGTTATGAAAATCAAGCAAGAGACTTTCTAACAGTTTCTTCATTCACTTCTTTACATTCACTCACTGCTGATTCTCTTTTTTCCCCCCCTCTCTCTCTCTCTCTCTCTCTCTCTCTCTCTCACTGCTCTCTATTCCAGCTGGTGATGCGCCAATGAAGGGAAAAGGAGGATAAATCATGACCCCCGGGGGCTCTGAAACCACCAACACAACCTGAAATTACAATGTATTCTCAGGGAAAAAAAACAAACAAAGGCTTTGTGAATTTCCTCAGTCGACCCAGTTCTCATGCCATTCCTTTTCCCGCATGACTCACTGTGAAGTAAGCCACGCTAGGAATGTACTTCGTAACTACTGATGTCAGTCAAAAAACAAAACAAAACAAAACAAAGGTGGTCAAATTTACTCTGCAAATAAAAAAAGGTGTTAAATTAGTCCAGGTGGGTTTAACCTCCTCAATCTCTAATCACCTCCACCTTCTAAATTATTATACTTGCAATTCATCTCACAATCCTATTAGACTTAACTCTACACCACAGAATTATGCAGCGTGTGCCGAATGATTTACTAATTATTACATGACGTGGCCACTTAGTATTTCAATTAGAAATAACAGTAAATGGATCTGGTAATGCGCTCACATCCGCAGGAGTTTTTAAATCTCTTGTTGCACTTCTTCTTCTCTTTCCGCCCTCAGGACAAAACAAAAACAAGTGTATCTGCACACTCTCATTTCCATAAAAATCACACATACACACACATACACACACACACACACACACACACACACACACACACACACACACACACACACGCACACAGTGTTCCGAGATATCTCTTTCCACAAGCGCATTATTCAGTTTGATCAACAGATTTCTTTATGTTATGAATGCACCAACTTACAATGAGATATTACTCACTTAACTCCAAACACAAAATATTACACGCAGCAGCATTTTTAACACAATGTGCTCACGCTTAAGTCGGACCAGTCTGTGATGCTTTATAACAAAGACACATAATGGATGATCCCATGGGTGGTGTACAGTTGTAGTATTAGACGACCAAAAACAAGTCACAAGCAATCATCGCCTACTTACTTACCAAAAAACCATTCATCTCTGCTGCTACACCCTCAAGAAAAGGACGCCCCCCCCGTCCCACCCCCCGCTAGAGTGGAAGTAAGTATGACATCAAGATGATGGACACCGGTCACACAGCATCGACCAGGAGCCAGCATTGTTAAGTATCACATGACGACCGAGCCATCTCCATGACAACTGAGCAAACTCTATTCACCGATGAAGGTGGTGAGACGGAGTTAAAAGCCCTACAAAAAAAGGGGACCACAAGTTCTTCTCAAGTTGCAACTACTTACTTTCTGGTGAATGAATTTCATCAGTATCTGAATTCATAGGGGACAGGATGATCATGAGGATAGCTTATTGCACAAATGTCTGTATCAGTGTATTAGTCACTCAAGTAATAACGACAAATGTCAGTGCAGAAATATATACAAAATGACACAAGTTTATTTTTCAACTGTAAAATGTCCCACTGATCATAAGAGTTTTTATATAATCTTTGCTATTACTGATCCAGGTTAGTGCCTGAGACTCTAACTGAGTCATGGATGTTGTATGAAGCTATTTAGGAACCTTTCCAGAAGTAAGAGAAATGGGAAGAGTGCCTGCTCAAGGACACTGAGGCATTCAGACTATCACCTCCTCCTCCTCCACCTCCTCCTCATTGTCCTCCTCCTCCTCCTCCTTCACTTTATTTTCCAAACCTACGCTCAGTGCCACCGCCACATCCGCTAAAGCTGACAGCGTGACACCTGTGGAGATTGTCAGAGCTGAGCCAAAGTTACCAGGATAAAAACCAAAGAGAGATGTAACATGGTAACGCCTGGTCTGTATGACGTAAGGAGGAGTAAACACCGGAGGCCGTTTAGGGAAGCTCCTGATGTGTGTGTGTGTGTGTGAGAGAGAGAGATACAGAGAGAGAGAGAAAGAGAGAGAGAGAGAGAGAGAGAGAGAGAGAGAGAGAGAGAGAAGGAGGTAGACCTGAATCAGTAGGAGGTTGTTCAGATTTTTGGAAAGCGTTTCATGAGGGATAATGGAAGAGAATATTAACTTCCATCTTATCAGCTGACATCACCTGTGTTCAGCCTGGATGAATCACCCGCTTGACCAGGACAAGAGGAGGGTGAGAAGCAGTGGTGAAAGAGCTGCGGCTATCTCAGTGAAAAAAACAAAATCCTGTCAGTCAGGAGCGCTGGATCACAATCCATCACAGACTGCTCCTCCACCACCACCACCACCACCACCAGTACCAGTACCAAAGATCACAGAAACCCTTAAAGGCATCAATATACTCCATCAGAAGTGTGTAGTTAAACTCATTAGAAAGGGCTACCAGACTGAGTAACTAGAGCTAGAAATGATTTGAACACATATATATTGATTGGTTAAATAAGATAGATGGAAAGGCACTTACTGAATGACAGGTTGATGTATTGAACGCACACATCTCATCTCACCTCAACTCTTTTTCATTTTAAAACCTGACAAGCAAAGAGTCAAAATGAAAGCACACGTTTTTGCATTAGTTAGCACAATATGAGCATCAGCCTCTCTCATCAGCCTGCGTGCTTGCTCTTTGTTTAATTCCTCCTCTGCATGTGAGCAGATGGCATCACCTATGCCGTCCTCTCTCCACAGCCCCCCCCCCCCGCCCCCCCTATCTCTCCTCTTTGATGTCCTCTTCTCCTAAAATAAAAAAAAGGCATTAAGAGACGTCTTGAAAGCGGATCTCACACCTACCGTTGCCAGTGATGTGATTCTGTACCTCGCCGTGTCCAGCTTGCCTGGTGGAGACACTAAGTTGCATGTAGAGTCCCATGTAATGTAAAGTCCCCAGCAGCAGCCTGAACGCTCCCATTGCTCTTCTGTTTGTATCTCTGCTCTCCTTTTTCCCTCTTCTGTCTTCTTCACATCGGATGGAGTGCACGTCGAAAAAAGATTGGGTTTTTTTTTTGGTGTGTGTGTATTTTAGTTTTCTCTTTGCTTAGTTGTTGTTCTTGTTGTTTTTAAAATCCAGATGACTTGTGACTGGAGAAAAAAGAGAGTGAGATGCCTGTGAGGAATAAAAGGAAAGGAAGAAGAGGAAAGTGCCCGCTGCCTCCCTCTGTGCCAGCAGACTGACTGACTGACTGCCTCTGCTGCCGTTCAGTCGGCTCTACATGCGGCGGAAGGAGACCTCTCCCAAATGGGGAAGCGCCACGGCTTTACAGTGGGGAATATCAATTATAACAGGGGTAGAATAAAAAACCTACATTATTTAGTCAACATAAAGAGGAAATGTGCTTTTATAAAACAGCAGGAGACTACTGAAAGGTTCAAATATTATGGTTATGTTTAATTCATGTTAATACACGCAGTGTTTTTCTACTGCCAGGCATAAAAGGGAAACAGCTAAACAAAGCAACTCCCAGCATCTTCTTCACAGTGTCATTATGCATCTCAGTCAACACATATATTTGAAATATTAATTATTATTTATTTTTTTTTATTATTATTATTAAGACTCGTTCATAGAAATCCAAATGTGACTTTGTATAAGATGCAATAGAACGTCCTCTCTAATCAGGGTTGAAAAGGTTACTTTGGAAATGTAATAGGTTACAGATTACTAGTTACTCTATTTAAAATGTAATGTAACTATTTCAATTACTTCTTCAAAGTAAAGCAAAATCTTAAATGTCTGACTTCAGATGTAACCTCCTTTGTAATCATTAACGTTTTCATAAGTAACTGTACTTTAATGACACATTTTAGTCAGTAACTGTAACAGATTACAGTTACATTTATTTTGTAATTAAATTACATAATGCCATTACATGTAATTCCCCAACACTGTCTCTAATAAAAATGTCTTGAAGTAAAAACTGAAAAAAATAAAGATATAACTTAACAATCCAAAAGGAAAATGAATATACAATATGAGCCCTCCATTTTTTTAATCTATACTTTTTTTGTCATCTATTTGCTTTACCAGTCATAGCTTTTGCAGTGAAGTTCATTTATTTGTCAGTTACTAAATATAGATCCAGCTTAACAAAGCAGCAGCAGTCCACAACCATAGTACACACTTCTTTTTGTGTGTGCCTGTTTTTTTTTTACTAGACCTGGTCTAGAGCCAGCAGTGCGCACAACTTTGTCCCAGTGTTTAATGCGATGCAGCACAACTAAGCCTTGCTCTCCTCAAAAGACTGCCCCAACAGTTCTGATAACAATATCTACTGCTAGTGGGAAGCTTGATTTTGAATGAGGGCTCATAGATGTGTGAAGATTCTCAGTCATTCAGGTGATGGTATATTCAGAAGAGATAAGTCAAGGGCAACTGGCTTTGTATTGGATTCATGAAGGTGTTCGCATATCTAATCCAAAAGGTTTCATCAGTGAGGTTGATGAAGAAGCCCACAACCTGCCACTCATGAGTGTTTGAACCAAATCCTGAATGTGTGGCTATAAGACTGAAAGGGAGACAAAGAATGACTGTGTCGCTGTCCGTGGTGCTGAAATGCAGCCTCTGTGTTGCTGTAATGCAGCCTCTGTGTCTCTGTCCGAGGTGCTGAATGTAGCCTGGGTATTGATCACAAATTCAACAGCGGAAGATAAAAAATTCTAATGACAAGCTACACTATAATATGGACTATTGGACTTTATGGAACAATATGTTACTGCTTGTATAACAGAACAGCATCGCCGCAGGTATTTTGTCCATCCTGTTAGATAAAATGATATACTGTGTGTGTCCCATTTACTTCCAAGGAAATCCCCAGAGAAAACCTTTTTATTACCTTTACTAACAGGCATTCTGTATTACATGCTCCTAATTTATGATCTTGTGTCTATGACTATACTAAGAGTTATCCAATTTTCTACATACAGTATATGCCATAATATCTGAGATTTGTTGAGGCTTGTTTTGATCATTTCGGTATAAATAAATGAGGCTGTGAAACGGCAGCGTATTCATTTGAATTTAAAACATGCATTAGCTTTATATGTCAAGTTGTGTGTCAAGTGAAAGAATACCTTTTTAAATGATCTATTTGTTCGTCGGTAGGCTTAATGCCATCACATTTTAATCAAGGTCAGAATTGTGTGTGCATGTTCTTTGTATAAATGTTTCATGTGAATGACTTCAAATTTGAAATCAGTTGAAGATACCCTGCAGATGCTCTTATTTTCTGTGTCATCATCACAATGTGAGTCAACCTCTGTTTAACGTAGGTTAAGCAGAGGTTGACTCACATATTGATTCATATATTTGTACATTGTTTTTTCCAGACCCCAAGACAGCTTACCACGTGACTCCCCCTCCAGATTTAGCTGGGTATGCAGTGTTGCACCACTGTCAAAAACATCCTGTCCTGTCTGATCTGTCAACAGTATTTTGTTCCAGTTGTCTTGTGAAACCTGTTATTTAGTCAACTTAAGACAGGCAGACATTTTCATTTTTCCTATACATTAACACCATTCTTCTTTTTTTTCATTATAATTATGCATGGCCAATTGAACACAGACATTAGCAAGTGTATAACACACCTGCAAGTCCATCATCATCCATCTTGAGTTCTTTAGCATCTCCCTCTGATACATATGATGCTGATTTTTGCCATTTTTGAACCATCTGCCTGATTGATGGAGACTTGTTTCACCTCATCAGAACTCTGGGACCTGTAACTCATATCTGTGGTGTAAGGGATGGAAAAAAAGGACAATACTTTAGTGTGTTTTTCCATACACAAATAAAACAAGCATGGGTAATGAATGTGTTTTTTTTCAGCATCCATTAACATATTTGGGCTTATAGTGATCAGTTTAGTGGTGATAACTTAATACTACAGCAGAGCTCTGTCCCTGCTGCAGCATGACAGTTGAACTATGACAGCAATTAACAGCTTTATTTTGAGCCCATAGGTTTGAGTGATGACAGCTTTACATGTGTGAAGTCATAATTGCGCAGCAGCAAGGCAAGGTTGATGATGTCACGGTGTAAAGGACAATATGTAATGGATTTCAACTGTTAACACGGCGGCTATCTGCATGCACATCATAGCTACTGACCGGCCGACTACTCTCAAACATCTCCCTCCCTCTCTGGTGATGAACTTCCTCTTGCAATTACAGAAATCTTACTATTCAAATTCAAACCTAATCAACTGTTGCTATCTCCCATTGTCCCGCCTCCAATACTTTAGTCAGCCATTAAAAAAAGTGAGTGTTAGGAACCTAGTCCAGGCCTGCCTTGGCCTGCCTCCTTCTGCCTGTATGGCATGTTCATAGCTCAATTATATAGGCTGCTGTTCTGGCTTAGCAAAGACACCTGTGACATACTGTGATTTCACCTGTCAGTGAATATAGGTGGATGTTATGTTCTCACCTTTTCGTGCTGTTTTTAGATGTTCTGATGATGGATACCGCACTCAAAATGGTTTTCCCTTTTGTTTGTTTGTGTTTTTTTTTCAGACCCAAAGTATTTAATTACAATGGAATTTAGTCACTCAGAGGAAAAAAAAGAAAAGGAGAAATCAACCTGAAATTTTCATGCTCATACATTTATACCAAAATCTACTTCTCAAGATGGAAAATGTTATGAACTGTTACTTGTGAAAATGATGATGATTACAAAGGGAGTTACATCTGAAGTCAGACCTTTAAGATTTTGATTTTTTAAATATTTAACACATTACTGAATATGTTATGAATATTGCTTTTCTTAATTCTTTGAAATCAATCATTTCTTTATATTTTGTAAATAAATCTAGACATTGACCTTACGTTTTTCATCAAATATCTTTATTTCCACTGGTCTACTTACTGATGTCGCTGTGCACCAAGGTAAGTTGTGTCTCTGAACTGCAATAAATGAGGAAACCCTCTTATGACTCTAAGATATACTTTTTGTGTTTTGTCCTTTAAGTCTGATTTCATTCCATCCTATTGCAACTGATTGTTGCAGGTTTGTTCTCTGTAATGTATGTTTCGATAGAATATGCTTCTAATGAGAATATACTTTAAACATTCTCTCAGCTCCAGTTACTAACACCTGGAAAAATATATTATTGCAGAGCTTGAATTTCAGGTCTCAAGGCCTTAAGCACATAAGGCTTTAAATCTTTCAGTGCCCCAATTTTACACAGTATCAATCTTTGTGCTTACTCTCAATAACAGAATACCTTCTCCTCTCAGTCACCTACTAAAAGAGACGAGCCCAAAAGCCCAGCAGTGCACAGTGTTTGCACTCAGTCATTTGGAAAATACAATTATTCTCCCTCCCCTCGGCTGTGAAATTGCTGTACAACCGCTGTTAAACACGCCACAGTCATAATCACTGATAAGAGATGCATGGGGCTGGTCCTCCTCTGCCAATACAATATGCAAACGACGCCCTGCCGTTCTACCCATCTTGTTACTAAGCGATATTAGAGTTTGTAAAGACACTTAGGAAAGATAGCAGATGTGACAGCCGTCAGTGAGCAGCCTACGTTCCCCTCCAAAATACCACTGTTTCCTGTCAGGATCACAGTCAGGGAGCCAGAGAGGATGTGGAACACTAAATGAGTTATTCAAGAACATAGAAACATATCTTAGACACATACACTCTATGAATTAATATTGCACTAGGTCCACATGGGAAAGACTGTCAAGAAAATACGGTTTACCAAAATCACCTCTGCTCCAGTTACCTGCTTATTGCCAAGATTTCCTCCATATCCAGAAGATGAAGTTTGCACAGTTGTCTTTGAGTCATTATAAACTTTCCATTGTCCTAAACCCTTTTAGGACTTCTCATCTACATTGGCTCAAAAGCTGTTCTTGACAGTTCATTTGCCAACTGGAAGTAGCTGATTTAACTAGAACTACATTACTACAACAAACTGTCTGAGTTCTTGAAATAAACACTCTTAATCCCACATGATTAAATGGATGTTAGCTGTAACAACCAATGACATCTTGACAAAAGTTCAACCAACTAATCAGCCTCAAGTTCAGTCCAGAAATCCAGAAATGTTAAGCACTAATGCATTTTAAAAATACTATAAATATGTATGTTGACATATCAGATAATTAACAACGCTTCTCCTTCTCTTCTGGGTTGAAGTACAGTATTGAATCAAGTGCTGCAACACTGGCTGCTTATTAGTGTCAGCAGGAGATGATTCCTGCCAGCATGTTGAAGCTGACTGTGCTATGATTAAAACAAACAACTGAATACATATATGTGTATATATAGGAAACAGTTTCCTGTTTCTTAATACACAATTTGTCTGACAATACAGCGTACTATGAAAATGACAAAGATTCATATCAGACTAAAAATAGTGGGTAAACTCAGTTTAAGTGGGTCATCTCCTGACTATGATAAAGTATCTGCAAAACATCCTCTTCTATTTCCTTTCTACATTGATCTATCTTCACTCTCACACACTTAAAATGCACAAGTAACAGGGAATGTTCCTTACTCCTAAGCATAAATACAGACACAGTGAAGAATGGTGCACAAGACAGAGAGAATAATGCAGTGGGTTTGTTTGTGTATACAGCTCAACTATAATACACCTCCACACTGATGTGTGTGAAAATCGTCACAAAGAAAAACAGCAGTGGGCTGAGAGCTCCAGGAGGCTGCTGAGACTCAGCAGCGGGTGGGTTCAGACAAATAAAGAAGAAGCAGGTCTGCCATTTTCTGAGGATTCTCTTTCTCTGCAAAGGAAGCTGCAGATATAAGTTTATTGTCTCCGTCTGTGTCTCTGTGTAACAGTAACTGAGTGTAGGCATAATGACATTCATATGCACAGACTGTTATCAACAAGCTGTGCCACTCTCACTCACGAAAGCGTGACATTAATCAAACAAACCAAACATGCAATAAGGATTTTATTACCAAATGTTTTATTAGAAAATATTTTACATGTAAATCCAAAACAAACAAACCAGGTAAAGTGGGAGGGCCAAGGGAGAGATATTAGGTTTGCGGATCCCTGCAACGTCTGTCCATAATTACCCCGCAGTGTTCAACACCACAGTACAGAATATAAACAACACTGAGTGCATCCCGTCTTTGCTGTGTCTTTCAGCCGAGCTGCAATCTTCCTGACTCCTGCTGGTGTTACTGTGAGCATGTTGAAATGCACAGTCATCACTGGATATTAACCAATGCTCTGATGCAAAATGGTTTCCTTTCATTAGATTTAATACATTAAAAATACTAATTATGAATTGGATGACAATTTATTTTTCCCACTTGTTCTATGGATGTCAAATATGCAGGTAAGGTAAAGGTAAAAGTGGCAATATAAACCAGGTTATTGGAAAAAATTACATGAAATGAATAGACTGCTTTAGTGGATTGGTCTGTGCATGTAAACATATTTCAGTATGTTTACATGCAGTCACAAGTCAAGATAGCCCACTGAGTTCTTAGACTGAGTTAAGATCATGGTCCCTAACCGTTCCGAATCAGAACTATGGGGTTTGAATGTTCTCATGTGTAAGAACATATTGTTTGCGTGTGTGCGTGTGTGTGTGTGTGTGTGTGTATGTGAAAAGATATTAGAAACTGTCTACAAGGTCCATGATCCTCTTCCGCTCAGCCTCTTTGAACTCATCACTCTTCCCATCCCCGATGCTCTCCGCGTACTCTGCAGAACAAAGAGAAAAGTCAGATTAGTTGACTTGACAGCACAGACGTGACTCATGAAGTTACAGAGAAGATCTTCTGAATCAGAAATTAACAAGATCAATCCCCAGCACTGGATGGAAGATGACTGTGAAACCTGATGAGTTTGACACCAGGAGCTTTATTTACTTAATCGGCAAAAAAGGAAATTAAGGACATTGGTGTTTGCAGACTACTCCTGAGACCATATAAACATTATGTAAACATACTTTAGCAGCAGCTTAACACAGAGGTACATTTAAACATATATTATCTTAATGAACAATTAAGAATTGTGCAAATAAAATATGTAACTCTCCCTACAGTTCTCTGAATGGCCACTTGAGGCTGGCTCCAAAAGTGAGTCAATCCCCATTGACCCCATGTTAAAACACCCAACTTCACAGCAGAAATAAACATGTTTACAGCCTGGTACAAAACATTTGATTAATACTTTTATATGTATTTTGGAGTATAAATGCATGTATAATATTAACTGAAATAATGAGGTAATTAAAAGAATATTTGACACAGGTTCCACTGTGTATTTACATACAACTGTACACTCAAATTACCACCAGCTAAGACTACGAAATTGTCCTCTTAGCCCAGTTGGTGATGAAGCATTGTTCCTCAGTTGGAAATTTGGGCAATAACCCTTCTCCCCCCCATTTACAATACAGACAAACTAGAAACAAGAAGTGAAGAGATGAGGTAACTTCAGCAGAGAGTGGGCCTTCACCAGTACATCTCATTGTACCTACTTATGAATAACATTGAAATTAAGCTATTCTTTGTGTTTGTAAGGACTGAGCTGAGAGTCGCAGCACATTAAAACTAGCGTATTGAATAGCTTATCACTATAATACAGAGACAGGCTCAAGTCTGCCCATCACTGCTTAACAAAAACTCCCATTTCAAGATCTTTTCTCTGAAAAATGCTTTCATATCTTGAGGTCCCGAGACATAAACTGTTCTGAAATCCACCCTGTGTCCTCTAGTTGTGAACAGTAACCAGTCCAGGTGTATTGTGGAGTGCTTGTACTTCATTGTGTGCTCCTCAGCGTTTGACAGTTTTCTTCATTTTGTGCGTCTGCCTCCCACACAAGGCCTTTGAGACCGTCCGACAGTTGATTTGTGAGTCTAATGTGCAGAAAGAGAAAGTTGCAGCTGCCGCAGCCCCAGTGGGGTCCAGGCATTCGCTCTGTCTCTCAGCCAGCCTCTGAGGCAGGGATTACACATTAAACCCAGGGATGTCGAGACAGAAAGATGAAAAAGACTACTTTTCTCTAGGAGACATTGCAGAGAGAAGAGAATGAAGGGGGCTTTCCTGACAAGAGCCCACAAGCTTTGGGAGGACCAAACATTGCTGTCAGAGACACCAAGGAGATTCTGATTTGAGTTTTTTTGGAGGGATGTTTTTAGGTTATGAAATACAGTACTACATACAGGACAGTGACAGACATAATGGGTCTGAGGAGGGACCTTCCAGATATTGTGGATGAAAGAACTTGTCTATATGTGTGCTGAAAGAACACACTTATACATTTGCTTAGGCAATTCTGGTTAAACACGACTAGGGTCTTATTTTTGTGGTTTTGGCCATCACGTCTTTGATATGATTATATTATCATACTTATCAAAGGGAACACGATGCAATCGCTGAGAATGTGACAAGGCAAGAAACGTCTGCTCAGATGATCAAACAAACTGGTTGTAAACAAGCTGACAGTTTAGATAGATTATGGAAATATGGAGACAAAGTTGATCTGTAGACTGTGCTTAGTTGGGGTTTTTTAAATTGAGTTCAGTTTGCTTTAGTTTTTCTCTATAGAGTCAGTTTGGCTAACCCAGAAGGCTTTTAAGACCTGTCCAATAACCACACTTAGAACTGTAACTGCCTCCCTCCAACTAAGCAGTTATTGGTAACTAAAGTTAGCCTAATTATGAAAAAAATCAAATGAAACCTAAACCAGCATTTCTACCAGGGATCAAAATGAAAACAAGCTAAATTCTGTAGAGTTCTATATTGGGAATTCAATAGAATGCTAGCATAATGTTGCATGACAGAGTAAAGAAGTCAGACAGATCAGGTGGGAGTTGAGTCAGAAGTAGGCATACCAGTATGTGAATAGCTTATATGAGTTTTTAAATTAATTCAGATCAGAAGACACACAGTGTGACAGTAATCCAGTCACTCCATCACTAAGTACCATAGTGTTGGAGTAAAGGTTGGTAAAGGTCTCCAGAGGCATGGGTGTATAGGTTTGGGCCATAGCACAGTGATGTGTAGCTTCCACGGCAGGCTTGAATGGCAGCACCAGGGAATTGCATTTGATCCCCAGAGATGTGAGATTCTACTGAACCAAAAATAGGGCAGCATTTTAAGGTTGACTGGGAAAAGCAGGTAAGTAGAGCCGGAGAGTAAATCGCAACAAAAACATGAAAACCGACAGCCTCTTTCATTGCCGGCCTGTCACTGTGCCTGTGTGTGTCTCAGTGTCTATAAATGGCAGCGCAGTCAGCCACACAGACAGAAAGGTCAGAGATACAGTGACACTTCAACTCTCAGCAGAACCTTTTCTGTAGCGTGCTGGTACTCTCCCCTCCTGTCACCACGGCAACGCGGCAGAGGACAATACAGTACTGAGCATCACCATTACTCAGGTCAGTGACTGGGACTGATCTGCCACGACTACAAGGAGAATCATTTCCAGGAGCAGTTTCTGCAGCAGCACAGAGTGTGATTACAGCTGCAGCTGGGACACCACAACTCATTAAATACACTGTTATACCAGTCTGAAACTGGTTTAATCTGGCTGCACAAAGGACAACTGACACAAACTATCTTGTAGTGTGTTAAAGTTGTGGATTTTTTTTTTCTATTGGATTCTAATCTCGCTGCAGTGTGCAGTGGTCGCTGACACAATTATCAAAAATAAGTTCACTAGTGCCAATCCATGAATGATTGATCAAACAGTAAAAATACATTACAAAATGAGAAATCTATCAAATATGACCATCAAAACATAAAGAGGACACCTTGAAAAAAGATCTCCAGCTAGTTTGTACAGTTTAGTCATCAATCTGGTCAGCTGTTTTCTTAAATAACTTTTCCAGAAAATGCTGCTATTGAAGATGATGAGCATAGTACTGTATACCAATAATTTGAGTACTAGAGATACTTGAGTGGTGGCTGAAATGTGAGCACTGATGGATACATGGCACAACTTCCATGTAAGTCCATTCCCACTCTCATAAAAATGATGAATCACATCAGGGTTGTGTCCAGCAGTACTGTGATTGGGGCGGTTCTCTTCATGCTGTTATAATTTTGTTATCACCTTATTTGTTATACTATTGTTATATTAGTTATATGGTTATTTCTGTTAGCATCGTCTAAAAGTCTAGATTTGTTAAGAAAATCTATTAAACTCTTTTAAATGCAATACCAAAAGAGACATTCACAAGTCCTACAACCTGTGACATAACCTACCTAAAGTTCCTGAAATAGGAAACCTTGCAGCGTGCTTTAATAACGTTAGAGAAATCAATGTTGTTCTGTCCAGTGTGCTCAGCTTTTCTTCCTGCTGAGCTGCTTCTCATTCAGCCAGCTAAAGCCATTGAGGTCAAGACAGCAGAGCTGGCGACACACTCTGCATGTGCTTAACCTTTTTCTGCAGTTTCACATTGACCGGGCGGGGCACTAGAATTGGGAGAGAGCTCTAATGGTGCAGCCTATTGGAAAGGATGAGGGCACACACAACCAGCCCCACACACACACAACCAGCCCCACACACACGCACACATTAAGACAGAAGGATGCAGCGGTGTCATGCCATTACATACGCACAAAAACACAGCCCTTAAAACACATACGCAAACACAATTTATGACAAATAAATAAATAAATGAGTCACGTCAAGATCATGCAAGGACGAGAACACGCAACATGCACATTAATATGTATGCTGTGTTGCATTTACGCATACACATGCAAGGGCAGACATGAATACAATATGCAATCACAAAGGAAACAAACATGTACACACCTGCACAGACTCACTCTCTCTCTCTCTCTCTCTCTCTCTCTCTCAAAGGTATGTTAATATGCACACATAAATATGTAGTCATGCTAAAGGCAAACATTATATGCACACACACACACAAAAAATCATGTTAGTAAGCAAAAACATTATAGAAACTACCGGGACAAGTGAGGCACATGTGTATGCAAATATGCAAACAGAAACAAAAGAGACATGTCGGCACATTTAGGGACACATTGCCACACACGCAAACAAACACACACACACACACACACACACATACATACAGAGTGAGGACTGGAGAATTGCCATGCTGTTGGCATCGCCATGCGTGACGGATGGCTCTATCTACAGTGCTACATGCCACCGAGAGCCAGAGGGTGTGTGAACGGAGCCTCGTCCTCCAGCTTTATCCGACACTGATACAGGAAGGATGGATGTCACACCGGGAAGGAAATAAAACACCTGAACAGTGTTTGAAAAGCAAACGGGAAACAAATATAGCAAGACAGGAAAGGTATTGGACTGGAAAAAATAAATAAATAAAATAAAGAATGACAGGTTGATAGTTTTTGCTCTTCTCACGGTGACAACGTGATTAAATTACATTTCTGCACGGCAGGATGTATTTATGAATATTGTTGAACCATTTGTTGAGAGGTAATGTTTGCAGATGCTGGATTTCACTCTATTTATTGCAGCATCTCTTTAATTATCCAATTACTTTCCCCCTCTTTAGTTTACATTTTATCACCATCTTGACTCATCTTATCTGTCATATTAAAACCTCATCTGTAAGTCTCCTAATAACCACAAACAGGGGACTCTGTGATAAATACAAAAGAGGGATGTACAGAACAGAAACATGCACTGTGTGACACCTGAGTTAAAAAGTCATTTTCCTTTGTTCAAAAGAACAGGGGAGAATGTCATTATTCATAGTATTTTATTATATTCTAACACAAACACTTTGGCAGGCGAACAGCAGGGGCTTGCTATCAAGCAACAGCCAAAGAGAAGTGACTACACATTTTACCCTGAAATGTTGCTTTCTTGGCAGGGAGCGCTGGGAATCAGGATTTTCTTCTTTTTATTTTAAACTTGTCAATAAGATTTATGTGGAGATGCAGTGACCATTGGCAGTCTGCCTGCCCTGCCAAAGTACACGTAATTTTTCTAATTTTATCATATTTCACTCTGAGGTAAGGATTTATGTTTTTGGGACAGGTCCATGTCAACCTGTAGAGCTCAAAGGGATTCATAGTTTTACTCAGATACCAGCATAAGATGAACACTTAGGTTTGTTAAAAAGGTCAAACCACAAATCTTTCAAAAACTTTAATAGAAAAAAGAATGCAGTAAAAGATTTCATTGGTGGTATAATGAGCTCCACTGAGTCAATGCATGTATAAAAGGTCTATTTTTTATCCTGCCATAACCATGATATTACATTCAATTAAAATGATGTGCTTTAACTGAAGAAGAACATGCCCATATTTCTAATTCACTCCATTCTAATTACCAGTGCAGCGGCTGTTCAAAACACGTCTGTTCAGAACAGGTTGATAGCTTGACCTCAGGCTGCTACTTCAACACATAGAAACATGAATACAGTTGATGTGAGGTGTGAAAGAGTATATACACCAACAGCATGAAAGAAACTGACGTGCTATATACATATATGATATAAATGATAAGTTCTGTGATAGTAAATAAACATTATTTTCTTATTTAAAGTAGCCTAAAATAACGGCTACATTTAAAAATATAAAAATGTGCATCATTATTATTTTAGATGATTGTTTTTATGTATGTATTTATTTAATTTATTATTTATTGCTCAGTAATTTGTTGACTAATTTGTTGGTTTATCTTTTTTAATTATTTATTTTATTAGGACATTTAATTTATTTACCTTTTCTGTATTATTAATATTTTCATTACCTATTAACCCTATTTTCATTACTGTCATATGTTTAAATTGTTGGATGTTGTATGAATACAAAAACCAATGAAGATATGTTTATAAAATAATAATAATAAAGTGCATCACAAAATAAATTGGATTGATCATATTGGACCCTGTTTGCTGCAAAGTGCTTTGTCTGTAGTGGGGCTTCACAATGGCCATAGTAACAGAGCATATGACACAAACTGGTCTTGAAAACCACCTTGAAGTATTTCCTTCGTTTTACGCGTGTTGGGCTCTGAGTGCTTCCAAAACACACAGGTGACCTACGCTCAACAATGTACTCGAACGCCTCCTGTGCAGTCATTCACTGCTGCTGCTGATCCGCTAAAAGCCACGCTTTCTGTCTAGACATGGGGTCAGACTGTCCATACTTGATTAAAAGCTCTATCTCTCTCTTTAAAGCACTTTCTCTGACTCATGTCACACCTCGTCTCTGTTCTCTCTCTCACATGCAGGAGTCAGCTGGCAGAGCCCTGAAGCTCCACCATGCCCCTGTACAGAGCAGAGCAGATCACTGATTACTGGTTTAATTAAAGTTTACTAATATTAAACCTAGTGTGCGCCCACATTACACCACTGCACTCCCCTTGAGTTCCCAGCCATTTACCTTCCAAGTGTTGAGTCGATAGGATGAACGGTTCTCGAGATACAGACATACATACAGAGATTCCCTCCTTTTGTAGAGAGATTTTAGTAAGAAGTCATTTTAATTAGCTCAGAGTTCCTCCATATGTTTCACATTACAAGCCCCCAGCAGTGTGTTGGGGATGGGGGTGTTAATCCCTTGTTGTGAAACATCTGCAAGAAGTGTTGAGTTTCAATAACAGCAGATTGCCACAGAGAGAGCAGAGCAAAATAGAACTGATAGGAAGTCAAATAGAGTTTCCAATAAAAAGAGAAACTGAGCGACTTGGTGAAGAGTAGGAAAGTAATTGGTGCTGGTAATGTCTTTCCCACCATTTTCACGTAGCTTTATATGTTTTTTTACTAAAGCCTGGTGTTATTTGAGTGGAAAATGACATCTACAATAGACCTGTCACAATAACGTTATTACTGTGACAGGTTTAATGACAGCAATAAAGAACATGAAGTTACTTACCAGTGGTTGCATTAGATTTTGTCATTGTCCGTCATTTTAATAGACAGTTTGCTAAACATTCCTTCATAATCTAGCATAGCTTTTGTTTTCATTCATTTATTTTCATATTTTAATAACTGGTGCATCTATTAACCATCTTGGTCACAGACGCACTCCAAAGCATAGTCTCTTAAACATGCTGTCAATACCCGGACAGTGAGATTCATTAAGTCCAGTGTGGAGTTCAGCGGTAACGCCCACATGAATGGAATTTTCTTTTTTTGTTGATAGACCTACCTCTGAGATGTACTCTATGTGTAACATTGACCAGATTTGCAAGTCTTGTCTGCATGAGTGTGATGCCACAGAACTTGCCGTCATGTAAAACTTAATTAAATTTCGTCTCCGCCTCAGTTGGCCCGTTCATCAAGTCCTCTCTGGACACACGTTATCAGCTGCTTTTTTATCCTCCATCAGTCCTTATTTTTTCACCTCGTTTGTCTTCGCCGTCACAATTATTGGACTTTTTAAAAGAAACTTCGGACATAGTATGTAACCATAGCTAAAGCCATCTAGACAATGTCTAGACAAGTCATACACGTGAGACCAAAGTGTACAAGAATAGCAAATGAATGTGTGCGCTCGGCACCAAATGAATAACATGAAGTTACAGTTGATCATCCTCAGTGTATTCTGTCCAAATGACAGGTGCCCTTAAGATTTTTTTCCATCATAGTCAAAAAAAATTCAGTCAGTGACAGAAAATCTGTTACTTACCTCTCATGATGTGGCGCACTACTTTGACAGAGCCCCCTCTTAGGTTGAGAATCTGGTGGACCCTCTGCTGCAGCTAAATGAAGAGAAAATTAACATTTTGTAAGTAAAACAGAATTTAAAATTAATTTCTTCTTCAGTTCATTGGAAAATGAAGACAAAAAGTACAGCCTATTGGGAATCAGTGCTAATGTTAGCAGTTCTCATGGAATACAAACTCTCACATGTTGAGTCTTGGGGCCACTATTTTATGATTATTTCCATCAAGAGCCTAAGTGAGCAGGGATACTGTAGCTGTTTAAACAGCAGGTACAAAGAGTTCAATCTAAAACACCAAAAGTAGCACTGGTGGAGTCCAGCTAAACCCAGAGTTGTAGCTAAGTGATTGAGCCACTTGTCCACAGTGCTTATAAAGACCATCTGACTCCTGTCTGCTTTTATAGCCCATCTGATCAGACTTACAATAATTAATCTGAGCGAGGCCTTATTTGGCAAGACTGAGTCATTGTGTGTGTGTGTGTGTGTGTGTGTGTGTACCTGTGGTATCCCTGAGTTGCTGATCTCCACCATTATGTAGCAGATCAGCTGAAGGACGAACAGTCCGGCGTCTAGGCGGCGAAGGTAGAACTCGTCCTCCATGCTGTCATCCAGGATCTCCCCACGGCGAACCATCTCCTGCACACCCACATAAAAAGATAGAAGACATTCATTAAAAAACAGAACAAGTTGTTATGCATGACAAGGTGAAGAAATCTGAATTCTCTGATTTCTGTTGTTTTCTGCACACCCTGAGATCCAACCCACACAGAAAAACCAGAGACTAGATTTAATTTAGGTGTTGTTTTTCAGCTTTTCCACAAATCCATTTTCTCCATTGACCAGACACACAAATCAATTGATTTCACTGCTAAGCAGCAAAAAAAGTTGGGGGGTGGGGGTCCTCTATTGCTGCTGCTTACACATACTCCCACATACACACACACACACACACACACACACACACACACACACTTGCATAGTTATCCATCTTAACAACCCTGTCAGTATGCCAATAACACGGTGCTGCCAATATGCACACAGCCCACATTTATCATCATTAGAGATTAAGAAGCAGACCTGACGGAGAGAGAGGAGTGTAAGCCATTGGAGTGGTACAGACACAGACAATGCGTTTCACCAGTTTTTCCACTATGCATGGAAAGTAGGGACATCATGTTAAATTATCACAATGAGGAAAACAAAGGAGAGAAACTACTCTACATTCAAATCTTACCTTGTATTTCTAAAGCCTAACCAAATTTGACTATTTACACACTCACTGCTTCCTGTATTTGCTGTATTAAAGGGCTAAAAGGCATCTGGTAGGGATAGTGCTGAAGCCACCAGACTATTGGCATCCCTTCTTTCTCTCTTAAACAATATTTTCATACATGTAATGGATTTTTATAGATGATATCATAGATAAACAGCAGAAATTTAATACACTGGCATTTAATCTACATAATCCAAGACTAGTTTATAATATTTCCACATCTACAACGTAAGCTCAATGTGTACCTGTTTTAATTTAACAGAGGATGAATTTTTCTTAAAAAAAAGAAGAAAAAAAGTGGAACATGGAACCGGTATGTGATACAGTAAATCAAGAAAAAGGGCAACTTTTCAAAGCGTTCCTAATGAAAACAAATAGGTTCCAGCGAAGAGCTAAAGGGTACCACACATGACATTTACGTCCCGATGATTTAATCTCTAAGAAAATTAAAACTTTCAAAAGGCCTTGTCCTAAAAGATCAATTACACTGTAAAACCCAATTATAATTGTGAAGTTCAGCTCATTAACATGCCTTCAATCAAAGGGCAGCTCCTGAGGATGACGGCACATGACTATTGTGGGGGAAAAAACATTTGAGCCGCAGGTTGCAGAGCTGGGATGTGGAACATATGTATTGCTGTGAAGTTGATTTTTCTCATCCTGCTTTCATTCCGTAGAGAGAAGAAAAGACATCCAGATACAACTTCATCACAAAGGGCCTACTGTACACACTCGACCGCGGCTTGTTAAAGATGCAAAACAATGCAGATAATTAAAACGAGAACCTTTAATAAAGCCATTGAATGTAGGGCATTTGTCTCCTTTGGGTCCTCGGGGTAAAACGCTGGCCCAGAATTCTGCTTTATTACAAAGTGGGGAGTTATCACACTGTAACAAAAAAAAAAAAAAAAAAAAAGTCCCAAAGCTTGGTCTTGTTGCTGTCAACGAGTATGCATTAAAGATGCAAAAATAAACTTGAAACAAAGCTATTTGAATGTAAAACGTGTTTCCTCTCCTTTCTTGTAGGAAAAAAGAAAGAAAAAAGGATTATCTCAGTTTCCAGGACAAGTCGGCTTGTTATTGGGGGAAAGGATACATTAGCTCGCGGCCAAGTTACACAAGTCTCACAATCAAACTCCAACGGGGGGTTCACAAAACAGAGCGTATGCCTGAATGGCTAATAGATAGGACGGAGTGCGTACACGTACAGTAATCTGACCCCTGGGGGAGTGGGGGAAAGAACAGCATCCACGTGCACAGATACCCTCTCCCTGTGTTTGCATTTTTTCCTCACTGTTCCACACGGGAAGCAAGTCTTATTTCCTGTCACCCTCATTACCGCTCGTGGCCAACAACATTGCAAAAGCGGAGCTGGAGGCGTTCTCGGACAACTCAATTATATCCGTGTTGCCTATCAGCTGGCGGAGGGATGAAGCTTTAAACAAAACAAAAAAAAAATGAAACAATGTGAATGCGGCTTTGGCGAGATTAGCGGAAATACAATATACTGGACTGTAATGCGTGTCCGCGATCAAAAATGTATTCTTAGTAATTCTCTAAAGGTAGAATTCCTAAGGCAATAGAGCAAAAAAAAAAAAGGGACTAGTGAAGGAAAAAAAATTAATTGGACTTCTGTAGTGATTTACTCCTTCAGCACAATCCATGTCTCCATCATCTAGAGGCTTAAAAAAATAATATCCTTGTTTAATCAGTCTACTACACTTCATCTACAAGCGTGCTGCATGACTGAGGATTTCATTAGTCAAATTATAAGAAAATAACAGCTTACACCTGGATTCACCTGGCCAACCTTCACTAATGCAGTATAAAACACTATGTTCCTGATGTTTAGTATACTCATGGTAAAATAATACACTAGGCCTACTGACTTTAATACAGCAGTCAATGTTGAATTTTTTTTGTGTCAAGATTTGGATACAAGTATCAAATTGGCATCTTTTTTTTTCATGTTAGCCTGCAGTCAGAGGCTCCATTTAGTTTATTTACTACACAAACAATCTGCCTGGGAAGGAGATGTGGTTGTCAAAATGACAGAGGAGGAAGAGGAGGGAGTGCAGAAGGAAGACACTCCTGTTTAGTATTTACTTGCCAGGGACTAATATAGTTTTAAGTGCTTCTAAAACAGACAGATCCAAGCCAAATACGGAGCCAAAGTGATACTAGAACGTCCTGGCTCTGTATACAGATGTAAGAAAACCTCATTCAAATTGACATTGGTCCTGACAGATGCTGTCCGTTCTGGTGTGTTGACTAGCCAGGAATCAAGTGGTGTTAGATTGTGCAAAATCATCAGACAGTTTCATCAAATTGACTGACAGCTGCAGGGCCAGTAGAAGCTGGGCGTGCTCTGAAACAAAGTACCCTGATCTCAATCTTTGGCATTGTGCTCTGTGTATTGGCTCATTGTGGAGATTTTGGTTCCAGAAGTTTTTTCTTTAATTGTATCCTTAATTGTTTAGACAACAAAATACTACATAAAAAAGATTGGTTGGTGACTTTCTTTTTCTGGAGCTTTGAACCACATCTCATGGTCCTCCTCATGGTCATGTAGCTCAGCTGTCATGATGCAGTCTAATGGAAATTTAAGCCTTGTTAAACAGTCTCTTGTCCCCCTCTGACTAACAGAGCAATGACTTTGACCCTTTCACATTTTATACTCTGACCAGTTTTGGTCTGGTGATTATGGTCACATGATAACAACTAAGCTGTCTCCATGACAACTGGGAAAACCTTATCTGATGAAAAAGAGATATAGCTGAAAGCTCCAGAACAATTGTAGTAAATGGACCCAGCATCTTTTTGCAACTATTTTTTCCAACTTTAAGAATAAACTTTGATACTTGACAAAATAAAAACACATTTTACTACAGTTAAAAAAACATAAATTGAACTATACATAACTATGTAACATAAACCCATACAAATACTGAACATATATGTTCTCTGTCATACTACACTGCCCATGAGCCTGAAATCTCTGCAAACCTATACAGAGAGGAGTGCTCTAGGTAACCGTAGCTTACAGAGGAGGCAACGTGCACACTTTCTAGCAACGTGCACATTTTCTAAATCTAGCCAGGCTGATTGGTGGGAAAAAGAAGAAAAAAAGAAGCTGATTCAACTAGAGGAGCTTCATGCTCGACCAAGCCTCAAAAATGCTCCATCTTTAAGTCACTAACATCATCTATGTAGGACAATTCCTTCTGTAGCTCTTGGCACCCCCTGTAACTTCTCCCACTTAGCTCTGATCAAGAAAAAAAAAGAAAAAAAAACATTTTTAAATAAGGTCTTAGACAAGTCAATTGCAGCACCCTCCAGGGAGCCTGGCTGTAACATAACGGAGACAAGATGTTCCAACACACATGAAGAATGGGGAGGCCAGACCTCTGAATCCATGCGGCGGATGGAGGGTTTTGAGCTATGACAAGTGCATTAAATATTCATTATTGTGAGGAGAGGAAGTGGACTTTTGGGATATTAAAACCCAGAGCCGACACCGACTGTGTTGGCAGTATTCATTACAGCAGGAGTGTTTTGTCCACTCGTGAGTTTTTGACACTGCGGCCAATAACTTGTGTGGCGGCTCGGTCCCTCTGGCAAACACGGACATAAGAAGCGAGAAAGAATAACGTGTTGAAAGGAGGGATTGGACAAGTCAATTACTGCAACCTCAGGGGAGCCTGGCAGCCTGGCTACAGTACAGACAAAGTAATAAGCAGTGATTTTCAGTCTCGGTCCCTTTACTGTAACTCAGCTGCTTTGTACTTGTGTGTCTGGTGTGATGGGGTGTGTATGATTTATTGGAATAGTGTGTGTATGTGTGTTTGTGCCTGTGTATGACATGTGTATGAGAACTGTGTGTGTGTGTGTGTGTGGCTTGAAGAAGAAACTTTATCTGGGTGTGTTTCTTAATGAATGTGTATCTGCTTTTGTATGAGTGTGTGTATAAAACCGTGTATGTGTGTGTGTGTGTGTGTGTGTGTGTGTGTGTGTGTGTGTGTGTGGCTGGTTGTTATTCCAGGGCTGTCTTTTCCGCTGGGATGCTTAGATGCAGAATTAAAGTGATTTCTTTGTCAGCACTTTGCAAAAACCCACTGTGACTGTGCACGTGGTTTTTGTGTTTGTGTGTGTGTGTGTGTGTGGGATGTAATGCTCTTTATGAGGCTTACTGTAAGCAAACACCAGAAAGAGGGAGGTTAGATATCCTCATTAAAAAAACAGAGATACAGAGGTATAAACTTTGAGGGAAGAAACTGGAACTTTGTGCGAGAGTGTGAAACAACATGCTGATTTCAAGTTATGATAATCTCCCAGAGAGTGAACAGCCCTTTTTGCTTTTGGCGCACATCAGTTAGTGTGTTCACAAAGTGGGGCAAAGAGAAACAGTGTTGTTATCAGTAAAGGAGGAGGGGGGGGGGGGGGGCTACCAAGAACACCACGTCATTCGGTCTGTGCTGGTGTCTGAGTTGCTGAACTTGACGAACTTCACAACCACAGTTTGTCTGTGCTGTGCTCCAGGCGGCTTCCCTTCGTCAATCACACTTGCCAATTAGCACTTAACACAAAGTACAGCTGATGGGTATGTCATTCGTTTTACAGGCAATTGGCTCTCAACTGAAATAATGGCTAATGTTAATTCTGTCAGCTTTTTTGTATTTTTAAATTTAGACTTGGTCTTAGTTGTGTCAAATGTCCTTGTCAGTATTCATCATATTTAGTCAACTTCATAGGTTGTTATTGTCAAGTTTTAGATGCAATTCTGTAACAGATAGTCTCGTCTTTTTGTTTGTTAGTCACAGTTAATAAAGCCCAAATTATATATCGGTCAGCCGATATTTACAGCGCGATATTGACCTATCACAGATATACTGGATATACTGGTGTTGGCGTATATGTTGTCGGATATGTGTCGATATTTTACATTTACATTGGATCCTTATTCTTAATAGAAGTTATATATATATATATATACATATACACACGTCCATGTTTTTTTAGTTAGTTATAGTTATTTATAATTATTAAATCCCCAGTTAAGTTTACTGTTTTTTCTTTTATACAATAAAATCTATTGTCAAATGGTAAAATATCATGCCTTCATTATGTATTTGTCACAAGTGTTTTTAAGGGATCACTGCAAAAAATGCATGTTTATGTAAATGTTCTTTATGTATAAAATGATCGGTTCATACATCGATTTCGGAATTTTAACTCCTTAATATCGGTATCAGCATCTGCCCAAAAAATCCAATATTTATTGACATCGGGTCCACCTCGTCTTTGCCGTGTCTTAGTCATGGAAAAAGAGGTCACTGACAAACATATTAAGTCGTAGTTTTTGTTAAAGAAATGAACACTAGTGCTGGGCAAGGATACATTTTGATAGTGCTAAATGAAAGGTCAGTGGTATGGATAATGTGTTTGTAAATGGTTAACCTCATCAGTGGAGAAAGTGCTCAGGAGCCCAGGCAGGATGTCTTATACTGAAATTGTATATTGAAGCTTGGTCGAGGAGAACAAGGAAAGCACAGTTACCTATCTGTGGGTTTAAGGAGTCAGACTGTCATATTCCCTGACCTTGGTTGCCACAGCAATGCTGCATCATTGTTATCAGAGTGACTCCCGCTTTCCCCAAAATGCCACAGGCAGCTGCTCAGTGTCTCAAGGACAGAAGATAGGGAGTGCCTTTCTCTGCTAAGATTAAGTGCTGTTCCTACCGTGATCTCAAGACTTATGCTTGACCCTAAATGTGAAAAAATGCCTTAATAGTCAGAGGATAAAAGTTTTTATAATTCATTCTCTTGAGACCATGAATAGCCACTACCAAAATGTTACACAATCATTAATATTACTGATCACTACTAATGATCTTAACTCACACAAGGTGCAAGCACAATAACACCCTAGTTATCATGGAACTGTTCTGAGTCATCCTCCCTCTCCAAACTATTCAAAGGACATCAAGACTAGAGTAGCTCTAATAGGGAATAGGCCAGTGTGTAATGTGTCTGCATAGCAAGTGTGCAGTACAGCAAGCATCAGAAAAAGTGACAGCGAATGTAAATGAGCAAAAGTTAGCCTAACCTGAGCAGGCTCACTTAAGGTGGACCAGCTATTCTCATTTTAGTCTCAATGTCAGTTGCTCCTACTGTAAACAGGGAATGAGAAAAAGTTTGGCTGCTAAGTCTCTCCCAAGTTTGGCTCAATACTCTCCTCCCTAAACTCTGAGGACCTTCACAACAATCCATCCAATGGTTGTTGAGATATTTCAGTTTGGATATGTCAGTCATCATTCCTAGAAATATAGCCAAAAACCCTGAACGAAAATATTCACATTACATTAATCTTGCAAAACTTGCACTGCCAGTGTTTTCATTAGCTCTCCTGAAATGTGTGCTCCTGTCAAATCACTCAATGTCAAAGATTAAATCAAAGCACTCGGTTATGGTTACGGAACAAAGGTAGTCTTGATTAAAGTACTGAGGACCCTGACAATGAGGTGAAGGAGGTAAGGCTGAAAGATTTGAGAAAAACATACAAAACCATTTTATCATAAACCTATCTTGTTTCTAAAGCGTTAGAATCATGTCAAATACCACAGTTACTTTCCATTGAGGTTCCTTCCAGGGTTCAAAATAGTCAGAGGAAAGTCAAGGCTGCGTTTATCACATAGAATTAAGGTCAATTAACAGCTAGGCTAAGTAAAGACGCAAGCAGCGGTTGTCATAAGTAGTGAAATCACAGTCTCTGACGCTTGCTACAACTTGCTAAGACACTGTTAATTTCACAAGTTATAGTTAAGACTGCACTTTTTCAAATTGCCATGTTGATATGTAAGTGATTACGGGTTCAGCATTACACTCTGGGGCTAAATAAAATCTATTTGAAGAAGTAAAAGCTCATCAGTAAATGTGTTTTTATCTGCGGGGTTTAATCATAGAAACTTTATTGTTCTGCTGTATGAATGAATCAATGTTAACTTTTGAAGGGATGAAGGATGGATGAAGATAAGGAAATCTGAGAGACCATAAAAAAAAGTTGTGACACAGAGAGAGCGAGAGCATTTTCTTCTTAGAAGGCATTTAAGAAAACAAAATATATCACATCCAGGTACAAAACCAATTCCAACTTAACATAGACTTTCTTTTCAAATGTGTGCTGTCAGCAATGCTAAATCGGCTGATTTCTGCTATACATGCTTGCTACGGCTCAGTTAAGGAAACACACACTCACACACACACACACACACACACACACTTAACACAACGAACAACTGGGTTCTTAGGTGCTAGGAAAGTGCACTCAGGCATTTTACAGTATTGAGGTCGGCCTCAGCCATGTTTTGCTGAGCTTCATCAATCTCCAAGAGCTGTTACCAACAAGCTGAGCGCAGAAGGAAGGCTTGGAAAGGAAAAGAGGGAGGGAAGGTGAAGGGAGGGAAGCAGAAAGATGAGAGGAAAGGAGGGGAGAGAAGGAGGAAAAGAGGGGGAAAATGAGAGAAAAAGACTGAATGAGAGATGGAAGGAGGAGGAGGATGGAAAGGAGAGGAAGGAGCCTCCTACCCCCCATTCAAAAAGGATAGGGTGGAGACATTACAGTTGAGGAAGGAGGGAAGGGAGGAAGGAGGGAAGGAAGGAAGGAGAGGAGGAAGGTATGAAAGAGTGACAGAGGGGAGGAGAAAGTAATGTGAAAGAAGGTGAAGAAACAGGAATGAAAAGACACAGAAAATAAGTCATAAAAGAAGAAATGGTGTTAGTGGATGAGAGAATAGTAAAGGCACAGCAGTGACAAGGAAAAGAGTGAAGAAAAACAGGACACTTAAAGAGTGTAGGGAGGAGAAAAGTAATGGATGTTGGGGTGAGTAAAAGACAGGAAAAGGGATGAGAGAAACAGAAGTAGAGAGGGAGTCGAAAATGACAAAATAAAGCAGGAGGGGAAGCAGCCTTTAAGGGAAAGAGGGAGAGAATTAGAGGGATAGAGAAAAGAGAAGCGAAGAGAGATACCAAGGTGGGAGGAAAATAAGCAGCTTATTAAAGGGACTGGGCTGGAGACGCAGTGAAAAAAAGCAGCAGCAGCTTTTTCTTTGCTATCCTCCTGAGAAATCTGTGGATAATATGTTGCAGAGGAGAAACATTTTGCTTACCGCCCCTTAAAAACAGGCTTAACTAGGGGAAACCGAAAAGGCGCGGCAGGGAGAGAGAGAAAAAAAAAACACACTACTGCTGCTGCTGCTGCTGCTGCTGCTGACTGCAGTCGATTCAGCTGAGGCGCCGGACAGAACTGGGTTGGCGTCTTTATCATCTTATTTAACATAACATGACGTTTGGTGAAAGCTTTGATTCACACACAGACTTACAGCATCATCTGGGTGTTTTCAGTATTACAGTTGTAACCAGCAGGAGTGAAACCGCGGCCTAATGCTCAAGATGATCAAAGAACCTCCAAACAACTTACAACACTACAAAAAAAAATCCCTTCTGCAAACACAAATGACTTGAGAAGGTTTATTGAAATTTAAATTCAGATTAAAATTCATATTGGAAGATTAAAATTCAGGGGTGGCCTAACGCATGAGTTTTTATCCTCTGTGGACAATCAATATCACGTCTAATAGTTGTTGACTTTGTCATCCTTACAGCTGTGCCGCCGATGTGACTAAAAATCAGAAACAGTTATCTTGAAAGAACCTAACAATCTTAAAGATACACGCATCTTTTGAAAGTAGGACACCTAAATTAAAGGGCAGGTTCACAGTTTTTTAAGTGTGTCTCAAGACAACAGTCAGGAGCCCTGATGTACATTTAAATAGATTTTTCTTGCCGTAATCATTCCTCGCTGTTTATTCCATATGTTCTAATGGCCTCTCACTATTAGAAGATCCATTTATAATGCACTTACATTGTAAGTTTATCTGAAGTTAATATGAGGCTGCAGCCGACCAAATGAGTCATATTAAGTACATATCTTTCAACATTAGTCATTCTTTTTCTTACTATACTTCCACCACAGCTCAACAGGGAAACACAAAGAAGGCATTTGATGCTAAAAAGACTGTAAATGTGGCAGATACCAACTTGATATGAATGATGGTGTGTTCACACCAAACGTGAAGCGAATTTTTTGTGTGGCGCAATTACATGCAAAAACAATGCAGAGATGTGAACAGATGCAAATTTGTGCTGGGTGATGCATGACGCAAATATGTGAAATTTGCATATTCACCCAAGTTGAAAATATTCAATTGAATATTAAATACATTCAATTTTAGCGAAAATTTGGCACAAGGCTTTGCAGACTTTTGTATGCAGAGGGATAGAGGGAGAAAGCTGCTCGGACAGCTGCTAATTGCCGGGGAGCTCTGGAGAAGAGGGCTGGGAGCAGTGTAGCTTCTGGAGGAATAACATCCACAGTCACACTATATTCTGCTCTGATCCAAAGATTACAGTTTGGTTTTTTTTTACTTTTGGGATTAAAAAGAGAATCTATCTTCACTCTTGCTTCTTAACCTGTCTGGAACACTGAGCCGCTGAGGTGCCAGCCTCTTCTGTTGGTGTTATAATGCAATTAGTCTGTCTTGGTCCATGTTGACTGCTGACTGGAGGGGAAATGTACTTGAATGTACTTCATGGACATAGAGAGAAGAGAGGAGTGGAAAGAGAAGCGAGACCGGAGGGAAATAATAGAAAGAAACATGACTTCCTGGTGAGTTTTAGTCTGAGGCTGAACTGAACACAAACACACACATACTCTCAGACATGGTTGGCGCCTGCCATTGCTCGCTAACTTACTGCTAATGTACAGTAATGTATTCCGGCTGGCTGGGGCGAATAAACCCGAATGATCCAGCAGTCAAACTCACACAAGTAAAACGAGGCAAAAATTCACTTCATGGTTGGTGTGAACATAGCATAACTCAGACTGCTGAAGTCTCATATAAGCATCAGACACACTTTTAAATGCATTTTTGCACTAAATGGATTTTGTCCCCTATCACTTACAGTGAAACCACATTTGATGGATGGTTTAATAGCCAGTATGAACAGGAGGAATAATAACTAGACCTGTCACAATAACTACTTTTAATGGACGATATATTGTCTCAGAAAGAATCGCGATTAACGATATTATTATTATTATTATTATTATTACTGTCATTTGAAGATCATTTTATACAACTGATATAATGATAATATAAAAACAAAATAATGTAAGGGGGCAAGGGATGGGGTTGAACTGAAGAGTGGGCGCTACACGTATTATTAATGATATATTTGTGTAACTTTTCACAGAATTCACTGTCCATGGAATTACTACTATGTGCTAGAGTCCTGTGCATTTAGTAGTGAGTGGTAAAGGGTTAATAACTTATTGCAAAACACTGTGTGACAAGATTATTTATCTTGGTTGACAAAAAAAAAATGTAATCATTCTAATACACAATATTAAGACTTTCTGTAATTGCCCCATTTGCAGTGTGTAATGAAAAGAATATTGTTGCTCTTCCACAAAATAGGTATTTTATCACTTTCTGCCTCATATGCGCCTGATTCAGCGTGGCTCTGAACTGAGGAGGGGGGGGGGGGGGGGGGTAACCGTGTGGCTTCAAAGATAGTGGCACACGCAGAAAGGGTTTCTTATCACCAGGTTATCACAAAGTCATACTTTCGCCATCCCAGAGGAAGAGAGGGAGAGAGTGACACAAGAAGACGGGGGAGAGAGAAAAGAGGTAAGGGAGAAGGAGGGGGTAGGAAATGTCAAACTGTCTGGCCTTTTCTCGGCAATCCCACCACAATGTCTTTCTGAGAAATGAATCTTCTGTCATCTTTAGATAGAAATCTCACACTTATCTGTGTCCATCCACACCTCCCACCGCCCTGTCATCCCTACATTCACTTAACTTCTTCTTTTCTCCACCTTCCCCCCCCCCCCACTATTTCTCCTTTTTTACTCCATTATTACACATCCACACCTTTTCCTTTAACTCTACTTTCTGGTTTGATATTTACAGTGTATCCATCTGCCTTTCTTTCATTCCTTTCGGAGGGCAGGATGCTCTTTCTCTTGCTCTCTGTTGAAGCCATTATCCCCTGCCTGACCACTTATCTTCTATCTGTATCCCTCCATCGGTCTGTCTAGTCCACAGCTCAACACATGGACACACACATACACACACAGCTCAATAGGGCCCTCACACACAGTGATCAAGCCTTCCCTTCCTCTGTTACGTGTCATATTGTTATCAGCAGGATTGTGATGCTTTTTTTGGGGGGGGTGGGGGGTGGGGTTCCTCCCTCATGACTTTGAATGTGACACAGTGTGGAACTGCACATCTTATCTGCTTAGAAAAAAGGGTGGGGGGGGCATTCGGATCACACATGCCAACCCTTTACAACAGGGATTGAGGGTGATATCTGAACATCTATAATGCAATTTGAATTTTTTTTATCTAGTTGGCGATAACAAAAACCATGAATGTGTGATAGGAATGCACTGGAGTCCATGTTTTTCCTCTGTAGACAATTATAATGAAAGGTTATCTTTCCTGCTTTATTCGTTCCACGGCAGGTTGATTTGAAGCTGTGGGGGAAAAAAAAAAAGCTTCTAGAAAAATGACACATAAGCTAAGTTTTAAATGCTTCTAAACTTTTTCTTGTTAAATCAGAACACATTTTATTTTGTTCCTAAAACTATTTTCAGATAAGTTTCAAATTGTTTTCATGGCACAAGTGACCATATCTTAAAATAAGGTGGGCCATGGACTCCCCCCACCCCCCACCCTCAGTGATACAGCGAGGACCAAGAGAACTCATTTAGATGACGAAAGATGATGGCGACAACACTGACGACCGCTGTCTGCCGATCTCGATCTCTCTGATGCGGGTGCAGTGGAATATCACCATTACTGATTAATGGGTGAATTCGCTGGGGTAGAATTTTAACTTGGTGTCAGACGGCAGTCGTTAGGTTAACAGGGCTGATGATTAATAAATGAAAAGGCGCTGATTCGACAGGTCTGATCCGGTCTGGGTTATGGCTTGTGGTGGTCAGATTTAGATTGGGGTTGGTCAGGTGTTCCTTGGGCTACAGTTAGTTCAGGATCAATTGTTGAGTTCATATAAAATGCTAAGTCGATTTTTACAAAGGAGATATTTCAATAGACTGTAGAGCTCACTAGGAATGAGCAATCCTGTGAAGACCCTCCAGGAATTTAGATTTAGATTAATCAAGGTGTCATTGTCGCCAACAACATATCCATTATGTTCCATCAATTCTGCTTGACAATGTATTGATTAAACTCAATCTATTGCCCATGCACTACTCCCTCACTGTCCTGGTAACCCAACTTTGAAATGAACATAGTAGAAAAGACTGCGGTTCGATTCTGGTTCGATTGCCCATGTCTCTCTCTCTCTCTCTCTCTCTCCCCCCTTGTTTCCTGTCATCTCTGTGCTGTCACTATCTAATAAAATGCTCAAAAATAAAATATTCAAAGAAACATACTTCTAATGATGCCTTGTTCAGATACAACTCATTGGCTTTGCATTGTCGACAACACAATGTTCGGTTTCCTTTAAATCAAGAATGTGATTAATTATGTGACGTAAGAAAAAGCTGAAAATTTCAAATCATAAAATCTCTGTGGCTTCAAATGTTTGACACGAGTACATCGATCCAACGAGCTGCATGATAAGAAGTCAGTGTACAAAGAGACAGCGAGGCGAGGAGGAAGAAGGGTACAGATTGAGAGGGCGGTAGGGGATGGAAGGAAAAAAAAAAAAGGCGAGATGCTCACATGTTTCTCTCCTTCGATCCTCTTGTCAGCCTGTTGAACAGCCTCCAGGTACTTAAAATGCAACTCCATCAGTCGATCAACCTGGAGACACAATGAAACAAGAGGCATGCGGAGAGAAAGTGAGAGAAGAAAGCACCGTGAAAATCGAGAGAAATGTGATAGAAATGGAGAGAGCACAAAGAAGATACAGAAAATGAGACCTTGAAGGCATATTTGATCAATTAGATTTTATAGCTTAACAATACATCAATTGTTGACCTATCTATATGCTTGTGGTAAAATATTTGAATTTTGTTTAAATTATATCTACACTTTCTCTACATTGATTCTTTTTATCATTTTGCTGCCGATGTTTATGATTGCTTGAGGGTTTATGAAAAGGAAATGTAATTGTAAGATTCAAATTTATTGTATTAACATAGTGAGGCATTGGAAATTCTCATAAAATGGTAGTACAGAGAGTGTTTGATGGAGATGAGATACTAGGATGATTTAGCAATGAAGGAGACGTCGATTTTTGATTTGGTCTGACAGGCAGTTTGCACATTAAAAGTCCTACATCCTATTAAAATGGCCTTGAGCAGCTCACTGAATATTAGACATTTTTGCATATGTGATGGGAAATGTGGGAGTAGCAAGGGGAACAATGCAGTTAAGGTGTCAGGTTTCATATATTAATCACTTTCTCAAATTCTACAATGTGACAGAACTTGGTATCCACAGGTACGTGGTGCTGTCACTGACGCCTGACTGACCTGAATGGAAACCTCAACGTATTTAACCTGCATTGGAAACTCTTGCCTCTAGCTTCTGGTAAAAAATAAGATTACACTGTCTGGCCTTGTTAAGTAAGCACAGAACTGATAATTCATTTTAAAAAGGTAACAGTACAGTTTAACAATTCACACTTTCTTGCAAACGTTCTCATCTTCTTCACGGTCAATTTGACAATTAGTGTCAAAACATCGGCTTAACAAGACAATGTTATGCTAATGATTAAGCCCTGAACAAGTATAATTAGTATTTAAAGCAATTTACCAACTTCAAGTACAAAGAATTTGACTAAAAATATATAAAACTGTGTACAGGTAGTGGAGACTAACAGAATAACTTAGTAATATATGAAAAAGAAAATGAGGTAAATAAATGCTCTGACAGCACAGTGTCCATTAAAGCAAATGTGATATATAAACAAATATTTTGCAATGGATGTGATTGAAAAACATGAAGTGAATCTGCTATTATTTAATTCAACTCCTGATGGAATGTGCTTGCAATTAAAAACAGTACATGGGTCAGTGATAAACCAAGGGTTGGCAAGACGTGCAATTCAAAAATGTCTTAAAAATAGTTTAAAAAGCAGCATCAGGGTTGTTAAAATATACATTTTGTCCTTTGAAATGACTTTTACATATTTTTTTCAAAAAAGTAAGACTGAATGCTCCTGAAAATGTCAAATGGTGTAACCACAAAAGAATGATAAATATTAAATATTTTATCTGCCTACAGTGTATTTAAGTGTATTTACAAAAAATAATTACATTTTTTTAATGTAAATAGTTCCTGATTGACATGATTCCCCAGATTAAATGTAATATTTAGAACAATTGTATTTCATTACCTTTATTTAATATAAAAGGTTTTATTGAGAATTTAGTGTTTTTTAAGCAAGCTGAATTATTCGGTACAAATTTTCTATGGTTACACCACTGACATTTTTGCATAATCCTCAAATATATTTTCTCAAGATGGATTAAAAGCAGAAATGCCATGCTGGGTCCACAAAAAAAGAATGTGCAAGTTATTCATACATTTATTTTCCAATTGTAACTCTTTCAAATGTAACTAAACCACATGGACACAAAAAAACCCACCCACACAGACAAAGAAAAAGCCTGAGGGAAAATTAAAGAAAAAAGAGAACTGACCTTCTCACAGTCGTTCTCTGTGAACTTATTGAGGAGTCTGCTTCTCTGTTGGGACTTGAGATTTCTCAGCATGGAGGCGATGATGGAGCAGACGTGCTCTATGGAAAGGTAAGAAGTATCACCAACACAAAATGTCAAAAACATGTCCAACAATCATCCATCTCTTATCTATGTTTACCTACCTTTATTATTTATTACTAACTCTTTTACAGAAATAAATACACATCTTGGACCTGACATTGAAACTGTCATCACAAACCAACAGGTGCCTGCTGGTGAACTAACATTTAAGCTTCTGATAAACTCCCCAGTTATTACAAACAATAAGCTTGCAAAACCTGCAAAGCTCATTCACACCCACATGAGCTGCCCCCTGAAAGAACAAATCGATTAACATTTGAAAATTTGCAATTATAGCACGAGGCTGGCTAATCACGGATACTCAGACAGAAAGTATGCAGAAGAAGAGGTGGAGAACGTGGTAATGAAATTTAGAAATCAATTTTCATTTTAGGGCATGGTGGAACATGCGTAACGGTTTTGGCTTTGGTTAAATTATAGTTCTTGTGCTGATAGAAATGTGTGGTAGCTCTGGGGGGCCATTTAGCAAGTGGGAGGCCTTAAAATACACGTTAATTAACTGAATTAGCAACACAAGCTAGTTAGTCCCACTGAATGCCCTTGTTAACCCAATTCATGATATGCAAGATGTGTTATCCTTCCATTCATAGACTTTCTCACTCAAAGGCTGCACCAGTCAGTGACAGTGCTAGTATAATATTTCTCTATCATATTAAATGAAGAATGCACAGTACACACGGCAGGAACAGAATATGACATTGTAAAATCTCTGGATATACAGAGTGGGAAAAAAATGTAATTGGACTTTATCAACAAGAGGTCAATATTCTCTCTCAACGGGGCTTTGCAGTTGCTAAGCAACAAGAGTACAGGAATCAATCCCATTTCTGCTTTTTAAAAGGGGTCGTGTTTGCCGTCAGCTCCCTTTGTGCAGTCCCCTGCGACCCGCACCGTCCTTACCCACACGACTTAAAAGCTGAGGAGACTAAAGGCTACAACAGCTGCTAACGTCAAGTTTCATAATATACTGTACATATCCATTCATATCAACAATTTGACTGGATTTATGAAGCAGGGAAACGCACTGAAACACACTAGAAAAACAAAGTGCTGTTGTAATCCTATAGAAAGAAAATCCAATAGAAAATATATCCTCTCATAACTGACATAAATGAACATTTTATTTCATTTCTGCTGAATCTGAGAGGAACAATCCTTCAACTTAAAGAATGAACTGATCTGAAACTCTTCTGTTCTTGGCTGTTACCCTTATTACTATTAAACTAAATGAATAATTATTAATATACCCATTATTCATGATGTAATGAATGTATTTTCTAATGGCATTTTAAGGGGATCATTTTTGTATGTATTTCAACAACAATTATCTGCTTGGTTTAACTGACCAAATGATTGTATAGTTTGCTCCCTTAATTTATACTTTAAAAAGGGGCATTCATTTTTTTGTTGAGGTGAAAAGTCAGAGATTACTTTCAAGCTATCGTGCGTTTTTTACCCTCTCAGGAACTGTTTAGACCAAATAATTAAATGTGTTAATTAAGGGCTTTTGTAATTAAGGCGAACTGAAGGGGTTCAGCTATCACCTTTTCAAATGAATGGACGACATAAGGGATCTTTAAGCAACATAAACTCCATTCAGATGCAGGTCACTGGTGTGTTTTCAAGGGTAAAATCGGGATTAAATAAGGGAAATTCACCCTGCATGTTTGAAGAGCAGATAGTTGACTGATTTGACAAATAATATGTGTAGTTAAAACTGTGTTCTCTGGTTGTACATCTAGTATGTTTATTGGCGATTAGGGTTCTCTTCTTTTTACGTAGACAACCTTATTTCCTGTACACGCTGACAAGGAGGATAACTGCCATTTCCGAAAAGGACGCTACTTTATCAACTTGATCCGAGCGGTAATTGATGTCGCCACCTCCACGCCCTGCCGGGGAAGCTATTGATCGCTGGCTGTGGAATGTTCTTTCCAAAGAGTTTAAAAACTAAACGGCGACCGCTCAGATGGTGGGTTTGTGGAGGTTTGGAGGCGGGGAATACACTCGGGGGTACAAGATGGAGGGCAAGGCTGAGTTAAACAGCTTCCTCATCTGTCTTTAGAAAGGGTGTCCAATCAATACTTCATTTACATGCTTTGTTTTATACTTTAAACGTTGAAAACAAGGAGCAAACAACAAAACCTGAAAAGATACATGACAAAACAGTAGAAATCAAATGCATGATAAAGATTTTACATTGAAACCTCATTTGTTGCAAAGTGTTGCTACAAATGCCAAACAGCCATGTCAAGAGTAACAAGCTGCCACTAGGTGTCTGCAGGGTAGTTGACTTGGATCAACCTACACTTGTTATGAATGTGGGGTAATCGGTCATGACATATGTGGTTATGAAGATAAACCAGATCATTATATACATATGTGACAAATCTTGTTAGCCACAATTAGTCAAACCAAATATAGTTTCCCTCCATTCTCAGTAAAAGCAATTAGCCATACGACATATTGCCACCTCATTTAGACAGACTGATTCAGACTAATGGACTCTGCTGTCACATGTCAGATAATAATCACTTTAATGTAAATCTGAGCCAAGAGTGTTGTTTTTTTTGTTTTATACATTCACACAGAGAGACTTATTTACACTTAAAATGAGAGTATTGTATAATAAATGCAATCTCTTAGTGCTCTTGACACTGTTGCAAGTGACAACCACACATAGAGAACCTTCCAGAGGAGCCGCCGTCGTAATGATTTAAACAATGGTAACCTCTGATTTGGTTGTGGCCTTTGCGGAGACCTCTTTTTCGAGTTTCCTCTTTTAAAAAGAAGAACATAGCTCTGCACGACTTCTGACACAGACCCACGGTGTCACAATACGAGTGTGTGTGAACAGAAGAGAACTTCATTTGCTTTAAACAACAAATGTCTCCTTGCAGGAAACTGAAGCTAATCAACAGTGAGAGACTGTTAGAGCAACATCATAGCTGGTAAACAGATCTTCGCTCAGGGTTTTGCTGCAGGAATATTTGTATTCAGGTAACACAGGTCATGTCTAAATGCTAGCTTTCACTCTTCTACTAATCATTCACCGTTGGCCCTCATCTTTGCTCCAGGGGATCCATACAAGTAAGTTAACATGCAAATAACCCTGAGTAGCCTGGATTCATTTATTGATTGACAGCTGAAGGAAGTGCAGTGTCATTCTGAATGGCAGACGAGTACAAATAGGTGGTACTTCACTGAGAGACAGATTGGGTTTGGGCTAAATGTGCTCTGGGGAGAGCAATCAGCCTTCCAGCACCACAGTCTAGTCTGTCAGGGGATATAGAGACCACATTCATAAAACACATATGCAGCATCATCAGTCAAAACACTCACTCCTGTTATTTTAGAGAAATGTTGAAAATGTTTTTGAAATAATCCAAAAAATTGTCGGAAAAGTGACATGAAGAAGTGGAGAGGTCGATTTAACATGTCAAAAATGCTCCGTTTAAGGATTCCCTGGTTATTTTTCAGCTTTTTTATGTAATAACATTTAAATGGTGAAAAAACTCTCACCACCTTCTGGAGTTTCCTCGACAGATGGAGTTGTCATTGAAAACAAGATGTTAAAATCTCGATTCCTCTGAGCACTTTAAAGGACTTCTCATCTACGTTGCCTTCAAAAATAAAATTGAAAGTTCATTGTTAACATTGGAAATAATCTCACTGTCCACTAGTAGTACTTCATGGACCTTGTGGTGAGATTGCATTGTGGTCAGCTGCTGTTTCCAAGGTAAGATCAAGAATGAAACTTTCAAGCTCAATTACAGAATAAAACAGAAATAAAGGTATTGTTAACACTAAAACTTCAGAGCTTACCATAAAAGTACATCACCGATTAATCAATAGACAGAAAATGAATAGACATTCCAGCTTCTTAAATGTGAGAATATTTTTTGGTTTCTTTAATCTTCTTTGATAGTAAAGTGACTATCTTTGTATTGTGGACTACTGATGAGGCGAAACAAGACATTTGAAGCTGCAGCTTGGGCTTCTGGAAACAGTGATTTTCATTTTTCACAATTTTCTGACAGTCGGAACTCAATTCATTTTTACTTAAAAAATAATTGACAGATTAATCAATAATGAAACTGATCGTTGCAGCCCTGCTCCAAATGTTATTTCAGTGCTATGCTTCATATGTTGTGTGGTACTGTGAATCCAGTAAAAAGGAACTAAGGGCCTGATTTACTAAGATCCCAAATAAAGGGTACTAAATTGCGTGCACAGTGCAATAGATTGCGTGTTTCTTTTGCTAGAGTTTTGCGGGTGATCCACTAAGAATAACTGCAGAAATGAAAACAGGTGCAACAGGGTGGAGACAGCAGTATTTAAATGAGGGTTTTGCGTGTCTGAATGAAGAGTTTGGACGAGCAGAAAGCTGCAAGTACAAAATGAAATGTGATCAGGTTCTAGTGGAAGAGGTTAACAAATATATTGAGTCATAACAAAAAACTAATATTACCAGAAAAACCAACATATGGGAGAGTATTAGTGACGAAGTCAATGCTGGTAGTAAAACCAAAAATATTCCACTCTAAAAATATTAAAACTCCGTCCTGTAAGTATTCTTTCATTGTGCCTCCGTCTCCTCCTATCCACAGTGACAGCATTCATCTGTGAGCAGTGAGCAGCAGGTTAATACCTGCCCTTCAAAGGTATTATTTATAGATGCCGTTAGCGTCAGAAAAAATATGTTCACGTTTGGTAAATCACAATGCGGGTGCTAAATAACATATTTGCATTTTCTCCTCCCTGTATTTTGCACACTGGGGTTGAAACACCTCATATTACATATTCATTATTACTGAATGTACTAAATGTACTAAATGGACAGCGTGTATTATCTTGCACAGTTGAAAGACGCAAACCTCAGTGTGCTGCGTTAGTAGATCAGCTTGTACATTTTTTGCAGGTGATGTCAAGTTTGCACACGTTTTTACACATGCAGACCTTTAGTAAATCATGCCCTACAGTAAGTGTTGAAAGACTGTAGGTAGAATCCTGAACATTACTGTAAACTTATACTATGAAGGATTTTCCTAATAAAACAAAAAACATCACTTATGACTCACTAGATGTGTGTGGTGGTGTATTCATCTGCAGAGACTCTACTCTCTGCTTGTATTTTCTAATCTTCTCATTATTGTGCTGTGTTCAGGAGGCTTCTGAGTGTCCTTTGGGCAGTGGGTGTGTAGCTCCCAGCCAATAGTGGCCTGCAGCCTGTGAGTTAAGGACTCGTAGGGTAGCCAACAGCTTACATCTCTGTCTCTGTCACTCCTCTACTCCGCTCTGCTCTCTGTCTCAGTGTTGTGTATGTATAAAGAGCTGCAGGTCTGTGGGAGCTACAGAGCAGAGACCCCACATCCTGCATAGTATATTTTTTAAGGAAGCATAACATTTAACAATTTTACATTCTTCCATTCTTTTTTTCTTTTTCTCTCTTTTACACATAAATTATAAAAAAAGATATTATGGGTTCTATTAATATTTCTTAGGAAACATATAGCATAATGGCAGATGCAAAAAATGTTCTTTTCCTGTAAAAGTGATCGATACATTTTTTTCTTAATGTCGAACATATCTTTTCCCCAACGAAACATGAATTATTTTAAAATAAAACCTTTCATATACATTTAAATGTAATGCAGCACATTTCATTAGAGCACGAGTTTACAGAAATGATCAATCTCCACCAGAGGAGAGACCAAACATGAAGATGATGTTAATGAGATGCGTCTTTACACAGGGATCTGACTGCAAATCTCTCCCTCTGAAATACACTAATAATAGGATTACACAGCATGACTCTGACAACACCGATAACAATCAAACTTGTATCATGTTAAAATGTTACTGATCTCAATCTGTGCCAAAAGGGGGCTCGGTGCTGGGAGGGGGAGATGATCAAATGGGAGCTCCGTTTTGATTTTGGGCTTTTTGACTGAGATATGTGACGTTTAAGTTTAATCATTAAATCCAGATAATGAAGTTTCCTCTTATTACAGGCGGGCGCTTATCTCATCACACATATATTCTGCTGTGTGGTCACGCTTTTTCTACATCTCCATTTGTTAATATCAGAGGAGAGATACTGGTGATAAACTAATGGAAAGATATGAAAAGGGACTGCGGTTAAAAAATGTTTTATCTTTGAAATGAAGCTGCCATTATTTGAGGGTCGCTTGGGTTGGGTTGGGCGAGGGGGATGGCTTTCTCATCTTTTTCCCTTCTTTGCATACTTCCAACATAACCGCAGTGACACAAAATGTGACATTTTCTTTCCCTAATGTACGACTATATCTGCCATCATGCCTCCCTCATTACTTATTTTACTGTATTCATTAGGAAAATAAGAACCAAGATGAGGGCATTGGCTCCAACTCAAAGGTGTTCGCATGGCACTCTAAATAAACCAACTATAAAGCTTCACCCTCATGCCCTCTCTCTATCTCTCTCTGACAAACAAACACCCACATGCACACAAGCACACAAAGAAATTTTTTTTTTTTTTTTTGTGGAGGTGGAGCTGGAGACGGAGCTATGACTATTGTGCCTCGCCATGTAAATTAGTTGTTTACTTCTGTTCCCTCTCACACTCGCTCGCATCATTAGCCGCCTAAATATAACAACCGGCTGCCACCAATTTTCCATCATACAATCTCATTTCACTGGTAATGACAGAGTACATACACCAGTAAACTGAGACCCTAAAAAACAAGGTGAATGGCAGCATCCTGACAAGAATATTCATGAGCGGAGAGGTGCATTTTGTTGTTTGGATTTTCTTTTTTTCTTTTTCCTTTCAGGTTTTTTTTTTTTCCTCTACTCGCTTACAATGTCTCTATTAATTATGCCATTCTGTATGCTAATATGGTCTGGCAATCCCTGGTCATTTGGACTGTGTCAATTTCAGAGAGGATTTCATGGGGATCAATCTTTGCACCGAAGTTGATGATAGAGAGAGCAGTGGAATGAATGTGGAGAGAGAGAGAGAGAGAGAGAGAGAGAGAGAGAGAGAGAGAGAGAGAGAGAGAGAGAGAGAGAGAGAGAGAGAGAGAGAGAGAGAGACACAGAGAGAGAGAGAGCTAAGGATAGAAGGACAGAGAGGTCCCTACCTCCTAATTACTTTTGTTTGAAGCAGCTGATAGTTAATTAATCTACAGTGTTATTGTGTTATTCTGGAGAGCCACTCGATTCGTGGCATTTTCAATTAGTAGCCTTATAGAAGAGAGCTCACTCAACACACCTGCTGTTATGACAGGCACCTACCCCTATAGCTATAAGACAAATCAATGGAATCATGATGGGGAATCCTATAAAGGCTGCAATACTCATCAGACAGAATAACAACATGAATTATTACTGAAAACTATTTCGAAATTTAAATGACTTCATATTAAAAAAAAAAACGTGTGTGATTGAAAATAGACTAATCCTTAATTAATATCCTGGCTGATTTATCTGTTGAGCTCTCAAGTGACACAGACATTGCAGTGGTTGCATCATAGAGCTGAATGCAAATCCACAAAGCATGAAAGCACAGATGGTTGGATTGATCGTGGCTGGAACTCACTCCCTTCAAACTGATAAAGGTAGCTGATGTGAATGCGGTTGTTATTCCGTCTCAAAATACTAGTCTGAACTTGGAAAGAAGAAAAAATAAATAACTAGCGTGCCACTTATCTTCCCACCAAAGGATGAATGTGAACATTGAGTGTTGTTACACCTTAGCTGGTGCTTCTTTTCATCATTTTTCAAGCATATGATAAGAAACTCGACAAACTTTTAATTATAGTTATCCATTAATTACAATCTGCTGCTGTTTTTATTCCTGTTCATAATGTGTGTTGAGACATTCTTGTACGCTTTAAACAAATGTTGACTTATAAAAATCCAAAATAATTCTAGGATGAAACTGTAAAAAGTGGAACTCTTTCCCCCTCACATTATTCAGAGAGTATTAACTTGGATGGAGCATAAGAGATGAATTTAAATTGACTTTGCTTTCACTTTCTTTTTTCACAAAGTGGGAAGTTATTGTTGGAGTAGCTGATAAAAGCACTTGTATGCCTGGTTTTGGTGATTTGCTGGAGAAAAGACATCCAGGCATCAAAAGAAAGCGGGATGAATTATGTTGAAAAATGCTCTGGATCACAAAGACTATAGTTTTTTTGATGGCAATATTATAACATGTAGGTTTTACGGGAAGTCTCTGTCTATATTTGTGCTTATTTATTTTATGATAAGAAGTTTTGCGGAAGGGTCTCGCTCTAGTTGCTGCAAAGTTTATATGGTTTGCTTTGAAGACTACTGACTCCAAGCAAGAGTCAACAAATCGAGCTGCTGAGTTAAGAGGCCAGAATTATTCTGATTTGCATATCTCTCCAAAAAGATACTCCATACATCATCATCCCCTGCTTCTCTGAATACAGCCTACACACATCCAGACCACACTTGCCAAACTTCACAGGGAGAGAGAACCTTTGGGGTGGATTTCAACATCTCCTTTTAAAGCCTGTCTTTTTAAGTGTGTGTCTGCCTTGCCAGAGGCTTCAACACACAGGGGGGTAAAGATTTAACTGGATGGGTTATCTTCCCTACTCCTCTTCCTCCTGCTACTGGTGAAGGGCAAAGGTTAATTCATCCAGTCCCTGGGTGAGACGGGACACAATGGAAGACAATTTGTTCTCCTCTGCAGGATTGGGAGGCCCCACCAGACATATTAAACATAATTAAAACGGACAGAGAGAGAGAGACTGGAAGGGTTCCACATTTTGGACATGGGTAATCAAACAAAGAACAGAGGGATGGACAGGGTTTCTATCTTTTTCTTTCAGCCTCCTTTATTTTACTCTCTCAGCCTGTATAACATGGACATCCTATCTTTTCCCCTCTTTCTAGCTCTTGTTTGCGTTTCCTATCTCTCACTTGGAGACAAGAGAGGTTTGAGAGCGCGGGCAGGAAAAAATCAATCAAGATTGGATTGATAGTATAAACTGACAGGCCGAAAAGGCAGCAAACGGTGATACATGAGCGGATTAGGATTGAGTGTGTCGTAAGGAAACGAGTGTGAGTATACGTCACAGAAAGCTAGCAGCAGAAGAAACTTGTTCCCATCTTGATTAGTTTAATCACTTTAATTAGCCGGTCAGCTATCTATAGTTTTAACTTGACAAGAAGCCATGACCCTGTCAAGCTTCGTCAACACTGTTAACAATTAAGTCATTATCATATTCACTAGAGCTCGAACAATACTGGATTTTAAAGGCAGATGCCGATGTCGAAATATATTGGCTAATTATGTTATGTACAGAATATTTACATAAACACACTCCATTTTTTTTACAGTGATCTCTCAAATGTGGTTATTAATCACAAAGATATGTAATGGATTTTGATGGATTATGGTTTAACAATAAACTTTATCGTTAAAAAAACATCAGTGAGTGCAACGAAACAGTAAACACAGCTGGCAATTTAAAAATTAAAATTAGCTATGAATAAAAAAGACACAGAGAACAAAAAAATATATACATAAAATGCTGCCTATATAACTTTAAAGAAAATTAAGAAATATCAGCACATATCGTACAACATATTTGCAGATACTGATATATCTGTGATAGGTCAATATTGGCCAATAGTAATGGCTGAACGATACACCAGTCAGGCTCTAATATTCACATAAAGGTTTGGTAAGATGTTACATGCAACTTTTAAATGAACAATATGGTTTTTGCTCATCACATGAGTAAAATATCAGCGTATTTGGAATTCAGCACAAATGACATGAACACATTTAGTACACTATGTTCTTAAGTGTGTGAATATTGTGAGTATAGCATTGTCTCATCAAACACGGCCATTGCACACTTATCAGAAATGACGATCGCAACATTTGACGTCATCCTCCTGTCCTCAGAAGTTTGTACTCCCGAGTCAAAGATGCCAAGTCCTCAACACAACTACATGATTGCACTGTAACCAATATCATCTCAGCTCAAAGCTCAACTAACACTTACAAAATGAATAACCTCATGGACAGAGAGATGTAGTAAATGATGTTGTTCAGTGTGTAATGTAGCTATAATAAAAAAATCCAAACTGAAAAAAATCAATATTCTAACACACTCACTATGATTCTAACAATGGTAACACGCTCATGTTATGCCATTATAATCTAATTTGTGCAATTTCTTCATTGTATCAGTGAGATTCATTTACCTATTTTACACTCTAGCTAAATACTAGCTCATTATCAAACAGCCAACTGGCATTCTTCTGCCCCTGTGGTTTGGTTTACATTAGTTAATTTCCTTCATATGTTTGCCATAACATCTCGTTTGCTATTGATGGTTTTTAATTGAAAAACAGTGTAATGATACGTCTCACCACAGCTCTCCCTACTGTAACAGTTCAAAACGGGGTGACACATTTCTAGCTGATTGCAGTGTTTGTAAAGAAATCGTGTCTGCTGCTGCCTTGTTCTAATTAATGACTGACCTTCATGCTCTTTCTCTGAAGCTCCGGTTTTTTTCATCTTCTTGGGAGTTTTCATGAAAAGTGGAAAGATGGTTCGCAAGCCCAGAATGTCCACAAATTTATGGCAGTTATCCGCTCCCTCCGGTCCAATCATCCCATGGTCCAGGACCTTCATGGCACTGGTTCGAGAAAGTTTCTTTTCTCTGCAGAAAAGAGGAAGCAGTACTGGAGTCAGAGATATATAATATTGTTTCACCAGACAAAAAGGACATGCATATTTTAACTCAAGTGTCCTATGGCTACTGTTAAGATAGCTGCCATAAACATGTTGTGTTTTGAGTGATCTGTGTTCTTTTTTGCTCGTGGGAACCCCCCTCCCACATCCCCCCATTACAGATTTAATGAACTCCTCCACAAGACTTTCTTAATGTAAATTGCTTGAGCTGATAATATCAACCCATTAAAGCCCAATATATTGACTTGTCTTCATATGAGAATGCCAAATTAGATTAATATTAAAAAAGGCACACTTGCCAATATTGGCTGAAGATGGTTGTAAAATCTAATAGTAACCTTATTTCCCAAAATATTCTGCCAGCTCACTATTGTTGCTTTCAAGCTTGTGATTGTTACAATGGAGTTATGAGAAGACCAGAGGGTGTGTAACTACATTCAATCACAAATCATCAGGAACATTATTTTTTAATGTTGAAGACAGATTAGTCATAAAATAGACAACCAGCATAAACCTGGAAATGTGTTGTCTAAAAAATAAATTGCAATGAGGATAATTTGTTTTCTATCACCGTCACATTGGCATGATAAGAGGGACCAACTGTTTCCCACTCTCTTTACACCTTCCAGCCCCTCCCCCCCCTCCCTGCCCCCCCTCCTCCCATTCCATGCTTCCTCTCAGGAAATGTAGCTGTCTGTCACGCTGTCACTTCCTCCATTCCCACCAATGACAGATGACAGTGTTTATCTCAGAGGAGGGACACATATTTCAGGCAGTTGAGTCTGGTTCTCCAGACAGACACATTATATATGATGGACGGCTGGAGTGGCCAGGGGGGAGCGATACACTGTGTACTTTCCGAAGGGAAACTAAGCAATTCAGTTGGCAGACAGCTGACTTAACTCAGCATTCTGGTGTCGTGAACTGTGCGTTCGTAACCCCTAAAATGGATCGTGGGTCAATGTCTAGTGGGTTCCAGCATGACAGCAGCAGTACATTTTTGATGAGACTCAGATTCTAGACGAAACTGAATCACTCAAAGATGGACCCAGTTTATTAACCGTGCTGACTGACGTGATCAGCCTGTACATCCCAAAGATGAGAACAAAACATTCTTAGGCTTGATCAGCAACATCCTCTGAAAATGGGGGGGGGGGGCACTGTATATTCCAAAATGTAAAATACCAAAATATTTGATACTCTTAAAAAATATTGGGGTTCATACATATTTAACTAAAATATGTGGTTCTTGGATGTAAAATAGGTTTGGTACAGGAGCTAAGTCTGGTCTGACAAACATTTAGCTGTGCCAGTAATTCATCAAGACACCTGGGGTCGGTGGAACCAATTGGTCTTTACTAAGCCTGGTCCTAACTGCCAACATGATCTTTGTTAAGACCAGTTCTTAGAATGGACTTTACTTTAGTTGCACCAACCAGACTTAAACCTAATTTAACTAAGCAATGGGCATCCATGTGCAAGAGAATGACCATGCATCTATGGCTGTTGCGTGCGTTGCTAGGATACTTTGTTAACAATCTTCTGCTGCCTTGCTAATTTGAAGCTAATCATTTCTAATTTGCGGCACTGTTATGGAGAATCAAAGAACAAGAAAAGGCAATTTCACGGACATTGAGATAAGAAAATGAATAGAGCTGTAAAGCCAAGACACTGACAGCCAAGCAGTCCAACAAATAAGTAACAAATAAGAAGAAGGAGCAGTAAGATGTATGCCCAGTCTTAGCGAGAAGAAGTCTTAAGTCTACATGTTACAACTGGCTTAACTATCAGGTCGGACTTAGAATGCCAGGTTATGACTGGCTTCGCTTAAGACTAGGCAGAACTGGCCCCAAGTGTAAAATCTGTATGTAGCACCAGGCAGAAGAAGCCTGGCAGCAACTGAAATTAAGTTTTTGATGGAAAACCAGTAAATGTGTTGTTGAGTGAGAAGAGATGATTTCTGTATTCAGTTTCTCTCTGCAGTTTTTTATTATCGTGTCTAGGTTAGAATCTAAAGAAAAGGACCTGATCTCTCTTTAAAACTATAATGAAACTGAATGATAAAACTGACTACTCCAGGGATTTAGTATTGCACTACCATAAAATTCAGGTGCTCACAAAAGATGGATTTAAAACAAGAATGTCCAAAGCAGCAGAGTCTATATTCTAACTTTTAGTCCTATGGGTCAAGCTTCAAAAATGCTGGATCCTGTTTTTTCCACAATGCAACTCAACAGTCTCTCTTTAGGCCTATTCTGACTGGTAAACATTCACATTTTTCAAACCTCACACTTCCAGTTTGTAACGTAGACTTTCTATTAAGAATGTAAACCTTGAACTCAATAAAAAACTCAAACTCAAAAAAGTGTTGCAATGCCTCTTTAAAACTTAAAACCAAAGTTATATATTGGTCTCCTCTTTCCCCTCCTGCTTCTTTCTGTCTTTTTCTTTCTTTGTTTCTCTAGTGGATGATTTAACAGAAAAGGGTTTTTGCATTCCAATAATGAGATATTGATCGAGTCTTAAAACTACTTGTCCAGTGAAGTGATTATCAGCGCAGAGGTGCAGAAGCTGTGAAGGTTTCATAAATGTGTGTAATGTATCTTTACGACTCTTTTAAAGTCAAATCTCTAACTTGCTGTGCTGTAGAAACTGCTGCCGGAGCGGACCGGCCGACGTGCTGTTCTGTGCTGTGCTACACCCTGTCATGCTACTGTACGAGTGGTCACATTTTCACAGTACAGAAAGCACGAAAGAGAAATGAACGGAGCGTTGAAGGCCAGTGTGCATCAAGAGATGTGCGGAGGTGGGTTATCAGTTCATTTAGTAGGTTAATATTACACAGGGAACATACTTTAAACATAATGCTTCTGTGTAATAGCTTCAGTATGACTTTAGTAAATATTTTCTTCTATCTGTGACTCAGATTAATCTAAAGACATTGCCAATTAAATGGCCTGTAACATCATTCATTTCAGTTTATTCATGCCTGAACAATGCTTACATAGCACACGCTGTGTCCGCATTGAAATAAGCAGCAGTAATAAATAGTCTCATTTTAACTGAACGACCCAGCATCAACTGAAATCAACTGAAGCACCCACACCGCCGGTTACATAATCAGTTACAATATGTACATAGTGTTGTCATTTCTTTTTAAATTTGAAAGCTTCTTGCAACACAAAGGTTGCTGTTTGGCAGCTGACTCTAAAGTTCCTTTTGTCAGAGCTTCCTTCATGCTTCCCACAGCTCCCTCAGGATTTTTAACTAAAGAAGATTCCTCTTCTGTGTCCTATTTATTTTATAACAAAAATAAAATGATAGCTTTTCAAACACGCAGTCTGCACCTGTCTTTCCGTATTTTAACCTCTGACAAGCATTGCTATTAGTGTTTACTTAGCCAAAGTCATATATTTTATAGCATCAATGCTTGCTGAGCAGTAATCCATTAAGTATCTGAAATAATCTGCCCACCAAGGACAGTGGTTAAGCAAAAACTGTTAGAATTATGAACAAAAGAGTCCAAATGAGTGGTTGTGAAAACCATGTTAGCTGTGCATTAAATATTTTCCCTGTGTCCTTTTTGAAACTTTGCAAATTAGGTACGTTCTGTCAGGTTCATAATGAGTAAATGCTGTGTTTGAGTGTGGTTAAGGAAGCAACTGATCATCACTGTGCTATTTAACAGCACTTTTATGTAATGGTACTCATCACTGCAATAAGTGATGGTCTTTTTTTATAACAAAAACACAACTTGAGTGGTGGTTGGCTGAAAAGTCAACGATAACCACCTGCAGAATGTACAACATGTGAGTGAATACTGACTGCAAGGAAAAAGACACGAGTATACTAAAAATAAAAAATTGGAGTATGTCCCAGAGCTGGCTTTTCCCTCAGTGCGCAGCCTCACCTAAGCATGAGATTCATCAGCTGAAGTCCTTCCCCTCTGAGGAAGCGGTCCCGATTGGCTGGCAGCATGAGGCAGGAACACAGCGCGTCGAAGAGGTTCTCCATCATCTCCTGCTCCTCAGCTGTGGACGGGTTATGGCGTTTAAACACCTGAACGGGAAGAGAGGAGAGCATTGTAGTCCATAAAATGCCAAAGGATGCTTAGAACTGCATCAGCAGTTATCTACACAGGGGTGGAAAACAGGCTTGGTTTGGGATTAGGCTGAGCACCACCTCTCAGTATACTTTTCCTGTTAATACGCTCATGTTTGAGTTTTACCCCGTGAGGCTAAAATGGATGATGCATAAGTAAGAAGGGTAGTGCAAAAAATAAATAAAAAATACAGTAAAACCAAAATCTTACAGAGAGCTGCTGCAGTAACACATCAATGCCATCCATCTCTCCCAGTAGTTCTCTGGTATCTGTGGAAGAGAGAAGGAGAAACCAAGTGAGTAGAAGACTAAGAGATAAAAATAAAGTAACAGGACAACAGGGAGATTAAATTGAGACGGTTACAAAAAACCCCCAAAAAAAACAAGACATGTAGGGAGTGAAAACAGTCTAAGAGAAAAACTAAGTGGGTAGATGAAGGCTAGCGAAAGAGAAAAAGACAAAGAAAAGGAGGCAGTGACAGAAGTGCTACAGAGACATAAGATGAGCATAAACATACCGACTAACACATTGGCCACGAGGGACCTTCAACAGACATAAAATGAGGGCACGGAAAAATATATCTCATCACAAGTTATTCTTGTGAAGCGGCTGCGGCTACGGAGGTAGAGAGGGTCATCCACTAATCGGAAGATAAGCGGTTCAATTCCTGACTCCCTCCTGTCAGCATGTCGAAGTGTCTTTGGGCAAGATACTGAACCCTGAATTGCTCCCGATGGCTGCACCAGCAGTGTGTGAATGTGTGTGTGAATGGGTGAATGACTTGTAGTGTAAAAGCGCTTTGAGTGGTCAGAAGACTAGAAAGATGTTACATAAGTGCAGTCCATTTACCATTCTTTGTACACCTAAATGTTAAAATGCTTTTTTAAGGTTACTCAATGGGATTCTGCTTCTTAGTGGCCACAAATGGCAGTGAGGGCCTTTTTTACCCTGTAAAATTTAAGGACCTCAACACCCAGAAACCCTGTAAATTGATGTCAGATGGTTGCACAACTCGTGCCCTTGCTTACCAACAATGTTAGTCAGTGACAGCTTCATCCTATTGCTTTGATCAAGTCCAGCTTTCTGTGCAAAGAGCACTTCTTTACCATTTATACTGTCTGCCCTGCAACTTCTCTAGGCAGTGAGGTTTTCATTTGGAATAATACAGTGACTCTAGAGGGGTCTCAATTAGCAGTGATGAGATGCTCTTCTCATTCAGAGCAAAAAGTCTTTTTACATATACATGTACCCTTCAGAGTGCTGTTTTAAATCAAATTTGACAACAGGAAGGAGATAATTACATTTAAATGAGCACATCAAAGATTTTCCAAAATTATCATTTCCCTAATAGTAGTTGTGTGATTTGCCTTATTCTCACTTCAAGAGCCTGACAGTAATATAATAGGGAACATTATTCATGCTAGGACATTTCCTTTGTTTTTGGAAAAATAACGTTTTGGGTTTTTTTAAATTTCATTTTGTATTTGAAGGTCAGTAGATAGAGGATGAAACGAGGCAGCGCCGATGAAGAGGAGGCGAAATGAGTGTAAAACAAGACACTACTCCCACTGAATATCAATATGGCTTGTTCCATTAATGAGAACCTGTCCAAGGACCTGATAGTCCTGTGGCTATCTGAGGCTTTGTGAGATTTGGTTAGGGGAGAAAGGATGGAAAAGACAGCAAATAGATAGAGCGAGACGGGGAGACTGAAACAGGTTTGGGAAGAAAGAAGGAAAGAAAACGTGCAAACATGAAAGTTAACATGAAATCAGCATGATGTGGGAAATTACAGAAAAGGGGGAGATGAAGACAAGAGGGAGTAAGGGCAGTGAAAGACCAGACATTCAAGGACAGGTGGACAGAGGAAGAGGTATAAGGAGGAGGACCGAAAGGGGTAAAGCTGATAAAGAGCAAGAACAAGCCAAGATGAGTAGAAAAAAGAAAAAAAAAGGGATGAAAAGAAAGACGACAATAGAAGAAGGAATTAAGGCGAATAGAAGAGATGAAGAAAAAAATAAAGGGAGCCTAGAATTTGGCAGCCTATTTGAGGAAAATGAGATGTGACAGAAACGTGGAAAATAAACTAACATCATTTGGAACCCACAAATCATTTCTTGGGACACACTTACTGTCATTGTTTTGCAGCAAGATAGCCAGGATTTCACTGCAGTACAGCTTGTTAGCATCAAACGGCATCTTGGCCTGAGAGGGAAAGAGAGATTTCCAATTATTACACATCTTTTTCCACAGTGCAGGGTCTTAGCAAATACACAACAAAATATGCCTCTATTAACCATGAGAAGAGATTCTGCTTGGTATAAATTCAACCTCACAAACATCAATATCCATATGTATTCTATATCTTTTGACTTCAGTACCAACTTGTGTAGTTTCCATTTAAAACACATTGATTGTCATGTATGCAATTCTTTATGACACAGCAGAGTGAAAATGATGTGACTGCAGCTATTAATGGTTTAAATTGCTCAAATACAATAATGCCCACCATAACAACCTTTATCTGATATCGACCCATCAAAATCAGTTTGTGGGGAGACAACAAGATAATGGTCAATTGGGCCAAGTTACTAACTGGTTTTTTTTGCTTGTTTTAGAAACGCTGTTGTTTTGCAATAAAAGTTAAAGTTCTTACCTTGATTCTCTTGAGCAGCCACTGCATTAGTCCCTGCTGAGCTGCCTCTGTGCAGAGGCCTGGTCTGAACTCTGCCATATTTTCTATGATAGCTGAGGAAAGTAAACAATAAGAAACATTAAAAATTGACCCTTCAAAATCAATCTCTGCTTTTCTAAAGTGTCCTTGAACAAATCGCTAAAAACTTATAGAAATGTACCAATCCAAGCTGCCAGATCAATATTAGCGCTGATACTGATCTTATTAAGTGGACACTGGTATTGGCCAGATGCCACCCTTTCCCAATAAACACAGCTTTTTTGTCAGCGTTCCCACTCATTCTGTCATTACAGGCCACAATCTTTTATTGCCACCGCAGTTCTTAATCTAAGTTATCTGTGTAGAGAGAGAAACTGGTGCAAAAGATCTGCGAATCTGTACAAATAAGTATCACACACTACTTATTTGGTTGGATATAGAGATGGGATCTGGGGAAATTTGTGTTTATTGTGTGGAATTTTCAGCATTATTGACCCACTGATTGATCCAGAGGGGAGAATAAAAAATCACATTTGTAAATTACCAAAAGTGTGCAGAACATCTATAATTGGCAGAATAATACGTTTTAGGCCTATGTTTTCTCTATATTGGTGTGTCAGTACATCCCACCACTTAATTACAGGGATTCTTGATGAAAGGCCAGCATCAAAGCCATCAATCAATCAAAAGTTAATATATTCAGATGGTATGCAAACACACTTTGAGGCAGAGGTATTGTGAAATACAAACGGTCATCTTTTTATAGAGGGTTCGTCTGGATTCTGTCCCAGCTTCTTCTAATATTATCATTAGAAAGCTGTCCCTGCCACATGATATCTCTATCAGAACAGACTGCAGCAGAAGGGGACAGGAAGAAAGAAGAGATTGTGGGATGCTGATGAAAGGAGGGGAGGAGAGGGAGCTATAAAGGAGGAGGCAGATAGGAAACTAGGAGAAATGGTGAAGAAAATAACAGGGAAAGCAGAAGGGGAGGGAAAAAGGGGGTGGAAAGACAAGGCAAAGACGAGGGATGGAAAGCTGAGGGGATGAGGGACGTGAGGAGTGAGTGAATTGGAGAATGAGGGAATAACAAGAGGCATAACTAGCATGTGTGATAGAGAAAGTTGGGAGGCAATAAAAGACAGCGGGGAAAAATACAAAAGAGCAACATCTGGAGAAAGGGGCTGCAGAAACAGAGGAAGAGATGGAGAAGAAGGATGTGAGAGAGACAGAGAGAGAGACAGAGAGAGAGAGAGAGAGAGAGAGAGAGAGAGACTTTATCAGTGATTCAAACAGAGCAGACAGACAGCATCCTGGAGGACAGCAGGCTCAGAGCAGAGAGCAGCCAAGGCAGACAAAAGGCTTATTCAAGCTTGGAGAGCTCCCTTGATAACACACACACAAAAACAGAAACACACGCACACACTTGAATAGACGATGCACAAGCACTGCTCCCTCGATATAACACACACTCACACATAAAAAGCTAAACACACACACACCTAAACAGCCCTCCTGACACTTGGCCTCAATCTGGCAACAAAGGGGGAAAAAATCATCTCAGTAGACTCATTCGACACAAAAAGAGCTGAGAGGCAGAAAAGTCTGATTCATTGCGAGGCTAAATACAGAGATGGTGACTCCTCATCTTGCTGGTCCATGCCGTCACATTAGACCTTGTGTCTCTATTTAATGCTGTCAAATCTATGCCAAAAATACTAATTGTGTCTCACCGGGGTCCAACATAACTGATGGCCCAAAGCCATTTAAAGTTTATGCAGGCCAATCGGAGTCCTGGGTATATAGTTTAGGAAGAAGGGAAAGCATTTCTCTTTGTTTAATAGAGTTAAAAGTCAAGTTAGACTTTGCTGCCGGCTTCTCGACTTGTTTCAAAAAAAGACGAGAGAGGGCAGGGGTAACTGAGGGAGGAGAGGGAGCTGCAGTAGCGAGAACAAAGCCGGTGAATTACTTTCACTGACTGTTTCACGATTGTTAAGTTCTAAAGCGCAAATAAATAAGCATCAAACAATCAACAGATGATGTATTGTAAAGATTGACGCACTTAGTTTCTGTTTTCTCCTTTTCATTCTTTCAATACATTCAACTCCGTGTCTTAAGGGGCCGGTGGTTCGCAGAAGCAGACAAAAAGTGAAGAGTCTTAAATTTCAGCTTAAAGAAAGAGACAAAACAATGTCTGAGAAACACCCTGACCTACCTACAATATAAAAAAGCTGAGAATTCCGTTTCAGACTAAAAAGTTGAATTTCTATGAGAGTGCAGAGAAACCAGGGGAACTATTGGCAAGACAACAACACCAAACGGAGACTAGTTATGCCATGCCAGCTGTTAAAAATAATAATGGGGAGTTGGTGACATACACAAGGGACATTAACAAGGTGTTTGCAAATTTTAATAACCAACTTCACAAATCGGAGATTAATCCAGAGGTGGGTAATTACAAGACATTATTCTCGAAGATTAACTTGTCGGAAATGTCAGTGGACCAGAAGATTATCTGGACAGCCCCATAACAGTAGAGCAGGTCAAAAGTGGTATTTCATTAATAAATGCTGGAAAATTGCCTGGTCTGGATGGTTTTCCCTCAGAATTTTGTGAGAAGTTAATAATAAGCATGTTGACAAATTGGCTCCTATCTTCACAACTGCGTATGAAGAATTGTTCTCACTGGGGAAACTGCCAGAACCATTTAATGAAGCTCTGATCTCCCTAATTGTTAAAAAAAAAAGATAAAGACCCTACGGATCCAGGAAGTTTCAGACCTATTAGTTTGATTAATGTTGACTGCAACATTCTGATGAAGGTTCTTGTTATGAGGCTGGAAAATATTTTATCACACTTAATGCATTCAGATTAAGTAGGATTCATAAAGGGAAGGTCATCCACGGACACTGTCAAAAGCCTATTACACCTTATGCAGCTTAATTGGGATAAAAGTACCCCAATAGCTACTATCTCCTTGGATCCCCAAAAGGCATTCGATAGAGTGAAGTGGGGATTTTTATAGTATACTCTTAAAATATTTGGGTGTGGGGAAGGTCTTATCAAATGGATGAATGTAATTTATTCAGATCCAAGGGCAACAACAAATGGAATAATATCCTTCTCTAACCTAACACATGGGATCAAACAAGGTCATATTTACAGCTGAGGAGCAGCCCGAAATCTGTCTTTGGACTGAAAAGGGAAGAAGAAGGAGAGAATAAGGTTCAAGGGTTTCAAAATTCTCCTCATACTTACACTCTGCCTCAATATTTTATAGGATAATGTCAAATATTCAAACTGGAATGTTTGAAAGCCTGAGACTAATATGGCAAAGGGGTCTTGGTAGTGAGATAAGGAGAGACTTGTGGCTGTGGATGTGATCTCAAATGTAGGTTGGACTACAAGGGATGGCAGAAGTTTATCCATTCTAAAATTGTACATAGGCATTGTTCCTGTTTAAGATGTGTTTTACCCAATATAGTAAATGTTCTAAATGTAACAAAGACGTGGACACATTTCTCCATGCTCTATAGGAATGTCCCATGATACTGCCCTTCTCCAAGGTGGTTCTGAAAAACCTTGAAGGGTGGCTCAAGTAACCTCTACCAGAATCCCCATAAGTATGTCTGTTAGTAAATCTCTTGTTCCACCAGGCGTTCCTAGAGCAGAGCTTTGACTGACAGTAACAGGTTTTATTGTAGCTGCCAGACTTATTCTATGCAACAGAGAAGAGCCCACATAGGCCAGAGATTACATGGTGGTTGCTTGTATAGCTGACTTTGAGAGGGATTTCACCCCTCAAATTTAAAAAAAAAAGAAAACTCCAAAAGAGAAGTGTTTTAAAAGTGCTACTTCTTTGCCAAAATATTTAAATGAGACGGTGACTGCTTGTTTTTCACCATCAATGAAAACGGCACGGACGCTTGGCAGCAGGTTGACACACTGTTAAAGCTCATGGAATAAGAATAAAGTTAGGCTATCCTCTCTGTGTGATGTCAAAACCAAGTCGACGAGGACTCCCTGTCACTGTGCTGCCCAAAGCTCCAGCACTGGCTCATACACACCTTGAAGATGTGCCTCCTACTGGTAGAGCTTGTCATGTTTCAGTAATAAACAAGAAAGGGTTGATTAATTATGCTTGCTCCAAATATTCTAGTGTTATTGTGCTGCTATTTTTATCCAAACCTGTTTATTTTTAATCATGTTCAGTATAGACACATTGAGAATCATCTCTACAGGAGAAGACAACTGCAGTGTGCATTAAAGTTTGCCCCAGATATTTGTACCACATGTTTAAAAAATAAATGGATTCACAAAGTTGTGCAGTTTTTTTTTAACTGGTTGTATTGCACCTGGGGACACACCTAGCTTGTTTTGCTACTAAGATGTTTGTATGGGAAAATTGGTATGCTGATACATCGGTCCTATAGGAAACCTGCAGACCGACCTGGGGAGGATCGTTCATACAGTAATAGGGATGGGAATTGTCCAGTCCATCAAATTCATATCCCTACCAGCTTATCGGTTCCTCTTATCAATGCCCAGGAATGTGATGTCGACAGAACAAGAAAGATGAAACTCAACTGTGAGGGCAGTGCAGTCTCTGGACTGTCTACAGTGCACACACTCTAGAGTTATCTGCAGCTATCTCATTATTTATATTCAAAAGAGCTGCAGTTGGAAAGATTTTTTGAACTAATGACTAAAATAACTATCTATGCGAGTTGAGCATGAAGTATACTGTGAACTTTCTACGCTGTCACTCAGAGACAAATGTTAGCAGAGTGGAGCAGCAATCAGCAGTAACAAACGAGACCAGCTGCACAACACACACTGCAGCATTAAACTATGTAAACCAACTGTGAGGTGAAAAAATAAATAAATAAAATAAGAAGAAATATAACTCAGTGCTCGACAACGATAGTTTTCCCCAGAACTAACAGTGCAGCAGAGAGGCTGCTCTCCACTGCTGGAGACATGACATTAATAACACAGTGGAGCACTACCCTTCCAGCTCATTTTGTTATTCTCATACAGACAAGTGACTGTACAATGCTTTCAAATTCATTCATTAATGCAGTCACCTTTTGGTTGCTGACCATTTATCTTATGCACCAGACATTTATGTTTCATTGATAAACAGTTGAGATAATAAAACAGTTGCATTGACACTGAAACCCTGTGAAGGCCTACTCCAAACACAGAATTAATCAGGAATCAATAAAGAATTACACCAATAAGCAGAATCAATAATGGAATTGGTATCAACAAAATCTTAACAATTCCCATCCCAATACAGTAATACAGGTGTGATAATACTGAAGTCCTGATTTAAATCCCAACGGTGTCAAAAACTGAGATCGTATTGTTATTACTCTTGTTTGATGACCAACAAGAACACTGACAAAGAAAACAGAATAACCATTCTTTCTCTTAAACACCAAAGAAAATGTGGAAGAATGATCAACAACTAACATTCTACATATAATAGTCAACCCTGTATTGAATGAGGAATATAGAAATTCACCTATATTGTAATTAAAATATGATGTGGTGCTGTATGAAAACACTAAGACACTTCTTGCAACGTTACTTTGTCTACCACCACTGAACAACAGGAGAGCAGCAGTCTTTGTAAGCAAAGCAGTTCCATATTTCACTGCTGGCACAAGCTTTCTTGGCCAGTTTCCATAGACTGGGATTCAGTTCAAAACAATATGCATGTTTGGGCATTGTGTGCCAAGTTTTCAGCAGTCCGATTCAGATGTATTTTTGCGTAAATTGGACAGGTGACAGTGAAACGACTGTAGCTTTGTTTCTGTCCTTAAACTATTTTAGTAAATCCATCTGGCAGAGCTGTATTCGCCTACACCTTACAGTATCCAAACGAAGGCTCTGCTTCATACTGTAGGAAAGGCATTGGTAGCTTAGAAGAAATGAAACTAACTAACTTCATAAAACTGGTTCTAGGTATGAAAGATGGAACTACTTTGCTTACAGTCCTTTATATATTATATACTATATAACAATAATGTCTTTTGGGGAATAAAATCATGAAAATGCATTTTTTGTTTTTGTTGATGGTAGTTTGCCTGAGGATGAACACTGACTGGAGCTTCATTATTAAGGCATTGGCGTACATCTCCTTACCCAGTGTGTTATAGATGCCGTCAGCCTCCTCTTTAACCTGTTCATCCAGCCGCTCCATATTTTGCACCAGCAAGGCTACCACCTGAACCTCCAACTACAGACACAGAAGCAAAAGTTTGACAGTCAGTCAAGTCAGAGTTGAGATGTTGTTTTCCCCACATGGAGACTCTATCTTGGATGGAACACTTAATTCTTCTATATAGGCACAATAAAACCATATTCACTTTTTTATTTCATACATATATGAACTTTAGTGATAAATGAAAGCTCAAAGAAGGATGTCTTCACTAAGAAACTGCTTTTTTTGTTACATTTACATGACATTGCACAACTCAAAAACATGCTTCCCCCAGTTTATCATGACTACTGTGCAATGCGAAGTACAATTGTTGACGTTGGGTATGTGGGCATATTTTGAAAATATTCCCTACTATAAATACTGTCTGTATACTTTTTAGCAGAATACCACAACTTTCACCTTTCTCCACTGTGTTAGAAGTCAGCTCGAACCTTTATATACTTTCTAACTTTTTATACTTTGTGACGTAAAGTGATGTTTCAGAAGAAAAGTGACAAACTCATTTCACAAAGAGAAAAGATGTGGAGGAATGCAGAGATTGCAAAATGAATGTTCACTTCTAAGTCTCAGTCTTGGCAGAAGAAACTTGGTGTCTGTCTGTGCTCCTCTGAACATGTCCAAGTGTTATCACTCAAGTCAAGATTGGAGACTCATAACCAAACAGAGCTCGCCTCGCAGGGAGCAGACTGGCTGGATAAAAGTACTATTACAGATGAAAGGAGACAGACAGTCGACATAGATTTATGAGCCACTAGAGACCGTCGTGGATCATTTTTATTCATCTTATCAAGGATACCACCTGGCCTTCTGGCAGCAAGGACAGAGGAGCTGGAGGCATTACAGCAAAGAGGAGAGACAAATGGATTCAACCAACCCTTGCTGCCCTTAAACCAATTCCCTTGGAAGTTACTGTAAAGACAAGTGTAGTTTATGGCGCTCCATTGCATGGTAAATGGACTGAATTTATACAATACTTTTTTTTTTTTTTTTTTCCGAAAGTGTTGCAAAGCCACCTGAGCTAGTGTCTCGCCAAATATCACACCACAGGCCAAATCACACACACATTCACAGCTTTTGTCTAAAGTTGATATTCATCCAACATGTCTGGACTATTGTTCCTCCTTCAACTAGCCTCTCGATGCTCATCAAAATGGTTTAGCGAGATGTGTTCTCGAGACATTACTCCACTTTTTAGTACATTATGCAAACACAAAAAGGCAAATCAAATGATGTGCAATCTTATTGTCATGCTAATGTCATATCATATATTGAGCTGTTCCAGTATTTTGTTTGGCTCCTCAAATATACAGTATACAGCACACACAATCCAACAATAGATCTGTGTATGGATGTGCTTGTGCTGCTGAGGGTGTTTTTTTACAAGCATAGCAAAAAAATGAGTAATGTAGTTTTGGAGCTAAATGAGTGAAGGCTGGCATTTTCTCAGCTCTGGAAATGCTCTGCACTACATTGAAAGAAGCCAACTGCTGTATCTTCTTTCACAGGGTTTACTGGTTAAATGATGTGTCCCGTAACAAAGGATTCAAATATATCAGTGTGCTTGTGATCCTAATTGCAACGTCTCTCTCGCTGAACTCCTGGATTAAAACGTCCGACGCCAGATGCCTGAAAGTGTAAAATATCACGTCGGCCTGCTCAAAGAAGTTGACACATTAGACAAAAAGTGGTCATTTATTTTGGAGAGCAAACAACTCCCGATAATCCTGACAAATGCCAGTGGGATGTAGCCTGGCGCAAAAACTTGCCACGTTTAAGCCAACAGAGTCTTTGATGGAGTGTCATAGAGACGGCTGTGAAAGAAGCAGGGACGCACAGTTCTTTCCTCCTTTATAGGTATATTGGCACATAATTGTAGTTTGACCTTTGCCTTTGTCAGTGTCAGTCTAAAATGTCAGCGCACATAATGGGGCATCAGAAATCTTCCCCTGGCTCATAGACAACACAAAAGGCTGAACAACAAAAGAGGAAGAGGGAGAAGAGCCGAAGCCAACAGTCAAGGCCTTAAGGTAACAAAGAAAAGCTTTAGATAACCATAAAAAATGTGAAATACGGTGCTATAATTATGTGGCTGACATGACATTTTGATTTTTTTCTCTCTCTCTTTTTTCCCACCTTGACCAAGTTCTTGTAACATGGTGAAATTCAAGTTCAAGTGAATTAAACTGCCTCAAAAACTCACACTGGTATATAACTCAAAAGTATAATCTGTTAGCATCAATATCAATCAATATATTGAAATGAAACAGATGCTGGTCTCATAACAAAATAGTTTGATGATCTAAACCTTGCTGTCTTTGCTTCTGATTTATTAACAGAGACTAAAAGGAATCAATCTGATTTGCCTGTTTTTGGATGCCGGAACCAACTTCTTAAGTATTGACCCCCGCAGAGTGCTGTATCATCACTATCAACAAAGACTGATGTAAATCCTGAACTCACCAGAGCATCTATGAGCACCTCAGCGCCCTCCTCGCTCTCGTGGAGCGTGTCGATATCTGTCAGCTCCTGTAGCAGATCCACCACTGCTATGGCAACATGTAGCTCGAGTTAAGGACAGCAAGTCTATGTCAATGAGTTGTTTTGTTTTATCTGATGCATTTCATTAAACTCCAACCTATTTACTGTGATGCACTTGACTAAAAAAATAACAACTGCAGTTTAATATTACTATTTTTGTTCTTTTCTTGGGATATGAGTAAGAATAACACCACACTTTTAAAAAAAATCAATATGAGATGAATGAATGAAAATGAACAGACGGCCTGAATCGATGTTTAAATGAAAGGATATCAGTGTTTTCATGACTGAGGAGGCCCAGCAGTGAGTGCACAGCATTGAGCTCCACCAGTAAGTGGTAGAGGTCTGGCATTGTGGCAATCACATGCATCTCCTGGATGATGTCATTCAGATCCAGCTCCGACTCCATGAACCTGGTTTAAGAAAATTGACATTTTGGTTAGCATGTTAGCAGCCTGCATTACTAATCAACTCAAGGCAGTATAAAACACACAGTATGAACTCACAAAGATGTTTCAGCATTTTAAGCTTTGGTAAGTCCACACTAAATTTAACTTAATGCATGCCTGCAGTGTGTTAGCTATTTAAAAAAAGTCTCAACAAGATATGACAGAGAGAGGGAAATAATGCAGGATGTCATTAATGCTTACTTTTCTGGGTTGTCCGGAAACTTTATCCTAAGCTCCTGATTTTTGTATGATCTTTTCTCAAAGGTCAGAATCATTTTCTTCACTGAACTCTCATCCACTGGCTCAGCCTGTTTGATTAGTGCAAAAAGGGAGGGAGTACAGAGGAAAAGATGAAAAGGTAGACAGAAAAGGAGAGTGAGAGAAAAAAATATATAATATTTTATCAAGGCAACAACTGCAATAACAACAAAGAGACATTAAGTTCTTCCTAAAGTTTTGTTAATAGTCACGCAAGGCTCTGCTGATGGCACGTGAGCCAATGCATTGTTCACTGCAGTATTCCCTGAAATGCCACAAACTAAATATTGTGTCAATAAGAAAGAAGAAGAGTTTTACTGGAAGAATTTCATTATCCAAATGGATACACACACAGCCCAGGAGCTTGTCGTTGCTGAGGAAGAATTTATATGCTCAGGTCTATTAATGTTATAGGTGCAACACAAGAGGAGATGATCTTTTCATCCTTTTCAAGCAGAGAGACGACTGGATGGCAATATAGCTGTATTGTGAGGCTGATGCGTGTTATTGAAGAGGAAATGCAAAGTGCTTAGTTAGAAAAGTTCAGGTGTGCACAATAAAGCGCTGTGGCAACCTGTGGAGCCTTTCACACTTGATGCATAAGTGCCTTCAAAACCCTCATGCTGGGGACGCTGCATTGAGAATAAACCTTAAATATGTGGGTGAAGCTAAGTGCCAGATGTTTTTTACAATCAGAGAAAATCTAAGTGCATTTCAACTGTAAATGGAATGGAATTGACTTTCTGACGGCTTAAAAGCGGGGGAAAGTGTTGTATAATAATAATAATGACAGGTTAGGAAATTACATTACAGAACAGAGCAGCACTTTGCTCTGAAAATCTCTTGACACGTTGAATATTTGAAAAGGCTGCAGCGTGGGAAGAACAGTGGAACGTAGAGAGAGTAGAAATACTGTACATTTTGAAACCGTTACATTTTTAGTTTGTTCAAAAGACTGACTTCAACTGTCAGTTATCAAAATAGTTGGCGATACATTTTCTGTTGAATTGCACCTCATCTCTTATTCTATTCTTTTGCAACTTTAAGCACACTGTATGGAGATCACATCTGTTCATGCAGTACATCAAGAGTGTGTGCATGTAACACCTTTTTAGTAAGTATACTAAGAATTTTACTTACCTCAGGTTCTTCTTCATCCTGGTCCATCAGCTTCTCCAGGATCTTCTTCTTATCCCCACCCAGGTCATCGGTCTCCCTCATCTCCATCCCTCCTTCCACTCCTATTCCTGCTTCTCTGAGTCTGCTCAACTCCCTGACACTCATACCCTTCTGGTGCTTCCCTCCTCTGGAGTCCTCCTCTCCACCAGCTGCTCCTCCATCCTCCTCTCTTAGACGCTTTGCTCCTCTATCAGGCTGCGGAGAAATAAGAGGAGACAGAGAGATCCAATGACCCACAAAGGAATTATGATGACTAAGATGTGGCTTGCATAAAATGGAGTGGTGGAACAAAAAACAGACAGGTATTCTTCTTAATATTTCATACATAAGTGATTTGAGATAAGTAATAAAGGGCTTTTTTCCCATTACACCCTTAAGTATCTCTTTGTAATTGATTATGGCAGCAACTAACAAAATATTTTCATTATCAATTCATCATTCTCATTATTTGTTGATTAACTAATTAGTTGATTGGTCAATTAAATGTCTCTTTGGGGACAGTGGTGTGAGCAGGGCTTTTCAGCACAAAATCAGCCAGTGTTTGGTTTGTGATTATACACTAATTAAACATACTTATAAATGTATGTATTATATTCCATTTCTGCCCAGTCTGTTCTGCTAGATGCCACTAAATTCTACAAACTGCACCTTTAATAACAAACAAATCTTTTGGATCCCAGTTTTTAGTTGTTACACCGCTTCCCATGTTTCTTTATTGCTCTTATATAATATAAATTTGTGCTGCTCATTGGAGCATAATATTGATTTTTTTCTTATGTCCCTGCTTTTTATATATACGGACAAATAAAGGAAATGTTTATCTGAAATAATATATTTTCTTGCAACATTAACTCCTTTTCTAGTTGTATACCTCTTCATGAACTACTTGTGGTTGTTTATAGAGCTGGTAACAGATGTTTTATACTCAATTTTGTTGCCTTCACTACACAACTATCACACTACTCATTCAACCCACAGCTATTGTTTTAATGTGTGTGCATGTGAGTGAATGGACAGATGAGTGGAGTGAATAGGGTATAGTTTTCCTTTTTAAGAGACAGCAAATTTCACTGAATGTTAACATGCAATGACAATAAAGGCATTCTTTTCTAGTCTATCACACTCTATAGTACAAGTGCTATGTGCAAAAAAGGTACAGCCTTGAAAATGTTCATTATTGTTCCCAAAGCTAAAATCTCTATTTTTTGTCTCGACCAACAATCCACAACTCAGATATTCAGTTGACTGTCACAGAGCACTAAAGATTACAGCAAATGTTGACATTTAAGAGACTGGAACCAGAGAATATGAGCTTTTTTTCTTTAAAAAAAACCCAACTCAAAACAATGAATCCATTATAACATTAGTTTGCGGTTGATTTTCTTATGATCTAAGCTAACCTGTTAATCGACTAATCATTGCAGCTGTATACCTGACTATATATAATAATGCAAACACTACAACAGAAGCTCAGCAGGGAAACACATGAAGTAAATTAGCGGCCACTCTGCGAGAAGTTTATACAACGAGCGACATGTTAACTCATTTAAAAAGTCATATTTTACTTAAATACAGTTATTTTACAGGTTATTCGTGTGCCGAATTTGTTAATGGCCACCAACAACTGATAAAATGTATTTCTTCGAGCAGTATACAGTGTGTGTGTTTACCAAAATAACAATACTGCATCAATTGGTACATTTTTGAATGGAAACTGGCACACAAGACAGGAAACGCAGTATAGGTGACTGCGTAACTATACCGGACACAAAACCATGCAACCTTTAGAAAAATGAGCAAGCCTACCAATGCATATGTATTTGTCTAAAAGCATGTGTGTAAAACCTCTTAATAACAAACACTAACATCGTAACGTTAGCCCTCCATTCACTGCTGTCACATAGTGGAGTTAGCTAGCACGCTAACTGCTAACTTTAAATTAGAGTTAGAGTTTCTTAAACACTGGTGAGCAGAATACAACGTTACCTGATAGCTCAGGAGCTCTCCAACATCCATCTCTCCGGGTTAGAAAAAGTAAAAATGTTAAGTTTGGGAAATAAAGAAGAGCGTACACTTCAATAGTTAGCTAACCGGCTAATAACAAGCTGCTGCCCACAACACACGCATGCCGTAAAATGTTACGTGATACTGTCGTAAAGCTTGACTGCTGTTACCCATAGCAACGCAATTTACTTCTAATTTTCATAAAGCTGGAAATAATAAATCACCTAACTTTTTATCCTCTGCATGTATACAATTGATAGGCCTTAAAACAGGGTTGGGAAGGTTACTGTGGAAATATAATAAGTTACAGATTACTGGTTACCCTATTTAAAATGTAATAAGCAATGTCACTATTTCAATAACTTTAAAATAATGTATCTTATTACATTTGATCACTTTCTGATTACTTTTCTAACAAATGTTTTCAGCACCAAAATCTAAGTTCAAGTGTTTTTCATGGATACTGACATGATTTATAAGGGAGATCATGTCTTATAAAGCAAGATGTATCTCTCATTTGAAAATGTATTCATTAGTTTAGAGATGTAGATTTTGGAATATAAAATAAAGGTATTTTATAATAAAAGTCTGGCATGGGCTTAATTGGTGACTGTGACACCATTTAAGCACATGTGTGCTTCAAATAAGCCCACGTCATAATTTATTTACAAAATATGAAAAATAAAAATTGTTTTCAAAGAATAAAAAAAGCAATATATGTATTCAGTTATATGATAATTATTTAAAAAATGGGGTTAAAAGCCCTCCTGAGCAAAATCTTAAAGGTCTGACTTCAGATGTAATGCCCTTTGTAATCATCAACACAGATAGATAGATAGATAGATAGATAGATAGATAGATAGATAGATAGATAGATAGATAGATAGATAGATAGATAGATAGATAGATAGATAGATAGATAGATAGATAGATAGATAGATAGATAGATAGATAGATAGATAGATAGCCAATACTGATAGTGCAGGTGTGTAATGTTACTATGTTCACTCCTTGTAATGTAATGGCCAACACAGGAACAATGCAGTCACACTGGCTCTTTATGATGAGCCTATATGCAGGCACATTTATGTCTACTTTCATTCTTTTTTTTATGTGACTGCAGTTTCGAATGTCGTTTGCCACATAGCATATTATGCATAAATAGGCCTAATAGCCACAACATAACTGAAATATGTTCCCCCCCCCAGCAGAATCCTTTGGTCTCACTCACCAATCCTGAAATAAGCCCCTTTAATGATACACGTAAAACTAGACAGGAATGTTTCCTCATCGGACCTTGCACATGAAATCCTAGGCTTAAGTGCTCAGTTTTGCTGTATTCCTACCAGGAGAGCTTTACATGCCAAGCTGGCTTATTGTTCCAGACAGGCCGAAAATCACCTTTTCAATGAGCATCATTGGGAAATGTATGAGTGGTGTTTGGTATAGATGCCTCCATTGCCACTCCAGTCTCTAGCCAGTGATCTGTGACAGTAAAGCAATAGAAACAACATTTAAAAGGAAGGCCAGTGCCAAGCAGTCAAGCTTGACATCCTGGCAAACACGAGGGAAAAAGCACTTGATCAAAGGAAAGAGAGAGAAACATGGTGAAAGAGAATAAAAGGGAGCAAGAGGGCTAAAGACAAATTTATATGGAAATCCCACAGCTAGAGACAGCGAGACAGTTTCAGATTAAATACAAAGCCTTGATTGGGAAAAGTAGAGAGGGCTCTTTTTTATGAGGTTGACAGCTGAGTGGAGTTTAAAACCGAAAAGCAAATATTTGAATCTCACATATATTCATTAGGTCTGCTGCAATCCAGTATTTCCCAAATTCTGTTTTGATGCTTAACAATTAGTCATGATGGTGAGACATCGTACGATAATTAGTATGTATCACAAGTTTTGTGTACCAGAAAACCAGGCTTGTAATTGTTTAGTATAGCTGACCGCATGTTCATCTGATGTGGTCAAATCTGGACTGTAATAAAACAGCAAGCGATAATCCATGCATGAAATGCTCTATACAACAGTTTCTCTGAGTCATCAGTGGATTAAACATGTGGAAAACTGGCCAACAGTAAATTGTACTTTTTATTTGATCTGATAAAGTAGGAGCATGCAGTTTCATTCACAGTTACATACACAGAACTGGTTAATATGTATGTATGATCAGGAATGACAGTGATGAACAGCTGAAGAAACTCAAGCAAGTCAAAGGTCACATCAAGTTACATCAAGTCATGTTTATGGAGTATTTTTAGCCACACTATAACAGCATGGCTCCAGGGATCCCAATATCAGTCGGCCACTTCAGACTAAAACACAATGTTTGGATGGATTGACACTGAATGCTTCATGGTCTCCAGAAGATGAAGCCTGTTGAATTTTGTGATCCTCTGAATTTTCCTCTGATGCTGCTGCTTTACTTTTATGAGGCTTCTAGACAGAGGCAATTCAAAGCTTTAGAATAGAATTAATAAAATATGGGACATATTTTTAGAAGGGATAAAATGAAGTGCAGATACAGCGCAGATATAAATACCCCATTTAAATGGTGCTGGGAACAGAAAGGATTTTGATCTTTCAGAAATTTGCTACAGATATTTGGTGCATATAAACTAAAATTATCACCATGTTTTATTTTAACCCTACAGACAGTAACTCTGATATGGAGAACTGATCTTATAATCTTTATACATATATTTATAGTATATTATATGATAATCAAAAAGAAATCATACAATAAATGATCATGTGAATACATACAGACAAAATGAATAATCAAGACATTGTCAGATAATACATTTGAAAACTCAGTTTACTGTAATGAAATGTTATTTTATCCTCATTCTATTTACAACAGAGTTTATTGGGGTCTTTTTAAAAAAAAATTAAAATATCATAATATACGTCAAATACACCAGAAACCTAGAAATCAACTAACTCTGAATTCCCTCCTTCGCTGCAGCTGCCTTGAAGCTTCCATTATTACAAATCCTTTGTGTTTTACACAATGATTAACACATTCCACAATCCCTGAAGGAGCCGAAAGCTTTTCATACACAACTGTCTGCTTAATGACATCGTCTCATCATTTCCCTGCAGAATTATTCTGGGGCGACGCTGTAGGATCATTTCCATTGAATCATACCTCATTTCCCTTTGAAACCGAACAATACAATTTCACACAAGCTGTGAGGCCTGATTGCATTAAATCACATGAGGTCAGTGTGATTGTATCATGCAGTGGAGTCCAACATAAGTGTTCTCAAAAATTCAGAGTGGCAACGCTATTATTAAAAGAGAGAGAGTGTGAGATGATGAGAAGCGATTGCCCTTAGGCCTATCATTTTTCCCTCACTGAGTCAAGTGGTGCAATGAAATGATTTTCTCTCCTCTTAGATATGATTTTTAGTAATGTATCACATCAGCAGAGTTATTTAAAGTCCCACCTCCTATCAACGCCTAATCGGCACACAAATCAAATATAAGATAAGGTTTTTTTTAATCTTAGATTTCCACAACAGTGAAGAGTTAACACATTTTGGGGTCATTTTTACAGTGATATTTATTGATGAGAATTTAGCAGGGAATACGTTTTGCTGTCACTGGACACGCATTGATCGATTGATTGATTGATTTCTTCTGACAGAGAAAGGTCTCTTCCTTGTTAAACCAGTGAGAGTGGATGGAGTCCTACAAAGATTAGTATAAGGCTCCATGGTTGCTATTGACTTTAATGGAATAGATGTTTCCCTTTTGGAACAAATCCTGTTTTTTGTTACTTTACAGCCATCTGATGTTGTAATTTCCAGCTGATAAATATTCTTCTCATAATGGCAGATCTATGTTGTTTGTGATAATAATAGTATAACCCAGTGCAGAAATGCTCCAGCCTTGCACCATCTTGATGAGATGAATGTAAACATAATACTTCCCATACCTGCCATCTTGAAATCTACACTCCACAATTTGGGAATCAGTTTTGAATGGAACCACTTGAATGACCTCGCACATGTCCGTAAAGGTTCACCCCAATTGCCTGTTGCAGCAAAAGAGGAAGTAGTCATGTTTACCAGGGGGATTCCACAAGCCTCTAGCCAAGGTATGTGGTAAACACATGGGTAAAGATCAAGCCCAACTGTAATTGGAGCACACACAACACAAACACACAAACTCATAGGATGCCAAAATCAGTTTGGAGGAGATAGGTTACAGTGAATTGGGTTTTCCTGACTGTGTAGTGTCCCTCACTGAGAGAGGAAAACTCTGCTCTGAGGTGCGCAGGAAACACAAACCAATACCTTCAAACTTTCACTACATGCAATCACACTGAAGATTAGCACTGGGTGTAACTCACAGGGAAACTGGAATGTCCACTAAGACATCACAGCAAGTTAGCAGTAGTTTGAACTTGCAGAAGTCACACCTCAAACAGTAGATTCAAGGAGGAACGGAGGCACTTTAATTCTATAGAAATCCTAAGTAAGTCTTTGTTAAACCTAAAAACAGTCAGCCAAAAAAACTGGGCAAACAATACAGTAGTCATAGTAAAAATGTGAATTTAAGGATTTGGACCAAACGCATAATCTTAGCATTTTTCAAACCTTGCTTTGCACACTCAGGGAATTGTATTTTAAAACAATAGACAATAAATTTTATGCCATCCAATGCAGTGAGGAGTGCACAGATAGGTACATTGGGGGGAAAAACAAGCAGCTTCTTCACAAATGCACAGCAGAGGAAATAACTCACCAGTGTGAACACTTGCCAAAAACACTGTTTTAACAAACAAAATGTACATATCTCATCAGGTTGGATAGATGGTTTGAAAGAGGTGTGAAAGAGAATGAATCCACTCTGAAAAGAGGAGGGGGCTGAAACACCACTTGTCACTCAAGGAAGCATTTCATACAAAAAGTAAAATGTCAAAACCCTAGTGACTTGCATTCAGTTTTATTTGGACACCAGATGCACTGCTAAGTTTAGGGTACAATGTTCATGAAGTTTGCCAGAGTACATGTGTGATGTTTGGAGTGTGCCAAATGTGGTCATATACTGTAGACAAGTTCAATAAATATATAAATAATTAATACATCTGAAAAACAACTATTAAGTGAATTAAAATCACCTTTTTTACAGCCAAAATGCCAAAAATCTATTTTTTTTCTTTCTGTCTTTAAGCTATGAGTGAACTGATGTTAACTCAACTTCAATTCATCAGCCTTCCTGCCATCATTTTTTAGGTAGCACAGCCATTTGTAGTTTGCTCTACTTTTTTGCTGCAGTAACACAGGCTCTTGACCACGTGTAGTCTGTGGACTGTCAGTTACACTCTGCAGTCTGCTGTAGCATATGAAAGTTAGCTATGGTGAGGGGGCAAGGCACAGAGACAAGGTGGAGTAAGAGGAGTAATGAGGCAATCGTGACTGTGAGTCGGGAGTCCGGAGGGAAAAGACTGAAGACTGGGTAGGCTGTCGAAGGATATATCCTGTTTAAATCTATTTTTTTAAAATGACACTTTTGCACTTGATGGTTGTTATTTGTGTGGTGTGCTCACTCAGTTTGTAAAGTGTGTAACAACAGATTAGAGCACACACAAAAAGCAATACGAAGTTGTTAGTTATTGGTCAAGTCATTCTAAGGGCAATTCCTGTGATGTCAAAAGCAGTATTATATTTCCAACTAATGTTCACGTTGGCTGTTACAGCTTAGAAAGGTCCCCGTTCCTTCCTGCAGTGGAAAAGCTGGAGAAGTTGGGGTTTAGTCAAGCTTATTTAAGGACCTCAAGGATTATTTGGCAATCTATGTTATGCCTGGAAACTCATAATATACAATATTTCCTTATCTCAGTATTTCCTGCAACTTAAACATTAACAACAGCTCATTAGCGTTGTATTTGCATAGATGGATGTATGGTAGGATTGTGCTTTCCTGATAAGACAGAACAAGGACAAGCTCAAGCCTCTTTTCTATCAAATGCTTTTTAAGGAAGCCAGCAAGTGTCTAATAGATTTTCCTCTCCATTGTCTGCTGCACAAACCTGACACTGGCAGACAAACAGAGGAGAGAGAGAGAGAGAGAGAAGGGAAGGACATACACTCGACTTTTAAGATAAATGTATGTAGGAACAGTGTAGGTGGTATAGGGGAGAGAAAGAGGGAGGGAGAATAAGAGATAGAGGAAGTGGAGAGTGAACGGCAGAGGTAGAGGAGAGGAAAGGAAATTAATTTTATCTCGATTATGAATATGACGGCTAGGATGTTCTGCGATAGTGGCCCACGCCTTCCAGCGATAGCGGAGAAGCACACACACACACACACACACACATACACACACTTTCCTGGGGTGGAAAAGCCTCTGAAAAAAAAGAACTTAGAACACGATTTGATACAAAAACTCTCCAATGAAACTGATACTGACGAAAGTGTTTTAGGTGGATTAGCAGGTCCTTAAAGGCGTGAAAATTAATTTCATGAGTTAATCTGCTCACCCCCATGTACAGAATAGTGAGTGGAAACCCAATTTAAATTCATAGAGCCACCAAATGCAGAGAGTTTCTATTTCAATTGTATGTTAGAATTTTTTAGAGAGCATGCAACTCAGACGGAAATGCTGAAAACAGCATGCAGGGAAAACAAAAATGGTTTGATGTGCCAAAAGTTTTGGCACATCAAACATCAGGATATGAATCTTTGTGCCAATGGATCCTGTAGTTTTTTTTTTTAAAGATTTCAGTCTAGAAGTGGGGGGTGGTGGACTGACTGTCCAACAGATTTGCATTGCCATAGAGCCAAAATGCTAAAATGCTGTTGTATAAATAGTACAAGAAACATTCACAGGTGGTGCATTGGTGCAGTGGTTAGCAATGTCATCTCACAGCAAAAAGGCCAGCTGGGGTCACTCTGTGCTCTGCGTCTGTCTCGGTTCCCTCTAAGACAAGACAGCCTGTCAGATGTAACTCCCATATTTTTTACTTTGTCTATCTTACACACAAACATCCCCCCACCCCTCCCCAAATCCCTGCATTCACTTATAACTCCAGTCTAGTTAAGAGGTAAGCTCGAGTCACAAGTGATGCTTGAAAATCAAATGTCTCATAATCTCACATTTTTTCTAATGAATTATTCACGACATTGAAGAAATCCCTTTTATTAATCCCTGCATCACTCCTTTTTAGCTCTCACACACACAGGATCAAATCCTGGAGGCTTTGCTTGTCTTGAATGACATTTGCACACACGCACACGCACACACACACACACACACACACACACACACACACACACACACATGCACACACACACACACTCAAACACAGACGCATGAAAATTCACACAAATACACATTTGTTGCACACACCACCCCACTCCTATTCAGATTTTCTTTATCTTGCCCTCACACGTGTTTCTGCGCACATAATCACATTGCCACAATACAGAGATCTGATAGCAGGATTAGCTGTTCAGTAAAACTTTGCAATACATGTCAGTGCCCTGGAACATCAAATCTGAGCTTCGGATTCGAGGTTTAAAGATTAACTTCTCCCAAACAGAGAAAGAAGACAGCAGATTTTCTTTTGGGAGGGGCCCACGTGATGAGAAACCATAACACACCATTTACACAAGGCCTTTTCTAAATGTGCATGAGGTAATGTGATTTAGAAAAAAAGCCTCTTCATTCATTTCAATCAACTCATTCATTATTGTAGTGAAGGAGATCTGAAGGAATCTGGATAAAAATGCAGGGTCATCTTGAAGTAGAGTTGAATCTGGCTCAACCTTTGCAATTATGAAAAAAAAGCAGCACCTAGCAAGTGTGTCCTGGCCACTCAAAGGTATTCAAGTGCACATAACAGATATAGTACCCGAGAACATGAATAGTCAACATGAATAGCATGATACTACTCTTAACCTTGCAATTGTAAAAGCTGTTATAGCATGCCAGATGTGTGATTTGTAACCTGCCTTATGATATTAAAAGGTGATGTACAGTGTTTCCATTCACACTCATGGATCTGTTACTCAAACTGGATTTCCTGGGTCTTATTTCATTGTCTTACTGATACCTGAAAAAAATCCTCACCAACCATCTATTTTTAATCTAAATGTCCACTTAACCAAAGAAGAAAATACATCTTGTGGAAAATAACTGACCCTTTGTGAACAGATTAAGCACTCAAACCATCATTCACATGTTGGGCCAATCTGAGGCAGCAGTAATGTTGTATTATTTGCCACCAGACAGCTACATTTCATGTGTAAAAAAAAAATTAAAAAAAATCCTTTTCTCTTTGTGTATTATGTGTTAATAGAAGTGTAGTTTGGGGTAATGGAAACAGATGTGAGAGGTCAGCATGAGCACCGAGTTAACAGCTGTAAGGGCGACGGAAAGAAATGGGCTCCCACTAGAGCGAGAAAAACGCAATGTTTGGGTATTTCTAATCTGCCTCAGAGCCATAATAACAACAGAGATGACTTGCACCAGGCATGCAAAAGTGCCACTTAAGTAGAAGATTTGGTTGAAGAAGAGCGCTCCCCATTGAGCCCCCAAGCTCAGACCCTGCTAAAGGTTTCATAAGCATGTTGCATGTATACATATATTCAGCATTTGGTCACACGCTGCACTGACATTGTCTTAATAGTAAATGTAAAGCCACTTGTATTCGAGACAGGATACTTGTGTGTGAACAACAAGCAGGATGAGATGTTTACTGTCAGTAAAGGACACAATCTGCATTTCAGAAAGGGTAAGAGAAATCCAATTTCACTGTGTATACCACATCGCATTTTAATGTCAAGCGTAAATGTACTCCAGCTGAATCATATCCAGAAGCAAACCAGGATGTGAGATGAATGTTAAAAGGACTCTAAGTAAATCTGTAACTGCCTCATGGCACAAAATGACCGTAATATATCTGCAGGGCGTTGATAACGGCTTCAGCTGTGATTAGCGAGCTTATTTGTCTTTATTGTGACAGTCTTACTTCATTGTTTTGTCTGCAGTTACAGGCCACCGTAGCTCTAGGGGACAGGTGATCGGGTCAAAAACTTCAATTTATTAGTTTGTGCAACTCGTACGGCTGTTGCTGGCCACAGGGATCATTTAAGGTCAAAGATTACTTAATGACCCTTAACTGGAGGTGTAAGGGAATGTCGGTGTATGTCCGTGTGCCTGTCATTCTGTCTCTCTGTCCATGTAATCTCCACCTACAGTCCTCTGCAGCGGTGAGCCACAGGCGGTTGGCCTCTCTCTGTATGAATCTGATCCCCACCGCCTGTGAAGTCAAATGTTGACAGAGAATCACAAACCACATCAGAATACTAAAGAGGCCAGAGAGCGCCTTTATGAGAAAGAGAGAGATAAAGAGAGGGAGAGAGAGAGAGAGAGAGAGAGAGAGAGAGAGAGAGAGAGAGAGAGAGAGAGAGAGAGAGAGAGAGAGAGAGAGATAAAGAGAGTGTGCAAGTGTGTGTGTGCATGCCCGTGTGTATTTGTGAGAGTGCGTGTCCTCATATTCCTGCACTGTAAAAATTATAAGCTTGGCAAGGGCCTTATACTTTTTGTATCATTTATTATCACCCTTACCTCAGGGTGTTTTTTTGTGTGGAATTATAGTGTTGCACATTTTTTCTTCAATTCCACTAGTTTCACTTCAAAATGAATTTCCAGTAGTTTCACTTCAGATGACCTCTTCCAGGAAATGATCATGAAATCCTAAAACAAAAAAAAACTCAGCTTCAAATGTCTTTCAGCATATTGGAAGCAAATGTGCTGAAACAATGCACATCATGATAGGGAGTGTGTGGTAAGGTGAGTTGACTGGAATGATCATGAAATGAAGTTGATAAGCTTTGATGGTGAATATAGTCTCTTGCTAACCTTGTCATTTTTGGCAGTGCGTGCCTATTATTCTTTTGTGTCCAGCAGTGTGTATTTGTGTGTATTTGTGTGTGTGTGTGTGTGTGTGTGTGTGTGTGTGTGTGTGTGTGTGCTCGTGTGTGTGTGCTCGTGTGAAGAAAGAGAATAGGAGAACAAAGCAGATAGAGATAGAGATGAAAGGCCAGTGTTGAATACAGCGGCTAGCATGCATGGCCCTGTGCTTTCTGAAGGGTGTCTTGGCCTCTCATACAAATGAGCTTGCATCTTATCAGCCCTCCACGACACCCAAGTCCAAATAATGAATACTTAGCCGAAGTGGTCGGGTGCGCTTGATTTGGTCTGTCAAGCACATTGAAACCTCAAGAATAAAAAGCACTAAGCCTCCGTTGCAATGAGAGTCAGGTTTAATGAAGTGTGTATAACCTCAAATGAAGAGATGTAATCTCTGTGCATAAAATTTCAGTATAAATCATCAGTATTTTTCAGTTGTGTCACTGAGCTCCATTTTCTTGTCTGGTATAAATGTAATGATGCACCAAGTGAAATCTGCAACATTATAGTGGAAATAAGAGCAGAGTATTGGGCCAAATGTCTATATGTCTATGCTGCTCCATCTGTAAATGTGATAATGATGACGACCTAATTATGCAAACATGCACATCTGCTCTGGTGTAATTGCTACATTCATACCTAGGGCTCATGATTTCGTTAAAATGAAATAGGAATTTTTTGTTGTATATTGTATAATATTTTAAAAAAATGGGGAAAATCATATAAAAAAAGAAGTTGAAATTACTCATAGGACTCTGGTGTACTGAGTAATATAGAGGCAATCATCAGATTACATTTAATCCAGATTTTGTTCACATATTTCTTATTTATTTATTTTTGTTGCGAAAAATCTATAAAAGCAAAAATGCTGAACCTTATTTATGTGTGTGCTCAAACCAGATTTGAATCAAATCAAGAGGTGGTGACCACATACTCCATGGGACAGCAGGGTTAGGGTTTATTTTTAGCTCCAAGGTCACACAACCTTAGGACATCTCAACTGGACAGAAAGCAATATCCAGTATCTGTTTGAATGGACCTCCATCAATGGCCCACAGAAACAAACAATGGAAAGCATTACCTATTAAAATAAGTTTCTGTCTTCTTCTTGAACTGAGCTTTAAAGCAGCACTCTTTACCTCCTGAAAGCTGCACTATGATCAACAGCTAGTTGCTTTTTTTCAGTCTGCTGGTAGCATACAGATTTATAGAGCTTTATGGTGCTGAGAACAGTATGAGTGAACCAAAAAAGTTTTAGGACAAGCAAACTATACAATGAGCTGTAAGTTGGGAAACAGGTCTCTGTGGGTATTTCACTCCTATTACATTACACATAACCATTTGACAAGTCACTGTAAATATGACAGTACTGATTAGTGTGACTTTAAGGTTTCTGTTTTTTGTATATTTCTGGTCAACACAGAGGAAGAAAAAAGGATGAAAGGATCCACTGTGGCTCTACTGGGTCCTCTCTTTTGTTATTTTTTCAAACACTCAGAAGTATCTCTTGTAATTTAGTTTGAAAGGAGCCATCTCTCTAGATACTGATTAAAGTTGTGAGCTTGCTGTCTGTGTGCTGGCTGACTGACTTTCACACCTCATGGACAGAATTTTGATGATGGTGATTTAATGCAGTAAAACGATATCAGATCTGTGTCGTGTAGGTTTGGGAAAAGACATCCCAGCATGGACACATTGTGGAGCTTACTCTTGATTAGTTTTTTAGGGTTTTTTTGGAGCAATTTACTCTATAAGTCTGTCTACGAAGGACAAATCCCCGAAGGACATTCTGTACGTGGAACTGTCATCTGGCAAGAGGCGAACAGGCCGCCCACGGCTATGCTTTAAGGATGTCTGCAAGCAAGACCTCAAGTCCTTCAACATCAAACCTGCCACCTGGGAAGATGCTGCTCAGGACCGTTTTCAATGGCAGCAGGCACTCCACTGTGGGCTGCTGATGTATGAAATAACCTTGGCTCCACACTGAGAAGCAAAGAGAACAAAGAGGAAGCAACAGGACACTATCCTCAACATCCTCACATGTAACATCTGCAGCCAAGTCTGCCTCTCACAGATTAGACTTTACTGTCACGTGAGCCACCAACACTCAACGCTCAAGTAATCTACGGTCTTCCGAGACCACGATACCAATGATGACTCTACATGTCCTCCTTGTTGTGCTTTCTATTTTCTACTGTCTCCCCTCATCCTCATGGCAATCAATTAAACTTAACCTTACCTTAAGATCACATTGATTTTTTTGCTGGTGTTATTACTATTAAAACACCTACCTGAGGACACTAAGTCAATGTCAGTGTCATTTACTGTGTGAGAGGACGTTGTGTGTTTCCCCTGGCAGGAGCCTCTTTTCCCTTGACGTTATCCAAATTCAGGAATTTGTTTACTGACAGAAAATGCGTGGGTTTGAAAACGACTGAGTCACTGCTCTGCCCTGCTGATGAAGTGAGCAGATTGGAAATGGGAAGGTTAATGAGATTTTCACAAAGTGTCCGTCTAGCGGTTTGAACTCAGATTAAATTGACACACTCTGATTAAAATTAATTGACCTGTGAAATGAGTGTGTCCCTCAACAGTTAAGGATTGATGGATATCACAGAGGGGTCGAGATGGAAGAAGACAGTGGTGGGGGGGGGGAGAAAAAAAAGGAAAATTAACTTATTTTAAATGGAAGTAAAGGCTCAGCTCATTCTCCTTACTAATCTCTAAACAGGAGGGGGACCTGATGACATACACTACTGTATATGATGTACCAGGATTCTTGTCATTTTACTTTATCTTTGAAGGTTTGCTGTCCTCATGGAACATTTATCTTAAACATGCACTAGATTTTAAGTAAAAGTACACTGATTCTTGAGACAAATCCCCCAAAAAAGATTTAATAAGAAAAGAAAAGAACGAAAGAAGTGTCGCTAGTGGCAGATTGACCAAGATGACCACAGTCAGATTGGTATGTGTGTCTCTTCTAAAACTGATTGTTGAATGTCAGTTTAAAATGCTGTTTCAGATCGCTAAGATACTCTCTGATATCAAACTCCATATGCCGAATTACGAAATTAGCCTAGAGATGGTATATACATTCAAAATAGCTCTTTTTAAAAGTGTGTCAAAGTGAACAGAGAAGCAGTAAATAATATCTTAACCGCTCTGTGTTTCAGACTCCTGCTGGCATCATTAGACGTATGTTTGTATAGGAAACCACAGTCGTGATTGCAAACACAGTCACATCTTTGCTTTGTATTACATATAGCTACAGTGAAAGTGCAGCCATTTGTCTTTGTGCCATTAAAGCAGAGACATTCTAACAACCTTCAGTTTCACACTACATGGTAATACACACGATACAGGGATGACAAGAGCTAACATTCACTGTGAAGACACATTTATAGAAATATGCTAAAACTCATACATTCATTTTCACTCTACAGTCTACAAATGAACAAAATGATCACATATAAAATGAGTCTTTCACATATTGTGTCTTCTTAGCTGGCTTGCTATTGTCACCTGCTATTAAAGCTACATTCAGAAAACACCTGCTTTAGCTCTGAGTTTGAGGGTGTGAGAACAATGCAGCTTCACAGAGAATACAGTTCTTCATGCAATCACTAGGGCTAACATTAAGCTTGCTGTTGATGGGCAGTAAATACCTGCAACTGTAGCCTGGCTGCTTGTTAAACCCCAACCTTTCCTTTTCTTTTCCAACTCGTGTTAAACTCAGAATATGTAACATGTGGGCGTGAAGGCTTTTCAAATTGTTTAAAGGTCACCTTTGATGGAGCCGGGCTGAGTAATGAAAGTGGAGTAATGAGAAATGTAAGTCATTATTTTTGCTTTTGAGTAATTAGTAATGTAGGAACTTTACTTTAAGGAGTAATAAGTTTATAAGGGATAATGTGTACGATTCACATATATGATTGGATTTTGTTTCAGAATTAAGTTTAAAAGTTATAGCTATTCCATATAAATAAGTTCGATAAATGGTTTTACTTCTACTTTCATTGTCATTCATAGTGGATAGTAGAAATCCCTAGCTGTTAAAGCTTTTTGGGGTCTACGTATACATTATTCCCTCAACATTCAGTCTATGTGAGGATGAAACTGTCTAGTCTCTCATTATTGTAACAACCCTATGATTTCATCCCTGAGGTAAAACCCATTTTCATGCACTGAATGGCTCCTTTGTACAAACAGTTGACTGCAGTTCATATACTACAGCGTTATGGTAATTCACTTTCAATTCAAAGTGAAGGAAACTATAATTGAACAAGCATTAATGAGAAAGGCACTTCAGGAATCAACTGAACAGAAACATAGTTGGGCATTATTCTATGAAGTGGGAAATTTCAAAGAAATTGCCGATCAAATGTTTATCAGAAAGACCTTCACTGCTTAATTACTGTGTTCACTCAACAATATTCTACCTATGATTAGGCAAGGCCAGATAGAAAGACTAAGTTTTTGTACTACGCTACAAACTTTGCTGGGAGCAAGGAAATAAGTCCTCTACAGAGTTTTTCTCTCTTCTCAGTGCACCTCCGTGGAAATAGGTGAAGTTGTGCCAGAAACCCTGTCTCTGCTTCTTGGGAGCAAGGAAATAAAAATCAATGTTCCTCACATTTGGCAAGGCCATGCCTCACAAACATAACAAGGATGCTGATGGTAGTAGCGACAGACCAATGAGTAGGCATTATAGCTGTAAGACCATAAATGGGGTGTGGTACATGGATGGTATCACAGAGAGAATGTCATGCTTGGAAAGGCTTTATTGTATGTTTCATAAAAGGATGTACTGCTTGAAAGGTCAGACAGGTTGATACAACAGAAAAATAGCTAAAGAGAACCAATATAAAATCTGGCTTTGATATTGTTTATCTGTTCTACAAAATCTGCTTTTATGTCCTTGTGTTTCTTATTATCCAACATGAACTGAACTTCTTTCAAGGTAATAATCATTAAACTAGTCTACTAAATATGAATTAAAGGGGTACAAAACTGTACTGCTTGTGCAGCCTTATTATATAAAACCCTAACCCTTTATTTTAGATGCTTTGATTTGATTGCTGAAGCAGTATTTGTTGTTTTTTATCTGCTGGAGTAGTGACAGAGAAAAGACAGAGAAGACACAAAGGAACTGGCTACCTAGTGAATGTACTGTGAATCCAATATTCACTCTCATGATATCCACCAACTCCTGTAGAAGTGGCTCTTAAAACAGTTAAATGCTCTACAATGTTCACCAGCTAGTCACTACCCTACAGTGGGTTTATCTGAGCCTATTTGTGTAGTTGGTTAAGAGCATTGAGACTGAACCAAAACAGTAAAGTTGCAGGCTGTAAAACCAGTTCAATAACGTGCAAGATGCTGAAATGTTCCGAAATATTGAGAGGAACTGCAAAGTCAGGCATCAATTATCATGGATTCATTACTACAAGCTACCTGGGTGAAAAGGCCTTTTCATTTTACATATAGTCACCTGACCTCTTGTGAAAAAAAGAACTACCAATTATATATTATATTATACACTATTGTAATAGCGCAGCATTACCTGCATATAGTTGTAAAATGTGCTCTATATTGTATAAATAACTTTCAGATGACTGAGCTACGTAAACTCTTTAGGTCCAAATGACTTATCAACAAGCACTTTCAACACCAACTTTTGAACTTACAGACTGTTGAAGACAGTTAGTTTTTCTGTTGTTTCTGACTGACAGCAAGTTATTGTATCATCTCTGTATCTAAATCTGATTCATGCCAGCTATTTTAAGTTAACTAACACTTGGCTAACAAGCTAAGTAACTGATAAACTATTTGTTGTGAATATGTCTAATTTGTGTTACTGCAGATGTTACATTAGGAGTGAAAGAGCTTGAGATTGAAACTGCCAGCCAAATAATGAATAAAATGAAAAAATCTTTTAGCAAGAATTTGATAACTGCAACAGAATGTTTAACACACAACCCTTATTTCATTTTTAAAGATGTGTCCATAATCCTAAAAACCAAATGTGTCCGAAAATGTGGCCACAATCAAGTAAGCAGCTCCCTGAGTTGTCATCTGTGTGTGGTTCAAGGAACAGAGACTGCACTACTATACACTGCAGGGAACTCCGCATTATTGTCGGACAGAGAAAGAAAATATCGAAATTTTCAAGGTAACATTCATTTGAACATCTCTTTGATCGCTTTTCCCCTCCAGCTCCTGTTCTCCTTCAAACAGCTGCACCACAGGGACAGTAACTCAGGAGCAGTTAGAAAATGTACTTATTCTATTACCCAACATTGTGCCACTATTACCCACCATGTAACTTGTTAATATGCAGATCACCTTCCTCCTCTTGCTCTGTGGTGACACCGCATAAAGGTAAACGTAGCATGAAAATACAATTACCATGTAAATAAGTAATGTAAATCAAAGTCAATCAATCGATCAATCAAGTTTATTTGTCACTGTCACTGACATGTAATCCATGGTGTATCCGGTGCCTTCTTCTTGACCGCATCAGGGAGAAAAGGCCGTTATCCGGATGATTAGGATCGTTAATGATTCTCTTAGCCTTCCTCTTGAAGCGCCTGGTGTAAATATCCTTCGAGCAGGTTAGAGCACAGCCTATTGTATGCTCAGCCAAACAAATCACTATTTTCAGGGCCTTGCAGTCCCATTCAGTGTTGTTTCCATATCAGGTAGTGATATTCTCCATGAGGATGCTCTCGATGATGCAGAAGTAGAAAGTACTCAAAGAATTTACTCAAGCGTCTGAGGTGAAACAGTCTCTGCCTTTCCTTTCTCACCACTGAGTATGTATGAAAGGCCCTCGATGATGTTGAAACCAGAGTTGATATTAAAGCAGCGTAGTTCCCACCCTGCTTCTTCCACCATCAGTTCCTAAACCTGGCTGGTGTTAAGGAGTAGGTTTATGTCCTGGCACCAGCAGGTCAGGTCCTCTACTTCCTTCAGGTAGGCCTTTTCATTATTGTCTGTCGTCAACAAACACAATGATGGTGTTGGAGTTGAAAGTGACTATACACAGTCATGGTTGTACAGGGAATTTAGCAGAGTGCTCAAAACACAGCCTGAGGTGCTCCTAACCTCACCACCTGGGGTCTGCCCAATGCCCATCAGGAACCCAAAGATCCATATTAAACCATGAGGTGTTTAATCCCAGGTCCTTGAGCTTCATGACGAACCCGGAGGGAACTATGGTGTTAAATGCTGAATTGCAGACAATGAACAGTAATCTCACGTAGCAGGTCCAGGTGAGATAGGGTGGTTTGGAGGATGTGTGCTATGGTGTCCTCCATTGATCGGTTGGCTTGGTAGGTAAACTTTAGTGGGTCAAATGTGCTGGGTAGCAAGGGGCAGATGTAAGTCTTGACCAGACATTTGAAGTACTTCATCACTATAGAGGTGAGTACCACTGGTCTTGTTTTCTTGGGTAATAATGATGGTGAACTTCGTGAAGCATGTAGGTGAGACAGACTGAGCCAGAGACAGGTTGAATATCATTGTGAATACCAGTGCTAGTTGGTCAGCACATAGTTTGAGGACCTGCCCACTGATACTGTGTGGTCTTGCTGCTTTCGTGGTGTTCACACACTTGAAAGCCATCCTGATGTCACGCTCAGAAAGGGTGATATGTGTGACAGGTGCACCCACCCATCCATTAACCTCTGCTTCAGCTGGTTTTGCTTGCTGGCTGCCGATGGCCTTAAATCGAGCATAAAAGTCGTTTAGCTCACTTGCTAGAGACACATCAGCACTTGACAAGGACGGAAGAGGAGCGTGTAATCTGTCATAGGATTTAGACTTTGCCTTGCCACATGTTTCTGACATTTCCCTCCTGGAATTGTAGTTCTATTTTCTTCCCATGGTCCCTTTTTGCCTTCTTTTTGCCACTCTTTTTACATTGCAGGCTGCTGATTTATAACTGGTTATGTTTCCATATTTCATCCCTGAGTTGTAGGCTGCAGTACAGGTGTTTATAGCATCCCAGATGGTTCTTGTAATTCATGGTTTCAGGTTGTTGATGATTTAACTGTAGTTTGGGGAACAGTTGCTTCTGTTGTTTCACATGACACCACAGCTAAGAACCTGCAGTCTCATCACTGCTGTCTAATCTCAGCTATCAGTTCAGGCGCAGGGTTGATGTCATAAAATAAAGTAACTGTTTTAAACTCTGTCTGAATCTACATTTGTTCAACACTTCTTGTGTTTTCTTTAAAGTTATATCTATCTACCTGGTGCATTTGTAAATGTCTTCATTATCCTCCCCCCTGTTGTCTGTCACTCTTCCATCATTCCTTCTTTTTCACCCTCTACCACTTATTAATTCCACCTCTCCTCTCCATCTCTGTCACCTCTTCCTGCCTCCCTTACTCCTTCTCTATTTCCTGTTCTCCTTAGTGACCCCTGTCCTTGCATCTCTATTCTTCCTTCCCTCCTTTTATCTTCTTTCCCTATCCTTCCTTCATCCCTACCTCCATCCCGACTCCCCTTCTCATTCTACTTACCTTACTTGTATTCTCTATCCCTCCATCCCTCCCTTCGTTTCTCTCCCAGGCCTGACTGATGGTGTGTTGAGGCGAGGCAGACGGACGGTGGGTGAGGGATTGCCCCTGCCAGCCTCTGACATTGGGCCCCATTCAGGCCAGGGAAATGATCGATGTTAAATCTAATTTTAAACACCCCCAGTTTAACTCCGGCAGACAGACGGAGAGTGGAGGCCAGCGTCTGGCAACACAGCTGGGGCAACCTGATAAGACCTACGGTTCAAGTCTACCTGCAGGTGTGTTTGTGTGCACTCGGTGTGTTTATGTGTGTTGCCGTCTTACCTGAAACAGCTCGACACAGGAGCCATCTGTGCTATACTTAAAGGGGAGTTGGAGGGCACTACTGTACTTTAGAGACAGAGATGAGGATTTCTGTGCATTTAATGCCAACTCTACCTATATTAATCACTCATGTAGCACAGAAACCATTATCTGCTGATATACAGATAGAAAGGTTCTGTTGACGGTTGGTGCTGCTGCTACCTACATACAATAAAGGCCATAGATTATTTAATGGCCCTTGAAATGTGCTTTTCAAGTTCCTGACTGAACTCTGCATCTATCACATACACAAGGCAAGATTTCCTGTGGTAGAATATTTTAAATATCAAAGCAATTGGGCACACAGTAGCAGACTCTTCCCCATGAGAACTGAAGGGGCCAACAGGGGGAAAGTGCCAAATACGAGGGCTTGGTGGATGAGTGTCACAGGCAGGGGTGGCTTGCATGCTGTTTGCCTAATGAGCAAGTTGTTGAGGGGTTTGAAGTCTCTCTGCACGATCGGTGGGATTTCAGGCATTGTGAGCATGTGCAGGCAAAGGTCTACCAGGCTGAACAGAACATCTATCAACTGAGAGTTGTGATCTTTAGGTAACACTTACTAGGAAGTGTGGAAAAACAGCATTAATAGATAAAATTTACAGGACATCCCTGCATGGTTAAATACAAATGTGGAAAAAATAAGATTATTTTAATGCTGGTAACACTTAATTTTAACCTTGCTATTAAGCATTTATTAGCAGTGAATGAACACTTAATAAAGCATGTATTCATGTTGGTGTGCCAACAGTTAAAAAAGGTATCAACCAATTTAATACTGACCTCCTAACACTCAGTCATAGAAACGAGAAACCAGGTTATCATAATCGGGGTAGGGGATTAGTGAAATCTGAATTCCCTGGTAGAGTTCTCTGCTATGTATATGCATAATCGAGTTGTGCATGTGCATAACAAAAGAGTGCAGACCGAGAAAGCACAGAACTGATGCATCCTCATATTTAATATGATTCCACCCAAAGTCTAACTATAACTGAAACTAGTACAAAGTGGAATGTAGGAGTCTAAATACGTCAGTTTCCCCCATTGACCATTTAACTGTTTAAATTCAGACACTTTCATGTTGTGAGGAGGAGCACCACTGTCTGTCTGGCTGCTTGCCTGTCTGCCTCTTCTCTCTCTCTCTCTCTCTCTCTCTCTCTCTCTCTCTCTCTCTCTCTCTCTCTCACTGTGCTGTCAGTCACAGACAGTTACTAGCCTCAAGCAACGATGAAGAGCAGGCTACAAAGGTCTTATAACCTCACTTTCACACACCCTTTTTTTTCATTTTCAGACTTTTAGTCTTCAACTCCAACCAACGCAGCCCTCTGGAGCCACAAAAGGATTTATACAACTTTTTTTTCACGTATTCAGTAGTGCTGTAGTAGTGGACCAGTTAAAAGACTTTGATGTTTAAAACTGGTGCAGTTCCCCTTTAATAAATCCAACATGAGATGGAGTTAAACTCCTGACACTCACATTGTTTAAAACTAAAAATATTTCTTTCCACTACATGATAGTGTGTCATAAAGTTTTCAAGTTATTTATACAGTTTACACACTACTAAACAGGGGTGGTTGAAATAAAATGTTACCAGATTTCTTGGAGGCCTTTGGCTTGTGCTGGTGGAATTTGGGTAATAGCAGACAGGATAAATACAAGATGATGTTGATAATGATAAATACTGTCAGTGAAAGTGGGCATTTGTAACTTATTTTGTAGCACATTTGTTAGATGTAGTAAAGCACATACTCACTCAGGCAGAGGCTAACTGTGCCTTGAGATGGATTAAAGGAATGTATCCTAATCTCATCTCCTACATGGTCGTGAGGTTGGAGTTTTAATTATAGAACATAGCTTAAATCCAATTTTGCCCATGTCGTTCCTATTATTGTGTTATCAAGTCTTCATAAACTGACACAAATGAACAAAGCCTGTAATGCTTGGAGCTATTCCTTAGGCAGCAGTGGACTGATGGTGTGGACAGTGGAAGTACTGAAGGTTAATTTCCAGCCCACTTAGAGAGTTTTGTGTAAACTTCACAAAGTGTTTCATTTCACAGGTTGGCATGCATAGCAGCAATTCTGTCATCCATTATCCATTCATATCAACACAAATTAAAGCATTAGAATGATCTCATTACATTGGTTTAAAAAAATGCAAGTGTGCCAAGCTACACAAGGAATCCTAGTCACACATACTGGATCATAAAAGTTCAATTATTAAAAAAAAGAAAAAAAGAAAAAAAAGGTTAAAACTTGAACACATAAGCAACTCGCTTTTCCTTCAAAAGCAGTGATGTGAATTCTGGTGTTAGGGTTTGTTTCTCCTTTAAGCTTTTGTAACTCAGCCTGATGATGATTTATGGCTAGCTGGGCGAGTTGATTAAATCACTGAACAGAACGCCAGGTAGCATTACCACGGCCATCACCACTCTATATGGCCGTCGCATGGCAACCACTATCTGCCTGTCTGCCGTTTGAACTGCCTGACTGTCTCTCACACTTCCGCTCTTGTTTTTCTTGCTCTTTCTCCCTCTCTTTTTCTTTCTCTACACGCATAAAGGGTCTAGGGAGAGGAGGAGTGAACCCCAGTGAATCTAATTCATCTCCATGGATACAGCACTACAGAGTTGTATTTTTAAATTGTAAAATGTTATTTTGCACAGCTCAACAAAAGAAGGCAAAAATGTGTGAGCTCTCTGTGATGTGGCGTACATGTATGAATTACTCTGACATACACGCCAGATGCAAATGTATCTTTGCAGGCTTCAACTACGCAGCTACACGCTCAACACTGAAATGTGTTGAATATATTTCTCTCCAATGGAGTGTGTTAGCACTCCATTCATCGTGTCGCTGTGTAGGTGTTGCATGTTTTACATTCTTGCTAGGAATGACAGTGTCATTTTTCCCTTGATTTTTCTGCCTCTGTGATGTTTTTATAACAAAAACAATTCCGAGTTGCAAATAGAATTCTGACTCGCAGCTCATGTGAAACCTCAGCTGATCAGCTATATCTCATAATGTTGGAGTTACAAGATCAGGCTCAGAACTGGACAGCCTCTGCTGCAGCACATTTGTGTAACAGAGTAAATCTTCATCGACT